>NC_090942.1:183697246-184322246 GCF_040807025.1 Struthio camelus | reverse complement strand
ATAAACTCTTATGCATACGCTTAACTTCCCACATTTAAATATCCTGAAGATTTTAAGGATATGATCATATTAAATTTATTCATTAGCACACATTTTCAGAACTGGACACTAACTCTGAATATTTTTCTTAAGTTTTTCATTAATGATGTCAACATTATAACTGGATCAAATCTGCGTATATAATTCCAAATTCATTTTTTTTTCAAATTAAGGTTGCCTGTTAGAATTCTGCAACTGATCCCTAATGTAGTTCCTTTTAAAGATCTTAGTCTTGTAAAATCCAATATATAGGCAGGTCTTCCACATCTGAAATAAAATGAAGTTCGAGCTATAATTCTGCACCAAGTAAAGTTTTCATTCAAGTCTGTGCACCAAAGTACTGAAGGTTTTTCTTTCTTGCACACCCCTCCCTTCCCCCCCCCCCCCCCCCTTTTATCAAGTATTGCTCCATGTGCCTGGAAAGTATAGCAGCAAGAAGGTTTGAATGATATTCACACTACTGAATTGATGTTATTAACAGTTGTGCTGTTATCCTGTAGGTCACTTGATATAGAGGACAAAGTTGTAAATCTAGTGAGGAGACTTCAAACTCAAAGTCAAAGGTTAAAACAGGCTATAGAAAATAAATGGCTAAACTGTTCCTATGGGAGCTTTCTATGCACAGTATGTTGGTAGGTTATGGGTTTCCACAGCAACCACAGATTCAATATCAGAGCATAACCCTCCTACATTATGCTATATTACCTGTGATTCCTTATGCCTAGTGTATTTCTATGGCCTTCTCACCTGTTATGATACAACATCAATTTTTTACCTTTACTTGCTTTACCTTAAAACAGCACTCCTAAAATGCCTTGTAAGCTGTGATAGCTGTTGGAATTATGTATGTGATTGGCACTTACACTTCAGATATAAAGCAACATGTCCCTGACCTTGGCAATTTCAGGAACAATCTTCTTTACATGAGAATGAATTGTGTTTGAATAATTTCTACAAGGTGCTGTTATGTAAATAATGGGGAGAAGAGTCAAAAAGGGTTTTGTGATTTTTTTTTGTTTCCTTTGTTCTTATTTACTTTTTCCGTACATAAGAAATCTTGTCTTTGGTATTAGTGATGTAACATTTCTGTGCTAATATACGATTAACTTTTTCTACATTAGGGTGTGGGAAGGCAGCCCTCCATAAGTAACTGCAGAAGAGAGCTTTCTGGAAATATCATTATTTATAGAAAATTTATTATGCAATGCTTACTTGGAGTAGCATAGAGGAATAGTCCCAAAGCCTGTCAATTACTTTGTACAATGTATCAATAACGAGGCTAATGACTTATTATTGTGTTACAGTATCACGTGGAATCCTATTGTCAAATCTGCTCGGCTGTGTGGACACGTATCACGAGATATCTTTTACCCGGGGAGCTTTCATTCTGAAGAAATAAATAAAAAGTGGTGGAATAAAAAGAGTTGATTATTCTAGGAGAATAGTTAAGTGAAGCAAATAAAAAGAAAAGGCTATGATCTGATTGCTCCGATCAGGAAAATACTTAAGCATATGCTGAAATTTAAGAACATGGATTTCCTATTAAAATGCATCTCTCAAAATACAACCTTGAGAGTGAAACTTATTTTAGTTGCATAGAGCTCAGTTTAACACTCCTCGCATAAGGTAAGTACTTGGAAAGGGTTGATGTACACGCTACTTGGGGGGATTGTAATACAGATCTCAATTGTCTGTCCAAAGTGGGCACTAAAACTCTTTCCTTTGAGAGTGATCTATGGCTTCTGCACTAGAGCTCTTCTGCATAGCTCCATGGATGGAGAAGAAATATAAGAATAAGACAAATTTAGCTGAAGAGCTAAAAGTATGACAAGAAAATAACAAAAAGTGATTAGAAGCTAAAAAGATATAGAGATTAGTAAGCCATTATCCCTTTAACCAAGCATACCCTCTTAGCAATCTAACTCACAGGAATCAGGGATACTTATTTGCAAAGCTATATGACATTTTATTTGGGTCAGTGAGATGCATATAAATATATCACAAGAACTATGTTCTTCCTTCTTTGCATTCTTCTTTTCTTTCAGAAAGTGTTTTCTGTTCTACTATTGCTGCAGCATATTATTTTCCTCCAAATACTAAAAACGATGGGAGTTAATAGGAAGCCACTAAATGTGATCAAGGTACCAGAAACACTATCTAATAAAACAAACAAACAAACAAATAAACAAATATAACTAATCTCCTTCAGCTTGACTCATTTAGCCAAATCCAGACCATATTTCACCAGTGGAGTCACTAGGGTTTGAATCACTCTAAAAGGCACAGAAAGTAAGAGTAACAGCTTACAGAGGCATCTAATTGTTAGGGGAGAAGTTAAAATGTTTTACAAGAATCATGATTAATAAAGGAATAAAGGAGTTGTGGTCACTCTAATTTTAAACATGTCATGAAAAAATAGTTCTTAATTTACTATTTCTACTGCATTTTATCCATTCTAAAGAAGAGAAAGGATCCGACATAAATGGACAAAGTTGTAACTTCATTGTATAACTTATGGTTCAGAATGATGTGTATTGAACAGCAAATGTAAAGAAATTTAAGAGCAGGTCTACATTTTAAACTACAGGACAAAAGTATGCATATTTATACAGTTTTCTCACTGCTTCAAGTGCTAAAAAGTAAATGAAAACATTAATCAGCTAATTTATTCTAAATGCACAGTTCAACTAGCAATGCTTAATCAGCTGTTCTGAGTATTGTGTGTTGAAGTGTTATGTCTTGAAACATTTTATACAGCAGGATATGCACAATGTTAACATAAAAACATGTCTTGTGCTTATCTTCTAGCTTTTATTTGTAATAAATTAGTTTGCCCTAAATAATTAAATATTTACTGTGACAGAGAAAGAGGATGACTCTATAGCCACTAGTGCATCTACCTGAGAAACCTGAAAAAATATAGGAAAAAAAAAGTCTCTTCTACAAATACTGAGAAGACTCAATCACTAAGATCTCCTGTATCAGTGATCTACTTTTTTATACTTTAAAATAATTTTCCAAAATAGGATGCAGAATCCCAAGCTTATTTTTGAACCATTCAGCAGCACTCAACAGCGTATGATTGCACAGCTTATTAATTCACTGCATTGCTTCTTTTGTTCCAAAATATTGGAGTGTTACTTAAAAATCACACCAAACTAAAAAAAGAATAAATAAAAGAAAAGGGGGAAGAAAAAAAGGAGGAAAGTTTGCTTGCTCTAAACATATCCTGAATCGAGCTGGAACAAGATTGTATTTGTCACAGACGATAATATTATATTTTTTTTAATCCCAAATCTTTCAGGGAAGATGATAAATGCATCTAATTTTCTTTAGTACTATAACTGACATTTGGATCTCTGATGTAGATGAAGACAATAGAATAATATTTTGCTAAAAATTTACAATGGTAACTATAGACAAAATGTGAATTTTATTTTTTTTAGGTCATCATGGGTGCTAAATTTTTTTTACATATTATAGAGAGGACAGTCCTATGTATTAAAATACAAAAATAGAATCTAAACAAGATTTCTGTCGCAGGCTTCCTATGACATTTGTAAAACACCTTTTGTTCCTTGTTTTTCAGTTGTTATATGCTCTAACTCTTTTCTCTCATTCATTCTTCATTTTCCAATAAAAAGTGCCATTTCGATAGGGCAAAGGTTAGTTCTTCCTGCTTGATTCGTGCTCAGTTCATTGGACTTATATGAGTTGATATCATTAGTTGCTCTTAATAAAATAGTGCAAAAAGCAGAGAAAGAGAAAAGTATAACTCAATGAAAAAAAAAAGCTTGCAAAGAAAAGATAATGAAATCTATACGAGAATGCAGTCTTGATATGAAAATACAAACAGCAGATACTATCTCAAAGAAAGATAACTGCCTGATAATAGACTAAGTCCATCAAAAACCCTATTTCTATAAAGGAGTATAAAACAAAAGATAGTATGTAGAAAAAAAGGAAAAGAATCATTTGGCAATTGGGGGAAAAAAAAAGCCTTCTCAAAAGAATAAGAATATATTCAGCAAAAGCAGATGTCTGGCAGCAAAGTCTATAGAGAAGCAGAAAAATCACAGGAAGAAATATCTATGTAATTTGTGTATCAATAATTCTGTAACTTTAACCAATGTACCACTGATGGAACAATTCCAGTGCCTGAGATCCAAATCAAGATGACCTAATAAGGAAGAGTCTTAATCTGTGCCTCTGTAATCAAAAATTTGTATTTGTTTTGTGCTAGGAAAGGTAACTTTGCATCATCACACAGATATCCATTTAAACATAAGTGTACAGAGATGTCACATTCAACTGAGAAATGAAATCACCTTTCATTAAAAGCAAAGAAGCAGTAACAAATAACACCTGCAGACCCCATTCACATTACTGAAATACAAAATGGTTGCCTCATACCATCAATGAGAAGCAATGAGACAAAGTATATATAAATCTTTATGCATAATCTAGTTAGTTCCAGATCTACACTTACTGAAATGTGAAGATGAACATAGATGTGTTACAGCATTGATCACATACATTTTAAAATAGTAATTAATTACTATGGGCCAATTTTGTTACATTTTGGGGCACAGCAGTGAGCATCAGATGTCATCAAACGCACACAAAGATTTAATTCATAGGCACATGCTAGTTACTTTAACAAAATAAAAATCTTTTAATTAAATTGCATATATTTTGTTGTATGAAGTTTGTATATATGCATGTACATATGCATCATTAACTATTATTCCCTACTTTTTGGTAAATAATGAAAATGAAATGGATTTTTTCCTATTAACAGGATATAAAACCTCTGTCTTTGATATGATATATAAAAGGCTGAGTATTGGGGAACTCACCCTGAAAAATATGACTAATGTTAAAATTTGCCCCAGATTGGTAAAATTTTGTTCAATTGTTATTCTCAAATGAATTTTAGGCCCTATTTCATCTACTTTTATTAAATATCTCTTTAGATATTTAGAACCCTTAGAACCTGTTCAAAACAGTGCTGAAAACATTCAAGTGTAAAGTGAAAATTTATCTTCATTTTATTTTGTCAAGCTTGAGTGAAACTTAGAAGCTCATGTCATGTTTATAAATGTACAAGGAATGTCAGATTACCAGGAATGCGTAGCTGATATCTGGGGAAAAAAAATGCTAAGCAACAGGCCAATATAATGCTGACAGCCTGACACACTATTTAAGCAAACTTTTCCTCTGTGATGAAATTTCAGTAGCAGATATGTTTTGTGTTCAGCCTGGGTATCATGGGTCAATGACACCCACCCACTTTCATATGGTCCTCTATGCCAGTTTACACTGCCTATGCTTTGACTAAGAAACGCCAAGTGAAACAAAACTTCTTATTTTTCAAAATCTTTTAGAATAGGTAAAGATTTAATCAGCTCATATTGATTATACGACAGAGTGTGCTACTTCTTAATGCCTAGGTCTAGTGGGTTTTTACTTTATCAATCAAGGCAAAGTAGTAGAAAATTAAAAAAAATAATAAAATATAGCTTGTTTTTACTTTTTATTTGGATTTTGTGGTTTTCAAACACTGTGGATAATTTTACTTTGAGAATAACATAAAATTCGGTTCAACTTATAACCACCTATTAATAATTAAAAATAAAGTAATAATAAATTAAAACAGGATAAATATAAAATAATATATATAACCCCCATATGTGTGGACAAATCCTAACATCTATGGAATATCTTACTTGTGTCTATGGTATCATTTATTTCACTGAGAACAGTACTTACCAAACAGGTACTTGTTAGGACTTTCTAAGTTTTGTCTCTTACATACAGTTATTTATTTACTTTTTACAAATTAACATTGATATAGGCACAGGTATTGTGAAATGGCTTCCAGGCTGTGATCTACTGTGATAGAACTGGAATGCAACCTTTAAGTTATCTTTTTCTGAAATGCTATATTATCAACAAGTATAGGAACAAGGAAAATAAATCAATAAGTTTTCTTAGGCTGGGTGATTTCCCCTCCACTTCTGGGATTATGAACATAACATTCCTTATCCTGACAACAATGAAATTCAGTTAGCAATGCACAAGAGTTTTTGTATTTAGCTTCTAGGTGTATTAATTATTAAGCTATAGATGGTAATTCCTCTGTCAGATGGACTTGGAGTCTCAAATAAAATCTATGTTTCTGATGTCCAGGACTACTGTTATTTGTATTTTAGATTTACATTTTAATATAGAAAATTGTATTTCTACCCCTGCCTTCCTCAGCCCCTTCTCACTACACTGATTTAATTTGAAGGTGAGCCTTGGAGCAGAAATCTCAAACTCTTCAGATGAGGTAGAGAGATTCTTGAGATTATTATTTTTCACATTTCACAGTAATTTCCACAGTTCAGAGTACGGAAGATCCAGAAGTCTTTTTTATGGAATAATGCTCAGCTGGCAGGACCCTGAAGAATGGTAGAAAAAGCAGAGACCAATGTCACCCGCTTTTCTACAGTGTATAACAGAAAAGCAAGGCAGTGTCTTTCAGAAACCTCCATCTTGCAGGTGGTATGGAGTGGTCAGTCACCTACTGAAGTATATCAGACCATTTTTAGAAGCCTAGTAAAGAACTGGATAATTTTACATTTCTCCGTATAGTCCACCCTCTGTATCATGACCAGCTTGCTGTCTATTTCTCTTTCTGTAGGAATATCTTTAAAGAAAACAAACAAACAAAACTCTGCAATGTTTTGAAACTAATGTTTTGCAAACTAATGCAAACTAATGTTTTGAAATATTTCCATTGTCCACTATTTTTCCGAATGTATTTAGTATGCTCATCAGAAAGTCATCCAAGCAGCATATACACCTTAATTGTAAAATGAATACTCTCTTATTTAGCTTTTGTGTCAATACGTTACAGCGCACGACTTGGTCTTACTCAACAGTATCTTTATAAGAAAAGAGGTAAAGCTCCAGCTACCTTTGAAAAAAAGAAACCATGGAGAAATTTAAGGTTTGCAGAGTTTCAGCTGTGTAAAAAGCAATAGAGTGTACTTTAGCAGCCCTAGTGGGCAAAACCTTTGCAGAAAGAGTTCTCAGGCTTGTAGGAGAGAGGGTAGACAAGTGGGAAGCAAGAAATCCTGTAGAATGTTGAATGAAACTGAACGTGAATCGAATTAGTGAAGGTTAAAATATGCATATGCATGAACATGTGGATGAAGTGTGGTGAATTCTTTAAACAAATTCAGGCAAACAAAAAGAAATCAGCTGCTACTAAATCATCCCTGAAGCGTTTCTTTAGACAGTAGCCTCCTTTACTCCAGGTTAGCGTATTCTGAGTGCTTCACAGTGGTTTCTACATTTCTGTCCTTTTAATCAATATTACAGTAGAAGCCTGTTCAGTATGTTGCAGATACTTGTTGTATAGAACATTTATTCCATTTCATTTATTTGTATTACATTTGTTTAGTGGGGTTTATTTTGAATTAAAATATTACTTTGGTAAGCTCCATCAGCTGAAAAACTATCCACTTAACAGCTGTACTAGTCAAGGGCCAAAAACATCTTAATGTAACTCCACTGAACATCAGAAATTTCACTAGGGATGTAGTGGGCGCTTTACACGAGGTCAGTAAAGGGCTCATGCAGTACTTACTTGAAAAATCCACTCATACTAGTCTGAAAATGAGCTTCCCATGTGGACCATGCATTACAGAATCACAGAATCACAGAATGGTTGAGGTTGGAAGGGACCTCTGGAGATCATCTAGTCCAACCTCCTTGCTCAAGCAGGGTCCTCTAGAACACGTTGCACAGGATCTCATCCAGGCGGGTTTTGAATATCTCCAGGGAAGGAGACCCCACCACCTCTCTGGGCAACCTGGTCCAATGCTCTGTCACCCTCACAGGGAAGAAGTTTTTTCCTCAGGGTCACATGGAACTGCCTGTGGTTCAGTTTCTGCCCATTGCCTCTTGTCCTGTTGCTGGGCCCCACGGAGAAGAGACTGGCATCATCCTCTTGACACTCCCCCTTCAGATACTTGTACATGTTTATGAGATCCCCTCTCAATCTTCTCTTCTCCAGGCTGAACACGCCCAGCTCTTGCAGCCTTTCTTCATAGGAGAGATGCTCCAGCCCTCTAATCATCTTTGTAGCCCTCTGCTGGACTCTCCCCAGGAGTGCCATGTCTCTCTTGTCCTGGGGAGCCCAGAACTGGACACAGGACTCCAGGTGAGGCCTCCCCAGGGCTGAATAGAGGGGCAGGATCACCTCCCTCCACCTGCTGCCAACACACTGCCTAATACAGTTCAGAATACCCTTGGCCTTCTTGGCCACAAGGCCGCATTGCTGCCTCCTGCTCAACTTGGTGTCCACTAGCACTGCCGGGTCCTTCTCTGCAGAGCTGCTTTCCAGCAGGTCAACCCCCAGCCTGGACTGCTGCATGGGGTTATTCCTCCCCAAGTGCAGGACCCTGCACTTGCCTTGGTTGAACTTCAGGAGGTTCCTCTCCGCCCAGCTCTCCAGCCTCTCCAGGTCCTTCTGAATGGCAGCACAGTCTTCTGGTGTGTCAGCCACTCCTCCCAGTTTAGTAGCATCAGCAAACTTGCTGAGGGGGCACTCTGTCCCTTCACCCAGGTCACTGATGAATACTTTGAACAAGACTGGACCCAGGACTGACCCCTGGGGGACACCGCTAGCTACAGGCCTCCAACTTGACTCTGCGCCATTCACCACAACCCTGTGAGCTATGCCATCTAGCCACTTCTCAATCCACCTCACCGTCCACTCATCCAACCCACTCTTCCTGAGCTTACCTGCAAGGATGTGATGGGAGACAGTGTCCAAAGCCTTGCTGAAGTCCAGGGAGACAACATCCACTGCTCTCTATCAGATTGATCAAGTATCATTTCCCTGTCGTGAATCCGTGCTGACTACTCCTGATCACCTTCCTGTCCTCCAGATGCTTAGTGAGGACTTCCAGGATGAGCTGTTTCATCAGCTCAGCTGTTCCATGAGCTCCATCGTTACCTCAGATATTATTTATAATTTTGGAAGTCTAACATTAAAAAAAGAATTGAAGCCCCAACTTGTTCAGCACTGTGCAAACATATAAGTTCTCTTCCTTAGAGAACTTCTACTTTTAACAAAGGGCATATAAAGAAGGAAAATAGAGGAAGAAAGGACTTACTGGCACTGGATCTGAAAAAGGGTTATTGCCTGTATATGGATGTAATCATAGTGGAGGAGTTTTGTCCTCACAATCCCTAATGGGTCAAGCTTTGGTAATATCAAACTGCTGGATACCTACCTACATTAAGAAGCTATCACTTTCCTGATGTGCAGAGGCTAACTTACTTGGTGCTCTCAATACAAGTATCTTCCTGAAGTAATAAATGAAAGACTTGAGCATTCAGCCCAGAACTGAGAAGAACCTTAGTTTTAATTTTTTTCTGGGTCAGAGGAGAAATGCATCTGCATCTTTAAGGTGGAGGATCCAGCTGTTACTGAGAACAACAGAATGTTCTCATAGTTTCTCTATTTTACAGAAGTGGTTCCCCTAATGAAATAGGCTTTGGACCTGAGGATAAGAAGGTCTAGAGTTTGCCACACGCACTTCAGATAGAAACACAGATTCCGGTTTCCTGTTTAATAAATGCCCAATTACTTTTCTTAGATGAGTAACCACTATACATCAGATTGTCTCTTCTACAAATCAAAGATAAAAAATTGTTCTATGAAAACTAGCAAAACTCTAATTATTGTAATTATGTCTCACACAGCTGACAGTAGCTATTGGTGAAGGCTCCAGCTGCAATTGCTGTGTGCACTGAGTGACAGAGGACCAACAGAGCTGTTCAGGAGTCATGAGTGAATTAAACTGAACAAGTACATTTTTGTGACCAAAGTAAACAGGTAAGTATGAGACCTGAGGGATTCAGGTTAAATAACTTTGCATGTCATCACAGTGGAATTACAGAAAGTCATATAGATTTCTAAAAGGTAGTGGGAAATGAATGTTTTCTAAGGTTTAATGATGCATTTGGGAGTGGAAAAGTGAGGAGATTGTAAAATATTCTGAAAATATTCTATAAATTAGCACATATTGCTATGTCTGAGGACTTTTTGGGGTCTGGTACTGAAATAGCTGTTGTGATCTCTCATCACTATAGCTCAAAAGTAAACTAACTCTGTGTAAGTTGGGGCTTACTGAGACAGCCTTCAAGAATGGCAGAGCTAAGGCTGCACCAAATTGTGAATATTTCTGAACTTCCGTTCTAAAAGGTGGTAAGTTACCACTACAATATTCAGGGGCATTTTTGTCAATGCATTTGCTTCTTCTTATTTTTAAAGGTAAAATAGGCACATATTGCAGATATTTTCAGAGAAAAACCTAAATTTTCTTCTCTGGAGAGAATTTGCATGTCTAATTTATTTTTTAATTCCATTAAAGTGTCTACTCCTTTTTCGTCTGTGTTCACCATGCAAAGAAAAATAAAAATAAAACAAAGAGATTTTAGAAATAAAGTATAGAACTACTATTTCATTCTCAAAGACAGTGTTCTGGCAGTGGCAGATATTGATAGTGTTCATATGTTGAACAGGAACACTGTTACCGAGGATATTCAGCACATGCAAAATTGTAGTCTTAAGTCCTTCAGTTACTCAGTACTCACAGGTGCACTATAATCTAATAAATTATCTCATTAATAATACTAATATTTGAAAAATGTTTTTAATTCTACTTTCAGTTCAATGGTTAGGGCAAATGTTACGGCATGGGATAATTTACAAACCCAAGCTTTAGTCTATGTATCTTAACAAAAAAAAAGAGATCTTAATTTCACAAAAACTCTTCTCTTGGTACTTCAGTATTACTTTTTGCAAATTATTATGTATTTAGCAACCTATCTGTACTCTGAGTTTCTATAGAGGATTTGAAATGTATAGATAATATTTTGTATATTTAAATCAGTCATAAAAAGCATGTGTTAAATAGCAAGGAGTTCTGAGACTGGTAGAGCTACCACTCCACTATATTGGCTTGAGAATTTGGTGAAAAAGCAGTTAAATGGTAATAATACTGTTAATGAACCAACAAGATGTTCATATAATTGTTAAAGGCCTTTGAAGGATATTAATCACAAAAGATTAACGTAATTACTGTGGGTAGTTTAGGGGACTATATGTATTTGAAAAGCTATGACAAGAAAGTACCAAAAGCAGAAATCGAAGGATAAAAACTAGGAAAAACGTGTCGAAGGAGGCCTCCTCCTCATCGGAGTCATTTTAAATGACTGCAGGGTGAGTAATGCATTCAGTAGCATAGGGAACTGTCCCGCTTTAGCAGTGGCATTGAGCTGGCTGAGTATCATGAGTCATTCAGTTTTCAGTTTCTCAAAGAAAATTCACGCTTCTTTGTTTTTATGATATTTATACTTTAACCTATTGATGGATCACTTCTTTTTTTCTCTTTTAAGAGAGTTTGTTTGCACCATTTCCCTTCAAAATAGCCCAAAGCACTGATTCCCACTTCCTCCTCCTCTTGCCCCAGATATTTTGACAGTCACCTTACGAAGATATAATCTTTCTGCTTTTCAGAAACTGTAGTTTGTCTTTTTTGTTTGTTTGTTTTTGCCCCCCCACACACACTTTTTTGCACTTGGCACACTAGGAGCTCATAGTTATTGAGATTTCTTGTCCCTCATTCTTGTCACTTCCCCTTCTATGGGAGGCGGGGGAGACACAGGACACTTCCTTCTACTTGCTCCTGCTATGCAATTTCCTTTTGCTGTGAGATTAAGAGGTAAGTCTTCTGATCCTGGCTTTTACACAAATAAAAACTAATAAATTTACTTTAAACGCAGTAAAGAGCAGCATAGCTACACTAAGAACAAACAAATAAACAAATAAAAACCAGGCTGCTAAAAGTTATTGCTCTCTGGCAGTTTGTCCTTGAGAGTTTCTAAAAGCTATAGAGCATGCAGATAACTCAAGAGTTTTCTAAACAGCCAAGGTTACGAAGACTTTTCAAAGAAGCTCATGGAAGTTTTCCTTGATGAAATGTCAACAAGCATCAGAGAAGTTTTGTCATGTTCTGTGAATGCAAAAGCAAGCTGTAACCAGCTGTGGCAAAAACAAACAAGCAGAAAAATAAAATTTCAATAAATTTGCTGCTTACCATCATCCTTGTCTGTCAATATATATGTTAGACAGTCTCATCAGCAGAAATGTGTCATGGTCAGAAAATGCAGCATTGTTTGCAGCCAAACCTGGGTTAGGATCAGATCATCAAATCTAGCGCTTGTTTAGTTCTGACTGAATGGATTGAAACACTTTTCCTTGATTCCATTACATGTTGCCCCAAGGTATGAAGTGCTGCTTAAAGAGTCTGATGAAAGGGTGAATAGAAATGACAGCAAGTTGAACATTGTGTTAATAATTCTGTTATCTTATGCAAAAAAAAAAAAAAAGTAAATCTTTTACAATATTAAACTGTTAAATACCATGTAATCTATTGGTTTCCTAGGAAGTGATTAATGAACTAAGTCTGCAGCAATCTGCTAAATATATACAACTTGGACATGCACACACTGTACTGGGGGAGAAGTACCAATAAAAACATGAAGGAATATTGATTTTTCTCTCATCCTGGTTATATGCTGCTGATTTTTTCTGAAAGTAGCCCATGATGGGATTTATACATTTGGTATAAATTGAAATAGCTATTTTTCACAAAACTCCTCTAGACCACTTCTTGATTGACAGGCAACCTATTACTTAAGCATACCCAAATGCCTGAGGAAATCAAGTGTGCCTGTAGTCAAACTATAGCATTGATATGCTTCTACATATCAAAACATCTTTCTACGTATTAGTTCCTTCCCACAATTGCATGTCACAGGTGCTTTGAACTGAATCTGTTACTGAATATATGATCATATGGCATCATATTACCACAATAAGTCCCTATTCTAAATGGAAACTTCTAGGTATTAGTGTAATAGAAATGAGTATCACAGTAATAAATACATTTTAGAGAAATACAGTTATATATTATATGAATTGCTACACATGCAAAAAACCATTCTCCTCAATGTAATGTGTGGCGAAGACAATAAAAATGCTATAATGATGAAATAAAAAAGTTAAAAATACACAGGGAGTAGCATGAAGGAGACAAAAATATGCAGCTAAAATTTAAATCGTGAAGAGGTTAAAAACTTTCATTAAAATTGTGTCCAAAAATGGAAGACAATAAGTAAGCGCACCCATGCAGAAAGTTCACTATCATCACTTCAGTTCTTATATTGTATTTAGGCAGTCTTAGCTAGTAAATATCTAAAAAGCAAGTTCAAAGCTAAAAGAAAGCTTTATTCTATTATTTTGTCCAACTTAACTTGGAACCGTAAGGGTAATTTTACAAAAGAATCTCATCAAACTGAAATGTAATTACGTAAGAGCTAAATAAGATCATCAGCCACAAAGGAAAGCTGGAGTGGGAGGCAAGGGTGAAACATTCATTAGCCTTCAGATTCGTGCACATATGGGGCTGACATAGCAAAAGGATTATGATTGCTCTCAAATTCAAGACAGAAACTATTTCTAAAGGAGCTGCACAATTGTTAAGAACTGAAGATTAGGCAGCAATCAGCCATAAATGATGGAGTCTGGCAACTAATCTATTTTAAGTAATGAGGGAAGATGACATAGAATAGAGTAAGTTGAATATTTTAGGAGGGCTTATTTGAACAGCTAGGCATGTTATAGAATTTAAACATTAATGGTGGTGGCTTTATTATTAGACACAATCTGTAAGTTTTTACTACTATGAAAAATACAGAGTTTAATATTGTTGGCCCATTCATTGAAGACAGCACACGCAGCTCAGTGACCACAATTTTTTTGTTAGCTATGACAACGGAAAAGGAGAAGAGTGACAACCACTTCACAAGAGAGTTCCACATCAGGAGGAATAATAAAAGCTGTCCTCAAAATACACTGTGTATTGGCCATAGGACCAATAATGTGATCAAGAAAATACTGATAAGCTTGCTGCAGGAGAAAAAAAAACAAAAAAACAAAAAACTAGACTGTACCTAAGGACTACATTCACTCTCAAAATTTCAAAGAAGGAGAAAATTCCTCTGACTCTTAAGTGCTGCAGAACAGATATGAGTCTTTCTCTGGATTTTTGCAACCCTTTGTGTCAAAGTAGTACATGTGTGTTGGTTCATTCAGATGTGAATATCCATGAGCATGCACTTGGGAAAGTAGAATATAGACAGTTGTCAACATGTTTTTTTCCTCCCTTCCTCCTTTCCCTACCCCCCCCCCCCCCAATCGGGAACACAGGGTCTCATAGAAATATCACCAAAAGTATTTAAATTTTTTTCTTGGAAAAGTTTCCTATCCCATCTCCCCAGCCAGCATTACAGATTTGTGGCATCCAAAATTTCTACTTCAGAGAAACATCACATTTTTATGTTTAAGAACTTTGGACATGTGAAGTCTGTGTTCAGATGAGCATTGAGAGCACTAAGCCAGCCCGCTAATAAACAAAGATAGCCAACAGAGCCCCTTACCCCATTCTTCATGCAATACTCCCAGGCTGGAGCTCCATTGCCAAACTGCAGAATAAAGGCTGTGTGTCACTTGTAAGTCATTGGCAACATTCAGAAACATTTCAGTGAAAAGAGAACCCCCCACAGCTTAAGCTTACTATTTTTGAATTAGTTTTTCCCTTTAGAATTGGGCAATATGGAGCTGGCTTTTGAGGTGATGAGCGTGGAGTGAGCCGGTAAAAGATGAAATCTTTTTCTTTGCTTCTCTATATTTCGCTGTTGCAGCCAGTACTCGTTTTTGCATCACTTTGGGAACCTAGGTTTCCAAAACTAATAAGAAAAAGCCAGAGACAGACCACAGAAATTGCACTTTGCAGTCAGTCAACCGGCAGAAGAAGAATCAAGAAGGCAGTCAAAAATAACAACAGCAAAAAATTGCTATGTTAGGAGCTTGGGCACTAAGGTCAGCAGCAGCCATAAATCTAGCTGCTGCAGTGTCTTGCTGAAAACTACTTACAAAGACAAAAATCATTCAGGAGGTGAACTCCTCCTATTTCAAGCCTTTCCAGTTTCTCAAGGTATGTCACTTTTATGATCACCTGTTGAGATAATGTCACTCACCTTGAAACAGCCAGCCAGGTTTGTCCTGTTGAAGATTGTGATATGGCCCTTTCATGATTTTCAGCTTTTCTCACTTTCTTTTTTCCCCTCACATACATATGGCCATTGAATGAATTATTGGAGAGAGGATTGCTGAGAAAGAATTTCAAATGATTTAGAAGTTAGAAAAGTAAGCTCCCTTTCCTCTCTGTGTATCTTGTCTATCTTTTTTCTATTTTAATTTAATATTAGGTCCAGTGTCACATTGCCAAAATGCTACTGACAATGTTTACTTCCATTACTTTTCTCTTGACATCTGTGGCACTGTTGCATTAGCTACCAAGAATGCACTTGCAAGGTTTTCTGTGCTCAACAATATAAAACCAAATTTCATTGATTTCCAAGTAATTTTAATTCTGTAAATTCTGTAATTACAACTTCCTGTAATTGTTTCTTTTGCTTAATTTTTTTTCTTCCTCTACCTCCCCCCAAAATGGCAGAACATATAGAATATCCAGTTTGATATCCTACAGTCAATATATTGTCTTTTATTGTTTCCTTTACTGTTACTTTTATGTTTTACTTGTCACACAGTATTTTTTCAAAACTTTAAAAATTTTGGAAAGAGGTACAGTAATAGAAGTATAGCATCAATTTTCTTTCTATTAGTCAATTACTTTCCTAAAAGATATAGACACTTATCAAAGTTAAAGAAGGAAGAAAGGAAAGAAGTTAGGCATATAGAAAGGATGAAATCTGTTTACTGTTCAAAGATGTAGGCAATTACAAAAAACGAACAACTCTTCCCCCCTTCTCCTCCTCCCTCCCCCCGAAAATAGCATGCTGAAGGGAGAAGAAGGAAAAAGAGGAAAAAAGTAAAAATAAATTATACTGTAAAAACTGATATTTTTGAAAAGCACAAGTTTTCCAGTAAATTTATTAAGTAATGGGAGCAGAAAAGGAATAAATGCACATAAAAAAAGGGGAAAAAAAAAGAAAAAAAAAAACACTTCTGCTTCCAAACAGAAGGCTCATTCCAGCATTATGAGCTGTGTGTTACTTTTAATGATCCCTTGATTTGGTAATTGCTCGCAAGCATACTTACATATAGCATAAAGAAAATGAGTTATGCACCCTGAGAATGCATAATTTAAGAAGCACAACAGAGCTGGCTGAACTACAGAATCTTCAAGCGGCAGTCTTCTTAGAAGTAAAAACAAATGTTAAAAATTAACTTTTTAGTATGATCATATTGCAGGATAACATGGAAGAGTGATTCTTTAATATATCCTAAGAGTATCCTCACCTGGCCAAGGTTAGCATCCAGTGGTTGTTGATGTCTGCAAGTAATTAGGAATTCATTTCAGCTACTTTTCTCAGCTACTTTTTCCAGCTACTTTCCTATCACCTGCAAGACGTTAACTTCCACTAGGTAGCTACAGTCTACGGCCATTCCTAGAAAGAAACCTCTCTCAAACATGCAACAATAACAACCAAGCGTCAAAATAACACTCATCAAGATTCACCTCGCACTAGCAGATGTCTGTAGTCTTCCTCTGCTGCCCTTTTCAGGCTTGCTCCCCAGCAAGTCTGAGTAACCTTACTCTGAGCAACCTGCATCTCGGGTCAACCTGTTTGCAGAGGTAGGCCTGGAACATGATACGCTAAAGGTAATTGATACTTGGACAATGTGAACAATGAAGGTAGAGCGTTTTTTTTTTCCCCCACCTCTACATGGTAGCATATCAAACCCTTCTGGACCTGCAGACTCCTAAAGTGACCCCCAATGCCGGTTTAGCACTAGGCTCACTTTGGATAAAGCAAGTATTTCACATTTTCAAAGTGTAATGGCCTTGCTTCCACTAGTTATGGAAGTGGACACTATAGTATATAGTGTCAAAGGGAAACGTATCTGTGGTGAAACCCAAACTTTTTGTAACCCAGAAGTGTTGACTGATGAACAGGACAACCACTGTTACACAGTGGGACACATAAGTAGAGGCTGAACTGTCACTCCCGAAGCCCTCGTGGCTGTGGGACAGCTGTAATGGAAAGCAGGCCTCAAAAGCAAGAGAGTTAGAAAAAAATGCAGTTTATTTCCTCAGGTTTTTGAGGTGTGCAATGTCAACGTCTTCAACCAACTAGGGCAGTTCTTTGTGGCAAATCCCAGAAGAGAGGATTGTGCTTGAGGAGAGAATCCAGAAAAGCAGGTCAAAAATAGATAAATAAACAAACCCAAATGCAAATTTTTTTTTAATATTTCTTATCTTAAAATTGAATGTAGAGACAACATAAAAAAATGTGTTTTACAGTTTATTGGGCGTTTCAGCTCCTTTTTTATAGGTATTGGAGTTCCTTCTTTACTTCTCATGCTGGTAGTATTTACTGGGAGGTAACTACATAAAATTAGTGGAGTGATAACTTTACCAGTGGGCCAGATACTGTGGACTGATGAAGCATCTGGTGGTTGTTGCCAGGCTTTTCCTGGTCTCCTCAGCTGCAACAGTTCTCTAAGCTAGCAATGAAGGTTGCTTTCCAATAGCAGCAATAGCAGCAGGAGCAGTTCCTGACTGTGAAAAGTGCTCCTTAACAGCAGTTGTGGATATTGTTCTGGGGAACTTTTAGTAAGCTTAGATACATTCGAGGAAAGGACTCCAACTGTGATACCCGTTCATAGCAGGACTTCATTCACATTACAGCTTTTGCTGCAGGCATGTTGCGTGTCCTGAGGGCTGTTATACCATGGAACTGCCAGTAAGTGGAAGAAGAAGTCTTTTCAGGAGCTCAGCTGGGGGGTCTGGTTAATCTTGGAAGCTTGGTCCTGTTAGCTCCAGACTTTTAACAAGGCACCTTTGGCCTTGTTAATGGCCAAAAAACAAACACACAAACAACAACAAAACAACAACAACAAAACTTCTAAGGCTTGGATCTGTCTCTAGAGATGAGGTTCATATTTTTTCTTAAGCCAATCCAATGATCCTATACGTGGGCAATGGATCCTGTGGGAGTCAAAAGCATTTTATGAGAGGCTCTGAGGGTTGTCAGGTTTCCTAGAAGAATAATTTCACTGAAGGTGATGTTCCCAGCAGTGTCGCTTCCTATTAGAGTGACCTAGAGCAGCCTGGTTGACGTTTTCTCCCAGAGACATGGAAGATTAATGGAAAGGGGCACTCATGTATTTTGTAAAACTCATAGTATAACAATAGATGAACAACATATTTAAAAATAGTAGAAAATTATTTATGTTCTCTAACTCTTATTTATTATAGTCAGCTTCCACCTGAAAGCACGTTTTAAACTCTTGAGAAATTGGGACAGCCAGCAAACATGCTGAGGTCAGCAAACAGCGATCCCATCCACCCAGACTATCCTTGTAATGTGCCTCCATACTTTGGCAATATCCCCATGCTGCCCTCCTGTTTCCAGGTGTCTGTTTCTAATCCTTACACTAGTACATCTCTGTAACTCTGTCTGAGGGATGTGAGAGTTCTTTCACAATCAGTAGATGTTCCTCCCTTCCTTAAATGCCTAATTATTACACATTAACTATGACTATGAGATAAATTAAGGAGGATTGAAAGAACCATCCCTGCCCCTGAGGCTAAGTGACACTGACTTGATGTCACAGATGCTGTCCCTTTATATAGCAAATACATTTTGGGTATGCAGAGTTTCAGAGACCCAAAATAGAGCCTGGAAGAGAACTAATAGTGTTAATGATCTGGGAGCCAGTGGCTGAGAAGATCCTCTTAAATTTGTCAGAATGGATGTAACCATTGTATTTGAGACTAGCTGTTTAGGGATAAGAAAAATATCATCTTTTATCCTTTTAATAGTCCATTTTCTGAGTAGATATGACCCTTTGTGATACTGAGGACTCTGGCAGTATGATAGTAGAGTGTGTGGCTGACCTTATGGGTGACCACCCATGGACTGCATGCTATTGGGAACTGCGAGGGAGGCATGAGTGCAGTTTAGGGAATGTTACAAGCTGCGTGAGGGCAGGATGGTGGCTGCTAGGCTTCACTCCCCCTTGGAAGCATCCTCAGTCCAGATAAACACTGAGTGTGTGTGCATGTGTGTGTGTGTGCACACATGTGTTTCTGCAGATATGCAAAATTCTGGGAATTAGAGCTTCCTTCACTTCTTCCCCACTTCCTCTCCTTTCTTATCCTTTCCTCCTATATCAGGAAGGCATAGTGTTTTCTGGAGAACAGTCCTCTGGCATGGGTAAATCTTATTTCATTACAGTACCGTGTGCAATCTAAGAAGTGATGACATGGACCGGTAAAATTATTCTCCTTTTCCATTGCAGTTGGTACAGAGCTTTTTAATCAGTCAAATGGGATGGGAACAGGCGTACCCTGTTAAGTGACTGTAGGAAAGCAGGAGTGTGTGAGAAGTGCATGCTGGAAAGGAGGCAATGAAATAATTTTTTGTGGCATCTGACCGAGTTCTGTACTGACTTAGATATGTTGCAAAACTGACTGATCTTCTTCCATTGTGTGTTAATATATATGGCACAAAGGTGTTTGACATGCTGACTAGCCTGATTAACCTGATGAACAGTGCTTTCTTTTGCTTCTCTTTGTCTGGTGTCAGCAAGTCAAAAAAGTAAGGCAGTAAAAGAATGCAAGAGCATAAAACAATACCTACTTCTTTCTCCTTGCAGTACCCCTATCCCCTTTTGTCTCTTCCTATTCTTTTCACAGCACAGGAATTCCCCTCTGATGGCCAAGTGTGCCAGGGTTTCAGTATTTCTGGAATACTGTGTTTCACAATCATCTATTATATTTCACAATGAATCATCTGTGGTCCTGGCTGTAGAACAGGATGAAAGTGTGCATTGCGTGTGATTTTCTGAAAACTTAGAAGTTTTACCTATGTATAGAGAACTTGTCCGACAAGACACCAAATGGCTTGTTGTTAAATCAGAATGAGAGAGAGTAATTCTCTTAGCTTTTAAAGTTATGATATAGGAATGAGCATGGGTACACAGGAATGGAAAAATGGGGTAGGTGACAGTGTCTGCAGGTGCAGATGAAGCTTCCCATAGCATAAATGTAGGAATTATATATGATCTTTGAGGCAGATGAAATGAAATTAAATACAGGAGGTTACTTTGGAAGAGCCCAAATATGGATATCTATTCTGGCTGGCTAGTTTACATTGTGTTCATGTCCAAGATGTGAGATCTTAGAAACGTAAACTTCTCCTTCCAGGTTGTGGGTACCTGAACATAACCTAAAATACTTTAAATTCCACTATCTCAACACTATTATAAAGTTAATAAACACTTTATTTATACTGTTTGATTCATTCCTCACCTGAGGCTTTCCACCTGTAAATGCTAAGGTTCTTTATCACTAGTGGGTTTACTTTTTGTTTATCATTTTATTTTTGCGGTAATTAAAATTGTGAAAACATACTGTGGCAAGAATTAGTTAAAATGCACACAATGACCCTACTATTTACTGAAAGAAATGAAGTTACATGCCAGCAATCACTGGTAATGGAATCTGGAAGTAAGTTTTATTTGTTAGTATATTTGCATTTAAGCTAAATACTTGAATGATTAAACAATCTATTTATAAGTGAAAATCCATTTTCTTTGTTCCATTATAAAGATAGTGATACCGATATAATGAAAGGTGAGAGGGGCAGGTTACATTTGTCGACTACTAATTCAGCAGTATAGCTTCTGGAAATTTTTGCCATTTATTGCTGCTAAAGAATTTATAACCTGGAGTAGGCTGGTGATAATGGGCTTTAAGCCTTACAAACTCCCCAAACCACTGGATTAAAGAATCTACTGTATGCTGTGTAGTCCCTGAAGCATGCTTTAATAGTTCTGCTGAAAGGGAATCAATCATACAGGAGCCATTCCACAAAGTTACAGCCAGGCACTCCAAGATGGTTAAATGTTTGCATTTTCTGTGATGTAATGCAACTGTAAAATTAGACCTTGGAGGCGTAACAATCATAATCTTTGCAATAGAATTATGTAAATCATTTTTTTTTTCAGTTTCATAACTCTGAATTCATGGTTTGGGTTGTTTTTCTTTTTTGTAGATATTTTCATTTCAACATTTATTAAGATAATTCTTAAATTATAAAGGGTAAGACATATTTTTTTTCCTATATTTTTCTAGCTATGGATATGACTTGGAAATCAGGTATGATTTCCTCTTTTTTTACTTTTTATTTTTTTATTTTTTAAACCTGACCACTCATGCTGGTCATTGGTGTGTGCTTCCAGTTGCAGGTATTTGTCTGCTTGTAGGTTTCCTATAAAGAACTTCATATATTTTTACAGAAAATTTAGCATACAACCTCTTTAGGCAACTATGATTGGAAAAATTAATATCTGTACTTATCATTACAAGTAAAAAAAAAAATTGGAAATGGATAACCGTCTTGGAAATTTTCATCTCTAGGTTGAATACAATTGAAATTAAAATAGGAATATTATTTATTCTTTCAGTCCTCTCAGAAGGCAACTTTCCAGATAAATTCAAATGCCAATCAAAATTTATAGGCCATTAAAAATTACCTTATTAGTAATTGAACTAATATCACCATCATGAGAGAGACTAAAATCAGCTATAATTTGTGAGGGAAAGAAATATACTGTAAACTTTTAAAAGCACATATTTTAAGAGAAAAAGTTTGGGGATTGTCTAGTTTTTCTGCTCAAAGACTTTTCATGATATAACTAAATAACAAGTATCAATAATCTAGTTAAGACAAGTCAAAATTGTGATATTAGTTCACGATCACTAATATAGCATTTCCAGGCAGGTTAGCCTTCTAATTTATTCCGCAAAGTCTTGATGAGGTTTATTCTTTGAATTGTAAATTCTGCAGATCTCCTTTAAAGCATGCCACCTCCTGCCACTAGTTCTTTCCACTTTGACTCACATTTCAAACAATAAATGCAACAATGACGGAATCATAGCCAGTGTAATTCTATATCGATATATGAAAATATATTATAAAATATGAAGATTGTCCTATTTAACAATTTACAAATGTTTTCCTGTGGTTTTATTTGTTTCAGAGATTTTTGATCTGGAACTCACCATCTCAGAGACTTCAAAACATTTGCCTAAATATTTTTGCAGGAGAGATATAAAATGAGTCATTAACATGAAAATTCCATATACACACTTCCTACAGTTTGTTTTTTGTTTTTTTTTTTTCCCCTACTGAAGATTACTTTAGCTTGTTTCTCTGCTACAGTAAACTCAGGCTTTAGAGTATAAATCTAAGATAGTGGTAAGGTTGTTTCAAATGAACAGAAATTGATTCAACCCACTATCTCTGAAGATTTGGAACATGCATTTTTCTTCGGTTATACAATACAGTACAAATATTGATTTTTCGATGTCTCAGGATTCTTAAATAATTTGATAGGAATTCTTTTGTGAATACTTGGAATTATTATTTTCCTGGTTAACACTGAAAGTATACCATTGCTAATTACGTTTTGTTGAGGCATAGAATATTCTTCACTATCTTAGTCACAGTCTCTCTCTTTTTCTCTCTCTCTTTTCCCTTTTTTTAATTTAAGTTACAGTAAAAAAATAAAACATGACTTATTTTCTTCCATAAGCTTTAACACTATCATGCCAAGAAGTAACAGAAAAACAGGCAGTGACTTATTAGCTCCTTCCATTTTAGAACTGAGGAAAATTCCTACTAACCTGTGCTCTTTAGAACATATATTAGGATAAGAATATGATCCTTACTGACAATCTGTTTTGACTTTCCAAATGTATTTTCATAGCCATTTCCCTCAGAATTTTCTAACTTTTACATTTTCAAATTTTTACGCTTACTTCTCTGTGCAAGTCCCAGTATTTAAAATGTAACCTTGAGGATAATATATATGCACTTGATTGATTGATTTCAATTGCAGCAGAGAAGTGGGCATGCCAAGTGCTGAGGATGTCTAGATAAGATGGTCACCTTCTTTCCTGTCTGCTTGTACACTTAAGACTACATCTCTGCTTACCAAAGCTACAAGCACTTCACAGTTCTGGGGTATAGAAAATTCCATATATTCCATATATACATATCTCGTAGAATAAGAGTCCCAAATCTGGTCATGGGGGAATTCTTCTAAGACTACATTTGTGGAAAATAATGAACAGGTGAAAATGAAGAATCCAACTAAATGTTTATCCAGCCTGTGCAAAATGTAAAGCCCAATCTACACTTACAAATGAGTTTTTGTGTTTAGTTAACCCTGTAAAACAAGCAAACAAAAATGTACCAACAAAATGAAGAATATGCATTTGCTGCTTATGCTAAACTCAGTAACCTGGACTCAAATTTTCAACATAGTTAGCAATCTAATTGTCCATACTAATTAAGAGTCTGAATTTGAAAGCACTTATGCATATGAAGAACTCTACTTCAGTTAATACCTTAAGCAGAATTGCTTCCTTTCTTTATATCTGTTGCAACATTTCTATCTGGTCTTCAGTTTCTGCTTTTGTTTTCTGGTGTATGAGGAATCAGAAGAAAGCATGGTGTATCTATTTCAGTAGACCTTTGCAAGCTTGTAAATTATATCTTGATATAAAGCATAAAGCGTATTAGAGGCTATGCTGTATCTTTTAATCTCCAAAACTTTTCTTTAAAAAATCACATTTTATTTTGATTGATCAAGAACATAAACAAAGACATCTTATACCACATTACCGCAACACTAAACCTAGCCTAGCATTTTATTACCAACCATTACTTCCAGACTACCTTTTTAACCATTTCACCTTTTGTTATATTGACAAAGAACCATTTCTCCTGCTGACTTTTAACTTTTTTTTAATCAACAGACAATTTTACCCCTTACCATATAGTTATTAATAGTCTTTAGTGAGAGTACTTGCTAAGGACTTCTTGAAAGTCTAAATACAATATGTTTACCATTTCTCCTGACTCCAGGACACGTTTACCTGTTCAGAGACTTCAAGTAGACTGGAAACACAGTTTGCATTCTTGGGTTTTTTTCTTACATTCATCCTCCTCATCTACATGTATCTGTTAATGTTGCTTCAATCAATTTCCTATACTGACTCAGGGTTTTGTAGTTCCCTGAATCATCCCAAGTATCTTAATATTAAAAAAGGTACATTATGTTAACCTACAGTTTCCTCTTGTGCTTCAGTAGCTGTGTGACTGCTTGCACATCTTTTTAAGGAACTAAGCTATTTCATTCAAAGCTCTTTCAAAGAACTATTGAGTGAGAACCATACGTTTCTATGACTCTTTGCTCTTTAATATATCAGTTTGGGCCCCATCTGATATCTCATTATCTGGCAACAACTCATCTTCATTACCTGAAGAGAGCAGTACCAAAGCATATATCTTCTCAACTTCCTTATGCTGGAAGTTGACATAAATCAATCATTTAACATTTCTGCAAGAAGTTTAATTTTCCCCTTTTCTCTTTGCTAATCCAAGGGATTCAGCCTTTTTTCCCCACTAAACTAATATAGTTAAATTTAGTCATATTTGTGTCTTTGTTGTTGTGTAATAATATTCAGATTCCCTTTGGGTTCTCTTCATTCCCAATTTATATTCCAACCTTTACCATAGTTTCCTTTTTTTGTTGTTGTTGTTAATATCAATACTGAGTCGATATGCATGACTAAAGCATTCAAAGATTGAACGCCAAACATGAAAGAAATACCTACTCTCTGAAGGCTATATTTTACTTTATACAAAAATCCCACTGAGGAGCTTTGGTAGAGTATCTCCCCAAAGCAATTATAAATCTTTATATACTACATATAATATGGTGATAAACCTTTATTAAAAAACAGGAAAAGGAATCATTTTACCTCCATTTTTCCACTGGTCGCTGCTGGGGGGTGGGGAGGGGAAGTCAGCTAACATACAGTAAAGGTTTCTTGTGACATCTGTAACTACATAGTAGAAAATCAAACTTGCCATCCATTTGTTATTTCTCAGTTATAACAAATATTCTTCTTGTTAATACATATCTCATAAAATTTAAACCTTTGGCTAAAGCTCTTACTCCATATTACATTTCATTTTGTGAGACATAAATAAGAGTGTCAACCTTTCAACTGAAGACAAAATGTTCCGTAGAATGAATTTCATCATTTTGTATCTCAAAATCCCAGAACCTTTATCATACTGAATTATTTTCCCAGATGCCCTGAGCATAAACGTAACAAGAATATATACAAGAATATTGTTGTGTTTAATCATTTACATTTGGCAGAAATAACAGATTCTGTAAATAATACTCTGTAAAGAAACATGCCTTTTAAGGATGGAACACCTTTTTTTTTAATTTCTGCATTCTTAGATTTTTTTAAATATACTTTTTATATTTTTTTTAAAAATTCTGTTGATTTTTATGATTTATATGTTTACACACTTATTTTGAACTTTCCACTCAAAATTACATTATTTAATTCACTCCAGTTCCCTATTTGCATCTTTTACTTTTTCTTCCTCTGCAAACTCTCTCATATTCAAGTTTTTATTTGCTGAATTGTCGATATTAGGAATTGCAAAGAAATCTTCTGGGAGGTTGTAAGATACATGCATTGTGACTTTTTTTTTTTTTTCATTAATTTATGACTATTAAAGAGTTTTGTTTTGCTTTGTTTTTAGCTTTCCCCCATGGTCAGCTGTTTATTTTCAGACCCAGCTGACGAGTAATTCAGTTTTCTAATCACCATGAGAGGCTCTCAGGTTGTATGTCACATCTAAATAGACGATTTTAGATAAAAAGAAATAAAAGAATATGCAAGTGCTTATTTCAACAAAAATAATTGTCAACTCTTTGATATCTAGACCTCTCTGAATTACAGCCTTGAAGTACATGGGATATGGCAACCGTTTATCTTACCATTTTAAACGTGTGTGAAATTTAATCAGACATTTTAATCAACTACTCTTCTTGGAGCATACTCTAGTTGTAAAGGCAGGTCAAAAATATTAAAAATGTAATAACTGGGTAATCAGCAACTTGCTTATGTTCTATGAGAGAAAAAGTTTCTTCAGAAAAATATTTCATTTAATACTACAGTACATCGGGGCTTTGCTATGTGTTTTAAAGATTCACATACTGAGTCACTAATTCGAATTTTGTAATAGTAAGCAAATGGTCCCTGGCAATTTCTTATCTAAATTCTAATCTATTTACAACTCAGTATACTTTTTAATATGCAATGGTATCACAAGGTGAAGTGATCTACATGACAATATGGCCATATAGATCCCTCTTGCAGATGACTGTGTGAATTCTGAGTAGTCTACACTTTTATTTCTAATTACTCCGGTTTATGGTGGGGGGAGGAAGGGAGGGAGGCATTTGCATGAAAGCATATATATATATTTTAACTTATCTTCCAAAGGAATACAATTGTGTTATAGCTGATCAGGTTTTTTAATTTCCTAAAAATTGACATTATTATTATTAATCCTACAAGTATTACCTGCATATTTATCATTTTTTATAAAATTCTTACTGTCTTTAGGTAACAAATTATATGAACTTCATGTACCATACTGCAAATAAAAACAACATCTAAAGAATATTTTTCATTGTCTGCTTTTATTTCCATAAAATGCAGTACATGCATAGAATACGTTTAGGAGAAGGCTGAAGGCCCTGAGTTATTCATAGGTCTTCTGCATTCTGTGCTAATTTTATGCAATCAGCGTTTGAATCTGTTTCTTTCCAGTTAATGCTTTGATTTTAACTATTGACCACCCGCAAAGACCATAGTTAATCTAGCAGATGGACTGAGAGAAAAAAGAAATAAGGTATAAGTAGTTATTTTAGAGCCTTATGGAAGAATAGTTTTTTCTAGCTTCTGCAGTTAGAACCATTTACCTCTGCTTTTTTATCCTTTTGTGTAGTTTCCAGAACTTAACTGTTTTCAGTGATTTAAGCCTTCCAGCAGTTCTTTCAGATATAGAGCTACTATTTTCCCTGTTTTGCAGATGGTGACAGCCAGCCATTGGGTGGTTGAAGGTCACACAGGAAAACTGTAACGGAAAAGTCTGCAAAGTCTTGAAAAAGTCGTCTTATCCTCACCACTCTCGTGTGACCCTGTTATGGTCAGTGCATCTATCGGTTCTCTTCCCATCAGTTTCATTTCTCTCTCTCTTTTCCAATATTTACTGCCATTTTTACGGATCAACAGGAGCCATATTATGAATGGTAAGATTAGCTCTCTGGTGTATGGTGAACTCTAGGAATACTAGAATGGCTCATTTATCTAAATTAGATTTTGGTCACTTAGACAGCCCTGATCTGATGGGAGGAAAGGTAGAGCAGGTGACCTCCACTAGTCTGTTTCAGCATCAGCTGCTGTATGGCTTCATGAATACTTCTAAGCCTTTTCGAGTCTAGTACCAAATAAGAAAATCCTTTAGCATCTATTTTCCCTCCACCCCTTATTTTTCACTACTACAACCTGTAGCATTTCCTCTGAGGTCTTTCGTGATCAGCTCAAAAAGTAAAGCTTGTTTCTCCATAGATGAAAATGAAAGAATAAAGGGACTATTTTACGACAAAAGATTACTCTTGTGTTAGAGTCATATACAGAATATATACATCCCATGTGATTCAGATGGTCAGCTGCAGGTACCTAGTGCTTCCAGGATGCCTGAGCCCATTGAAGAACCTCCAGGGTTATCTGAGAAAACCACACAAAGCTGGGGGAAATGATACAGAGCTTTCATGAGGTAGGTATCCTTTTGGAGTAGCAGAGGAAGACCAAAAAAACTGATGTTCCAGGGCATTTCCAATGACAGTAGACATCTGTGTTTAGGCAATTGAATCTTACTCTAGTTAGATAAATACAAAAAATGTCCATGACCAAGACTTATCCATTGTTTAAGAAAAGAAACTGAAAATGCATTTATCTCTACACTAAGAAAGCCAGGGAGTGACTTACACAGTTGGGTCACCATGTATTTCCTGCAAAGGATATCTACTTCTGGTGGCAACCAAATAACAAAGGAAGCAATGAAGACAATAAAGTAGCAAAATTAATAAAATAGATGCAAGATTGTTCAATCTTGAGCAACCTTAGAGTTTAATTTCATATTTACCTCTTGGCAGATTTGTTAACTTTACATTCATTCACAGCTACATCTCACTATTTGATGCTGAATCAACTCTTACTCTCTTTAAGAGCTGGTGAATTGTGCATCAGCCAGTCCTCACACCTGGATTATTGATAAGGCTGTGTTACAAAGTATTTGTTAGAAATAGATAAACAAACACAAGCAGAAATGCTAACTTAAGGCATTTCCGAGTGCCATCATACACGAGTGCCATCATACAGACATTAGGAAGGAAAGAAACATTAGCATAAGTTCTTCAAGTCCATGCAGGAGCATGTGATGGCTACATCACTCTTTAGTAGCGGCCAGGATTTTACAACTTGGTATGGCCTAAAGCATGTTGACTTCCTGTGATCAAATTAGTAAACCTTGCAGTGTGATACTCTACCTTTCCACTGTGCTTTTGGTCAGTTTGAGGTATAGGCAAGGCCAGCTTGCTTTTTTTCTTCAATATGTTATATTGCATAGGATACACACACACACATACACACACACACATTTTATATATATAGAGAGAGAGAGAGAGAGAGAAAGAGAGAGAGAGAGAGAGAGATACATGTATAGAGAGAGGATAGTGATAGTCCAGATCTCAGAAACAATTTGATGCCTATCTTCTTATGAAATAAGCTAACAGTGGAGATTTGGACTGTCATACCTCTTTCCCACCTAAACGTAAAAGATTTACTCTATAGTAGCTGTATAGCTGAGGTAAAAGTTCTGTGGAGGATTAACACCGCTGAAAGGGGACAAATTAAGGTATTGTCTATTGTTCTCACACAGTAGGCCATATATATATATATATGAAAATAGGATGCTCAGTTCCTATGATACATCCTATTGCAATTCTAAGAACATCTGTAACAGCGGAATCTGAGCTGCTTTTATACCTTCTAGGTTCCTACAAAATAGACAAAGCTTTCCTCCCCTCCTCCTTTCCTCCTTGTGCTAAAATATTTAACATTTACTACAGTAACTAAAATGTCTTACACCCTGCAGTGATTTTAAGTGTAGTTCTAGTAGTACCCTTTAGAGTCTATAACACTTTAACAGTTCTGCTCTGGTGTATGATGAGTCTGATCTAACATCACTTATTCAGGCAAAATTCTCATTGCCATCATTGATTTCTAACCACATGAACCACAATTAAGATGAGAGATGAACATTAGACTAAATGCATTCTTCTCACCCTGCGCTCTGCTGAAATTAAATAGTTGTTCTCTTTCTAACAATATGGTTCCAATGAGTTTCAGCATAGTTATCCTTTCCTCAGCTATCCCAAGGCTGATAAAGATAACTATTTCAGTAAAAGTAATGTGCTTATTAGATAGAATTAGATTTTCTGTTTGTGATATGATATCCTGTGGTCAAAACCAAATAGAGCTAAACACTGAACAAAATTGAACAGTAGGGAAGAGAAATACTTTTTATTTATATGAAACTAATGTTCCTCTTTACTCATATATTTCCTTTCTTATTTCTCTATTGTCCTATAGATTTGTGCAAAGAAAACAACACATTTAGAATTCAAAAAGATGTAGAAAATGCTTTGTGGCAGGCTATTGCATCAGTTTAATATGTCTTATACCACTTATCATATTTTACATAAGATTTCAGGTTTGAAGACTTCAGATAAATCTTAGGATACTATCATTCAAATCAATCATTATTTTAATAAAATTATTATTAAAATATATTTCTATTCCTAATAGAAAACGATTGTTGCAAAAACCATGCTAAGAAACAATATATACTCCACATGCTCTTTTTTCCTTTTTTGCTTCTTCTTCTCTAGTATGATATCCATGTGACCTCTCTTTTCCCTCATAGCCAAAACAACTTTCATGTTTCCAGCTGTCTGTCCAACCAAATCTCTCTCTTTCTCCTTATAATCTTTGAAATCTCCTATTGAATGCAACTTTTGCCTGAATGAGGACAGCAGGACAGAGCCTGTAATGACATGAGTACCCAGAAGCAATCAAGTATATAGCTTAGTAACTGAGTCATGCCAACATGTCAAGTCGGCTTTATCTCTTTCTAACACAAAAGGTCCCTCAATTAATGTGTTTGTTACAGACATTCCAAATTGGATATTGCTATTCTTTGATGTGAATCAGGAGGCAGTCACATCTCATCTGCACATTTAGAATGATATTTAACTAAAACATCTAGTTATTTTGGATTTTTTTAATCATGCGTTGTTCCTTTAAAATTTTGCTTTGAGCCAAGGGCTAAATTCAAAAAGGGGCATAGACACTTATACTGCTTCTATCTAGGGTTAATTCTAATATATAGACATGGATATATCCTAAAAAATCAGCTTTATTTGCTGCCTAAACCTGAGAGTACCTAAAACTCATGGGAGAATCCCCTTCCCTTAAGTTTTTTCCTAGTCATCCATACTTCTGCTCCTGGGCGTGACTAGTAATGTACAGTTCATCAGCTTCTAAGAAACTCAGTATTATTATTACAAATCTATCTGTGATGCCTTCCCTCTGTGAGTTTTCAATGTCTAACTCAGCTAAAGGACAAAGAAGAGGTAGATCTCTTCTTATGTTAATAGCTTAGTCCATGATTTGAGGATGAGGCCAGCTGTAGAAAGACCAAGCTAGTATTCATCTGCCCTGACTAGTGTATCTAGCAATATCTGCAATGTATCTAGTATGTATCTGTAATGTATCTAGTACTCTCTAAGAGCTAGATAATAGGATATAATCTCCTTTTATGAACCAATGAAATTCTCCACATTTTGGAAAGCATTTAATCTGATTCACCTTAGATGATTTTCTTTGGATTAATGCCAATTACCTCCTTGCAAACAGTGATTTTCACTACAGTCTCTGAAGAGAGGTATAGGGGTCTACCTCAGGCTTAAATAGCTAATTGCATAGCAAGGGGCAATGAGTTTCACTTCTAGGTTTCCTCTTTCTTCTGTCTGATTTGGAACAAGTGAGAGGAAGGAACACAATGTGACGGACAGTATTCAGTAGTCTCTAAGGTACTATGAGGTAATTACCTTCCTTTGAAGCTATGCAACTTTTCTTTAAATAAAGAAATACAAACTGGGCCAAAGAGAAAGCATGAGTGATCCTGTGGTCTGATAGTTTAGATAATCATAAGGAGAAGACCTGGGCCAATTTCCTCCTTATGCTATTGTGAGTATATTCCAAATGGAACAACTTCTAGAACAGAAATAGTTAAAAAAAAAAAAAAAAAAAAAAGTTCAAACCTACCACCAATATTTAAAAACTCAGTAATTATACCACTGACATGAACAATAAGAAATCCTATACAAGGTTCTTTTCCAAATGTGACACTAGAAATACATGGTTCTACTTCTCTCATTCCACCCATTCCACATTAAAATGATTGCTCTAATCTGTAGTTCATTAGGTTAAAGGAAGCCTCCAATCTTATTTTTCTCAGAAGTTTAAGAAAGGAACCTGACCCAAGAACGCTAGGCAGAGATAGGAATTCTCACTCCTGCCCACAGTTATAAACTTTCTACTGTAATGGCATAGACCATAAGTCCTTCTCATACCCCTGACATTTCATTGCCTCCAACATCCCCTTGCTAAATTTAAGCAGTCTCATTAAATAGACAGGAACTTTTTTTAGAGTCTGAGCTGGTACCATGAAGAAGTATTACACTGAGTCCTGGACAGGCATAGATCTTGCCTGAGGTCTTTCCACCATGCTCAATTATTCAGTGTACACACGAACTTTTAGGAGCTTATTTTTTCCATGTATGTATGCTTATTTTGGTAGCTGTTTTCATAAACTGACAAGATACTCCAGAATTAGACATTGCAGTGCCTAAATCTCCTTGTGGAATTAACATATATCATTTCAAATGGCTTTGATAAGTCATTTCTATGAGGAGAAACACCTTACAGTTTAATGAGCTATCGGGGAAGGGAGGAAAATGACAGTATATTTTATTTTATTTTATTTTATTTTATTTTATTTTATTTTATTTTAGTCTGAAGTGCATTCAAGAAAAGGGTGGGAGGTCTTTCAATTGCATTTTATTTATGGCTATCATTGAAAAACAGCTCTATATATCACAGAGTCATGCAAAGGTAAAAATCTAATTAATAGAGCTTAGACTAATGTCTATTAATATATGCATCATATAGAAGAGAAGGAAGTAGAAAAGCTTCAGACAGAGGCTAAAGAAAAACTTTTGCTCTGGCTTAACAAAGATACTACTTTAAGTCACTTTTTTGCAACTTGGTTTGATAAATATGTTTTAAGCAAATACATCCATAAAATCTGAACAGTTTATTTTATGACTACTCAAATAAAACATTCTAATATTCCATCCTGTCCTTGCAAGTTTCAAGGTTACCTACAACAGATTAGAGCTGTCAAGCCTCATGGTGCTTATTATATAGTGTTCCTGTTAAGGTTGCCTACGAAACCATTAGCCTTTTCCTTTGACATTTCCTGTTCTGCATGGCTGAGTGTGTTTATAAACCACATATTACTTTGAAGGTAGTCTAAGTAGAGTTCAGGTTAAATTAGTTGCTAACAAGTTGCACTTATTGAATTGCTTTTGTTTACATCACAAAAGAAGATTGTTATCCTTAGTGGTTTCAACACTTTCCTTTCAAGTAGATCATGTATAAGCATATTAACTATTTTACTCTTAATAGGGATATTGAGAAATTGTGTTGTGGATACTAAGAATGTAGTTAATGAATTAATTCATATGTGTTACTGAAGTATCTCATAATTGTTTCAAATATTTGTTTCACTGAGTAGGGGAAAAAAATATAATCATTTCTAGGCATATTTCCACTAGCCCTTCCCTAGGAAGATATAGAGATTCTAATAAATTTTAATTTTCAATATTTTTCAAAGAAAGGAATAAAGAAAATAATTAGAAAAAAACCCAGGAAAAATAGAAGAAAAACAAAGAACATAATTAGTAAATATAGTCCAGTTTATATCCACTATTTTTTTATTTTAAGCTTATATTTAGTTGTCACATTTTGACTGTGTTCTTGGATGAATATTTTCATGATATTTTTTCCCTGTTACAACCAATGAAACCAAGCCTTTAAAACCAGTAGAACTGTAAGTGTAATTGCTATGTTCATTTCTAGGGGAAAAAAAAAAAAAAAAAAAAAAAAAGCCTAAGGATTTTTACACAGATAGAAAACTATTGCAATAACATATAAATTCACTGGCTATGTAAACGCCATAGCCAGAGGTTATGAGGCTAAGGCAGATAGAATATCTCAGTGCAGATCTTCAGTGGCTGTAAACTAAATGCCACCATTTGATGAACCTGCGGTAATTTACTTCACCTGGGCATCAGTTCCCTCCGTGGTTAGTTTTCCTAAGACAGAAATAGTGACAGTATAGCTTGCAGTATAATGAAAACATGAATGTATTTCTTTTAAGCGTTTAAATAGCTTGTTCTCAATAGCAACTGTGTACTGAAAGGATTGTTAATAGAGTAAATGAAAAGCTCTGTGTTTGTTGCTTTTATAAAGCTCTATGCTATGTGCTATACTTTAGGGTAACTTTATAAGCCTACACATTTTTGCAAGAGGCCAGTTGGCTGATGTTAAAAGAATACATAAATTTTCCACGTTGCTTGCCTTAGAGTATATGACAAGAGTTCAATATTTGCAGCTGACTCTATTTAGTAGACAATAATTCAGTGTGGAAAATTACACAATGCATACAGGTTGACACAGTTTAACATAATTGACAGCTTGCTGAGGGACATCCCAGCTGAATTAGTTTGCACAGGGAATAGCTCTGTATCTCAAGGTTAGGCTAAGGGCATCTGTGAAACCATGGTATGCAAAGGTACAGCAACTTTGCAGAGAAATTACTTCTCTCTTGACCTCGTCATAATAAATACAGAGCCTCCTACGTTCACTCTCTGGGCACTTAAGTAACATAAAAATACAAACAACAAAATGTAAATGCTTCTTTTATTAGGATATAAAGCTATCCAGTGAGATATTAAAGCATTCATGACATATTTGTAATGTTTCTAAATTGCTAAAGTATTACTCAGAATTTGACAGCTAAATAGTGCAGCAGCAGCAAGAACTGAAAAACACATAGTACCTTTTGTTCTACATTTATCTTAATAATATATGTATGCTGTTCTTATATGAACTTTAGTGCACTAATATTTTTACGTCTTTTGACAGTGCATAAAAATGCAGAAAAAACAACATAAAAATCCAAGAAGCATAGTAAGTTTATGATTTTGAAATATGTTGCCATAGATATTTGTGCAGAGGAAAGGAGTGCAGAGAAGAACCTTGGGCCAAGGTTTAACAGCAAACTACAGAGAAACCAGCTGTTACAGGAAATATGTCAGGAATTACTTAATTTGACTATATTTTTACATAAATATTTAGGCTGAGATGTGTGCTATCTACCTAAATAGTAGAACTGGATGTGTGGGATAAGTCTTTCGCTTTGGGGAGTAAATTTCTCAATTTCAGAATGATTTACCCTGTAAGATGCATTCCGATGATTTTTGGTCACAAAATATTGCTTTTTTTATTTTAAGCAAAAGTGTTGTATTTTTAACAAAAGTTTCATGACAAAAATGCTTCATGTTCAGGATGGAATTTTTGATGTCTTCCTCCTGCTCCAAAAACAAAAACAACAAAAAAACCCACCAAAGTTGTGGGACTAAATTAATCAGGTGGAGTAGGAATTTTTGTTCTCCTGTGTGATGAATATGCTAGTCTTTATGCATTTCACATTTATTCTCTTATGGTTTCATGAAAATATATCACAAGGTCTGAATTTTATCCTCATACAGAATGGTGTGTGTGTGGGGGGAACTTTCCTAGGAACTATTTCTCACCTAACTGTATGTCCGTTCAAAAGATATTAAGCCAGGAACTACCAAGTCACATTCTAAAGCTATGGTTCGACTCTGCTTCTTATCCATTGGGAGGTACAACCGGGTATCTGAAGCAATATCATCGACTATCAAACACAGGGTTGTCAAGTGAGACAGAGACCAATGAAAGACTTATGTCTTTATGTAGGGGTGGATGGAGACCTGCCATGTTAACGCAGGATATCTGAAATGACATTGTATACTAATGCTTTGCCTGTAATGGTAAGTTAGAATTTATATTTGCACACATACTATTAATTGTCACCTATGAGCTGAATATAGCCCCTTGCTTTCAAAGACAAAATAAAAAAAGTCTTAAAATTTGTCTTCTCTAAATAGGACAACAGTAGTTCAAGAAGGATAGTAGATATTACTATTGAAAAAGATTTTGTCTATTGTTGATTGCTTATTTTGAAATTCAAAATTATCAGGAATGTTTGAATATATTTTATCTGAATAAAGTTTTGAGTTTAAAAAATATCTTGATAATGAATCAGGAAATGGAGGAAAAGTCTGAGGAACTTAGAATAATTAAAAGCTCCAGTAATTATTAAAAATATTTATTTGAATTATAATTTATGACCTATTTTTTTCATTACTGGCTTATAAAGGCAGGGATCTGATCCAAAATTAATTTCTTAAGCAAGAGAGAATCATGGGGCCCGCATGGAGATTCCCAAAGGAGTCTACGTGTACAGAAGGAAACTTTATGAATCTAAGTCTATGCCTCCTTTATGGGTTCAGCTCCAATACACAAAATTAAATGTTCAGCCTTCTGAAGTGAATTGCACAGCTTCCTTTGCTGTCAATAAGATCAGGACTTCACTTCAGAATTATATTGAGTAATCTGACATATATGCTTAAAACTTTGATGGAATTAGCGGAATGTACTGGTGTAACTGGAGGACCTGGAGGGGGTGGGAGGAAACAAATAAAATCATCTACCATGTGGTTTTGAAGTGAAGGCTAAACGTCTTTGTATTTTGACTTAAATCAGTTCTTGTGAATCCTTTCAAGCAGTGTTTTCATAAAGTAGCAACAAAAGCTTCGTAACCACACTAATAAAAACTTATTTGGTCACTTAAGTTTTCATGTATTCATAGGTAATAAATATTTCTTGTGTGAAGCCTACAATGGTTCATTTAGTACTCTTTTCTTGCTAGGGACAGAATTTGTACCATTTGAGTTTAGCTATCTGAGAACTGTGTCTCTTATTTAGGATGACTGCCTAATCTCTCCCTATAGTCAGTAATGAACTCTACCTTAAGTGTGTAAAATCAATGGCTTTTCTTCTGAGTGTATATACTACGAAAAAACTTGAATTAGTAGCTTAGAATAAATATCTATTTTTAGATAAGTATGATTACAGAATCACAGAATCACAGAATCACAGAATCGTTTAGGTTGGAAGGGACCTCTGGAGATCATCTAGTCCAACCTCCCTGCTCAAGCAGGGTCACCTAGAGCATATTGCCCAGGATCACGTCCAGACGGGTTTTGAATATCTCCAGCGAAGGAGACTCCACTACCTCTCTGGGCAACCTGGTCCAATGCTCTGTCACCCTCACAGTCAAGAAGTTTTTTCTCAGGTTCAGATGGAACTTCCTGTGGTTCAGTTTCTGCCCATTGCCTCTTGTCCCATCACTGGGCACCACGGAGAAGAGGCTGGCCTCATCCTCTTGACACTCCCCCTTCAGATACTTGTACACGTTGATGAGATCCCCTCTCAATCTTCTCTTCTCCAGGCTGAACAGGCCCAGCTCTTGCAGTCTTTCTTCATAGGAGAGATGCTCCAGTCCCCTCAGCATCTTTGTAGCCCTCCGCTGGACTCTCTCCAGGAGTGCCATGTCTCTCTTGTACTGGGCAGCCCAGAACTGGACACAGGACTCCAGGTGAGGCCTCCCCAGGGCTGAATAGAGGGGCAGGATCACCTCCCTCGTCCTGCTGGCAACACTCTGCCTAATGCACCCCAGGAGACCCTTGGCCTTCTTGGCCACAAGGGCACACTGCTGGCTCATGTTTAACTTGTTGTCCACCAGCACTGCCGGGTCCTTCTCTGCAGAGCTGCTTTCCAACAGGTCAACCCCCAGCCTGTACTGGTGCATGGGATTATTCCTGCCTAGGTGCAGGACCTTGCACTTGCCTTGGTTGAACTTCAGGAGGTTCCTCTCCGCCCAGCTCTCCAGCCTGTCCAGGTCCCTCTGAATGGCAGCACAGTCTTCTGGTGTGTTAGCCTCTCCCCCCAGTTTAGTATCATCGGCAAACTTGCTGAGGGTGCACTCTGTCCCTTCCTCCAGGTCACTGATGAATATATTGAACAAGACTGGGCCCAGCACTGACCCCTGGGGGACACCACTAGCCACAGGCCTCCAACTTGACTCTGCGCCATTCACCACAACCCTCTGAGCTTGGCCATCCAGCCAGTTCTCAGTCCACCTCACTGTCCACTCATCTAGCCCACACTTAAATGAAATATTAAATATTAAATGAAATAAATACCATAAATAATATTTTATTTAACTTAATATAACACAACTGATTATAGATAAACAGAAAGAATCAAGCTATAAGGAAACTAAAGACTAAGATTTCTGTCATTTACTATTCTAGTAAAACTTACTTTCTAATGGGCAAAAATGCATGTAGGTAACTGCTGCCACCAGGAAATCTTTCAAAACTCAAAATTAATTATGAATAAAAGTTATAGGTGCATGCTAGCTTAATGCTTCTGTTGCATGGCAGAGAAATAATACATCTCATTTCAGGTGTAGGAAGTTTTACATAAAGTAACCCAAACTGATGAATTTCAGAGACATAAACTCCCAGCACATGTAATGGAATTAGAAAATCATTTAGGGTGGGTGGGCGGGTGGGTATGTGTATAAGGGGAAATGAAAGCACTCTGATTTCCAGTATCTTTTAGCCAAAAAAAAACTATGGAGATGTGTAGATCTGATGACCTCCAAAGGTCCCTTCTAGCCTGAATTATTTTACAGTTTTATGATTGTGTGAAAAGAAAGTAGTCTTATGTAGAATATTCATTTAATAGCTCTGGTCATCCAAATCTTACCCAGTTCCCTGCTCCCTGGCAGGCTACTGCTGGGGAATGTAACCTTAAAAGTAGCCAGAGCACTAGAAAGACATGCTATTGGGGATCACTCCATCCTACTTGTACTTGTACTTGATCGCACCAATAGTTATTCCGGAGTGATGCCTTGTAAACTGTTAGGATAAAATCAATAACTGAGACATTCATTTTCCTTTTCTGTATTACAAGATTATCCAAAGATATCTTAAGAGATTCAAGGACTAATTCTTTTCTCCTCTGGCATGGGAATATAATCAGTTACTAGTAATTGTAGCTCTTATGAATTTTTCCATTCTATATTAATTTCCTGACTCAGCTATACTATTCAACAAAAGTAGTAAGTTAATCAACTCTCTCCAGCAATCTCTAAAGCAACTGCACATTTTTTTTTTTACTTTTTAAATATCTCATATAAACAGAGGTGCTCAGTTCTAGACAACCAAAGCAACTTCTGAGCTATGTGCAAGTTATATCTGCCTTCAGCACACAAATTTGCTTTTGAAGTCATAAAGACGAGAATTAGGACTACCTCTAGGAAGAAAAAAATTCAATACCAATCAAATGCAGCTGAATACATGTGGAGACATCTGTATTTATATTTGAACAGCATTTTTAGTTAGATATTTTTATTTCTCAAATTTTGCTTCTCTATTTTTTCCTATTTTGTCCTAGAATTATACTATTATCAATAACAGAGATTCTGCAAAGCAAACCTGGCCTCTAGCTACATCTATGTTAGCAACTTTTACAGAACTACATCTTAATATCTTCAGACAATAACCTTCATAAAACATTGACGGGTGGAGAAACTAACCCTTAGTTGATAAAATAGCTGTAAAGACTTCAGAATAGCTAACTAGAAGGAAAAAAATGTTGATAATGCGTGAGTCAGGGGCAACACAGGAGTAAACAGGAACCCAGGCTTGTGCTGTAAAGTTAATAGGAGATTCTGATGCTGAGACATGAGCTGGAGTAGCATTCCCAGCACCAGGTTACTTCAGAGGTAAGAAATTATTCCAAGGAGAGATTTTCAAAGACATATATGCCTTTTAAGGCTGGATGTCTGCCTGTTTTTTGTGCTTTCAAAAATCTCTCAAAGTACTAAAATGAGCAGAAAATCCCACAGAGAAGTAAACCAGTGGAAGTATTTTACAGGATGAATTTCTCTTTTTAGGAAATTTCTGTTTCTGAGCACTGAGCAGGAACTTCTGAAGGGTGACTTTCTTAGTCTTTCAGCTTTTTCCTGAAGTTCCCATTCACTCTTCAAATTTTAAGATGCAGAAGCCCTTCTTTTATTGTTGTCAGCTTTTCTGAATTATCCATTACACTTTATTTTTTTTTAGAATGGAATCCAAAATGCAGACAGAAAATGTTAAACAAAAGAAATAATAAGTATCATCAAAACTTTTAATGATTGATTTGATCTATTATTCTTGATGATCTCATTCATTCTGTTTGGACTGGGTATCTACAGACTAGCTCAAATTTTTAATTTACCTTCCTCCTTTAAAGAATTATTTAAGTTTTCATAGTAGCCAATGATGTATGTGTGTATGTATATGTGTGCACACACATGCACACACACACATATATGTATGTGTATATAAAATCTTTTCCAATTGATTCCAATGGAAAAAATTGCATTAAAAATCCTGAACAGTTATAGAGATAAATCTATCTCAGTGTATAGGAGTATAAAAGTCAAAAGCTGAAACCATATGAAAAGTGGCTAGTTCCTTTTTTGAGAGAATCAAGATACTTGAAGTGCAATTACAAGCTGTGACAGATTGCGTCCCAGGATCAAGATGATAAGGAGCAGTTTATATATGTGGTGACACAGCCACAGGGATGTGACAAAAATGCTTTTCTTCTATAAGTTTTTGTGAGCCGCAGCATTCTTTTTCCTTCCTCTTCTAAACTGCTACTAATTTCTCTAGTTGTAAATGCTTATGGGTGTGAGCTGATGAACTATGTGCACTAGATGCTGAAACTCCTGATGCCTCTGTAGGAAACATCTGCAGGATGAGAATGATGAGATAAAAAGCTAAAGTCTCAAGAAAGGTTAAGGCAAGGAGACAGATACATCTGTGTTTATGCAGATGTCCTGAAAGTGTTAACCTCTTGGTCACGCAATATATTCCTCCTATATACCACGCCATTTTAGCTGTGCTAATTCCATCGTCACAGCAGTGAGCCACTGTCCAGTGTACCAAGAGCATAATAGAGTTTATGGTGTTAGGAACAGAACTATGTGATTACTCACTTACTCACCATACCCTACAATTTATGTCTCTCTTCACTAAAATTTCATGATAGGATCACATTGTCCCTCAAACATGAGCTGATTAGCAGTGGTCTGGGACCATTTGTGCAGAATGTTAGACTTTCTAGCATATTTCTTCCCCAGAGACATGCCTGATGTTCTGCCAATTACCTGCTACAGAGAAAAAGAACAGAGGGATCACAGACGTTCAAATCTAAATGTCTCTGTATTTTATTTGCAAATAATTCACTCCTTAAGCCTCCGATTCAGAACCCCATACTCAGCTCTCAACCCACCATTCCTCCCCACGTTTCCTGAAGTAGGCTGCAAAACTGACTTTCATTCAGTAATGCTCGCCTTTTGATAAAGGGGAAATGTTTGTACTGAAGGCCTTTTGTAGGACATAGAGGCAGCATGCTGTCACCTGCAAAAATAATCAATATTTGACAAATACAGACTCACAGATCCAAATTACCACACTATTTCTGCAGCTGGAGAGTACACTAATTTCAGATGCCCTTTCCTCTCAGAAGCTTGGGGATGTGGGATTTTCTCATAGCATAAATAGAGAAGACTATAGATTTGACCATAAAGAAGAAAAAAATGTTTTTGGATAAGAAAAGCTAAGTCACTATAAGTAGATAGTAGCTTTACTGGAAGTAGACGTAGCCTGAAATCCTCTTAATGAATGAGAGGAGCCTCTGAATCCTTCTTAATGAAGAACCTCAATTGCATAGATGCTGAAAAGCACGGAAGGAAATAGGAATGTAGCATCTAATGACAACCTTACGTCTGCTGTGGGTGAAGTTTATTAGGATATTATAGTTATATGACAGCTTGAAAGAAAAAATCTTTTTACGCTCACTAAGGTGGCCTGAGGACAAAGCTATTGCAGGGATGGCATTTATGGAGTAATAATTGAATGGAAGGTGAAAATAAACTGCAAGTCCAGCAGCTATGCACTTTGGAATTTTTATGGAAGAGAAATGCAAATGCTGTAATAAAAAGAACAACTAAAACTTTATAGGTGGGGATTTGTTTTGGTTAAGTTTGGTGGGTTTTTGTTTGTTTACCACTTCTGTTCAATTAATGCAAAGTGATTACTCCTGACAACTAATACAAGTGGAATTTCTTCCAAACATACCTAGATGCCAAATGCCAAACATACCTTTTTTCACTGAAAGTGAAAAAAATTAGCAGGCAGATTGTGCACAGTACTGTAATGCAGCTGATGTTGTTATTGATATATCTATAGTAGGTCAGTGTAGAAAGAATACAAAATAGTTCATATATAATTTTGAAATAACCAATTAAGAACATGTGCAGGGCAGAAAGAGCATTTACTGCCTTAATGTATTTTTCAATTGTAAAATATTATTCTAAATTGAAACTTTCTGTATTTTGGTGAGAACTAGATGAACAATTTGTCATGTATCAATCACCTCAAATATGTTGCCTCCTTCTTAGTTTTCAAATTTTCTGTGATGAGAAAAATTTTCTCAAATGGATTAGTTATTTGAAAAGATTGCTGGGTGATTTCTACAAATAATTTCTTACATCTTATTAAAATGCAATGATCAGGTTATACTCATAACCATCTCATACCTGAGATGTAGGCTGTTTTATCTAACCACAAACCCTCTTCGTTATATTCTAAAACAAGATGGTGACTCTTTAGGAATATAGTTTCAGATTAAAATGCTCTTAGTAATTTGGAATTTCATAGTTTATTTTTCTGCAAACTCCTTTGCTTTGAGCAAAAGGGAACTTATAAGTGGACCTAAAAGTTGATTAGTAGTCTAATCAATGTTTTAATAGTCTAATCAAAATGCAACAAATGGTTATTAGTCCAGTTACAGTGATACGAACATCATTGTTCACATTATCTAATTATTATAAAAGAGTAGTATTAATAATATTTTAAAATAGTTCTATAGAAATGTCCCAGTGTCTCTACATTTCCTCTGTTATTATTCTCACCCTTCCAAAGCCCCCTGAATCCTAAGACTAATGGAACTGATTTTCCTCTAAAAGAAAGGAACATGAAGTTTCAATGAGTAGACAACGTCCTGGGAGGAGTATGTTGTAGATGATGGGAATTTCTTCCTCTTCTGTCTTAGGTTAGAATGGGGGTTATTTTTGTGTGTTTTCTCTGCACAGTTTACTTACTTATTCGTTCTTCATTCATTTCTGATTAAAGTTTGAGTATCAGCATACCTTTGCTATTAACTAAGTTTACTCAGCAGTCTTCCATGACCACAGTTAACACGTAGGGTTAATTTTTTATTACTCAGAGACTGCATACATTTCTTAGACCTTTGCATATATCACAGATCTATATAGTGCAAACATCATTACAGAGCTAAGCTAAAATGATTTAGACAATTGTCAGGTGACCATCAGATAATTGCTGTAATGACTGAAACAAGCTGAAATTGGCTCAGGTCATATCAAATTCAGACAAGTTCAGAGGCTCTTCATTATCAAGTCAATACAAAGCCTGTGGCCTTTCACTGATAACGACAAAATCACATTTATTGACCAGTAGCATGTATGCTACAAAATAACTCACTACGTGAAATATAAAAAATCCAAACCACTTTCTCAATCTACTTGCTACTCCTCTTTTTATGACTTTAGAGATTATATTCATGCTTTGTGCTGAATATAATCTCTAATAATTATATTCATGCTTTTTCAACAGGTGCTTTGTGCACCTGTTTTACAGTCAATTTGTACTGAATTCTTGCCCACAGTGACCTCCATATTCTTTCTGAATGATTACTTTCCAGAACACAGTCGTCCAATCCACTCACAAAGCCCAGATTCTTTATCTTCTTAGGTGTACTTTGTAGTTGGCTGTGTTGAAAATGAAGTTCATTGAAATATTGTTTATTTTCTGTAAGAGATTCTGATATTTTCAAAAAGACATAATTCTAAGTAAATATGTAACGTAGATATTTCATGCAGGAGATGATTCCATAAAAACAAAAGAAACAAACAGCTCTAAAAAAGAAAAGACTTTTTTTTTTCCATTTGACTGGGCTCAAAATAAAAAAATCTTTCTGACTAGCTCTGGTAGAAAATGCCAGCCAAATACAGTCAGGCCAGTACATTATTTACTGTGACAAAAATTGCAGTCTTGCCATTACTATTATTTACCATTCTGGTGACTTTGTGTCATTCTCAAATTTTATCAACTGTGATTCACTCTGCAGACCTTTGTTTGAATAGCGCTGAGCCTTGTGCTGATCCTGGTATACCCCACCAGGAAGTGACACGATTACCACTTTCTGAAATCTGGTCATTAATCAGCTCTCAATCCATGTAGCATGCTTTTTACTTTACAATGACTGATTTTTTTTACAATGTCACAACTCTACTGCCTCATCAGAACCAAGACTCCACATTAAATTAAAATACAGATAAAAAAGACACCAAATAAATATCAAGAAAAAGATAGGTATTTGCAAAAAAAGCAATTATTAATCAAAGTTTAATTTCTGTTTTGGAAGATGAAGTATGAAAGGAACTCTTAGAGAGACACCTTAATGTTTATCTTTTAACTTCATCTTCTCTTTTCCCATCAGTGGAAACTGACGAGCACGTACAAGTTTAAGAAAAAGGTGCTGAGGCACCCCAGTAAGTCTGACATTTTCAAAGCGTATTTGAGCACAGCACCTTAGCCACTAAGTCACCTCTCAGAGCATTCAAAATCAAAAAAGATTGAATATATACATATATTTTTATATATTGTGAAAATCTTTCACCTTGTTAGAATAAACGTAGCTATATTTATACTTCAGCAGTAGGGTGCAGAAGGGAATTTTAATCTATTGATGTCTTTTATTTTAAACATTTGACAGATAAACTGGACTTTTGGGGGTTAGCAAGAGACCCTTTGCAGAAGAAATGAATTGAGTAAGTGTTTCCTGACAAAGCATATGTTAGGCAATAAGGTAAGTTCGTAGGAGAAGAGCTCTGTCTTTTCTATCATTTACACCTAAATCAGATAGTGTTCTTCCAGTGTTCTTCCTTAAAGAAAAATCATGTTCTGATAGGAAGATTAACTACTGGCTTCAGGCTTAAGCTGATCCTGTTAAAATTGTTCCAGGATCTTTTGCCCAATTTGTGAGCTATCTCTACTGAAGAAGTTTAGACTTTTATTTATGACTGATTGAAAATATAGGCTAGAGTAGGAAAGTGTGAAAACACTGAGTGGCTTGATCCCCAGCAGTACCTGAATGTGTGATACACAACTTTTTAGGTCAGAGCTAGCACCTGATTTTCCATAGAAAGACTGAAAACTTGTCTAGCAATATAATCTACAGGACAGATCACCCTAAGAAAGATCACCCAGTTACTCATCAGAAAATACTGAATTAGCCATTACATCTGGAATTGTTATATAAGTCTCTGCCTTTTCACATGCATGTGCTGATCTTTAGTTCGTAGTCCTTTGCTGATATTTCTCTGCAGTTCATGAAATGCTCAGATACAGGAGGGACTTTATTCTATCTGTATTCAACTTTCTATTAGTTAGCGGTCTAAACCATGCAGACTCCTATGATAATCAATAGAGATACAAATCCTTAAAGATTGATTCATTCAATTTTAAGGTAGGTTTCTGTGGTAGGTTGGAATAGAAAAAGAGCCTACAAGCTGATAAGAGTGAGCCAAAAGCAATATGATGCACATGAGTGTGTCAGCACATCAGTCCCATCCTGGAACTTGACCACTAACTTATCCCTGTGTATTAGGGACCTGTGTTCACAGAGAGATCTGGAGACCGGAGTCCTCTTCAAGACTGAGTCTAATTGTGTCAATTGTGTCTAATTGTCTCTTTAAAAGATTGACACTATTTGAAAGTTACTGGATTTTTGCTTAACAGTAAAAGCTTCAGTAAACACTTCCAGTCTATCTCCCAATTGAACGAACCATCTAGGAGACTAAATACGTGATTTCAGGAAGTGTATTCAAAGTTCACTGAAGGTTTAACTGAACTCTGCCTAAATCTAGACAGAAAGAGAATTTCGGAGACAATCGTTTCCTGGAGTTTCACATTTTTGTCTCTTGTTTTCGTGTCTCTTATGCCTCTTGTCTCTCTCTTGTTCTCTTAGGAATTCAACTCTTCAAGCCAAACTAAACTGAATTGCTCCTTAACAAGGATCCATTATCTTGTAAGATAGGACAGGAGTCTTGTTCAGTCTAAAGATCTGCAATCTTATATGCTATCTTCTATACTACTTTGCATGGTTGAGTGAGCCAGAGGATGATTATCTCTAACTGGTAAACAAGCAGTGTTCAATGATGAAACTTTTACAAGGGATATTCCCATTCTTTTGCCGGAGTATCTTAGCTAGGAGTTGTACTCATGCTGGTGCAGGTGCTTCATCAAAAGATGGTGCTCGTTTTGTGTTACCTTCTGCTGGCAGAAAGTATATGCCTCATGAATGCACAGTGAGCATTAACCATGAGTGGTTGAATGCCTACAAAACTATTATACAACCTTTGGCTTGGATGCAGTAATTTTCATTCAAAATTGATAAATGTTTTCATGACATCTATACAAACAAATTTGATATTCGCCTTTAAGAAATATTATTCTTACATATTAGCCATATATCACATATTTTCACATTTTTATATCATAATGAATAATGTCCTGCAAGTGACTATTTTTTTCTCTCTCCGTAATTAACAGCACCATAAAGTTCAGAATTTGCAATTTAGGGAGATTTTTATTAACCTTCTTTTTTTTTAAATAGGCTGCATATTGTGTATACCATCTTCAGTGTCACTTTACAGAATTAAATAGTTATACTCATTGCAGTGAAGTTACCACCAACTCATGAATTAATGGCTAAAAGTTCTTACAGTAAAATAACAGGAACATAATTAAGCTATAGAACGTCTCCCAATTTTAGGTGACATTTTGATGAATTAGAATTGTAATTGCTTTAACTTTTTGGATAGAGCTGACACTGAGCAGAAATCGCAGCTTTTTCAGTACTGAGATTACCTCTTTATATTAGCCCAGTGGAAAGGTGATTTAACTTTTATAACCTGGAAAGTTACAAAAGGCAGTTCTACTATCCCTATGTTTAACTACTTCTTGACCAGAGTGAAATCTTAAAATTGCCCAGAATTAAAGGAAGATCAGTATCTGACAATCAACAAATGTGTTAGTTTAGGTGAAAGACATTACAGTCCTGATATGGCTCGGATTCTGCTGACAAATCTGCCTTATTTGATGAGACAGCACATAATAAAAATATCATTGTTCTAGATTTTTTTTTTCTTTATGATAATAATTCCATGTCATTTCTTACATACTATTTAGTAGTTAAGGAGTAAATGATAAGGTTATGATTGTCTGACAAAATGTTATGAGGCAATGAAGAACAATATTAAGAAAATGAGAGGTGTAAAACCTGCTACTCAGCAACATTTTTTATGCTCTCTTATATAACTTCTTTTTAAAAGTATGTTAGAAGGCCCATAATATGCATATCTAATTTCTGGAAAAAAGAAGCGAAGGTGAGAAAAATGAACTTTACAATAATAGACATGTTTTCATTGTTTCATTATTTTTGCAATATGAAAAGGCTTTTAGTTTGTTTTTTTCCTCCCTCTTGTCCTGAATATTAATATGCTTTTTGGGGAGGAGAAGGAAGGCTGGGTTTGTTTGGGTTTTTTTTGTTTGTTTTGTAAATCAAGATTCTTGGGTAGACTGAGAACTGAGTATTTTAATATGAATGGCAAAAATAGTTTTACCAAAAATTATTGTAAAATAAAATAAAACAGAGGGTATTGGATGAAAATACTTGGAAGACTTGGTATGATAATTGTCAGGAATGCTCCATTAAATTTATTCATACTCCTATGCTGTGCATTTTCAAAAAAAAAATTTCTTCACAAGGAAATAGAGCTATACAACAAAGAGAAGTGGATTTTGCAAATGTCTCCAGCAAATAGTCCTACGGTGATCTGTGTTTAATGTCCTCACATAACCTATACATTTCAGGTCTACGATTGTCCTTATTTTACTTTGTTATGTTCAGATATTATAGAGTGTGGAAAAGTCAACATTATGCTCGGTGAATCATACAAAGCCACAGGAGAATTTCACTGAAGCCTCCTTCAAGAGCTGCACTTAATTCTTCCTAAAACTCTAAACAACACTGAAACTGCTGCAGTCTTAAGGCTTTTCCACACTGTCTAATTCACTTTAGGTTTCATATGAATTTTAATAACAACACAGATCTCTTGTACTTAAATCTGTAGTCCAAATTAGGCTGTGCTACCACCTTGAGGCAGAGGACCCATCAGGGCTAGTAAAAGAAGAGGAAAAGAGTGAATGTAAATACCCTGGCCAGAATGCCAGTGAAGGTGCAATAGCTTCAGTTATAAATTAAATTAGCAGTATTACTTTGCAAATGCAGTCCTCCATAGTTTGCAATGCAGTCACCCTTACTTGAAAGAATTGCAGTGGCTGAAGTGCAATTATTTATATTAAACATTGCAGAGGACACAAACTCTTGGTATCACAGCAGTATTACACTTCGTTTCCCACAGAGCTTTAGTTCTGCTGCCTGATGTGGGAAGTGTTATGGTCTGCAACCTACTCTTTTCCAAATCAATGCTGCTGTGCTCAACACACAGCACACCACTAGCTGGAGATGTTGGTCTGATAAGTAGTGGGAGAGCTAATCTAGCTAGCAGTAAGACAAATGCACTGCACGGTGTCCCACATGGAGGCACAAATCATGCCATTTGTTTTCTTTATGTTGGTTAGAATTCTTTGGTTAAAAATCATTATTCAGAATGAAGCGGTCCTGTTATTACCTCCATATGACATTGCTAATGCCAGTCTTTTTACACATCTGCATATCTTTAAAGGCTCTGCCTTTAAGAAGCCCTTGGCTGGACAAATAACCTGTTTTGAAATCCGGTTTCCTTTGGGCTGAATTTCCCAAATCCTACTCAGCTATTTTCACCTTCTGCATAGCAGTAGGCAAACACAATTAGTTTACAAGAAGTAGGACTTAGAAATGTAATATTTTGAACTTGAAAGGTATTTTGTTTGTTGCAGTTTGCACCTGGTAGGTTGTATAGAAAAGTGTAGACTCTCAATTGTTTACTGTAATTTAGCTGGTTGTTCTGGTAGTTCTCTGAGAGAAAGACATATTTAAAATGTTGGTAGATATATAGTACCTTTAGTATTGTCTAGTTTCCTTTGAGACTGGGAGGCAAAAGGATTCTGAATCAAATGCAATCTGCGAATAAACCAAAAGGGTTTATCTATCAACTCTGAATTGATGGTTAAGCAGAAGAACTTTCCTTTTCACTGAAATATAAATGCCTGTTGCATTAGAGAGAGGTTGAAGGATGATATATTACACTTCTTCCTAGTGTTCAGCTATTCATTCATCTGTGTGTCCTGACTCACTGATTCTGAAAGTGGGATTTCCACACTCCATCTGCCAAGTGTTATGTTTTTGGTCTCTCCTTGAGCCCAAAATCTCAATTTCATATGCCATGCAATCATCCTGCAGGTAAAAAGAGACATCCATAGCAGAGTCTTTTTACTGCTTTTCCTCCCAAACAAGCCCCTAAAAGATCTTCATGAAAAAAGTTGAGAGAAGAATCCTTAGTCTTGCTGAAAGGAGAGAGTATACCCAGGGTGCATGGTACATGAAAATGGCTTATACTTTGGGACAGGGGATCAACATTCCTTAACTTAAATAAGGTTTAGAAATGAATGCCCTGATCAACATGTTTCTGAACTGAAGGAGGCACAACAGCTGTAGCTTTGCTTGTCTTTTTCATGCACTCTTATGCCTGGTCCTTCAAATATCTTCACAGGCCGAGACACAAAGTAGAATATTATGAAACAAAAAGATTGTGAAACAAACGACATGAAAACAACAACAGGATAAGCAAAGGATGGAAATACAGCCTTGACTTGGAAATAACTTACTTTTTCCAGCATAAGTGAAACTCTTTAAATTTTAATGTAAGCTTAATATTTAATTATGTAAAACTTTTATAGAGTATGTGGCTTTCCTCTGTACTTCACAGAAAGCATATAATCTTTATTTTATGTTGTTTATAGTCAAACCTTGATGAAAGTGCTCGCAATACAGATTTGGATACCTTTTTCTCAAAATTTGTAATTGATTTTCTGCTTTTGTATCAAGTATCATCAGATATCTTCTACTGGTAACAAGTCTCCTTTTTGAAGTTAATAGAATAAGACAATGCATAAACTCAAGTGCAAAAAAGAATTCATCTTGACATCACAGTATTTTTTCCACGATGTTCAATTTCATAGTTGAAAGTAAATTAGTTAAAATGATGCCTTTGATAAATCTTGAAAAGTAGCTTTGAAATTCATACAATTAACTATAGATATGCTTTTGAGTCTCAGTGCTTATTTACCCTTTCTAGTACCTTCTCAATAATTTTGGAGTAAATATCTCTTATACTATTACACTCTATTGTGGGTGGGGCAGAGGAAAAACAAAACAAAACCATAGTCTATCTATTATCACTACAAAAGATAACCTAATTGGTCTATGCATTTAAAATAAGATACTTTTGATAGTTCAATAACTAGACTTCTATAGAGGAAAAAAAAAAGGCTATCTTAGGGAGTGCAGTTCAGTTAAGATTAGATTTCTTTCCCGAATTTTAAGTTTGAGAGAGACAAAATAACAGGATTTTCATAGCAAGAACCTTTGGTATAAGACTAACCTTGCAAAATGAGTAATATATAATTTATCATAGATAGCTTACTATGTGAATTAAGAAATATCCTATGTATCATTTTTGAACACAGCTTGTGTGTATATCAGTCACTGGAACGCAGACAGAGCAGGAAAAGCATCATCAGAGCAGAAGTCTTTAAAAACCCCTTAAATATATGACTTCTTGGTTATCGATTTGATTCCTGTATGGTATTTGAAATATTTCAGATTGTGATCATGTATTTAGCCCACCAGTTCTTGTTCAGATGCAAAGTAAACAATAACAAGTGAAAACTTGTGAAATAGATTGTCCTTCACATTAAAGGGGACATGGTGAAACAGATGCTTCCTGAGAAATAGTCCTTTATACTAATATCTTGAAAACTGCTAGTAAATCTTGTGGTATGCTCTGGGCTAATGTTATTATAAAGTTGAAAAGACTGTGAAATCTAGTTCTCAATGTATAAATCACAAACTGCACAGTGTACTCTGTGCTTTCAACCTCCTGATCATATCCGTGAGTTCCTACTTACGGGATACTTGAGTGAACTCAAAAAAGCAGAGTGCCATTATTTCAGGGGAAACATACTGAGCTACTCAAGGTGTTCTCACCTCCTGCATGTTCATCCAACCTAATTGTGTTTTATGACATTAGGCCTGTGCTAAATAAGGAGAGAGGACTACGTAGTTCCATGTCACTGCTATTCTAAATTATCTTGGAGCTTAAATGTGATTCACTGTCCTTTCACTTTCCTTGATGATGGGTTATATCCTACATCACATTTTGTCTTTACATGATTGTGACAGTGAAAATTAGACTCAATATATACAAAGTCCAAGTGTTTATGTTATGCTACTTACACTGCTCCAAATTCTGGTCTGAACTTTAGTGCTTCTCCTTTCTTCGCTTCGCTTCACTTCGCTTCTCCCTTCCCCTTCCTTCTCCTTCAGTTCTCCTTCCCCTCCCTTCCCTCCTTGTTCCCTTCTTGTTCCCTTCCCTTCCCTTCCCTTCCCTTCCCTTCCCTTCCCTTCCCTTCCCTCTTCTCTCTTCTTTCCCTTCTTTCCTTCCCCCTCCACCGTCAACAAGAGAAATTACTATTTTTTGAATTCTTAAACTTCCCATGTGTTACCAGGAAGAGCTGCAATTGGGCAGTTTAACACCGTTAGCATGGATGTATTTTTCCTTCTCTCTTTCCTTTTGTTATACATCAGTGTATTATGAATATTAAAAAAGTACGTACGGTCTTTCATAAATTCACTTTTCTCTGGCTTATTATAAAGACTCATTACAAGTATGAGTGTATCATCTCATACAATTTTCCACTGATTTTAAAAATTCAGTAGAAACAGACCGAAAGATTATATAGTGTAATTAAAATTTTAAAACTTAGTGAAAGAGAAAATATTTTTGGTCAGGAAAAAAAAGGTAATTAGTCCAGAAAAGAACTTTTTTTATGAATTTTGTTTCTATTTCTCTGGCTACTGGAGGAAGTGGTGCTTTTATCTCGTAAGGCTGAAGAGAAATTTGGCTGGTTCTTGCTCTATTCGCAAATGCTTTGAGAAATAGGGTATAATATCAAGGACGATTAACATAATTTACTTTCAACAATGAGTTGCAGACTCTGCATCCTAATAGAGAGAGTTATCTCCTTTGCAACAATAGTTTGCCAGCAGAAGTTTCAAAAAAAAGGCCACGAGCTGACTCAGTCCCCTTAATTAGCATTTTCCAGTTTTCAGTATTTCTAAGGTTGAACCCTAATCAGAAATGTTGGAGTGTTCTCTGAGGTAACTAACTGTTTTCACCCACTGTAGCAGAGTCCTTAGTGTTGAGCTGCGAAATCTAGAAGACATTCCAAGTTTTGAACAAAGAAATATTAAGAATCTTGATTTCTTATAGGTTCCTAAACCTTTCTTTGGATCTCACCATAACTTCTTTTCTGGATTTAGGCTGTTAAAAAACAAGCGAACAAAAATAGATAACCTTCCTATTGTTAAAATTTATCTTCTATGAGAAACTTTTCTAATTTTTATTTTTATTTTATTTTTCTAATGCTTTTCTCTCTATCTGAGGCTTCCTTCTTCTAATCAGCTTCATCATTACTTTCAACAGTATTTGCTAATGTAGCCATTCCATTAAAAGGAATGATGATCAGTAAAACCCAGTGACGATCAGTAAAAGCCTTCTATCAATATAATTTTTCAATGTATTTTTAAATAGTTTTCTAATGAAAAGGATTGCAAAATGAGAAGAATGCTGTAAAAATTAGTAGAATGAAAACTGAACATAAATTGAAAATATTTTACTCTCAGACTCACACTCAAACTTTTTAAATATATGGATATACTTGGATACACACACCCGGATACAGAAATAAGTATTAAAGGGAAAGAAAATAAGAAACTAACAAGAAATTCAGTCTGCTACGGTTTGCATTATATTCTTACAGTCTATCTTTCAGATTTAAGAAGAGATATAATATGAAGTGACCACAGTTCCTTTCTATCAACAGGTCACAGCTTCATAGATTTTTAAATTAATATTTGATAATTGTAAACATCTAATATTCTCATTTTATAAAATAGGACAAATGTTAATTCTTAGTTCCTTCTTCTTGATTTCTTCAGTCCCTGTTGAAGTAAGGACCATTACTGGGATTTAAGCAGTTGTAATCTTGCATGCAGAACAGCAAGCTACTTATATGCTTACCTGCTTGGCAGCTTAATTAATTGTTGTACCAGAAATGGAAGTAGAAAGATATTTGTGGTACAGGGGTAGAAATGTAGGTATATGATTCTGAGAAAGAAAAACTTATTTCCTTTTTTATTCTGTTAGTTGTGTGGTAAGTGATGTTCAGGAAAAAAAATACCAGTCAAATTTGATTTTCAATACTATAAAGAATATATATTACCTGTAATGGTTAAAACTATTATTTCTTAATGAAATTCATAAATACTAACTCTGAGACATACCACCAAAGTGGAAGTCAATAACGTAAACTACTTTACTGTTGAATAAAAGTGTAAAGAAAGCTCTGGAAGGAACATCTCATAAAGAGCTGCGTGACATAAATAAACTGTGCTTTATGAGTGGATCCTTGGGAAGAGGTGAAGCCAGAGCTTTGCTTTTCTATCCATTAAAATTCAGTTCAGTGAATTTCTGTGAATTATTATTATTATTTTTTCCTTTGTAGCTAGGCTATGGAGACAGTATATTCTAAATCTACCTTGATTGTTAGTGTAATTGGTTTTCAGGGTATTTTAAAAATGAACCCATTTGCCTTATAGTTGCAGCATACAGCTCATTGAAACAAAATACCTAAGTTACAATATAAAATATACATCAGAAATAAATTGCTTGTAACTATTTCTGCATAATAAACAACAGTGAAATTTATACTTATCATGCTATCTGCGTCTCTCTTCTTTTCTTCTAGAACAGTTGTAGATAATATTTTAATACGGAACAAATGACATTACAGGAAAAAATATGATGGAAGGAAATTGTCTCTTCAAACTTCTTTCTTTTTCTTTAGCGAGTGGCACTGTGTTGAAGAAGTTAAAATGCCAAAAATGCTTCTTAAAGACAGATTTTTTTTTCCAAACTAATGGATATGAAACCAATGTCCTTAATTTTTTCCAGAACACAGGATACTGATTCTAAATGAACTAGTGAAAAATGTTATTTAACATGACACCTGGAAAAACTCAATATACAATCTAAGTGTGCATGTTATTCAACGTAAATGTCCTACACTGCCTGTTGCAAAGATTTAATACTCTCAGAAAAGAAATCATGGAATGTCTTCATATGTCACAGTGCCTTTCCGATGGCAGCATAGTATATCAGAGCAAGGTCTTCACTTTTACCTTCAAGTATCAGATGTCAAAGACCTCAGAATTACTATGTCAATGAGACTATTAGAGTTTCTATTATATATTGTACCTTTGCTGTGACACACAATAAAATATATATTTCTGCGTAGATTAGTTTATGGATTCTTAGTCACCTGTCAGGTACCTATGTGATATGTAGTATAAATTTTATGCACAATAGGATAGGGAAGAAATGAAGGGTCATCTGAGACATCTTGAAACAAACTAAGAGGCTAAGCTCAGATTTTACTCTCCTCATGAAAAGTTTTTTTTTTTTTTCTACATATTAAAAACTGCAATTTAGGTCAAGGAATCAAGAATGATAACAGTCACATTGTTCCCTGAGTGCCTTACAAAATTAAGTTAATTTGTTTTTTTTTTTTTTACCTTTGCTTCAATAAGGATCTTTGAGATCTTGATAATAAGATAGCTTCTCTTTACCTTTTCTGGTGATCTGAGGGACTATGAATTCCATAGTTTGGAGGAAATGGACAGGTTTTTTTACCACTAGTTTCAGGAGCTTCAGCTTCAAGTTAGCCTGCTGTATGGGTTCAAGCATTACTTGAGCTACTCTCAAGTAATGCTTGAGTCATAGCTGCCATCCCACATCCTGGCCTCGTACCACATACGTCTCCTCCCACAGCCTGGACACCAAATCTATTCTACATTTGTAAAAGGAGATAATAAAATATGTCCTATGGTCAAAATCCTACAATACTGAGAAATCTATTTATACAAATTTATTACATGTTATGGGTACGAGAGCCTCAGAAAGGAGTCCTAAAGATTGGTAAGACTATACTGACACTACCGTATTGACGCTACTTTAAGTTAAGTCAGATCAATTAAGTTGTAAATGTTTTAAACAGGACAAAACTACATTACACATTTTATATAATTACGTGATTAGATTAAATTTAGTCCTATTACACAGACGAACCATGCAATTATACTTCCCGTTGTAACATTATAGGATATATTAAGAACAGAAGCATAACTGTGTATATGCCTGATTAAAATCTTCATTATACCGAGCAGTTTGACACATCCACACACAATAATTGCACACATATACACTTATAAATGCATATATGTATGCATTCATCACATACAAACCCATATACTTAGATATATTTAAGCATTGCTAAAAGCAAGTATACATTAATATATGTGTGTTAGTAACATAGAGAAGACATTAGAAATAACAACTGTGTGTTTCTTACACCAATTTTGCTATCATTAAGAGTTTTCTTAAAGGAACACTCCGAAAAAAATATTGCCTGTGGAGAGCTTGTCTTCCGACAAAATAGAGCAACTAATCTTAAAGCGAACACAAGGCCATTGTTATACTCTACAATAAAGAGGTCATGTTTAAAAGAAACACATCCAGTGAGGTCTGAGGCTGTGTAGCTGTAAGTTGTTAATTTGTGTAGTATTTTCGCTATTGTTATTTTCATTTCATTGCCAGACATAGTTCATGAATCAAATCCTTTCACAGACAAAGAAATAGGTTGTGCACAGATTATAAAACAATGAAACCTCTAGATACTGGATCATACAAGCATATGAGCATATTTCTGCTCTTGACATGGTTTTTTTTTTTTTTTTTTTTTTTTTTTTAATAAACTCTTTTCTATGTGCCACCTGGAAATTGATTTAGGATAAAAGGGAGTCATTTTAAAATCTCTAGGTTACTTTGTGAATTCTTCCCTAAAAATGAGTTGTCAGCTCTGATGCTTTCTCCCTCAAAATGCATAAATTCATAAATTCACAAAGATAATTCAGAATAACAAAAATAAGCCTGTTTGAGCATTCAGTTCCTAGAATATTCAACCTTCAATCAGAGTGAAATGATTAATTGCAGACTTATTCTAAACACTAATGCCATTTTACGCTATTATTGCTAACTTCACTGAGCTCTGATCAAATACACTGCGGCTTTATGAGCTCTTTTCTATATAACCATTTTGTCACAACTGGATATATTTTTCTAGTTTATTATCCTTTGGTTTTCAAATTGTTCATTATTGGCTGCTTCTGCCTGTTCAAAATCCTTTAATATTTTATACATCTAGCTTTTATTTTTTTGAGTGAGGATGGGAGGAAATTATACTAAAATCATGCATGATGATACTGATTCAAACATGTATGATGATACTGATGCAAATGCTTATAATGTTACTCCTATACATCTAACATATTATCTCTCAATAGTTTCATTTTTATTAACCATGCAAAATACCAGAATGGTACTGTTTTAAATAAAAATGTTTTCAATTCAGAAAATTTGCACTGATTTTACCATATACATGTAAACTTAACAGTACGTAAGATCATATCAGGAGTAAATTTATGAAAAAGAAGTTTGCTTAAGCAGCAGAAAAAATTCTTATCTATTATTGCACAAGTACACTTACCTAAAGACAGATTTTTCAGGTGTTTATCATTATTTAGGTTCTAAAGATAGTAATAATTTAAATAACATTTAGGCATCCTAAAGTTGGGCATGTACACTACAGCTTTTAAAAAAAAAAAAGTTCATTTTTATGTTCTTTGTTTAGCTAACAAAAATAGGTCTCCTCGCAGACTTATTTGTCTTAGTAATTTATTTTAAAATGGGAAAGGAATATTACCTATCTGAAAAATCTATCAGAGAAATTTAAATAATTAGCTTAGATTGAAATCTAAACAAATAGCTTAGATGGAAAGTCTATATTCTAGAGATTTTAGTTTAATAAAAAAAGAAGAAAAATAGATAGATATTTTGTGGTTTTGGAATCACTCCAGATTTATTCCTGAAGAGTCTTTTATAAATAAAGTCTTCAGTCCAGTTTCCCCTCTGTATATAAAACCACCCAGTTTTAAAGGTTGTGAGTATTAGAGAGTACTTTGACCTTTCACACTACCAATGGGATCCATCTGCAAAATGTGAGCAAAATAAGATTTAAATATAGCATCATATACTTTATCTGGATTAGCAAGCAGTGCACTGCAATAGAAGAGGATCTGCAGAGTGAAGCAGGTGGTGCTAGGGACATCCTTTCCACATCATATATATTTTAGGGTTTCTAATTTGGATTATGTATGCTGGTCCCAGATCATAAAATAAAGCACTTAACAAAAGCCCTTCCCCGCCCTCTATTTAGAGGGAAAGGCAGAGGGAGAGCAAGAGCAAGAGCAAGAAAAAATTGGAAATTCACAAAATTGGAATTAACAATTAGCAATTCATTACTAGCTACCAAGTCAGCCGTATCTGGTGAGTCAGATGCTTAAATGTATCCCCTGAGTCCAACATTTAAGCTTGTGAATAAACGAAGTCTGAAAATGCCAACTGAAATTTTTTTACAATCATTGATTAGAAGAGTGTTCACGATAAATTTACTGAACAAAAAGGCTAGATATACCAGCAACATTTTGGAAATCTTCATTACTGATAAGCCTAATAGTCCACCCTTGCCCACTGATTTTGAGAGACTGCTCATTGAAACCCATCCACTGTGAACATTAAAAAGGGGGTTTCAGGTATGATTTGTCACTTTCCTTTTTATTTATAATAATATTATATTTGCCTAAAACTTGTTTCTTATTGTTTGTCCTTATGCATCAAATAAGATATACGAGGCACAATAGTCAGAGGTATCTTTTTATTGGCTTCCTGGAAAGCAGAAAGATTAGTTTCACTTTCAGTATATAGTTGCCAATATATTCTTTTCTGCCTTTTTCTTATTTTCATAAAATGATTCAAAATCCAGCAAGCTACCCAAGCACTACTGCAATCTATTCATCTATTGAATTATATTAAAAATCTATATCAATAAGCAGAAAAACCTGCATAATCATAAAGTATGGGCAAACAAAAAATGATATCCGTCGAATACTTTTTATTGTGGCAAACTAGAAACTAGCATGTTAATATGTATGGGCAGGTGTTTCTTTGAGATATTACTTTTTCTTGATTTATTTTGGTGCAACTATAACCAATGGCTGCTATGTTCAAGAAGGTTACTGAAGTTAGAACCTATGAAATAGGTTCTAACTATGGGTTATTCAGATATAGAACTACCGATATTCAGGGACAAATTAATAGGATATATGTAATTTTTTCTATCTCTCCAAAATGGTTGACAAGGAAATAGTTATGTTTACTGCAGCTCACAAGAAAAAGTAAAACGTCCTTCAAAAAATTATAGTGAAAAATATGCCATTTTTATTTTGTGGAGATGCTTTCATGTCTTGAAAGTATACGGATGTTATGAACAATTATAATATATTTTTCATAAAGTTTTCTAATGGCGTTCATTAAGTATGTTTGATTTGCAGTATCAGATATTATTTGTTATATTTCATTATTTTTTATTTTAGTATTCTATATTTATGCAAAGTTTTCCCTAACATCCAGATTAGTGGATAAAAATGTAGCAACAGAGATTAGTTTGGTGTTCTATGCCTGTATGAGTAAGAGCACCCAGAATCACACGCATCAAGTAGTGTTTTTGCAAGTGTGCTAAAGATAAAATTTGGCCTACTGTGTTCTCTTGCACCTTTTTGCATTCAGTTATCAAAGTGAACTCTAAAATGAGCAAATGAGCTTACATTTATATCACTGAATTCATTACACAAAGTCTTAATTTGTTTTGTGTCCCTAAGTGCTTTCCCTTTCCACCATGATATTATTGCTACAAAAAGATCCTTCTTTCTTCCTTAGGTAATTGTTCAAATACAAACAATTTTACAATTATACATCAGGTAAAAAAATAAAAATGCCAATCTTCTCTGTGTCTGAGAGCCAAGGGCAGGATATAGAAATGTGAATCAGAGAATGGTTCAAAGTCAAACAGATGAGCAATGAAGACTATTAGCCATCTGAAGCTGACACAGTAAGAGTAGAGTATACCTGTCACTGGAAGAAGAGCTTGACTGACTTTTAGAGTGATTGGATAGAGCTGGTAGGCAGTTCTACTCACATAAATTGCATAGGGGAAGGATGAGCTGTATGACAAAAGACAACAGTCTCAGATTGCAGCAAGGAAAGGTAAAGGAAAAATTCTTCACAATGCTGTAGACAAATGCCGGAATGCCTGTCCAATTTCTGCCTCTGTCTTTGGGGATCTTCAGGTGTGACTGGACAAGGTCCTCAACAACTTGATCATACCTTGATGTTATCTCGAATTTGAGCAGAGTGTTAAACCAGGTGACTTCAAAAGACTCTTTCCAATCTTTCAGCTTTTTTTTTTTCTTTTTTTTTTTTTTTTTTAGATTTCTGTGAAAGTAAATCTGAGTCCATGCTAGGAATAGAAATATAATGGTATGTCTAATACTGCTAAATAAGAGCGAGCCAAAATGAGCTGATGGACTACTTTATAATAGTCCACATTGCCTAAGAATAATACTTTTGCACAGCAGAATTACCTTGGAGACTCTCAGTTAGAGCAGCTGAAAACAAACACAGGCAGTGAGCTTATCAGGCGTTAGTGCTCAAGCCTTCAAAAAAGATAGACATAACTGCAGTAACCAGGAGATGCTCTTAAGAAGAAAAAGGCTGCTGATGAAGGAGAAGTGCAGCTGCTGCCTACATTTTGCAGAAAAGCCTGCCGATTAGAATGCTATCTGTAGGCTATACGCAAAAAGTAATCTGTGTGCATTATTGCCCTGCTGATACAAAGAGTCAAGCTCAACATCCCCACCTCCAGAAGATGGTTCAAACCTGCAGGATATAAAACAGCTAAAGACCAGGGTGGATTTTGGAGGTGAGATAAATTCTATCCACTCCTACAGAGAAGAGAAAGTTGTGAAACTAATTGCAAGAGGAGAGGAAGATGCAAAAACTTTTGACTTTTTGATGGCGATCCTGCAGTAAGAACACTAATTCTCAGCTGTATATACATTTTACATTAAGAAGTTATTGGCTTTAGTAATATACAGGAATTCTACACAAGGCATCAATCTCTATAGATACCAAAGGAGATTCACTAGATTTTGCCCATTTTTTGTCCACTCATTTTTGGCTGTGATTAGAAAACTGAGTTGTCTGTCCCATCTTTTTGTAGTTTTTAAAATGCCTCTTGTCCTTCATTTCAGACTTTGTATTTGAATACTATAGTCAGAAAAACATATGGAGGAACTAATGCATAAACAAAATTCAATTCAAAAGTGTAATTCTTCGATGCTTTACAGAATTCAAAGCAGTTTATATCATTGTCTGAAACAATTAACACCAAAAGCTTGCTGAAATTTTTGTCATTGTAAGAATCCTGCACTGAAGAATCAGTTTTCTGTTATCCCACTGATGGCTCATGCAGGCTTTAGTAGTCTTTAAATGTTACTATGTGAACTTATTTCCTTTTCTCTTATGACCGCTTAGGTTGTATGGAATATTTCCACTCACATAGAAATGTTTAGGAAATTAGATAAACAATGCAACAGGCATCCAAAACATTTATTCAAAAACATACAGTCTGAAACCTTGCTCACTTGCCAAACACACTGATTTAATTGGCACACATCATGATTTGCAAGTTTGCTTATGTATGCAAGCGGGAATTTCATTCTGTCCTTGCCAACACTTCCTTGGTGCTTGTTCACTGCAGAGTTGCTTGTTTTTACGTAGGAGCAAACAGAAAGAAGAAGGACTTGCAATATTTTTTTCAGCATCAAATCCTGATATGACTGTGATAGAATGTAATCTTTGTTTTGGTTGGAAAGAAATATTTGTACAGACATTTTTAATTCACAAAAGTCTCTGAGCAGTAGCTGTCTTTGTGAGGATACGGAAATCCTTGTGTGAACAACTGTATTTGTTCTGGAAATGGCCACCTTGTAGTCCTAGTTAAATAAACTTTTTGTATTTAGGAGGCAAATAGTTAGCAGGAGAGTATTTTAAATTCATTGACTTTCTTGGATACAAAGAACAGCATAACCATTTTAACAGAACTGGAAGAGCTGAAAGAAAAATTAATGCTCAAAGAAAGAGAAAAAAAAGTCTTCTCTCAGGATCTAACTTTTGGCATTTACAGGTGTGTTCATCTACAGAGCATGTAGAGAGACAATGTGTAGATCAACCTGCTTTACATTTCAGAAGGGACGAAACAATTCAAAGCCATTTTCCAAATGCCCAAAGTTCTGGCAGATGTGAATTTAAATTTAAAGGAACTCATTGTAATATTTAGAACTGATGATGCAAACAAGCTTTTTATGTGTGTGTGTTTTTTTTTTAATTTTGTGGTGTTCTTTATTTTATTTCATTTTTCAAAAATCATGAGGAAATAAATCTATTGTTTACTTCTCCCTTTGTCATGCTGCCCATTTATCACCACAAAATGGTTCCCAGACCTCCCTCCACAGACAGAAGAACATAGAGTCAGCTTCTCTCTGGGATTAAAACTGCAGGTATGTTCACTGTATCTTCTGGAGGAATTAATGGAGGGTGAAGCGCCAGAAGCCAGGATTAAGCTAAGGAGTTCTAATTCCAAATATTTCTAACATCTAGAGCTTCTCTATACTTCGGACTTAATTTTGGGGGTTTTCCAAAAATCTTTTCCTATGACACTTTTTGTATCCTATAAGAAGCAGAAGCCATACAGCTGTGGAAAACTAACCCATTATTTAGGCCTGGGCAGCTTTAGGGATTGTGCATGAGACTCAGTCACTTGACTCTTCTCATGGTCTCCCACCAAGAGAAGTATCTTATGTATTTGTGCTGAAGATCCATGGATTGTCTCCTACTTCACCAGCTTTTCCTATACATAACATTCAAACTCATGCAGCCAGAAGAAACGTGCTTCTTTATTGGAAGCAAGCTCAAAGAAGATTTGCTAAAAGCAGTTCTCCCCATACATGAACAACTTTTTTGGCCCCTTCCCAATTATGAGATCACATGGTGTTCAATCACAGGACCAGTGTGCAGACACATGCCATGCCATGTTACCCCCATAACAATCTGAACTTTTCTCCTAAAACCTAATGATCTGCAAATATTCAGTCAGAGCTGAAATTTGGAATCTCTGCTGACTAGAAAACTGGCATTATGAAGAATGTGAAATAAAGATTAAATGTTATTGCTATTTCATCCACTGGGTGCAGGATTTAAGTTGTGAGGTATGAAAGAGGACAATGTGCCAGCTCTACCACTTTAAAGAGTCAGGTACATAGGGAGAGATAAGGTGTGTGTTGTTTTCCTTCCAAGTCCTGGAAGGACTTGTCCTTCCTAGACTTTATACAATTTCATGCCTCAAAATGATGAGCAACACCTGAGCTATAATTTAAGCAGGAGCTGAGACAATCAGCTCCTTGTGGTAATCTTAGTCCTGATCCCTCTTTTAAAATTAGGTAGACAGCTTGGTATCAATTTCAAATGGAGGATATTACATCTTTCCAAAGTCCTAGCACTTTGGAGATGAAACATAGTTTAAATTTTATTTTTACCTAAGAAGAATTAAAACTTGTGTCTCCTACCTGTTATAAGCTGTAGGCTATAAGTTGTATAGGCTGTAGGTTAAGCTCTTAGCCCTTTTTTGGAAAGCTGTTCCACTTCAGTAATAATTAAGTATTCACTGGGACAGAGAAAGAAGAAGATGGGTGCCTAAAGCCTTGATCTGAAAAGGAGGAGACCCATTTTTTCATTCTGCCTATTAATGAATATTTAAGTATTATGAATTAAGTATTCAGTAGTACAGCACTTGGAAGGCAGATTTTCCCCCTCACAGGTAACAGCCCTAACCATTCAGTTAGACTGTCATTATCTTCCCTACCGTATCTTTCTCTGGAGCAATGTATAATTATTTCATGGGAAATCTAATAACATTGAAGGGTGGAGTTGAAGATGGGAGCCTATGCGATGCCTGACACACTGTTGGATAGTCCATTCATTTGGAAGAGCAGATAACAGGATTAAAACCCCTCAAGCAAAAGGTAAAGTGGACTTAAATTTCTGAATTTCTATGGAAAACACTGGGACACCATCATCTTCTCTTACTTCGATTTTTTGATTTAGGAATGTTGAGAACTCCTATCTGTTTAGGTGCCACAAGCAATCATTAACTTCTGTTACCTGGCTTACGTGTCCAGTATGTTTACGTTTGGGTATCAATTTATCTGTTTAATCCTAGAAAAAGCCAGAAGCAGGTATTTAGTCCATATTGATCTTGGAGTCACATAAACAAAGTAAGTTAGCCTCCATTTAGTCCTGTGGTGCTATTACTAGATTATTAACAATATGAGAACTAGGCAGTCTAAAACTCAGGTAGCTTTAAAGTACAATGAAATCACTCTTGTGAGTACTATGGACATATTCATTAAATCCTGAATAACTTTACAAGAGGAATATCAGATGCTGAAGTCCTCAGGATAACCTTACCATTAGTGAACAGTTAAAGGCTGAATCTACATCAAAGAGGGATTATAGAAATCTGGTAATGGCATCTTTAAGGAACACACTTAAATTATATTTTCTTTCATATTATTGTATACTGATCTGATTCAAATCCAACCAGATCAGGTGTTTGCTTCCGCAACGCCACCAACTGTAATATCACTATGAGTATTGTCTTATGTTGCTGAATTGCCCATATCATTTTTTTTCTCCTCAGCTGCTCAGGAAAAAGGGGAAGGAGCAGTCTAGATAGCAGTCAAGGACCACTGCCTTTTCCTGACTCCTCAGGTCCTCCTTTACTCTATTATATTCATTGATGCTGGGATGATTTCCAGGCATGGAGGACAAATAATCTACGTCTATATTATTAAACCCTCTTATTCCCCAAACAAGAGATCCAAATCTAGATTACCTAGTAACCTACGTTAATCCCCAAATTGTGCCCAAGGACTATTTAGGAGAATATCAGCTGACATAGACCACAGATCTCAAGGGGATCATTCTAACAGTGTAGAAGCCTAAAATTCAGGGTCTGGATAAGTTTTGCAGCACTGTTTAATTTTCTTGTATTTATGTAGCGGGGGGGGGGGGGGGGGTAATATTCCACAGTCCTGGCAGGCATTGCTCACATATAATGACTGTAAAATTTGTTATAATAATGCAGAATCATTTGCTAACATTTTTGAACCCTATTAAAAAAAATCATTATCATATATACTGTTAGACATTTTTGAGTATCAGTTTATCCACAAAGTATATTTTCACTAGATATGTCTGCAGTAATGTATTAACAAGCAATAAAGAAGAAACCTACTTTGATCAGAATTTAGCATTAATTAATATACAGTTGGTTGAAAGATCACTCTAGATCCATGGCACTTCAATTACCGTATAACTTCAGTTAATTTCCCACTATGTGTTAAAAAGTGAACTTTCTCTGTTTTATCTTGATGAACTGTAAATAGTAATGAAAACATCTTTGAACAAATTTAAGAATTTAAGAAGCCATCCTGTGAAATGGTAGGAATAAAACCCAAAACAGATATTAATATACACGTGATGATCAACAGACATCGTTCAAAGTGTCTGGGAAGCATGCTAAAATGACCATAGCATATGTAATATTGTTATGAATATATGTTATGAACCACATATATGTTATGAACCACACTTATTCACTGAACTGTATTCTATGCACTAAATTTCTTCCATAAGAAATAATAGAGATGATTTCCCTTTTTCTTATATCTCCAGGGAACCTCTCTTATTCTGTGAATTATAAAATTGTGCAGGGTTATGCTTATTCAGGTACTCAGAGCTTCTACCATGGTGTTTCCAAGCTTATAATAATTTATTCTTACAGCATCCATTGGAGTAGGGTATTAGGGACTTTTTCTTCTGATGAGGTGATGAAGACCTTAAATAACATAAAATTGAAGAAGATAAGAAGTCTGGAGAGAAACAGGTCAATGACTTCTGTCTGGGAAGGGAAAGGAAGGGAAGGGAAAAGAAATACAAGAATAACTTTTTCTATTGTCACAATTTTCTCTTATTCCAAATTAATTACGTTTTTCCCTCTGAAACTTCCATGATGTTTAGACATTGTACTATGATACTAGTTCTCACAATGTTCCATTGTATATGACTGACTGTTATTGTGATATATTTCACCAAAAAGAACATGAAAGGACAAAAAAGATTTTGGGAGATGAACGTTTATCTCTCCCTCTCTCTCTCTCTTTTTTTTTTTTTTTTGGTAGGAGTAGCCTGACTATGAATCAACTACTGATACAATTTGTTGTTTTCTGCATAGAAAAAAGAGGTTATGTCAACAAATATCCTTTACTAAGGTCATGCTGGTGTTTCTACTGAAGGTGGAGCAGTGGGATGGGTCTTGGCTGTGATGCCTGACCCTGCTGCCACCTGGAGCCCTCACTGGCACCAGCACCAGCCTCGGAGAGCTGCTGCCCATGCGGCTCCCTGCCGTTGAGTTGTTTAATGCTCAAATCTTGAAACCTCAAATATCAGCTCCCTATCGTAGGCCTGGAAAATGTATGGCCCTTCAGCAAAAAGATGAAGCTGTGCCTCGGATCTGCAGGGAGAGTGAATGCATTTGTACAGACTAGTTTAAGGATAGTCTATTATGAGCACTATTGTTGTTCCTAAATTTTCTGTAGTTGACTGACGTCATACCATCTACCCAGGGAGAAAGGAATTTCTTGACATATCCATAATTAAACTTTAATTTCAGAAGTTTTGAATGGTTTACTTCCTTGGAGAAAAAGAAGGAAAACAAACAAACAATTCCCCCTCAAAAAAAAAAAAAAAAAGAAAAGAAAAAGAAAAAGAAAAAGAAAAAGACCCTCCTAATACAAATTTCAAGTCATTTATTGTTAGCAAGTAGCTTAAATTGAGCCCACCTTTGATTATGCAAAGCACAAAGAAAATTTACACCTTATTGATTAGCTGGAAAAAAAGCAAGCTGGCAAGACTAAACACAAAGTTGCCTGTAATCATTAAAAAAGCAATTCAAAGTAATCCTCAAGTTCCTGTTCCATCCCCTTGGGGACTTTACCAAAGTTTCCTGGTTATCCATCCCCGACCGTTGACTACACATTTTCTGCCCTACTTCACTCAGTCAGCAGTCTATTAGTCAAAGTTCCTAAAGCACCAGGTGTGGAAATGTGTTGTGCTTATCTCCCCTGACTTTGTTCATCTACACTGAACTAGTGATCCTAGTCTCCCCTTGTGATCAATAGAGAGAAAATAAGCACTACTAGGGAGCAATTAATATGCCCTATTTTAGACAATTACTTTAGGATGCAATGATTCATTCCCTAAAAGTATCTATTCCATGACAGTAATGGGTAACTGGCTATAATGATAGCCTGCAGTACCTAACTCAGATGTATATGTGCATTCTAAGTATCTGGAATTAAGTGGCTGATCCCACCTAAATTGCTAGTAAATTTGCTGAGCCGTAACCAGAAATTATCTATGAAATAAAAATATACACAAAATATATGGTAGTTTACTCAATTTTGTAAGTGAAGTAACTTACTTCATACTTGGTTAATATCAATGCAGCACTCTGGCAGCTTTAGAGACAGTGACTTATGATTGGAGTTCGAGGTGAATTTCTTTAGTGATAAGCCAGTTTAGCAGTCCTTCTGCTGCTGTGGTACAGCTGTTTATAGGGCAGAACAATGCGTTGCATGTGAAACATAAAACTAAACATAAATGATGGCCTAAGTTGATGCTCAAAGCAACTCAGACACCTAATGGTGCGCTGGGACAGTTAGATACGTGAAGTACTAAGATATCACAGGTTCAGTCTTGGTAAGCAGTCTTTCATATGAGCTTGGGCATGAAATTCCAAGATATAGTCAGGCACTTCTGTGAACTGTGAATCGGAGCTTAAAACTAGTCCCATAATTATTTATTTAACCTATTCTAACTACAGACTTATTTATTTAAACTATTCCCCTTATAGTCTACAATAAATTAAAGGGAACTCACCTCAGGAAGGCCTAGTTCTCTCCAACGACTATGAAGGATTAGCTGGGGTGTGGACACCTACATTGATTCCATCTATAACTGATTATTTTTTAGTCATACTTACTAAAGTTCAAATATGCACACAAAAAAAAGCGTGGCTAAGATAGTGTGATTTGTCCAGGTATCTCAAAAGAGATAATACTAACAGATAATAATAACTCGACCATAATAACCCCTATTTGCCTAATTTTCAGAGTAGACTATTATGACTCACCGTAACAGCACAGACAGTAAAGATTGAATGATATCATCTTGACATAAAGTACTTCGACAACCCTGCTCATCTCAGAGGAGAACTGAAAGCACGAGGTGCAAAGCTGGGTAGACTTATTGAAATTCGATGATGTGATTAAAGTTGGTGTATCTTTCACTTAGTCCTTATAAGGTAGACTTTGGGAATGCATTCTATGATAATTTAAGTCTCCAACTTAATGACTTAAGTCAAGTCTCTTAATGACTTAGATCCAACCCCTCTGTCTCATTCCTTACCCTTAAATTTCACAAAAACAGCTATTTTTGACTAATTCATGAAATGCTGAAATTTCTTCCTTATGAAGAATACCCTGTGCAGATGTTATACAGATCAAGACATAGAAGACTTTTTAAATAAAAAAAATTATCTCCAAATTGGCACTCTTTATTAGCAAAGTCTGTAAATCCTAAGTGCAAAATGATACTTGACTGCATGCAGGAAGTTCAACGAATGCTTGTTTCTTCATCCCTCTTTTTGCTCAAAGAAGCCTAACAGGAAAACACATGATATATACAGATAGTCTATAGTGAGGATATCTACAGCAGTAAGATTACAATACGTAATTTATATACTTACATTTTCTTTAGAATCTATTATACCAGATTTCATGCACATAACTCATGGGGCCATCTGAAAGAAGCCTATGTATGACTAAGCAGCAGGGTAGATTAAGTTTATTTGCACACAACAAAGAACAGTTTTCTACCAAGCCCTTCTCCTTAGTCTTTTCGTTGTCTCTGCTTTGCCATAGTATATTTCATTTTTCTTTCAGTAGGTTTGTTGCTACTGGCTTTCCCATTTTCTGTTCTTCTGGAAAGGGTTATTAAGGATAACGTTTATTTGAAAACAGATGGGTGAGTCATTGGAAGAACAGGTGAAGGCTACACTATTCTTTTTCCTTTTCCTCTGAAGCTCATAGCACTCTAGTTGGCACAAACCAAATGAAGAGAAACGAACTTTTACAGCGCATATTCAAGTCTCATAACATTCATCAAATTCATTATAGTGTAAGCAATTATTAAAATTTGCCCATACATTAGAACTGTATGTGTTCAAGCTCAAATGCTTTTTCGGCTATGTTAAAAGGATAATGTGTCTGATTTATTTGAATGAGTCTGGATGTTTTTCCTCATTAAAATACATTTTAGAATGAATTAATTGCTATCTCAAGACATCTAAGAGTGAGTATAAAAATAAACATAGTTACACAATTTATTTCACTACTGTTTATATATAAAAAGAAAGAGTTAATACTATAGCATATTTTTCCCTTTCCTACTTTCTCTTTATTCCTCCTGTAATTGTCTTACAATTGTTTCTCATACAAACGAAACAAAATTGCACATAAATTGAATTCACTGACATTAGAAATGAGCTTCAGTTATGTCAGAATCCCTAAGGACTGTATTTTTACAACATGCTAAAAAATCAGATTAAACTCTATCCTAGCTCACAGATTTCTTACGAGTGCACGATATTTATTCTCTGATAATTAAAAGAAATGCAGACTTATTAACTTTAAATACCTCTGTAATCAGAAATAGTACTCTGCATGGTGTTAAATGCTTTGAATTAGAGATATACTTTTAGGGTTGCAATGTAGTTTCTTTAATGAAACAGCAAAAGTCATATTTCAATAAGGCAGAAGATTTTAGCATTTGAGCAAGACAGGAAAAAAATCCAATCATACAGCAACTATATATGAGATACTTTCATTTCTAGTATGATTTGACCTATCTGATATTACGTATTTTGTTTTATAATTGCAATAGCTACCCATTTGAAGCAAACTATTCTTCATATCTCCATGTTTTTTCAGAATCATGTATGTACAACGTAACCACAGAAATTCTATAAATAGGTGAAAATCACAGTAGCCTGCAACATATAAAAGTCAAAAATGAAATAGCTTTTAGTGGCCTTCATTTAGCCTTTGTCAATGGTCTCCTCTAGCACAAGCGAATAATAAGCAGAAGTATTTTGCTAGTATGAGCAGTTTGGCTGTTGGACTGCTAAAGAGAAGTCACTTCTTGGTCAAAGCAAAATAGCACTTTGTGTAATATGCCCTTGGTATTAGCTTTGAAAGTGGAAAATAAGAACAGGGACGTACAAGTAGAAATAACAAGTAATATGTCAATACTATAACAACTTTTCACAGAATCACACAGAATCACAGAATGGTCGAGGTTGGAAGGGACCTCTGGAGATCATCTTGTCAAACCTCCCTGCTCAAGCAGGGTCCTCTACAGCATGTTTCCCAGGATCGTGTCCAGGCGGGTTTTGAATATCTCCAGAGAAGGAGACTCCACAATCTCTCTGGGAAACCTGGTCCAGTGCTCATTCACCCTCACAGCAAAGAGTTTTTCCTCAGGTTTAGGTGGAATTTCCTGTGGTTCAGTTTCTGCCCGTTGCCTCTTGTCCTATCAATGGGCACCACGGAGAAGAGTCTGGCCTCATCCTCTCGACACCCTCCCTTCAGATACTTCTAGACATTGATCAGATCCCCCATCAGTCTTCTCTTCTCCAGGCTGAACAGGCCCAGCTCTCGCAGCCTTTCTTCACAGGAGACATGCTCCAGTCCCCTCAGCATCTTTGTAGCCCTCCGCTGGACTCTCCCCAGGAGCTCCATGTCTCTCTAGTACTGGGCAGCCCAGAACTGGACACAGTACTCCAGGTGAGGCCTCACCAGGGCTGAGGAGAGGGGCAGGATCACCTCCCTCGTCCTGCTGGCAACACTCTGCCTCATGCACCCCAGGAGACCCTTGGCCTTCTTGGCCACAAGGGCACACTGCTGGCTCATGTTTAACTTGTTGTCCACCAGCACTCCCAGGTCCTTCTCGGCAGAGCTACTTTCCAACAGGTCAACCCCCAGCCTGTACTGGTGCATGGGATTATTCCTGCCTAGGTGCAGGACCTTGCACTTGCCTTGGTTGAACTTCAGGAGGTTCCTCTCCGCCCAGCTCTCCAGCCTGTCCACGTCCCTCTGAATGGCAGCACAGTCTTCTGGTGTGTTAGCCTCTCCCCCCAGTTTAGTATCATCGGCAAACTTGCTGAGGGGGCACTCTGTCCCTTCCTCCAGCTCATTGATGAATATATTGAACAAGACTGGACCCAGCACTGACCCTTGGGGGACATCGCTAGCTACAGGCCTCCAACTGGACTCTGCGCCATTCACCACAACCCTCTGAGCTCGGCCATCCAGCCACTTCTCAATCCACCTCACCATCCACTCATCCAACCCACACTTCCTGAGCTTACCTCAGAGCAGGTGATGGGAGACAGTGTCCAAAGCCTTGCTGAACGCCAGGCAGACAACACCCACTGCTCTGCCATCCTCTACCCAGCCACTCATCCCATCACAGAAGGCTATCAGGTTGGTCAGGCATGATTTCCCTCTGCTGAATCCATGCTGACTACTCCTCGTCACCTTCTTCTCCTCCACATGCTTAGTGATGACCTTCAGGATGAGTTGTTCCATCACCTTTCCCAGGGATGGAGGTGAGGCTGGCAGGCCTGCAGTTCCCTGGCTCCTCCTTCTTGCCCTTTTGGAAGACTGGCGGGACACTGGCTTTCTTCCAGGCCTCAGGCACTTCTCCCGGTCTCCAGGACCTTTCCAAGATGATGGAGAGTGGCCTAGCAATAACATCCGCCAGCTCCCTCAGCACTCGCGGGTGCATCCCGTCGGGGCCCATGCACGTGTGGATGTCAAGCTTGGACAAAAGATCTCTAACCCGATCCTCCTCCACCAAGGGAGAGTCTTCCTTTCTCCAGCCCTCCTCGCTTGTCCCCAGGGCCTGGAATTCCTGAGCACTGGCCGCAGCAGTGAAGACGGAAGCAAAGAAGGCATTCAATAACTCTGCCTCCTCCCTATCCTTTGTCACCAGGGCACCCGCCCCATTCAGCAGCGGGCCCACGTTTTCCCTCGGCTTCCTTTTGCTACTGAGGTATTTGAAGAAGCCCTTCTGGTTGTCCTTGACATCCCTTGCCAGATTGAATTCCAAAGGGGCCTTAGCCTTCCTTGCCGCTTCCCTGCACGCTCTGACAACGTCCCTGTAGTCCTCCCAAGTGGCCCGTCCCCTTTTCCACATTCGGTAGACATCCTTCTCCTGTTGGAGTTTTGCCAGGAGTTCCTTGCTCATCCACGCAGGTCTCCTGCCCGCTTTGCTCCACTTCTTCCTCAGAGGGATGCACTGATCTTGAGCCTGGAGGAGGTGATGCTTGAATATTAACCAGCTTTCTTGGGCCCCCTCTTGCTGCTAGGGCCTGCACCCATGGCACTCCTCCAAGGAGGTCCCTGAAGAGGCCAAAGTCTGCTCTCCTGAAGTCCAGGGTTGCGATCCTACTCATTGCCCTGCTCCCTCCTCGCAGGATCCTGAACTCCACCATCTCACGGTCACTGCAGCCAAGGCTGCCCCCAGCCTTCACATCTCCAGCCAGACCTTCTTGCTTTGTTAGCACAAGGTCCAGAGGCGCACCTCTCCTCGTTGGCGTCGCCACCACCTAGAGTTAAGAAATTATCCTCAGTGCTCTGCAGGAACCTCTTTGACTGTTTGCGCCTAGCTGTGTTCTCTTGCCAGCAGATGTCAGGGTGGTGGAAGTCTCCCAGGAGAACCAGGGCCTGTGATCGTGAGGCTACTTCCAGCTGTCGGTAGAAGGCCTCATCGACAACTTCCTCCTGATCAGGTGGCCTGGAGTAAACCCCCACAACAGTGTCGCCCGTTTCAGCCTGCCCTTTAACCCTTACCCATAGGCTCTCCACTTGCTCTTCATCCACCGCGAGGCAGAGCTCCACACATTCTAGTTGCTCCCTCCCATGAAGGTGGTGGCAACTCCACCCCCTCGCCTTCCTGGCCTCTCTTTCCTAAAAAGCACATAGCCGTCCATGGCAGCATTCCAGTCATGTGAGCTCTCCCACCATGTCCCTGTAACTGCAGTGAGATCATGGCCCTGCGACCGCACACACATCTCTAACTTCCTGCTTATTCCCCATGCTGCGCGCATTGGTGTGCAGGCATCTCAGAGAGCCAGTCGAGCATGTAAGCTTCCCAGGAGAGGTGCAAGAGGATCCTCCATAGCCATGTTCCATGCTGTCTCCCCTGGCTGCAGGCACCCGCTGGAGGCCTCCTGACTTGAGCGGTGTTTTACTGACTCCCCTGTCTCTATACCACTCCCCTTCCCCCATCTTGCCTAGTTTAAGGCCCTCCTTACCAGGCTGGCCTATCTGTTGGCAAAGACACGCGTGCCCCGCTTGGTAAGGTGGATCCCATCTCTCCCCATCAGCTGTTATCTTCAAACAGGGTCCCATGGTCATAGAAACCAAAGCCCTGCTGCCAGCACCAGCGGCGCAGCCAGCTGTTAACTTGGGAAATCCATCTACTCCTCCTCCCGTCCTTTCCCCTCACAGGCAAGATTGAGGAGAAAACGACCTGGGCTCCCAGACCCTTGGCCACCATTCCCAGAGCTCTGGAGTCCTGTTTGATGGTTCCCAATTTGCCTTTCGTGTCGTTAGTGCCCACATGGAAGAGCAGCAGAGGGTAGTAGTCTAATGCATGGACAAGCCTTGCCAGTCTTTCCATGACAGCTCTTATTCGAGCCCCTGGCAGGCAGCAGACCTCTCTAGACAAGAGGTCAGGTCGGCAGGTAGGTGCCTCTGTCCCCTGCAGCAGGGAGTCACCCACAACAATCGCTCGCCGCTTCTTCCGGGGGTTCCCACATGGCACAGGGCCTGTCAGGCCAGTTGCCTCCCTTGGAGCCATGCCCAGCTCCTCCTCAGATTGCAGGGCACTAAACTTGTTCCTCAAAGGCAAACCTTGAGGAGGAGCAAGAGCCTTTCTCCTTCTACGAGAAGTGACCAGTTTCCAGCCCTCTTCAACAGTGTTACGATGAACTGTCACGCACGGCACAGAGCCCTCCGACAACTCCACTGCAGTGGAGGGTGGGGACTCCTGGAGCTGCACAGTCTCCGAGAATACCCTGCCTATCTCCTGCTCATCTTCTCAGATGCTGCACAGCCTACTGACTTCCTCCCATAACTCCTTTACCTGGCGATACAACTGGTCAACCACAGCACACCCTCTGCAGGAGAGCTGACTGTCAGCCCAGGCCTCACAGAGAGGCCCCAGGCACTCCCTGCAGCCTGACACCTGCGGAGCTGCATCTGCTGTCTGAGGGTCTGTCTGGGTTGAAGCCTCAGACACTGCCGATGCAGCACTTCCAGCAGCCACTTGGCAACGTGCTCTACAGCATGTCATGACCATGCCCCAGGGAAGGGCACAGTACTACAGGAAATGAAGATGCCTTCTTTGCCTTCTGGCACCCTGCTACACAAACTGCTGCATCTGTTGGCTACACTCTGGGAGCTGTGCTCTAGGCCTGGCTCTTATATAGGCCTCTGCCTAGCAGTGACTCACAAGGGTGCTTGACCCACCCAATCAGGAGCCACCTGAAACAAAAGCCCCACCTCCCTCTGAGCAGGGCAGCCCAGAGAGCTCGTTAGCAGCAGCCCCACCTGGCTAGAACTTCCCAGGAGAAGTTAAGTCAAGGCCCCCTGCAGGAGTCCTTGCCTAGCTCTCCCTTCCTGCCAGCAGCAAGCACCGTCTCGTTCCTCGGGGGTCCTCAGAAAGCCTCCACAACCTCCAACAAGGTTCACAAAAGGCCCAGGCAGAGCCCAGACACTGCTGCGCAAACTGCTGCGTCTGTTCACTGCCTCTGTTTGCTGCGCTACCGTTCAGTCTCTACAAACAACAGAAAAATTTCTTTTTTTTATCCTTGAAGGAGAGATGTTTGCTTATGATATTAGCTTAGGTTTTTATGCCTGACCATTTGTCAGGAGTCTGAGGTCTAGGAGAACTAAAGCCCACCTAGAGTTGAAACTGGCAAAGAGTGTGAAAGGCAGCAAGAAAGGCTTCTGCAAGCATATCAGCAACAAAAGGAAAGCCAGGGAAAATATGAGCCACTGCTAAATGGTGCAGTGACATGTTCCTTGGTGACAAAGGACACAGAAAAGGCTGAGGTACTGAAAGCCTTCTTCAAGTAAGTCTTTACTGGTAAGACCAGTCTTCAAGAATCCCGAGCACCTCAGAGAGAGGGGAATTCTGCAGCAAAGAAGACATACTCTTGCTAGAGGAGGATCAAGATAGGGAACACTTAAACAAACTGGACATGCACGAGTATAAAACAGGATGACGTGATGCATCTGCGAGTGCTGAGGGAGCTGGCCAATGCTGTTGCAAGGTCACTCTTGATTATCTTTGAAAGATTGTGATGATCAAGAGAAGTTCCTGATGACTGAAAGAAAGCAAATGTTACTGCTGTCTTCAAGAAAGGCAAGAGGGAGGGTATGGGGAACCACAGGCCAGTCAGCCCTACCTTAATCTCTGAGAAAGTGGTCTAAGGGGTCGATACTGGGGCGAATACTGTTTAATATCTTCATAAATTAGCTGGATGGCAGGACCCAATGCATCCTCAGCAAGTTTACAGACAACACAGAAGTGGGAGGAGTGAGCAGCTGATTTGCCAGATGGTTGTGCTGCCATTTGGAGGGACCTTGACAGGCTGGAGAAATGGGCAGAGAGGAACCTCATGAAGTTCAACAAAGGGTGTCTGTACCTGAGGAGGAATAACCCCATGTACCAGTACAGGCTCAGGGCCAGCAAGCTTGAGAGCAGCTTTGCAGAGAAGTCCCTGAGGGTCTTGATGGACAATAAATGGGCCATGAGGCAGTAGTGCTACTTTATGGCAAAGAAGGTCAAGGGTAGCCTGGGTTGCATTAGGCAGAGCATTGCCAGTATGTCAAGGGAGGTGACCCTTCCGCTTTACTCAGTGCTGGTGAGACCACTTCTGGAGTTCTTGGTCCAGTTCTGGATTCCCCAGTACAAGAAAGTCATGGATTTACTGGAATGAGTCCAGCAAAGGGCCATAAAGTTAGTGGAGCATCTTTTAAATGCAGACAGGTTGAGAGAGCTGGGACTGTTTAGTGTCAAGAAGAGAAGGCTCAGGAGGATTTGCAAATATATATGAATATCTATGGAAGGTTCTAAAGAAGACAGGGCAAATCTCTTCTCAGTGGTGCCTAGTGACAGGACAAGAGGCAATAAACACAAACTGAAACACAGGAAATTCCATCGGAACATAACAAAACACTTTTTTCACTGGGAGAGTGGTTGAATATTGGAGCAGGATTCTCAGAGAGGCTGTGGAGTCTCCATCCTTGGAGACATTCACAACTCGATAGGACATGGTCCTGGGCAACCTGCTGTAGCTGGCTGTGCTTGGGCAGGTGGTTTGGACCTGATGATCTCCAAAGGTCCCTCACAACCCAAGCTATTCTGTAATTCTGTGAATCTTTCTCTTTTCTTATATCTTTTCTCTTCAAACTTCTCTAAGTTAAGCCAGTGTAATGTTATAATAGACCATAAAGAGACAGGTTGTGAATTTGGTGAAACTTCACCTTTTGGGGATTTTTGGAAACAGCTCCTGATTTCCCATCATTCTTCTAACTTAAGTTTCCTTCTCTCTTTGTCCCTAATCCCAAAATGAGAGAGTGAGAGACAGAGAGAGAGAGACAGAGAGAGAGAGATAATGGGAAAAGTGAGGATGGTAAAATTTATCAGCAGCTATATTATACCTCTGCACTGAACCAGGAGGTTGATCAAGAAGGGTCAGGACACTGAGCTAATATTCTAGCTACAGTCTCTCTCTCTCTCTTCTTGTCTACTCCCTGACAGATTGCTGGGGCTTTGGGGATATGGGAAGCAGGAGGAGAATGACTGAGAGGTATTTTTACTGCACGTTGCAATTAACTAGAAATCACAATGAATCTCTTTTGTGTGTGTGTGTGTGTGTGTGTGTGTCTTCATAAGCTTAGCATAATTATTCCTAACAACATCAGAACTTATTTTAGTTAGTTGGAAGAAAATGATTCTGCATCACCTATTATTAGTATAGTAAAAAAAAAAAAAAAATAGCTCTCATTTTAATACTTATCCAATTTTTCCTTTAATGAGAATACTAAAATAATATTCAGCTGTACTCTGGTCATACACTAATGGTATCCCATTAGTTTATCAAAGTTCCATCTTTTGCTATGAAAAAAAAAAAAAAAAGAAAGAAAAAAAGAAGAAGAAGAAGAAAGATTGTGGTCACAAGGAGAAGTGGATCAATTAGATTAATAGCCAGAGACCTTGACCCCCATGGTATCCACACAAGGAATACCCAAGGGTTTTTTCCACACCCTTTCTTACAACACTTCTCTCCTTCTTCCTTCTAGTCATTCCCACTGCTGTAGGCCTGCAAGATCCCTTACTGGATGATGTCAGGACCCATAGGTTTTGGTCATGTTCATTCCCCTTTGGCACATGTCTTTGCTTTCTCACCTAGAGAGATAAGAAAAAGGAAGAGTATCCTGACTGTGCCTCCAAGAAGAATAGTTACATTTGGTAGGATGGATTTCAGTAGTTAAACATCATCTACAAGATTTAAAAGTCTTGACTGAGGTGACTCTTATTTATTTGTATCTTTCTAATCAGTCTCAATCATTTTTTACTTTTAGAATAAAAAAAAAATGACAGAATTGTGAAAAGCACATGCACAGAAATATATAACCATGGGTATTCAGACCTCTTTTACGTTAAGATGGACACATCCTTAAGGACTGTAAGATTACATACAACCTAGCAATCCCAAAAGAGGTGTGAACTGAAGGTTATTTAACAGTCAAGAATGAAAGGAAAAAAAAATAATTTTTCACTTGCTTTCTTTTTGGCTGTAGCATTTAGGTTTATTTTGCTTTCTAATATTACTTTTTTAAAAAGTAGAATTTTTACCTTTTGGTATATACCTATGATGCAATAAAAATAATTCCTGCTCTTTATTTTCTCTTGTAAAGGATTTTATCAGGAAGACCCTCTATGCTTAGAATCATGACAATCTAAAGTCATATCATTATTTGAAACATACAATAAGATTTATCCTTTATGCACATTCCGTGCTACCCAATAAATGGCAATGATCATAATTTCTTCCGGACACTTATGCTATACTGTGCTGGTAAACTAGTATACACTAGTATACACTATTGTACGCTAGTATATACTAGTATACACTATAGTATACACCACTCCATGCTAGTACAATAAATTAATGAAGCTACAGTCATAAGCACTTAAGCAGTGACATGTGATTGTCTATTTTTACTAAATTGCTACACTCTCTTCAACGTGATGTCATGTGGGCCAAATAATTCTTTCCTAGACAATGCACAGGTGAGACTATTAGTTGAATGGACTTACACTTCAGCCACAGATGTTTCTGGTTTTAGGCTTCAGCAAATATAACCGGTCGTTTGAGTATGATTTACTTTATAAGTGCCAGCTCATCATTCTAGTATGCAGAAATAACTTTGAAACTATGAAATAAGTTTGCTTTTGCGTACAAAAAAAATCAAAATAATTTCAGGTATATGAAAGAGTCTATAGGAATTAACTCAACCTATTAGTTCAAAAATTTCAACATAGAAGTAATCAGTCTTGAGGTGAGGATAGTGAAGACAAAGCAAAAGTGATGAAGCTAGTAGCCTATCATTCACTGCCTTCCAGAAACTAGGCAAGTTTCGCTCCAAGAGACTTTGCCACATTAGAGTAATGGTTAAGTTTATTGACTCACAAAGTATTTTCCTTAATGCTGTAAGATAATAGTTTAAAGGGGAGCACTTAGGTTCATAATTAGAATGACCCAAACAACCGTTCTTCAAGGAAGGTGAATTGTGGGGTTGAAATCTGCGCAACTGCTAAACATTTAATTCTACGAATGCACCACATTTCTCAGACTGTTGCCAGTGAATGCAGCTCAAGCATTTCTATAACTTTGTTTTCATTTAGATTGAATTGGAGGAAACACATTAACTACCAGATAATGAAAATGTCACCTCAAATTCTTCACATGTGTTCAAGTTCATTTCTTTCCAATGCCACTAAATTGTAGTTAGATATATTTCATCAGATTCATTATCAGTTTATTTCTGGGATGAAAATTAGGATTACTCAAGGGTAGAGTGTGAAAACGGTTGATTTGAAATTCTAATTATTCCCTAATCTTAAGAATCATACTGAATCTACAGCAAGGTTATGTGTAATAATAAGGCAGGCATTATAAAGTATAATTAAATTGGGAAAATAGGTTGTTCCTTTGACAACACAGTGAGCCCCCAACTTCTGTTAACTGATGACATAATCACCAAAGGAAACTCTAGAGGTATGAAAAATACTATTTCTAAGTTAGTACAATCGGGGAGATATATCTTGTTCACAATCTTTTTTTATAGAACTATATTGTTGTAGTATGAATGACAAGTAAATGTTAAGTAAAATAACTGATATCTAATTAATGCCTTAGAATGGTTATTCTCCCACAGGAATAAGCAATTTCAGATTATGAAAAAGCCACACCAGATTTAGAGGGGTTTTTTTTAAACAAAGATATATTACTATTACTAGCTTTAGACTATGCATTTTTAAAACTCTTTTCATATTTTGTAATTAAATTCTATTTTCATGCTTGTTCACTTGCTAAGTGACTACTCTGCTGCAAAATAGAGTCAAGAACACGATAACCGGACAAAACATTAAATAATTGGCTGGTATACTAAATAACTCACAAATAAAGGAAAATATACATTGTGTATGAATTGTGATAAATGTCCAGGTCCGCTTCTGCTCTATGTCTTGTCCAGCAATTGCTGATTCTGATGAAGGGGAAATTTAGGTGGAGTGGCTGCAAAAACAAGCTCGCACCACTCACTGACCTATAACCTAAAATGTATTTACTAATTAGGATGTTTATAATGAGTAGATAGCAATACCCATTCCCAGATTTCTATACTACAGCACACACTTCACACTCATACCAGTCAGGATCCCAGCCTTCCCAGTCCGGTTTAGACCTGATTGGACAACATCTCTGGTCCTGGCTAGTGGCTTGGCCCGTGTCCACCATTTTCTTGCCTCGGTCTCATCCTGCTACCTGGTGTTGGACAGCTGGGGATGTCTTTAACTCCACTTCCAAAAAGCTACTGTTTTAACTGTTATTACTTTCTGTTAAATTGTCAGTGTAGGCCACCAATGGTCTCTCTAGGCACCTAGCCTCAGGCCAATTTCTTTGACTTTCTTCATATCTAATGCTGGTTAGAGGTTGTCACAAGTTTTCTACCAACAGGTCTCACATCTCGAAGGTGTTACAACAACAGGTGAATTTACAACAATTTGATAACAAAGTTCCTCTGTTGCTTCTTTGTTTTCCCATCAATTCCAGATAATGTAGAAAATTCAAGTTGGGCAGATATAGTCAAGATATTACTTTTCTGAGTAACGCATTTGAGTAGGCTTCAGCCTGCGACAAGGCCCCAGAATTTCATTCTGGCCAAATTTGAAGTGAGTGTAGGTGGGAAAAGTTTATGCAGAGGTTTTGCAACTTTCTGATTCTTTTGCACACTAACAATTTTTCTTTATTATTTATTTTTTTGTGCAAACTAGTGACACTATCTATTCTCATTACTTATCTAATTACATAATTATGAATTTTACCACTATTTTAAAGTAAGAAGCTTACTTTAATATTTAATTTATTTTTAATCAATTAAAATTCAAGGAACAGTGGCTAATAGCATTTAGTGGCTAAATAGCATTTAGTTAAGATTTTATTTTGGCCCAATGGGATATGTAAGCTTCAAGTCTCCATTTAAAAAAAAAAAAAAAAGAAAAGAAAAGAAACTGCATTTTTTTTCCATAGTTCAGTGCTTAAAACATCAACTAAAATTAGGTAATATGCTCAGTTCCATCCTCTGTCTCAGGAAATACACAGCCACCTCTCATGCCCAGAACAGAGACAGATTTCATTTGGATACATTAGAGTATGTATCTATGCTTGTGTGTGTATGTGAGGATAGGAAGACGAATCTTATTTTATGTGCAGTGGTTCTAATTAACACCATGGAATGATTTAGAGTGTTTACATTCCACCTCTCAAGGTACACTAGGACTACATTATGTCCTTAAACTTCCTAGAATTTGACATTTCATGGAAATTAACAAATAAGCTAATATCCCTCCAAATATTAGTCCTGGAGAAATTTAAAGGAAGGCATGAAGAGTAAGAGAGTAAGATTATTTTCCTAGTTTTGGACAATTAAGATAAAAAATATTTAAGATATATGCATCAGTATTCAATAGAATAAATTTTCTAGAGTTGAAATAACTAACTTTTCAAATCAACAGCCCGTACCATCCTGTTTTACTTTCCCTACATTTTAGGAATTCTTCTCCTAGGAGATGATTAAAAACAATTTTAAAAAAAGGCACTGTTTGGTTGGATTCTGATCAATGCAGAACCGAAAAAGGTCTACATCTTTTTGAAACATGTGTCATAAGCTTGCCTGCATAGAAATAGTCCATATCAATAACAAAATAAACTTATGTAGAACCTGAAGATTGACTTTCATGAGTATGTCTTGATTGCAAACGGTGAAGCTCCATACTGCAAGATGAAACGATTCATGATAATTAATCTTTCTTGTCCAGAAACCTTTAGTAGGCTGTGATAAGGTACTTTAAATGTTACAGATACATTATAGAAAATAGAAAAAAAAAACTCTCTTTGGTCCCAGGTGGTGCAATATCCTGGAGGTCTGGCCAAATGTGAACTATTATTTCAATTTTTAAGCTATGTAGCTATGATTTTCAATGTTAATGATGTGTAATAACACCACTAAAGATAATGTAGTCATGCATGTGTATATATGTGTACATGTGTGCACACATTTATTTCTCTGAAGGAAGCTTACCAGAATTACAAATTGTGGCCCCACATTTACTAGAGTTAACTCTATAGAATTAACTATATAGAGTTAACTAGCTAATTGCTACCTGTGATGTTTCTTTCTCAGGATTATCTCTGCTTACAAGAAGGGTTATATTAGCTTTTTGAAGTCTAGGTACCTTACCTACTGTCTTAAATGGAAATGACTGGAACAGAATCTGGGGGTGAAAATGTATAAGGAAGGGACAAATAATGCCTAAAACGTAGATGTTGAGACATTTGAATGTACAATTCTTTTTTATTTCCTAAGTTATTCCTAAGAATTTTTCCTGAGAGTTAGTCACCTCAGAATGGGACTCCCCATAACTGTCACCTGAGCTGAGCATCAAATTCTAATTTAAATCACAGATTTAGGTCACTTATTTAGACTTATAAACCAAAGACACTTGCCGTTTTGTGTGTTGCAACCGATATAATGAAATTGCACAGGCGCTTTCATCAAAACGAGTCTTAATGGTAAGATTGAAGGAAAATATGGTTTAATTGTCATATCATTTTGTTTTTACAATCAACTGCTGCAGTATCTGAGTTTCATATATAGCAATATTTTTTCCTGGTTTGAAAGTCAACACCTAACAAAAGCCTATTGACATATATTAAGGGTGACTTTTAATTACCATCTGAAATTAAATATTTTTGCTGAGTTTACATTTACTTTGCATTTAAATACAAAAACAAGATATGGCTAGACATCGACTACACTAACTCTAATATTGGCCTTCACTTTTTTTTCCTCCCCAAATAATATAGTGATATATTCTTCTGCTCTTCCTTTTTAATTCAATGTAATGTGTGATCAAAAAAGAAAGTAATATGAAAGATAAAGGATATCACTTCTATTTCAATAAAAGACACTGAGGGGTATGGCTGTCCTTAGAACTGCAGCGATTTTCCCACTGAGTAAGGTAAGAATGTTATTAATGCTAAATGCTGACCGGATCTATGTTGCATATACAGATAAAAAGCTTAGTGAGAAGGCAATCTGGTTAAAAAGGAATCCTCAAATTAAATTAATTTTCTGTAAAAATAAAACATAACTCCTTCCATAACAATGTGACTGACAGGTCACCACTGAACAAAACAAATATGCCTTGCCTTTTAACGAATTTCTGAATTTTTGCCTTCCAGTGACACCTTGCAAATACTTTTAGGTGAGAAAACAAGCTGCAAACTCACCAGTAAGTACTGGCATTAAGAAAAAGAAGTTTAGGATGCCAGTTACTCTATTTTGAGTATTTTAAGTATGGTACAACTGTTTGATAAGTCTCTACTGGAGGCTCCTAAAATTCATAGTATAGCCTAGGCTCAATAAACTCTGGTTTTGTGACTTACAAGGATTTTTAAATTTTGAAGAAATGAATGAAGGAAGGTGGAGAGGGAGGTGTCCAACCTCCTTTTTTTGTATTTAAAAAAAAAAAAAAAATTACAGATCACATACAAGAAGAAGAGTAAAAGTGTTAATAAAAATAGTGCTTAAGTTATTTAATTTTGACATATAAAAGTGCCCTCAGAGATCTTCTATGTCTACTCGATTCTTGAACTCTATTGAGATTGTTTGATAGCTGTTATATTAATATTCTGATAGCTTTTGAAACATAAATCATATTCTTACTATTCACAATTCATAATAGTCACCCAAATACTCATTCTTGAAAAGTTATACGTCTAAAATCTGAAATTCTAACAGTAAATTCAAAAATTAGGATTATTGATAAACATCTTTTAGGTAATGAGATTCTGTCCCCGGATACCTCAAGTAAGTTCAGTAAAGACAGTTTAATTATTTATATTATTATGTCAATGTACCTGACTTTTCAATATATTTTTATTGTATTCCCGATAAGCAAGACTGTTTTACTGTTTTTATAGGTACTATACTGTACTATACTATACCATGCATACTGAAGTTCTGAAGAATCCAGAGAATGCCTAAGACGCTCTTCTGCAGAATAGTAGAAGAACATAGTGCAATCATCCTGAATTCTCCAGAAGGCAAAAACATTTAAGCAGTGAGAACAGGATTTCCAGTATGACCCTGATTTTAGTGGTGCATATATTTCAGTTGGAACTCAAAGCACTATGGGAGAGATAGCCAATACCCTATAGATTTTCCTCTGCAGTTGGAATAGTAAGCATCATTATCTTTTCAGAGAAGTTCAGATATGACAATCGTTAACTTTGTACATCCAGCACTACATGTTAATTTGATGGGATCGATATAGGTTGCACCAAATTTGCAGTGAGTTTACTGCTTATGTTAAGAAAAAAAACTCACAAATGTATTAACTCTTTTAATGTGTGCAATGAATAAATGTAATTAAAGCTAACAGCAAATGTTTCCAACATCTCAGCAATTTAATGCAGAAACATAATGAACTTTATAATTGTAATGCAATCATAAGAACTACAGCTAGTGATAAAAGAGAATTGCATCAGGCAGTGGTGGAATAAAGGAGAAAATGAAAATAAAGGGATCAATTAAAGAGGTTAGCTAGAGACAAGACAATTTAGGTATTACATTTAATGACATGATAAAATTCTCCAATATTTAAACTCTCAAGTCCTTGCACTATGTGCAAGGCTGTTGTCTTCAAGCCGAATCCCTGCACAGGTTTTGCACTGGTACAGGGAAATTCACCAGTTATGCAGAGACATCTTTAGTAAATCTGCAAGGACCTCAGTATGCTTTATAATGTTATATTTTTATATATAAAGGAAGGAGTCAAAATATGTCCAAGAGGTGCATACATAAGCGGTTTCAAGAAATTTTGTGTTTATTGTTCAAAATGGATCTATTCCTAAAAAAAATAGATTTTAGCAGACTATTACTCAGTTTCCATATATTCTACTAAAACTGTACAGCTATATCACATTTATTCTGACATCTTTATCAAAATTTCAGTAATGAAAATTTATTTTTTGCTAAAAATATTTTAATCAAATTATAATCAATGATACACTAAATTGGTTGTGTAATGTTATATGTAACATAATGCATATAGTATATACATAACTCATAACATTATGAGAAATGAATCCAATCCAAACTGTGTGGAAAACAATGCTGAACATTGCAACACCATTTCTGTACTTTCACAGTTTTGCTGATCATTTTTATTCCCATTCTTTAGTAGCATGATGTTTAAATAGTCTGATTAGAGCAGCATTAGTCCTCATATGCTTTATCTTTCACTCATCATATTTATCCCAAGATCAATGAATTCCATTTACTGAGAATTTGAGTTGTGGAGTAGCAAAGCTATAAAAAGGCACATCTTGAAATTATATCTCATATTTCTTTTCATAGAACTTTACTCACATATACGGAGATAATAACCGATCGACTAGTGACCTTGAGAAAAAAATGTATGATCTGTGCTCGTAAACATAATTTTCTTAGACAAACAGGGTAAACAAGACAAATGTATACATATGACCATATTTGTTCAGTTAAAAATGTGAGCAAAATTACATATGAAAGAGATAACATCTTTATGTTCTACACTCCTTATTGTCAGAGTAACACTAGCAGATTTTAGCATGAACAATAACTGCCATAAATAGAGGCTATTGTGATGAGATTATAGCAATGATTAATTAGATGAAGCCATAAAGGCTCAAAAGATTTGGAACTACTTTGATGTACTGTTTTGAGACCTTTGCTTTGAAATAGATCTTAGTTTCAGTTGAAGGCCAGAATTCTAATTCAGATGAGAAGCTGCTAATATTTACCTTCATCGCATGCATATACATTATAGAAGACAAAACTAACCTCATACAAACACTAGAAAACTGAAAATCTCATTTGCTTTAATTGATACTGTATTGTAGAATCATGTATCATGCATTCAGAGAATCACAGAAGTGCTGGTTGGAAGGGACTTTTGGAGGTTTGTATCATCTAATATCCCACTATTGAAACAAGACCCTCTTAACTACACCACATGAGCCATGGTCTTGAGTAGCTACTTCTTGAAAATCTGTCTTGTCTGTTACTGCTTGTTATATTGCCTACTAGGAAGAGTTTGGCTTTATTATCTTTGTAACTGCCTTCAAACACTGCAGGCATCTATCAGTACTCCCCTTATGCTACCCTTTGCCAGACTAAATAACCCCAGCTCTTCTAATATCTCCTTTAGGCTTCAGGTCAGTATATATACCGCATAAATACTCCAAGGTTCACACTCACGTAATACTAATTTATCTGGTTCATAAACTAGACATTATTAAGATAACAGTTATACTATATTGAAGTAATTTTGAAATTTGTGACCTTAATTTTAGATGCATACATACATATATATACATATGTGTGTGTGTGTGTGTGTGTGTTTGCGTGTGATTTTTTTTTTTACTTATTTGTTTGCTTGTTTGCTTTTTCCATAGTCTCACAAGCAATCTTCCAAATACTTACTGGAAGCTCTATTTTTCCTAGGATTATGTATACAGACTAGCTAATATGCAATAATTATTGGACTAGGATTCATCACACTTAACTGATACAGCTGGAAGGAGTCTAGTAATCTTCATATTTAGTTAGGAGAAATCACATTCTCCAATGAGCAATTTAGGCATTGGATGAGATGAATTCACACCGTGTGTTCTCCACTGACTATACAAACAGCATAGGATAAATAAGCTTCCAATGTAGATCTCACCTTAAATGCTTAAAATTAAATGGAAGGAGTTCAGGCTTCAGTCCTTACTGTAATGTTTGAATGTACAGTAATATACAATGCTTAGAAAAGTATTCATGAAGAAGCAGATGGATAATTTCAAACATTTGCTACTAATTACAGTAGAAAATGGGCAATCTAATCTCGCTGCTTTGGAAATTAACTAAATTTTTGTTGTTGTTATTTCTTCTTAAATTAGGGATGATGTGGTAAAAAAAGGAGAAAAACAAGGGACCGTGATGTTGAAGGATAATGGCTGATGCAGTTATGTGCACTAGTAGGTTACAGGCGTTTTATATTAAAAAGATATTAGAATAAATACAAACAAAATTAATGACATGAAGATCAGAACCCAGAAGCCATTCATTCTAGAGAAGTGCCTATGAGTAGTTGCCCTTTTTAGTCAATTTTTATACACTCATTCTTGTATTTGTTCTCTTTTCCAGCGTGATTTGAGTTCTTCCCCCAACTGTGGCAACATTGATTAACCATTTACCTTCTCCTTTCTAAGTAGCCTTGAAGTTAAGACTAAGATAACCTCCTTAATCAGAAGAATTTTTTTAAATGCCTGCAGCAAAAAAAGATGATGATCTTTCATCTTCCGCAACCAGGGATCATATGACATATTCTATTAAAAATGGATAATGCTACCTATATCTTAAGAAAAAAAAAAATGTTACCTTCATAGGGCACCCATTGCTCTAAGGTGACTCAGTCAGCATAGTTAAGTATAAACTGAAAGCCCCTGACGGAGTCCCTCAAAGTCTATACGAAGATGTGCATCTGCAGTGGGGTTCATTTTGCTTCAGGTTTTATCTTTAGTATCTAATCTAATTCTCTCTCCACAGTTTGTGAAGAAAAGTCACAACCTGCAAAGAGGGTTCATCCTTATTACCTCTGACATCTTTCTTAGGAAGAGACAAATCATTATTGACAACCAGCTTAAATTAGACACCTATCTGTTGGATGACCAATGTTTAACGAGATTCATCTCTCCTTCAGTCTGTGATTGTTCAACTAGGAATAAGCATGAGAAAAGCACTGAGTTGCTTCTTCTTATCAAATGACGTGCTCCTATATATAAGCCAATAGATCTTCCTCTTGTCTAACAATAAGATTTAAAAACAACAAAAAAAGCCCTATGTCACCTATTAGAATAGCAGCTTAAAGGAGTTTTCAGGATCAAAATTTAAGTACCTAAATTCTAGTTTATTTTTTGTTCTGAACATTAGTATATTAACCCTTTGCTAAATTCCACTCCCTCCCTCAAAACGTTTTATTTGATGAAACTATTGTTCATTAGTTCCAAATTAATTTAAATCCCATTATTATCCTTGAATATGAGTTTGTGCTTGGAGTTTCATAACATAACAGTGTCTAAACGCTTTCAATTTACTTTTATTTCTTAATGCATTTCAAAACTTTCCAGGGTTAACTTAAAAAAAAAAAAGAAAGTTGAACACAGGACAGAAAAAGAAAAGATGAAATTTGTCAAACAACAGGCAGAATCTTTTATGCTGAAAAGTTCAAGTGTATTTACAAAAATGATTTTACCTCTGTGTCCATTTCTCCCTCGCTGTCAGGCTTGCAATTTGGATTCAGATGTGCTATTTCCATTTTTTAGCAGAGAAAGTCTAGCAGAAGTAGGACAATAAAAAGGGGAAAAGAGAGGTCAAGAAAATTCAAGGAAACTAGTTTCTTTTATATCTTGAACAAGTCTGAAACATGCTTTTTGTCCTATGTGATAGACAGAGGCCCCCTTTTCTGCAAAGGACAGTGTCCTTTTAACAGCAGAAGCTTAATGAACAAAAATGCACGTCTCATTTTTATTCTAGTGTTAGATTTCCAGCTAAGAGATAAATAATTTCCGTTCTTTCAAAAGGAACCATGTCATGGCAACAAAAGTCTTCAAAGATTCTTTCACAGCTATTCCACATACACTTTACATGACGTCTTGTTTTAGGTGTAGTTCTTATATAATTGCCAACGTGGCATTGGTATAATGGAGACTTTTCGACATGGAAGAACAAATTTTAGGTTACTTTTATGTAACACTTACTTTTATGTAAATATAGGGAAACCCAGGTATGTTGTCATTGTTGTTGCTGTTGTTTAGAATTTGCACTAACATGTTTCTGCATTAATTTGCTGTTCATTGCATCCTCATACAGGATGTTTTCTGGATCTGACAATCCAAAGGCATCTCTTATCAGTTGAGGTAACCAAGACATCCACAATTGGCAGATGTGACATGTGACACAAGTTTTACTGAAGCTGAGGCTGTAGGGCATGTGAGTTTCCTTTGAGTATCTCGCATAGCATTAGACAATCACATTTAGTAAACCAGATCAGTCCCTCATTTTCAGCTTCACTTATTTGCATGCTGGCAAGTGGGAATCTCAGGGGCTTTTAATTAAAGAAATTCTCATCTTTAGGGGAAATTAAAAGTGGCTAGTAGATCTCAAAAACTGCAGCTCTTCCAAGGGTCATATTATATTTGTATTTTGAGCTTCTGGTGTAGACAAGAAGCAAATATAAAGAATTTCCTAAATCTTAAATTCATGCAGAGCACTGAGAGCCAAGGTGAGGACTGTGACAGCAGGAAATGTCAATCGTTAGCAGTAACTCAAAAGGCTTAAGTTTCTAATTAAATTTTCCTATTGCAAAACATAATCAAGAAGTTCAGCAATACAGTAAAATAAACCCAAACCATTTAAGGTTCACATGTTTCATAATTCTCAGCCCTAGTAAACTGCTTCTAGAATGTCTAGGACAACAGATCCACCTCAGCTTGGCTGAGGTCATCAGGAACTCTCTTTAAAACCTGTTGATATTGTAGTTCCTCAGAGGTAGGTTTTTTTGAACAAGCCTCATGTTAGACACTGTTCAAAAATACAATTAAATTGTATCTCGTTCCCCAAATATTATTCATTAGAGAGCCGATGATTAAGAAGAGGAAAAAATAATCTCATTCACAGGAAACCTCAGAAAAAGAAAAGTTAGTCAAGACATCCTTTTTTTAAATTTCTTTTGAATTTGCTATATTTGTTTCAAAATCAATGCAAGTTGAAAATATGAATAAAATATTAATGTAGTTATTAAAATAAGATTGTTGACAATTTCAAATATTTTCCATACTTCTTTTTGGAAATTAAAATATGCAAATCCCATATTTTATTATTAGCTTCTCTTGATAAAGCAGCAATTTCCTGTCTATGAAGTTTTTGAAGTTTGCTGTCCTTATAAGGCCTTTCAATCTCTAACCTCCGTAATTCACAGCTATGTAAAGTGAATCAAATGGCAGCTTGCTCTTTGCTGTCAAATATGAAAAGTACTAGTAACTACAATTTACTATAAAAATAACTGAAGGAAAATATAGAATTGAGAAAGTCAGCGTGGCCTGATTTTTAATAAAGAAAATCTAGTAATTGTATCTCAGTGATATGAGCCTAGTATTTTGGGATTTTTGCTTCAATTTTAGTAAGAACTTTTTTTCAAGAGAGTTACAAGAAAGAGTTTCAAGAGAGTTATCAAACTAATATTTTAATATTAAGAAATAAGCATGAGAGATTATAAGTTGTAGATTTGTTTTGGAATAGATATTGCTTCCTAAAGTAATTAAGGTCCCTACTGGAAATACATAACAAAACATATTTTTTATTCTCTGTAATCTTTAAGCAAACACTTCTTCACTTAAAATTCTGGATGTTGCATTTAAATCTTCCTTCTTCGGAGAGATAATATAGCAAATTGCCTTTGCAGCCCTGATATCACAAATGTTTTTAAACTGCATTTCTCTATATCTCTCTGAACTGATGATTCAGTTTATTTTTTATCATGTTTTCCATTATAGACACCCTATTTTAAAGAATTTTAAACACTGGGATAAAAATCTCTATTGAGTTCTAGTGTAATAAACATTTTCATCTTGGAAATAAATATTTTATTAATAAAAGCACTTCAGGTTTTAGGGACAAACCATCACAGAATCTACGTAAGTTCAAACTTTACAGTAGAGTCTTTGGAAAAGGAAACTTCATTTTTGTTTCTGGTTTAGCCTGTAAGTGGAAGAACTGCCTAGAAATGAAAAAACACATACTTGCACTTAATAACAACAGTAACATGATGAGGAACGTAAACATCTAAGAAACTTAATTAAATAAAAAAGCCAAAAAGACTTTGAGACAAAATTAAACAAAAAAGATTGAGAAGAAAAAAGCAAGAAAGAACACCGAAAGGGAAAATAAGATTGTAATATCAGAGCTCATTGACTGCTGTAAATTGTCTTGGGTGGGATTTCTCTCATTTAACCATTAGCAATTTCTACATAGACATCTACATCTAGGCTATCTTCTTAATGAATGAATAAAAATAGACAGTCTTACAATGTGGTTCACCCCACTTGCTTTAAACACCCTCTAAACACCTACTTTAACACCTATTTAATCAGGATGAATCATGCTGTAAATTTGCCTAATTCTCTATAGGGACTATACAGACAACCTAGACTAAGGGGTGCCGATATTGATGTTTGTACTACCAATATGTAAATCTGGGCCCATGAATCCGAATTTATCTGGATTTGGATGCATTCAAGGCATACAAGTGAGTTTAATTCAAATTTCAGTCATATCTTGTAATGCTTAAACATATGGATTGGAATGTCGATCCAGCAAAGCATATCAGTGGATTCCTACATATTCTTATTGTCATTGACACCTATTTTTGAATACGCTTTGGTGTGTTATCATCATGCAAGTGCTCTGTAATTCCCTTACACCTAAACCTAATACTGAGATTAAATAAATCAGGTATTCTCTCACTAGCTGAATCTGAAGGACTTGACTAAAAATCATTATTGTAGCTGGTGTACTGGCTCCACATGCCATATTGTTATACCAGGCAATAAACAACTATAGATCGATATCTACTTAGTAGCTTCATAGTTAGAAGAACCTGTCATAACAGAGTAGGTACTTTTAGGCATTTCTGGACAAAGGTGCGTGCATAAAATAAGCACTTATGTATATCTGGCCCTTTATCTTTTGTGAAAAAATCATACATTGTAGCAGGGAAGATTAGCTGTGTGCTACAACCCATCCGTGACAATTTAAACAGAAGATGTCTACTTCTAAGAGATTACAATCTAATCATAAACTAAGAGACATGAGATGGAAATAAGGAAATATAAAAAAAAAAAAAAAAACAAAATACACCCATCAACTTGATAATTTTTAACATACTAACGGTTATCAGGGAATATTTTTTATTCAGAGTTAAAAATTGCAGGTTTTTATCCATCTGTTGATGAGAGCCAGGTGCTTTGCTATAATCTGTAGTAATTGTAGGTTTTCACATTAAAATGAGATATTCTTAATGGATAATGTATTTATGATGGCTGATGGAGTCTGTGAACAAACCTACTATTACAGTCCAGTATGCATTAACTAAAATGAACACAGTCATGACTAAAATAATATAACAAATTGAGGAAAGCTGAACATACTTTAAATTGCTAGAGAAATATTCCATCTATCTATCTTTCTGTAAAATCATCTTGTATGATCAGCAGCTTGTCTTGTAATAAATATCACTGAAAGATGCATAAGAATCACTCATTCCATATGTAGTCCCAATCACAACCGATCAAAAAATCCACCTGGAATTTGATAAATTTACTACAGATTATATGAATAAATAAAACTAAGGGAAAATATTTAAATACAATTTTACTGTAATATATTAATTTTATATTTATCCATTTGAATATTTTTTTCATCTTAAAGTAAATATTGCAATGCTTAAAATTAATATTTTTGAGATTAATCATTCTTCCTGGATCTGTGGTAAAGATTTTCACGGCCAAGAACAGAACTTAAAAAAAAAAAAAAAGAAAAGAAAAAAAGAGATAAATTGTATATGCAGCCTTATAAACTTCAACCATTTCATTTAAGAAGAATTGTCAAGTAAACAAAGTCTGACCTTGACATCATCTCCAGGAATGATGCGAAATGGAAAGTGCAGCACAACATATTGATAAGTGAGATGGGATTCAGAAAAGGAATGGAACAGAACAGAAGAAGGGAAGGCAAGGCAAGGCAAGGCAAGGCAAGGCAAGGCAAGGCAAGGCAAGGAAAGGATGAAAATGAACACAAGGAGTACTATAAAATGGGTGAATTTTACCACTTTGCACCATGTCAGTAAGAGTGTAGTGAGACATAACTTTAATGGATATTGTATTAGATCTGGCTCAAGTTAAGAAGGTAAGAAGGAAAAAAACTTTTGGACATCAGGAAAAGAAGCTGATAATTAAGAAAAAACAACACAACTATGTAAGGAAATAAAAGACAACACTGAATAAAGCAGTACTACAACAAATAATTCATTTAAATGTAGTTTTAACAAATCTTAAGACGCAATTATATAGAATGAATTATAAAGCTGTGCTGAAAAGTATAATGGAAAAATATAGACTCAGAAATGTGACCAAGTAATTAAAATCCTTAAAGTGTTAATATAGCTTATTTTTATACTTTATATTGTTAATAGAACTTCAGTGGTGTGAAAAGAACAAAAAGCTATGAACGAGGATTAGCAATAAAGCTGAAACCTTGCTATAACCCACCTTCAGAGGCAGAATAAAGTCTTTCAGACAGATGAGTACTAACCTAATTGAATCACACTACCATCTATTTATTGCTTCCAAAGATCAAGGCTTGTTTTAGAAATCTACACAGTGTTGAAACTGCAGCGCTATGGGTGACCAATGACACTTTAATTAGTTCAGGTTCTGGATCAATCAGTTCTTTACCAGTGCCTGACAGCTCAGGAGCGTTCAACATTATTGATCTTTGTGCATTCATTCATCTTCTCTCAACCTAAGTTGTCTGGATTCCTTAATTCTCTGTATTTTCACTGTCATCTTTCTAATCACAAGCTTGTGAGTCACTGCAATAGATCTTCATCTGCTTCATTTGTTCTTTTCTGTGACATTCAATAGAAGTCTCTTATTAAAGTGTTATTTTAGAAATTTATTCACATGTAACATTGGGTTATTTCTGTTGATCAGAGGTAAAATCTGCTTTCTGATATTCTCTGTGACTGTGATATTTCTAAAAAGATGCAAAGGATATTTTTTCTAGCATTTGGTACTGGAGAACAATAGTATCACGCTGAATGATAGTCTAAATTCATGGAAAAAATGCTAAACCATTTTGTTAATGTCCAGGCAAAAATTTACTAGAAAGATAACACAGCTACAGCCTCCTCCCTTTCCTATGTGGTGAGGTAAATGTAAAATATTTACCTTTTGCAAGTGTTATGAAAGTGGCTGCATAGCCCTGAAGCTACCCTTTTTCTCCCCATTTACACTGTGAATACATTTAGATTAGATTTTTTTTCACTATGCAAATTAGGCTAGTAATAGTATCTTAAAAATGTGTGAGAGAGCAACAGCATAATCCTATAAATATGGAATTTTTTCATTTATATACCTGCTTCAATAAAGGTTAATCATACATTAGAAGAAATAAGGAAGAGAGATTTTACCATTTTGATTGATTATAGGCCAAAAATGTATTTTCCCTAAACTGAATGATTATAAGAGATTTTTTGAAAAAAATGGAACACAGATGCAATGAACAGATGCAATGAATACCTTCTAGTAGAAAATGATGGGACATATTCTTTTTCAGTGTTTTCTTCGAGAATATTTAACTTTTTTTACCCATCACACACTGATTGGAAGCTGAAGTACACACATACACACATAGCAAATGTCTGCTGACTTGCAGACATTAGGTTGTGGGAATAGATTTGGGGAATATATCTCTTTGGAATATATACTCTTTGGGGAGTATATCTCTTCTAGGGGAAAAGAAGGATCCTTTCATTTTTGCTAAGTCAGTAAAAACAAAAAGTAGGAGACTTCTGAAGGGGAAAGCAAGACTATAATTTAGCTCCATGGGTGCTACAGAAGGCCTGTGCTACTCATAGAAAAAGGTTAATTTTGAAAAATATGTAATCAGTGAAACTTGATTAATAACTTGAGACTTAAGTAATATATTTAAACATAATTTCAATATTTATAGACAACAGATAGTTCATCTAATATGAAAAGAGGTAAACATTGTTGTGGTTTCTTGCAGCATTGCAAAGAGTTCTATTGATTTCATCAATCTATTTGTAAGACTAATGATTTCAGTTAAGGTGATGAAGGAGTATATGGAGATTTCTTAAAGCTTCTCTTTTCAAGAAAATGTTTGCACTTTGAATCTCCTGCTTCTGTTCTTTGCTGATGGTGTTATGTTTATGTTTGTGTTTTGGTTTCTTAACATTTTCTCTGAGATGTTTCATTTTCAGCAAAGTTTTGTAAAAGTTCATTCTTGCCTATAGTCTAAATTGTTGACTAAACCTGCCAGAATATGAATATAAATATAAATTCACATGTTTCAAGAATAATTTGAGTCATTAATTGCAAAAAGTGCAATCAGCTTACCAAAGGATACAAGCATGCTTTGAGGTCTTAGAAGATGACTGGGGGACAATAAGGCTAAAAGTATGTGCATATTAGCATGTTTTAATCATTAGCACTTTTGCTTAATCAACAGGAGCTGCAATGTACAATGGCTGCAAAATACTGCAAGACTGTATCTATCACATTGAATGAGGTATATCATTAAACAAATTGCTACCTTAAGAGTAGTAATGCTAGTAGTAATATTATTATACATTGGCAAATTCAAACCAAATGTGCACTTCTTTCACAAAGTTAAGATATTTTTTTCCTACTAGTAGAAAATAAAACATTAGAAATTCTGTACATTTATTTCATCACATTCTCTGATTTGTCTTTTATGCATTTAAACTTCTGCTTCCTCACTACATCCGTAGTTTGAAATATAGCTCAAGATTAAAATCACTGTAGGAAATCACTCTAGTTCTTGTTGTTTGTTCTCTTAATTTTAATGGAAAGATCAGAAACTAGTTACCTGTCCTGCCTCAGTGTTTGGCTGTCTGGTCTCTCTTAGAGAAAATGTACTGCACACTGCATGGAAAGAAAAAATATGTGGGAACAATTATTTTAATATTATTTTGAAGAAAAACAGTTAAATAGTTGTTGCCAAAGTCAGAATATCTATTATATTCTAAAAAAAAGTACAAATTCAAATATATATTTTTAAAAGTAGCTCTCAAATCATAAGCTTACACCATAAAATAAAATACAGTGCAGTCCTGGAAAAACACAGGCTCTACGTGCTGTAGGCTCTGACATGATAACACCACTTTCTAACTCTTTTTGAGAAGCAGGAAAATGACCAGTATTGATAACAGACAAGGACTATGATCTATGGCTGCAGTTCCTATCTTTTTCTGATATAGGATGGTGTCGCCTTAGTGTTGCCTTAGTGTTGCTCTGATATCACACTAGCTTTTTTGTATTTTCCTAGTTAAATTCTTCCCGTCTCTTCTGATCTAAACAATTACATGCTCAAAATACAAGAATTTCAACCCAAAGATGGGAAAATCTTTCATTTGTATTAGAACCAGACAGTTCTATTAATAACGAGGCTCATTAGAGTACACTCAAGCTTTCTCCAGCTACAAAGCGTTACAATATATGTCACTGAAAAAGCAAGGAAAATAATTATGACCTTATCAGTTTCTTGCAGCATGATTCTCATCTCTCAAGTTATTTTTAGAGGAGATAGAGAAGAAGTCATGACATTTAAAATAAATATCGGAGTAAATTTGAAAGAAATGAATAAAGCATAGCTGGGGAGAAGGCGGGGAAGGAGGGAAGAACTGCAGACAAAGCTGCAGTACAGATATCCACTTGCAGTTTTAACGTCAAGGAATTTTCAAGCAAAATCACCAGTGATTACACTTGTTTATCAACCTGACCTTGTGAGTATACATATAAGGCTACTGTAACCACTGATACTCTACCCTGATAACCTTTAAAGCTGTGGGAAAAAATTCAGGCTGTTTTGAACTCTTTCCACAACTGTTGTGTCAATCTCACTAATGATATTAGGTTTCTAATGAACCAGTAAGAATTTTGAATAATTATTAATATTTCTCCTTGTATGCCATGACTTGATTGCCACTTACTTTTATCAAAAAAAGAAGAAAAAAAAGACAAAAAAGTGAACTGGAAAACATGCAAGTTTTTTATATAGGCAGTATTTTAATGTCCTTTCTTTATAGAGAAGTTCAGAAGGCCAACACTGGGGTTCAGTTTCCCTGCTTAGCTCTGTCAGCAGCATGTGCCTTTACAGAAGAAAAGCCAACATGTTGTAATGAAGTTAGAATTTGGTTTGCACATGTTCTAAATCATTAGTCATGCACCTTTGTCAGTACATTTACTGGCAAAGGTAACAAAAGTAATTTGCTTAGTTATTTACTAGACCAAAAAGGAATCACGTTTTACGTATCACGGAATCACAGAATGGTTGAGGTTGGAAGGGACCTCTCACAATCATCTAGTTCAACCCGTGTGCTCAAGCACGGTCACCTAGAGCACACTGTGCAGGATTGTGTGCAGTCAGATTTTGGTTATCTCCAGCGAAGAGACTCCACAGCCTCTCTGGGCAACCTGTGCCAGTGCTCAGTCACCCTCACAGCAAAGAACTTTTTCCTCATCTTCAGACAGAACTGCCAGTGTTTCAGTTGCTGCCTGTTGCCTCTCGCTCTGCCGCGGGGCATCACGGAGAAGAGACTGGCCTCATCCTCTTGACACCCTCCCCTCAGATACTCACACACACTGCTCAGATCCCCTCCTCAGCCTTCTCTTCTCCAGGCTGAACAGGCCCAGCTCCCTCAGCCTTTCTTCACAGGAGACATGTGCCAGTCCCTTCCATCCTCTTATCAGCCCTCTGCTGGACTTGCTCCAGGAGCTCCATGTCTCTCTTGTACTGGGAAGCCCAGAGCTGGATACAGTAGTCCAGATGTGGCCTCGCTGGGGCTGAGTAGAGAGGGAGGATCACCTCTCCTGACCTGCTGGCAATGCTCTTCCTAATGCAACTCAGGATATTATTGGCCTTCTTTACTATGAGGGCACATTGCTGGCTCATGGTCCACCAGCACTCCCAGGTCCTCCTCCGCTGGACCTCTGGAGCTGCTTTTGAGGTCAGTCCCCAGCCTGTCCTGCTGCATGGGGTTATTCCTCCCCAGGGGGAGGACCCCCTTTGTTGAACTTCAGGAGGTTCCTCTGCACCCAACTCTCCAGCCTGACCAGGTCCCTCTGAACGGCAGCACAGTCCTCTGGTGTGTCAGCCACTGCCCACAACTTTGTATCATCAGCAAACTTTCTGAGGAGGCACTCTATCCCTTTATTCCAGTTACTGATAAATAAGTTAAACAATACTGGACCCAGTATTGACCCCTGGGGGACATTGCTAGATACAGGCTTCCAGCTCGACTCTGTGCCACTGATCACCACAACGCTATATGAATTAACTAATTAATTAATTAATTAATATACATACACACACACACACACACACACACACACACACACACACGTTTTCTGCACCTATGTTTTCTGCATCATTGCACCAACAGCATCCTTCCTAAAATTTAACATTATGAGATATACGATGGCCAATTAGTAGAGGAAAATTAATCTTTCTTAAGTTCGACGTGCTCAGTCTGTTTTCCAGAAGACCTAGAAAAGCAAATTCAAGGGGGACATCTCATGCTGTAACTGGTTTGCATTAACACACTAATATCACTATTAGTAATGGGTTTGGACTGTAAAGTATCAAGGTCAAAAAATGAAGCCTTTTTTTTTTTTTTTTTCCAGTTTGGAAGATTATATAAAATGGAACTAATCCATCTTTAGCCAAAGTAATTAAAAAAATACAGCTATGGTTAGTTATTAAAAAATCTCAGTGTTAGGAGCTCAAGAAGTTGTAGATTTTGCAGTTTTAATGTTTTTGTGCACTTTTTATTGCTAGAAGGTTCATTAATCAAACAGATACTTAAATGACCAGTCATTGAGAGGAATTTCTCACTGGGAATAAATGACTTAATGATGTTACAATGAAAATCGTTATTATCGCATGGCACAGAAGATATTTTAAAATTTAAAACTCACTAAGAGTCTTCATTTCATGCTTTCGTATGATCAGTAAGCAAAATCTTCAACAATAGAGCAAATTGTGCCCTTTGGGTGTCCTAGTCCTATATATTTTTAAAAAATACTTTAATGCTAGCATTCTGGCCACTGGGATTATGTACACAATACACTAGGAGGAGACACATAAGTATATTTTGAGATTAAAAAAATTGTGTCAGCTATTCCTGGGACACCTTACACTCCATCAGTAAGAATTTTATACATAGTAAAGAGTATATTAGTGTTGCTTGTCTGCAAACAGGCAAAAGCGTATTTGTATTCTCAGGGACAGAGAGAAAAATTACTCAGAGTTTATCTCAAAATAGAAAGTCATAAACTTTGACTTAGTATTTTCTCTCTTAAGTATTTTTAGTTCTCCTGTACTGGCTCTCTCTGGCTACATTTACTGTCTTGCTCAGCCTGTCCATCCCTCATTCACTGTACCTTCATATCCGGAAAAGGAGACAGGCCACTTCGGAGGACTACAGGAACGTTGTCAGAGTGTGCAGGGAAGCGACAAGGAAGGCTAAGGCCCAGCTGGAATTCAACCTGGCAAGGGATGTCAAGGGCAACAAGAAGGGCTTCTTCAAATACCTCAGTAGCAAAAGGAAGCCGAGGGAAAACGTGGGCCCGCTGCTGAATGGGGCGGGTGCCCTGGTGACAAAGGATAGAGAGAAGGCAGAGTTATTGAATGCCGCCTTTGCTTCCGTCTTCACTGCTGCGGCCAGTGCTCAGGAATTCCAGGCCCTGGGGACAAGCGAGGAGGGCTGGAGAAAGGAAGACTCTCCCTTGGTGGAGGAGGATCGGGTTAGAGATCTTTTGTCCAAGCTTGACATCCACACGTGCAGATGTTATTGCTAGGCCACTCTCCATCATCTTGGAAAGGTCCTGGAGACCGGGAGAGGTGCCTGAGGCCTGGAAGAAAGCCAGTGTCCCTCCAGTCTTCAAAAAGGGCAAGAAGGAGGAGCCAGGGAACTGCAGGCCTGCCAGCCTCACCTCCATCCCTGGAAAGGTGATGCAACAACTCATCCTGGAGGTCATCACTAAGAATGTGGAGGAGAAGAAGGTGACGAGGAGTAGTCAGCATGGATTCAGCAGAGGGAAATCATGCCTGACCAACCTGATAGCCTTCTGTGATGGGATGAGTGGCTGGGCAGAGGAGGGCAGAGCAGTGGGTGTTGTCTGCCTGGCGTTCAGCAAGGCTTTGGACACTGTCTCCCATCACCTGCTCTGAGGTAAGCTCAGAACGTGTGGGGCTGGATGAGTGGAGAGTGAGGTGGATTGAGAAGTGGCTGGATGGCCGAGCTCAGAGGGTTGTGGTCAGTGGTGGCGCGGAGTCCAGTTGGAGGCCTGTGGCTAGCGGTGTCCCGCAGGGGTCAGTGCTGGGTCCAGTCTTGTTCAAAGTATTCATCGATGACCTGGAGGAAGGGACAGAGTGCCCCCTCAGCAAGTTTGCCGGTGATACGAAAGCGGGGGGAGTGGCTGGCACACCAAAAGGCCGTGGGACCTGGAGAGGCTGGAGAGCTGGGCGGAGAGGAACCTCGTGAAGTTCAAGAAAGGCAAGTGCAGGGTCCTGCCCCTGGGCAGGAATAACCCCATGCAGCAGTCCAGGCTGGGGGCTGACCTGCTGGAAAGCAGCTCTGCCGAGAAGGCCCCGGGAGCGCTGGTGGACACCAAGTTGAGCAGGAGGCAGCAATGTGGCCTTGTGGCCAGGCAGGCCAAGGGTATCGTGGGGTGCCTTGGGCAGAGTGTTGCCAGCAGGTGGAGGGAGGTGATGCTGCCCCTCTCCTCAGCCCTGGGGAGGCCTCCCCTGGAGTCCTGTGTCCAGTTCTGGGCTCCCCAGGACAAGAGAGACATGGCACTCCTGGAGAGAGTCCAGCGGAGGGCTACCAAGATGATTAGAGGGCTGGAGCACCTCTCCTAGGAAGAAAGACTGCAAGAGCTGGGCCTGTACAGCCTGGAGAAGAGAAGACTGATGGGGGATCTCATCAACGCGTACAAGTATCTGAAGGGAGGCTGTCGAGAGGATGAGGCCAGACTCTTCTCCGTGGTGCCCATTGATAGGACAAGAGGCAATGGGCAGAAACTGAACCACAGGCAGTTCCATCTGAACCTGAGGAAAAACTCTTTGCTGTAAGGGTGACTGAGCACTGAAGCAGGTTTCCCAGACAGGTTGTGGAGTCTGCTGTGCTGGAGATATTCAAAACCCATCTGGATGTGACCTGGGAAATATGCTGTAGAGGACCTTGCTTGAGGAGGGAGTTTGAACTAGACGATCTCCAGAAGCCCTTCCAACCTTGACCATTCTGTGATTCTGTGGTCTACAACCACTGCCCTGTCCTTAAGAGAAAGGAAGTATCTTAATAATCTGAAGTTAGAAATAGCAATATGTGGCCAAATACACCATCAGTCCTATTCAGTGTTCCTTTTGTGAGTGATAGCTGTCTGTCTATTCCAGATATATCTGAATATATTTGAATATATCTGAATTGATATATATCTGAAATGTTTTTCATATTTGAAGACTTTCTTGTTATTTTTTGACTAACTCAGAAATATTTTCTAACAGAATCAAGAACAAATGAATAGAAATTATAGAGCCAGGTCACTACTGCACATAGGTGGTGGTAAAAAGTTACCTGGAATGACTGTACACGGATGGGTTGTGTGCAATCATGACAAAAATTTTTACTGCTCTCAAAATGCATTGTGAACTTTCCTTCATATTCCTGGGTAGCAGCTACCGTCAGCTCAAATTTTAAGAATCTATGTATGCTTAAATGTTTCTTCTTTTCCAATTACTATTTTAGTTTTGTAATGTACAATAAACACCATTTTTAATATGTCCTGTAATTAATTCAATACTTTTCCAAAAATAGACTGTGAAATCGACTTACCACTGATGAGAAAAACTGATAAAGTGGGGAATATATTCTCATGTAGCTGTTTCATTGCATTCATGGGCAGCTGATAGAAGAAGGTTATTAATAAGAGCATTTTGTCATGGTGTCTGCTTGTGTTCCACAGAGTAGATTATTTCTTTATTTGCATTTCTTATTCTGCAAGGATAGAAGAGCTTTTAATACTAAAAAGATGAACAAAACAACTCTATTGCAGTTTAGGCCTCTTGAAATAATATTTTTCATGATAATCAGTAAAAATTTGCCCTGAGTCTTGCTCTAAATAGCAATAGGATAGAGAATATAGTTTCTTATATCCCAGAACCCGGGAAATAGAGGAATATCAAAGCTAACCCTCATTTGCACGTAGCTAGAACTATTTGAAATGTACACATTCGGTTATTTCTAAAGAAACAGTATTAAATTCTTGCAGATATGGAACAACTACCTGAATCAGAAAGGCTAAGGATCTTTCCTTTCCTCCGTTTACTTTTTTTGTTTGCTTTGTAGAGCACTCACTAACCTCAATGATCTTGAATGCCCATCTTGGCTGAGTTCTAAAAATTTGTCAGCGTAAGACCAGTCCACAGTTTGGGATGTGATTTGGAAATTTCACAGTATCATAGGAAGATGTCATCTAGCCTTTCTGAGAACCAAGGATGCGAAATCAAGCTGGGACTGCACCTTCTCCACAACATGGACAAAGTCACTTTCAATGAGCTAAGCCTAACTCCTTCAGCTTCAGGTAACAGCATATTTTCAAAATAATTAAAATGTAATACTTCCAAAGAATTATTGCTGTGAACCTAAGTATGAGATTAATTTCTTTATTAAATAAGTGATTTCGTTGAGAAGAGAGAGGAGAAATTGCTATTTATTCACCTATTCAGCATTCATTTGCTGCACCATTTAACTTGAACTTGATGCCAAAGTGATGTTATGGTAATAATAATAACAACCATAATAACAGGAAATATAAATCCTATGCACAAATGGGCAGATTTAAAGAGAGGCTTATTCACTTTCAAGTAATTTCTCCACTATAATGTCTCATTACCTGCATGGGAGTTTCATTTATTTGGCTTCAGGATACTTGATCCCAAGAAAATAAACACACGAAGAAAAACAGCCTTTGGTTTCAGTTTTGTATTTTGTCTTACAAACAGATGTTTTACAACTAATTTGAATGAAATAAAAGAGCATATCTGTTAGTGGCTGACAGCTGATGAAGCTGATCATACACATTACAACAACTCTTAATTTTGCTTTTGTATCGTTTATTCCATTTATGAACCAGGAAGTATAGGCAAGACTGTTCTTTAGGCAGGTGCTTAAGCCTTAACATCGTGTTCTATACTTATAGAGACTGATAATAAATTAAGACAGATTTTGATAGAAGTATGAAGTCAAAGATTAGTGACAAGCCACATAATATTTGTCAGAGTTTAATAAACTAGAATCATGTATTTAGTGATTCTGACCAGCTTCTGAAAGGTTTATAAATGAAGCTATCCGTGAAAGAAGCACTATATGAGATACAAATAACAGGAAATATCAGGCTGTTGAAGGTTTGTGGACTCTGCATTAAATAATAGCAACTACAGTGAAAGTATTTTGAATGATAACGCCCGACAGCAGTGGTTAACCCCTTCAGGTAAAAAAAGGCCAAAAGATCTGACCCATGACTAAGACTAGCTCTTTAGTGTGTTTATTGAAATTTAGCAAGATGACTGAATAAAAGAGACTTCACCTAGTGGAGAAAGAGCAGGAGGAGGAAGAGATGTTACCCTACAATGTAACATGCTTCTCCCACTGAAGAGTGAGCACATCTATGCAGTTCCACAACATCACTGAAGCATAGATTTTTTCTCAGTGTGTAATGCATAGTTGAAATGAGAAGAATAAAAGATATGGCAGAGCTGTTAAAAATGATTTGGGTAATTGATTCCTATTTTAATCTTCTTTTTAAAGAATGTATTACACTGAAGAGATCAAATGTACCCGTGATATACAAAAAAAAAAAAAATGCAGCAGTGATTTGTTAAATGTTACAATATTACTAATTTCTACCATAGGATAATAATTAATATTTCATTAATCTTTTCAAGGTTTGCAAAGAGATTGCAAGTAGCAAAAGTATTGCCTTAAAAAAGGGGGCTAATTTTATTCCTGATTTTCCACTGAATCATGTCAGATGCAGTATTTGTATTTCTGTTTTCTATTTCAGAGAGCATATGATTCAACCTAGATTTATGTAACAATGAATTATCCTTTTTTTCTATAAGTTTATCTCATTTGATGATAAATGTAATCATTAGGCACATGATGGCACATGAAATGGAATGAATTTCTCTATTGGGTTATGAATTCCTCAACAGTAGCTGTACACCCTTACGAAGAATGGTGAAATGTTTTTAAAATTCCACATATTTACTCTTCATATGTTCTTAGAACTACTTAGATTTATATAATCTGCCTTACATTTGATCAGTGCTGTCTAAAAGTTGATGTTCCTTAATATGCAGTAATCTAATATCTGCTTCTTCTGTATATAAGTCCATTTTTTGGCCAGTTGGAATAACTGTTTTGCTTCAGTGGGACTTCTCAAAATATCCTGTTTGTGGTCAAATACTTTGCTAGACTGGAGTCTTTGTCTTTGAAACATGAGAACAGACAATCGAAAATTTGGAAATTGTAATATCTGATCAATAACATGTTCACACCTAGGCTATAATTTGTTCTTCTCAGTGTGAACAATTTTAGTTCTGTTTTATATTGGTAGAGATGTTTTAAACTAGTATAAAGTAAATCTTTTGATAAATCTATCAATTATGATCATGACATTTCATATAAGTTTTTCCCCCTGCATATGAGAACTTTGCAAGTTATAAGTTTCCAAGAGTTAACTTTCCTCTTTTTCTTTTCTCCTTACGTTACTATCATAAAAATAGTGTTTCTTTTTGTATAGGAAATTGTAAGAAATTATAATTTTTTTTCAGATCATCTGCCTATGTTGCCCAAGTATTCTACCATGCCACCTACAGACAGTTGCTGTTTTCTTTGCTGCTGATTTCTGATAGAAATTAATTGTTTATCTACCCTTACTGCAATATTTTGACAAAACAAATAATGTGCTTAATTTAACAAATGTGAATCTACTGCATTTTTAACGAGATAGAATTTCTTACTATGAATTTCAGAATCTTTATTGTTATTTTTTTTTTTTTTTCAAGAGAATCCCATAGTGTTATATAGCTGTGTTTTCCTATGGATTTTCTGTAAAACAAATTCTGAGAAGATAGGAAAGTGAAGAAAGGTAACTAATAAAGTGCCAATATCTGTCATGTCTAATCACATGAGGGATAATCTCCTGTTGAGATTCTTCAGGCTGTCAGATTCATACAATCTTAGAGTAATTTTGGTTGAAAGGGGCCTGTAGAGGTGATCTAGTCCAAACCCCACTAAAAGCAGAGATAAACCCCAAATTTTGACCCAGCTTCAAAGTTTTATGAGGTTCTCAGGGTCATAATCAGTTGAATTTTGAATATCTGAAAAGACGACAATTCCATTACCTTTCAAAGTAATCACTTCCAACAGTTTACCTCTCTTTCTGTGAAAAAAAATAAGTTTCTAATGGGGATCCAGGATAGAAAGGTTGCTTAGAAACATGCTGCTTAAGAAATATGCTTATAAAATGTAAATTAATATAGAATCAGTGGAATACATGTCATGCATCACAGAGGAGTATAATCAGTCCTTGACTGCTTCAATGCATTTGTCCTTTGCCTTAATGTTTCTTAAAAGCTCCAAGACTTAAATAGATGGTGGGTATTGAAGTACAGGTACAAACATTTTTTTTTTTTTGTTGCCACATATCATCCATAGTCATCCATAATTAAAAAGTTTAAGAGTTTAAGGAACTTATTTAAAGAAATAATTCATACAACACAATGGATTTTTTTTTTTTTTAGATTTTTTTTTTTATCTTGAATCTTAAAAATACTAGCAGTTATTAGAGTAAAGAATATACGCTAGCTAGTGGCTTAAAAGAATTTGGGAGCTAACTATGCACATTGAATGAGATTTAAAAATTTATATTGTGTGAGAAAATGAATGTACTGCCAGAAAAGTACAGAGAAAAGTCAAGAGAAAAATTAGTAAAGGCATATACAGCAAAACTTTTCACAAAGAGAAAAATATACTTTTTGCTTTAAGTAATCAGATTCATGACTTCTAAGTATAATTTGTTCTGACATCATTGTCAAGGTAATCGTTCAATCTACTCAAGTATTTAAAGAGTAAGTGTTTAATGCTTAACTACTAGTAAGAGTGGGCTCTAACAGTCAATTTGCTAGCAGGATTAGACCTTAGTGTTCTTTATACTTGTGAAAATGATTCAGTATTTTTAAGTATCTAAGGCCTATATCCTAATAGCTTCTTCATCAGAATGTCACTACATCTAGTCCACTTGTGGATATTTCCTAGTTCCAAGATTACATAGTGGATCAGCGGAAGAAGTAGAAACAAAACCCAGGAGACAGAATCCTTGTGTCTCTATTTTGACAGATGACTATGTTACTGAATGAGTGCAATGTGACTGAGTACAGGATGAACTACTAAAACTAACTATGACTCTCTTAGTTACTAACTGGGCTTGAATTGGCTGTGACACCTCCTCGTGGCTCTGCCAGATACCCCTACTGGGGGAACTAAGTGCACAGCTGTCCCAGCAGTGATTGTGGTGACTTTTAGTTGCCTTCCCGCTGCTGAAGTCTCCTTTTGAGGTTCTGTAGTAAAAGGGGGGTTAATTGCTGTCAAACCTAGCCAAACCTAGGGACACCTAGCCTAGCCCCCCTCAATGCTGTAGCCCAGTGGCAATTATAATAAATCGGGTGTGGTGGCAGTTCAGACAATCGTCACCGACGTGGCTCTGGTCTGCCTGGGGAACAGGCTATCCACAATCTACCAGACATGGCATAGCTTGCCAGCTGCATGAGCAGGGTCCGACTTTGCTTGTCTTATGCTATTGGCTTCATGAGTGCTTGATGGCCAGTGGAGATCTATCCAGCTTCTGTGCTCTTCCAGGCTTTGTATTAGGGTATGGGCCCTGTGAGATCCTCTGGCCTCGCCTGAGGAAGCAGGACCAAGTGGTGGCAGCCTACCGCCTGACCTAGCTCTGTAGATCAGGCTTGCTGATATAACCTTTAGTTCACTACAGCAGAGTAAAATTCTTCATGCAGAGGGTGAGTTTGCTCAGTCTTTCGGATCTGCTGGACCTCTGTCTGTGCTTTACTGTGATTGTGAGCTGGAGGGACACTGGAGTGGTTGGTGCATCTGTGGGGCGTGAGATCGGGCAGGCCAAATACCATCAGATATACCAAAGCCCCTAATTCCAGCACTTCCATCTAGATGCAGATACTGCCTCCCTTCTCCAAATGATACGAGCTGGACTAGATCTAGGTGGATGATCACCTCCCAAACTCAGTTCAGAAAAGGAACCCCGTGCAAAGTTTGATACTATACTGCATTGAACTTTACTGTTCTCATAGTACTGTAGTCAGTACTCACAGAACAATTCAACTTCTTCCGAACTTCATCATGGCCCCTATTAGAGCAAAATAAAAGAGTATTATTTTGAGATTTTTTTGTTTCTCTTCTCTTCACTGAAACACTTCTGCAGAAAACAGACTGATTCCCTCTTAGTATGTGTTTTCTGGTATGGGTTTTGCATTTCAGTGCCCATATTGTCACAATAAGCATTCCTCATTTACACTTTGCTTTTCTCATTCCACTTCTTTTTACTTTGTCTCTTGACTTTTTTTTTTGATCCATTTAGAAGACATATATTCACTTTCAAATATTTATTTAATGTATATATGTAAGTATATATAACCAAGCTAAATAATGTAGACTTTACTTGATTGGATAAAGCCACAACAAAAAAACAAAAACAAGCAACCAAACAAACAAACTCACCTCTTTACATGCATGTTTGTAATGTTAAGAAACTACGAGAACAAAAACAAAAGCAACCCCCCCAAACATTATAGGATTCTGCGTGCCTTCATCTTGATATTGGTGGCATCATTCCTGTGCAGCAGCCAAGTTTATGACAGGTAGAATAAAACCTGAATAACCAGGCACTCCCTAGGTGATAGACGTTACCTTAGGACTCACCAGCAACCTTAGGCCATCTGCCCAGTTATTAATCTGATATCAGGTGTAAAACTAGCAATGATGTTAAATGCTTTTATTTGGTTCACTGAAACATTTTAAATATTAAATTAATATCTGAAAAGTTGCAGATAAAGTTTACCTCAGTAAAGCATGTTACTATGTTTGTAAGAAATAAAAGATCTAAGTGAGGGGTTTATTTAAGCTCATTTTAAACACTTATTCAGAATGTTACAGATAGGGCTGGTCACCTAAGACTCCTCATATAGTAAATGGGGACTTCTGTGGTATAACAGTCAGATGAAGTTGTTACACATCAAATGACCGAGGTCTGAATAGTTGTTCTGGCTTACCATGAGACTTGAAAGAACAAACAGTGAGACGTGTCATCTTAGGTATGACTTTCTTATCAACAGCTTCAGGATATACCAAATTCAGTCTACTACAGTAATAAAAGTATGGTTAAATGGGATCAGTCAGATCCTTGCTATCGCTGAGAGAAGTATGGATCGTTGTTTTATTCCTTGCTCGTGCCCCTTTCTGGATGATGTTAGATCAGGATCTTCTTTTCTTTTCTTCTCTCTGTTCTCCTACCCCATCAGTCATTCTTTCTAATTTTCAGAGTACTATCCAAAAATAATTTCTTCTATCCAACCAGGGACATCAGAATTTTCTTCGTACACAGTCACCCCTGTGTTTGCACATCTTTCTGCTTGTGGTGGTCTTCACAGCTTCCTCAATCTAGTTTATGTTGTCACAAAGTTAGATTCAAAACAAATAGTAACCTTTTTTCACAAGATCAGCTATCCTTCAGTTCCTTCACTGTCAACAAATCTCACCAGAGTGTTATTATGGCCTGCAATACTGTCCAGACAATGACTCTATTTTTTTAAAACACATTTGTCATTAATGGTGTACTTCAAAATTGTTACGAATCTTCATCTGCAAAGTATTTCAGGTTTTCTTTAGTGTACCAGGCTGTTTATACTCTTTATAGATGTTTATAATGTTTGTCAAACTGACTGAATTTTATTCCAGCCTACAAGACTATGGTCTTAGGTAATACTGCACATATTGAAGGTGGAATATTGCTCAAATTATGCTAACACTCAATCGGAACAAATCCCTCTTTAGTCAGTAGAGAAAACTGATGACTTCCAAATCAGTTGGAAGGGTCATCTTGTCTGGGTATAAGCACTGGCTTATACACTGGCTAAAAATAACTTTTTCATTCCGCTAACCTTAGAGGAAGCTTACACAAGGTGCAGTCTTCTGACAGTTAACTACAGAGAGGACGAATGCCACCTTGCCTAGGATATAGAGGTTAACTACTTAATAGTCATTCATTTTTGATCTTTGGTGTTCATAACTAGACTGTACTACTTCAGCATAGTTAGCAAGCTCAGCATCTGCGTTGCTGAGACCTTAAGGGTATTGTTCCATTTTTTTTTGACAGTATATTAAAACAAAGAAAAAAATAATACTGTGTCTCTAACTGAAGTCGTATGTGTTACCCTTTGTTTGATAAACCCATTTCAAGCAGTCCATAACTTCTACGAGTGAAGAAGTTCATTTCAAAAGAACCAGAAAATAACTTCTACTGACAAGACTGACCTCTTGCTCACTCTTGTACTTAACATGTTTCCCTTTTAGAAGATTTCATGCAAGTTTAATTGGCTATTGAAGCAGAATAAACTACAAACCCTTAGCGTGACAAAAAAGAATAGTAGTAATTGTTTAATGCTTATGACACATTCTCTTAATGACATTTAGAAATGTTCAGCTATGATAAATAAAATGACTAATCTTACATATAAGCAACATTTCTGAGGTTGTTGCAATTAATACACTTGACCTGATACTTTTTGACCATTTTTATTGTTATATGCATTTGAAGCAGAGATCATTGAAGCATAACTGTAATGCTCACATTCATATACATATAAATTATTGTCTGAGAGTAACAAAACACTTCAGATGCTGAACATGGGAACAAAGAGGAGTTATATGATGCCTTTTACAGATTTGTATTTATTTTAGATTGATTTGATTATAGAAATAGCAAAACACTAGCTAGCTACTGGTTACAGCCTTACAAATCTGGATAAAGAAAAGTTGTATGTCTAAGGGAATGACTCTGGAAGATAATATGTAATCATTGTACTTAATGGGCATTAAAGGCGCTTAGTGTTTGAGAGATCAATCTCTAAAGAATTGCATGAATATGATGATATTCCTTGATGAGGTTTCTATAGCTATAGTATAGTGACTGTTGAAATAAATGAAAAATTATTAAGATTTGGTCTAAAGCACGAAGAGTAAAACAATACTAATCTTAGAAATGTAAGGGCTTGACCCTTAATAGTGGCAATTAAACTTCATATAAATTGATTTACAAAGGGCAGAGATGAAAAAATGTGGATTCGTGTTAAGTATACCTTAAAAATGATTTGTATAAGTGAAAGTATACTCTTTAAATGTACCAGTTTTCATGTTTTATTAGTCATGTTTCTGTTATTTAAGGTTCTGCATGCTTATTCACTTAAAGAAGAATGAAAATTATAGCATCTGAGTAGCAGGTTACTTAACTGGATGTTTTAAATAACTGAGAACAGGTAATTGTTCATGGTCAGTGCAGAAGTAATATAGTTATGCTGAAGATTTGTTCTTCAAACTCCTGATAATAGAAAAAGTATTAAAAGGGAAATTTTATTGAGTACAATAAATGTCAGAAGTAAGGTTAATAATTGATTCTCTAATTTATCTCTGTAACCATCAAATACGGCTGAACTAAAATCTGCTGAAGTCTGATTACTGAATATTCCTGCACATGGATAAAGCATGAACGCCAACAGCAGTAAAATTTTAAATATAAATGAAAATATATGTGGAAACAGTTTTTCTGGTTAAAGGATTTGAAACTTGTTTATAGAAATATTTGGCCAGTATATCTACAGTTGAAAGAGGAGGTGGAGAGGACCCAAGGTTCTAACAGAATTATAGACATAGTTAACATATGGAGGTCATCTAGTCCGGCTCCTGCTTAAAGCAAGGCCAAATTCAAAGTCTGATTCAACTTCAAAGTTCAGTTAGGTTCTCAGGGTTGTATCTAGCTGAGTTTTGAATATCTCCAAGAATGGCAATTGCAATAGCTGACCACCTTCACTGTGAGAAGAAAAAAAAAACAACAATAATATCTAATTGAAATTTCTCTTGTTAGAGCTAGAGTCCTCTCGTCCTTTCATTTTGCACTTCTGAGAACAATCCAGTTGCATCTTGTGTACAGCCTCCCATTAAGCAGCTGAAGACTGTAACTAGGCTTACCCTTAACCTTCTTTTCTCCAGGCTGAAGAAATGCTGCTCCCACAGTTTCTTCTTGAATATCATGCTCTCCAGCCCTCCCTCCCCCACCTCAATGACTCTTTACTGGATTCAATGCAACATGTCAATGTCTTTCTTATGCTGGGGAGCCTAAACTGCACACAGTATTCCACATGAAGCCTCACAACAGACAAAGAGAGGGAAAGATTCATTTCCCTTTTTTTGTCTACCTGGACATCAGGCCTATTTTCTACAAAGTTCCTTCCTAAATGGTTCATTCTCATTTCACACTGTCATAGGAGGTTACTCTCTGGGACACGTGTCCCAATCCCAAAATTGGATTCAGAACTCCACATCCTGGAGTATGTCCACTCCCTGTCCACTACCCTGGACATTCTGGTTACACCCCTGCTAATACAGCCCATGGTGTTCGCCTTCTTTACTGTAAGGACACGTTGCTGTCTCATATTCAACTTGTCATCTGCCAGGACACAGGTTCTCCTCTGCAGATCTGCTTTCCAGCTAATTGGACCCTTGTTTATACAGTCGTAGAGGGTTACTCTTCCCCAAGCACAGGACTTCACATTTCATGCAAAAGTCACTTCATGAGGTTCTGGTCAGCCCATTTATATAGCCTCTCATGTTCCTATGATGACCTTAATTCTGTGTCTTTGAAAGAATGACTCTAACAAACCTCAGTACCCTATAAAGCAAAAAAAAAAAAAAAAAAAAAAAGGAGTTTTGTTATAGAACGTAGTGACTGTTAAATTAAACTTATAACATCCACACTTCTTGTAACTTAATCATAATGTACTAATGGAAGAGCCTTATTACAAATCTGTTTCTATTATTAAGCACAAGCAGCATGAATAGGCACAGTTCTGTTACCATCTTGCTCTGAAACCCATCAAAATCAGTTGGAATATTTCTGTTGTCTCCAATGGTTTCTAAACATGACACAGAGGAGAACAGGTCTTTTATGAAAACTCCACAGAAATATATTTATCTAAACTTTCATTGGATTCTGACTTAAATTTACTGTGAATTCAGTTGCATCAAGTTATTTTTTTTCCAAATAAAATTTACTTTATGAGTAATAAAAGTAATAGTATGCCTTTTATAAAAGTGAATGCTTTTTATCAAGACTCATGTGGTTGTAAGAGCAAATATAGCATATACCTTTTCTAACAGAAATAAATTGGCTGCATATAATGCATGGACAATTATAATTAAAGAGAATCATGGAGAAATAATCTCCATACGTATGTATGGGCTATCTGATAGCCTTCTATGACAGAATGACTGGCTGGGTAGATGAGGGCAGAGCAGTGGATGTTGTCTACCTGGACTTCAGCAAGGCTTTGGACACTGTCTCCCATCACATCCTCCTAGGTAAGCTCAGGACGTGTGGGCTAGATGAGTGGACAGTGAGGTGGACTGAGAAGTGGCTAGATGGCAGAACTCACAGGGTTGTGGTGAATGGTGCAGAGTCCAGTTGGAGGCCTGTGGCTAGTGGTGTTCCCCAGGGGTCAGTCCTGGGCCCAGTCTTGTTCAACGTATTCATCGATGACCTTGAGGAAGGGACAGAGTGCACCCTCAGAAAGTTTGCTGATGATCCAAAACTGGGGGTAGTGGCTAACACACCAGAAGACTGTGCTGCCATTCAGAGGGACCTGTAGAGGCTGGAGAGCTGGGCGGAGAGGAACCTCATGAAGTTCCACAAAGGCAAGTGCAGGGTCCTGCCCCTGGGCAGGTATAACCCCATGCAGCAGTCCAGGCTGGGGGCTGACCTGCTGGAAAGCAGCTCTGCCGAGAAGGCCCTAGGAGTGCTGGTGGACAACAAGTTAACCATGAGGCAGCAGTGTGCCCTTGTGGCCTGGCAGGCCAAGGGTATCGTGGGGTGCCTTGGGCAGAGTGTTGGCAGCAGGTGGAGGGAGGTGGTGCTGCCGCCCTCCTCAGCCCTGGGGAGGCCTCACCTGGAGTCCTGTGTCCAATTGTGGGCTCCCCAGGACAAGAGAGATATGGCACTCCTGGAGAGAGTCCAGCGGAGGCCTACCAAGATGATTAGAGGGCTGGAGCACCTCTCCTAGGAAGAAAGGCTGCAAGAGCTGGGCCTGTTCAGCCTGGAGAAGAGAAGATTGAGAGGGGATCTCATCAACATGTACAAGTATCTGAAGGGGGAGTGTCAAGAGGATGAGGCCAGCCTCTTCTCCGTGGGGCCCAGCAACAGGACAAGAGGCAATGGGCAGAAACTGAACCACAGGAAGTTCCACCTGAACCTGAGAAAAAACTTCTTGACTGTGAGGGTGACAGAGCATTGGACCAGGTTGCCCAGAGAGGTGGTGGAGTCTCCTTCGCTGGAGATATTCAAAACCCGCCTGGACGCGATCCTGGGCAATATGCTGTAGAGGACCCTGCTTGAGCAGGGAGGTTGGACTAGATGATCTCCAGAGGTCCCTTCCAACCTAAACGATTCTGTGATTCTGTGATTCTGTGAATAATGTGTTGAAGACCCATTAGACAGTGCTATTTTCTCTTAAAAATGTAAACTTACTTTATGAACCTTTTTTTCTGAGAAGCCCTTATTCTCAGTACTTCATTTGAGGGGAGAAATGTTACTCTCCCATACATCACAGTAGTCCAAGGTACACTTTGTGCAGGGACTGCAGTTGACACTACGGTTCTTCATTGTCCACCAACCGAGCTGGGCTTCTGCTCCTAATTCTTGTTTCCCAAGTGGGAGTGAGCACGCTTTCAAACTCAATTGTCTTCCTGACAAGGGAGCAACAGGTTTCTGTTTGACAAAGAGCACTTCTATAGCTTTTGCTTCAGAGCAGTAGCTACCAGAAGCACGTGACAAATAGGGCTGGCTAACAGAATTATCAGTTAACACAGAAGCTGTTGTGGATGTTGATCCCAAAGTTAATGCTTAAGACAACACAAAACTGCAAGAGTTGCCATGACCATGGTGGTGATGTGCCAAGGTCATGACCGCAGCATGTCGAGTCCTTGACCCAGATAGAGCTCCTGAAGGAGGACATCATACATGTCCAAATTTCAGGCTACCAAAAATGTTTGGTGCCTTTCCCTGAGGCTGAAGGCACTGGTGGCCTCACTTATGGGAGGTACACAGCAGTCAAGGCACTGAGACGTGAAAGAAGGATGGAAAGGTGAATGATAGAGAATCAAGGGAGATGAACAGGAGATAACAAGCTCTTTGCAGAGACCCTTCAGAAGCAAGAGTCCAAACCTTATATAACAGGTAAGGAGGGGCTGGCAGAAGTTGTACTTGTATGAGTAGGGGATGAAGACTTCCAAGATGGGGGGGGCTGGAAGCTTTTTCTTTTGACACATAAAAGGCATACACTGACTATACAGCACTAAAAGTTTAATTTTTGGTTCATTTTTTTTTTAACACTGTAATCAAAATATAACTGTTGTTATCAGCTATCAATTATTACAATAATATTAACACTCTCATCCCAAACTAATATAGAAAGCTGCATTAATAATACCGTTAAAATAGTTATATAGAGAAAAACAAAAGAAAAAAAAAAGACAGTTCCAGCTTTCCATCATCTACCCTTTTCTCTGGTGTTTTTCTTCACCCATCCCTCTGTATCCTAAAATTTACAGCTTCAAAATTCCTTAAGAAGGTGGGAGGGGGTGTTACAGCAAGTCAGCAGCATCCTGAGGTGTTCACCAGAAGTATGCTGTTTATCGTGGAGATTTATTCCTTCTTCTCTTCAGTCTGGATCTGCTTGGGTTTTCTTATCACAGTCTGCTTCCTTCTCACTGCTTTCAAAATAAAACTTAGTCTCAGGAGTGGAATTATGTAAAAAATATTAAAATCATTTTGCAACAGTAGCCTAGACTCTTTTGAAATGTATGTTTTAGCTGTAATGACAGGGTCATATAAGAATCACATACCCTCTGACTTGTTTTCATTGCATAATATGGTTACAGATAGCTATCTCTCTTCTATTAAAGAAAATTGGACCAAGGATTGTTGAGCTGGACCAAGATGGATCATGGCATATCGACTTGCATGGATGCTTCTTAGGACTAGTCGGCTCCATAGCAAGTTTGTCTTGGAGAAAGCTACCCGGAGGAGTTCAAAAAAGAGTCAGGGAATGAGATAATTAAACAATGAAGACAACCTGAAGTTGGTGCTCAGGTATAAAAAGATATACCTTAATTTAGATTCCATGACAGATATTTTATTTCCTCACTTTTGAACATCTGAGTTCTCAAACTACATAATGTAATCTTTATTTTTATTTTATTTTTTTTTTATTTTTTTCACAGCCCTAAAGTATGTCAAATACCTCACAGCACAGAGAGAAAGGCAAGGTCTCAACCTGAAAAAATGTACAGATACAAAACAGTGATGAGGAGAACAAAGATAATTATGGACTAGCAATGAAGAACATAAACTATATCTGTAATAGAGGCATCAGTTCATAAGAAAAAGATTGCAATGCACGTGGTAGGTTGTCATTTTCCTTTTAAATATAACTATAACTCTAATCTTCCTCTACATCTTTTTTTATAAGTAAATCTACTAGGATTTGACCCTTCCTGTGCAAGAGGTAAGGTTATAACAATGTGCTTAAGGTGGAGCATATTCAGTTATGATCCCAATTCACTGTTTTGTGTAAAACCCTTTTAAGAATATGATACTAAGAAATCCCAAAGCTTGGGGTTTAACTAGCAGACATACTCGGGAGTGCTCTTTTAGATGTTTTCCCGAATCACAGCTGGATTTCTGATATTTGTTCTCTTGCAGGCAAGAGGGACTTGGGTCTGAAATTTTCTTCATATCCTCCTCTCTCTTTGAATATCTCTACTGTCCTCCCATAAAAAATCAAGAAAAAACCCATATATTGAACTTCTGTGATAAGGAACAATGTCCAAGTTATGACATCAGAATTAAGAAGCATAGCACTTACCTGAATGAAATTTGTTGTGTAAAGTTGGCATGCTGGGATCTCCTGAAAATTAAAAGTTCCGTGAATCCCAGTAAATACAAATCTAATGAGAACAGTTTCAGGACAAGCATCAATTCATATAAAAGTGATAGAACGGAGATATTAGCTTCGTTCATCCTGAGTTGGCTTAGGATCCTAGGTTCCTTAAGTTCATTGTAAAGTAGCTTTTTTGGCATGTGAATTATTACCTAGTTTTGCTTGACAGAGTCTTGAAGTCTTTGTCATTTTCAGTGACAATGCCTCAGTTTTTTTTTTTCCATTCCCTTCAGTGTTAACGCCTTATTTTATGTCAATCTTTATCTGATAAGATTAAGACACCCAAACCATACCTGTAAATTTATGTCATTCTTTATTGACCCATCGTGAGAAATATGATACTGAAAGTGGTGAGCTTAGTCCAGGCTAGCTTTTTCCATCTCATAGAAATTGTAACAGAGATGACAGAACTATTTATTGAAAAATAATGTATCTCAGTAAAGTTAGAACTGTCTCCTTGCTACTCTTTTATTCCTCTCTTCCCATCACCCCATATGTTTCATAAGTAAACTGCAATTTTTCCAGTCTACTGCTAGTGGGACATTTTGTTTAGTGAAAATAAGGCTTTAAATAGTGGTGCAAAACTCCACAGTTTCAGCTGACAGAGGTTTTGTATGCTAATATATCAACAACCCAGAACAGATTGTACAATAACAGTCAATTTCTACGTATCTGATACTAAAAAAAAAAACAAAAAACAAAAAAAAAAAAAACACACTCAGAAAGCAAAGGAACAGAAGCTCTGTTCAACAGACAGAGCAGGGTAGCAATACTATACTATACACTATACTACAGCTATATTTTCAAATGTATCATGTTATTGGAATATAAGTTATTAAAATTAAAAAGGCAATGAGAAGATAGATGATCACATGATTAAACTGTAGTCTAAGAGTAAACCCATGCAGTTTAATCCTTCAAAACAAAAAAGTGTGTCCTTGAGTAGGTCAGATTCTCAAAGCATTTAGGCATAAAATTGCCAAATAGAAAGTCCATTGAAATTACTGAGAATCTTTTAAAGGGGTTTGGATCAAACTTTTAACCATGTCTTGCCTTGTTTTTTCTTTTAATTCATCCTCTGTCCTTGTGCTCTCTGTCCTTGTTTACTAACATATCACAAAGCGGGCTCTAGTCTGAGTGATACTACATAACAAAAATAAATCATAAGGCTACTACGTAAGTTTATGCAATGCATTTACTTACTCATTCAATTTCCTATTAGAGGAAAAGGAAATAGCCAACAAAAAAAGTAAGCCTGTTAGCAGGCAGTCTATTTACACATCAGACTACTTAGGCAGGTTTTAGAAAACAATACTCTGTGCATGTAGGTTTGCTAGTCAAAAATCAAAATATATTTTCCAACTAGATTGGCTTGCATTGAGCCACTACATAGTGGTGGTGGAGACTCACCAGGAAATGACCTGCATTGTAGACCCTCCTCATCTCACCTCCCAGGAGAAGGCCTCATGTACCAGGATATTCTTGAGTCAGACCATTCTCTGCCCCGTTCTGGGTTGTAATTGCAAGAACACTCCTTTGGGAGAAAGAGCTTTGGATTATTTCCCTCTCCTTATTCATTTCTATATCCTAAGATACACAAAGCCATGGGAAACCCTATTGTGAAAGCACAGGAAGCAGTTCAAGCTGCTGAATCATGATTCCAAAGAGATATTTTATGCTATTTTATTTGACCTATTATTTAGTATGCTACATGTTGTTTATCCCATGTTATCCCAGTTATTTAGTATGCTACATGTTGTTCATACTTTTCAAAAAGAGAAAGAGAAGAAAACTATATTTCAGTCTTTAAAATCCTCCTTATAGGTAGCACAAAGTAATGTTCCAGTTTACTTGTTGCTAAGTCTTTGTGCACCAGTCCGTTGAATGAGCCAGCAATGTGCCCTCATAGTAAAGAAGGCCAATAATATCCTGAGTTGCATTAGGAAGAGCATTGCCAGCAGGTCAGGAGAGGTGATCCTCCCTCTCTACTCAGCCCCAGCGAGGCCACATCTGGACTACTGTATCCAGCTCTGGGCTTCCCAGTACAAGAGAGACATGGAGCTCCTGGAGCAAGTCCAGCAGAGGGCTGATAAGAGGATGGAAGGGACTGGCACATGTCTCCTGTGAAGAAAGGCTGAGGGAGCTGGGCCTGTTCAGCCTGGAGAAGAGAAGGCTGAGGAGGGGATCTGAGCAGTGTGTGTGAGTATCTGAGGGGAGGGTGTCAAGAGGATGAGGCCAGTCTCTTCTCCGTGATGCCCCGCGGCAGAGCGAGAGGCAACAGGCAGCAACTGAAACACTGGCAGTTCTGTCTGAAGATGAGGAAAAAGTTCTTTGCTGTGAGGGTGACTGAGCACTGGCACAGGTTGCCCAGAGAGGCTGTGGAGTTTCCATTCTTAGAGACAGTTAAAACCCGCCTGGACACAATCCTGCACAGTGTGCTCTAAGTGAGCCTGCTTGAGCTGAGGGGTTGGACTAGATGATCTCAAAAAGTGCCTTCCAGCCTCAATCATTCTGTGATCCTGGGAATTTCAGATGGTAAGGATATTTTCATGAAAGTAAACTCTTTTTTTTTTTCCCTATTCAACAGTTGCCAATGATGGTTCATCAACTGAAGTAATATCTGTGCTGTAAAATCAAAATCATTTACTCATCAGCGAGTTCTAATGTTACAAACAGATGATTACGAGAAGCTGGGGATACAATAGTACAAACAAGAAAGATCTTTAGAAATGAACCTTTAGTCTCTTCAAACATCTTTAGGATAAAAAGATGATGATGGAAAGAAGTAGTCAAAATTAATTCTAAATGTAATTTTTCTCTAAGTCTTTTTTCAAGCTGTAGCTAGTCTCTAGCAGTATATAATCTCCAGCATTATATACCACGCTTTCTGAGTAGTACTCAAGTTATTCTTTAGATTCACTTACAATTTACAGTTTGAAAATATAAACTTGCTGTTTTTTGGGGGGCGTAGCAAGAAGCTATTGTTTTTATTTCCAAGATGGAAAAAATAAACAGAAAACTCTCCCTTTGCCAAAGGAGGCCAAGAACCTTTTAATATAAAATGAATGTAAACAGCAGCAATTCATGTGTTTCAAAATGACTAGACTGTGTCTATATACATCCAGTTTCCAGCAACATTTCTGTTACAATTGGAATGACATGGTAGGTTTTATTTTTATTCAGAGTAATTTTTACAGTGCTAGATATGAACAAATTACTTATTGACATTTCTCTGTGTTTGTGGCAATTCCCTTCATTTCTTTTCCAATCAATTTATTTCATCCGTCATGCCAAGAAAATGCACAATTCAAGGAAACATGACATTTAATTTCTCTGTAGAAATGGTCTCTAGATTAGGAATAGATGAAGATGGTGATGATGATGATGATGATGATGATGATGATGATGGTGATGATGGTGATGATGATGATGATGATGACGGGAGATTTAACTGAATGATATACTGGAAATCCTGAATCATACTGATATAGAGAAGACTGCGTTGTTTTATCAGTGTTTCCACAATGCGCACCTCTGCACATGCTACTCAGTGAAGCCTTTATAATCGAATTTTTCTTGTTTTTATGTTTAATTCACGTAAACATGCCATGGAAAGAAAATGGGGATACTGTTCAGCTAGCAAAATAGCTTACCTGACCTTAACGTACATTCTTTTCCTTAACAATAGCGTAGGCCCCATTTGGAAGAAGCTGGCATGCACTAGAACTCATGAAAAAGTAGCACATAGAATGGAGGCCTCCAACTCATCAAGGAACTTTTTATGCGCTTGAATTCCATGGTATCTGGCACAAGTGTATCTATGCGGAAAAAATGTGCCTTAACTGCACGCTGTATTATAGATGCAGCCATGCTACTACTGGAAAAGAGCTATATCACTAATGAAAAAGGTCTAGGAAGTGAGTCCAAGTACTGAACAGAGCTCTTCCATACTAACTATTCATTAGTTTACTCTCTAGCTTTCATTTTTACTGCTTGTATCTGCTGTTAAGCGCTATATGTTAAGCTATATATGTTTTGCCTTCATTGTCCCTTTCCCTGCTGATTTCCAGCATCTTACTTAAGGACCACAGTTTTGTGTTGAAGGAAGAGCCAGACCTGCAAGCAATGTGTTGTCTAAAAGCTCTTTCACTTGCCCCTGTACCCTTTGTATTGCATCTCGGCACAACATGTAAATCCCTAACACAGCTGCTATATCACCCTGGAGTAGTCTAAAGGCATTATTGTCTAATGGTCCATTAAATAAGTGATTTTTTGAAGCCTATGAGGGGCTGAGCAGCTAAAACGCTAGGTAGTCCCTACCAAGCTTTAATGAGTATTTGACTATGTTAGTAAGTATTGGCTGAAAAAGGAATAGTACATACGTTATCGTCTTTTGCACAGTGTAAAGCTATGATGGCCACGGCTAGACAGTATGGCTAACTGCAGTGATAGAGAAGACTTACATACCATGATTTTTTCCTTTTGCATAGCTAGACCTACTATTCACCAGTTTGTTGATCTGCTCAAACGGATCTGGGTTTTTGTATGTACACTATATAGCTCATTAAAAGCAAGATTTCTCATGTGCTCTGAGATAAAGGATGATAGCAATGGACAATAGGCCAGACGAACTTTCCTATCAGGCTGCACACAGCCTAGGGTAAACAGCCTAGGGTAAATAGCTGTAGGGTAGACCCCTGAGTAAAGGTTTATACTTACTTTCTCTGACCTAAAAACTATTTAATCATTTTATTAAGAACCAGAACAGCTTTAAGTGAGGGAAAGAGAATACCTATCACAGATTAGACATTTTACTAATTGGCTAACAGTGAACTCAAATTCCCTACAGCAAAGTGTAAACCTGAATCTCCCTTTAGGAGCGTTCTCTAACTGTTATTTTACTCAAAATGATAGCAGAGCTCTAGCTGTCATAATTCAGTTGGAAAACAAAATCTCCAGCGATGTTTTGAGAAAAAAAAGAGTTATATAGGCACTTTACTTCAAGACAAGGATCAGGAATGACAATATCAAATGTAACCAACTACCAGGTACCTCTTTGGTTTATACTGTCTCTAAGTCAGAGATGGATAAAACTTCAGCTGTCCTCCTTACAGTTTTGTTGGTTAACTAAATGTCTTCCACTTTAAAACATGCTCACTACTGTCTATCTGATAATTTAGCATTTTGCTGTGCTTGAATAAAAGAAATCAAGCACCTAACTTCGGCCAAGAATTCGCTATTTGAGAAGCTATCTAAAACCAGAGAGATACAGTGATTATTATATTTAAGGTCCAAGGCCACAGGGATAATTAGATATTTCTCACTAAAATTAGTAGAAGTTAGGCAGGCAAATATTGCTGCTTTTTTTTTTTTTTTCAAGCAAAGCTGCCCAATCTTCAAAGAAAATTTTACTGGAAAACATAATACCAAAACTGGCTTTAGGTTTCTGCAGCAAAATCTAAGAATGGGAGATACAAGAATCAATAGATACTGTTTTCCCCTAAGTGAAAGTTTGTCAGATGATCTGGATACAGCACCATTTCATTTTTTCTGCAAGAATGCTATTAAAATACAGAGAATCAGAATTAATAAGAACTAAAGGTCAACACACTTATCATTTTATTTATGTATTAACTTATTTGCTGTTGCAAGCTGAAAGAATCCATTGTAGGTACTCAGAGAATTGCTAGTTTTGCAAGTCTGCTGTTTCAAACCTCTGATTGATTGTCATTCTATTTAACTTTTCATTCCATGTAGCTATGTATGACTCAGATTTCATGTACAGTCATAACATTAAGCAATCAAAACATTGCATAAAATTTGTTTTTGTGTTTAGTTGGAACTATGGAAAAAGCTTATGAATATGTACAGAATTGTATGTTTTGTATTACTGATTGGATAATTGCAAATTTATCATGCCAAACTGCATACAGACTGCTAGTCACAAACTGAACACTGGCATCACACATTTAAGTAGTTATATATCCAATTATTTCACATATTGGGAAAAAAAACCAATTACATGTTCAATAATTTCATTTTTTTCTATCTACCTTATAAAAATAAACACCATTTTCAACTGCTAAAAGTGTAGTATTACATATCAATAGCTATCCAGGCAACTGATAGGACAGATAATTTCTAAGTGAGTACTAAACTGCTAACTTTGCCAGCAGTTAAAACTGAATTTTGTTAATTACCTTAATGACATTTGTCACTCCACTTCTTTCTAGTTGTTATTTTCACTTCTGTTCTTATAATAACGAAAATTCATAGGCTTGTCACTTGTTCATTTGGGAGATGCAGCAATAGGTTTGAGGTTTGGTTCTCACCAATATTAAAATAGATAAAAGAAAATGACTAGTAAAAATAAATGATTTCATATTACCAGTCAGAATAACTGAAATTATCAAAATTCTGAATTTAAAGTTGAAGTAGTGTAGTATAAATTTACACTTGAAAAACTAGGCAATTTTGACAGACTCTAAATATTGGTTTCATAAGATTAAGCACCTCTTAATTCATGGTAAAAGAACGGCTACAGTTGTCAATTGCATTTGTGAAATGCAGAGAAACTAATGGCTTCAAAGACACTTAAACATATACAGAATTGTTAAAAAAGAGCTGCTTCATTGCCCTATCCAAAAAGTAGAATAAAAATGATTATTTTAAATTAAGAAGAGAGATCATAATTATTCCTAATCCAGCTGGAAGTACTAGTGTGTGTGGATCTTCAGTGAGCACAAAGAATTATATGGCAGATTTTCCTGCCTGATCAGTAAGACATAGCAGACATAATATTGGATCTTGGTATAAAAGCCAGGAGTTTACTGTGCAACATAATATATAACAAAACATTATAAAGCTAACTTATGCTAGGTTCAGCTTTGCCATCCACAGCCAGAGGGTCTTGGTTCAAAAGAATAAAAGAGCTTGGCAAGTATTTTGAGACACTTCTTTCATAGGTGCGTTTGGTATCTTATTTTTGAGATTGAATCTCCTCACTTTCCCTAGTGTCTCATTTTCAGGTCAGCTGCTTCATTTTGAGAGGCAATAAAAACACATAAAATATAAAATGACTGGGATTTGATAACATACTAAACATTTACCGCAAAATTGTTTAGAATTTCCTGTGTTCTAATGAAAAGTGCCACTATGACCATTTCATTTTTATCTACCCTTAACAAGTAGTATTAACTCAAACAGTATTACAAGAAAAGAACATTGCTATTACCAATTGTACATGCAGTTCTTAGAAGAAACAGTCTGATACCTCAGTAAAAAGGTTCTTGGAAAAAGATGCTTATAGACTAGTAAGATTTCAATATATAAAGCAGAGATTTTGAAAAAAAAATACCTTTTAAAAATATACTTTTTTCCTATTTTTCATGTTTGTTAATGTCTTTATTAGAATTTGAAATGAAAACTCAGATGGAGTTGAATGAGAATCCAAATTTTCCAAACTTCAGTGCAGACATAAGGTTCAAAGATACTACCGAATCATTAACGGAGAGAGTAACCAGCAAAAGTTTACAGCAAAAGTAGGAAACTTTGCATTCCCCTGAAGTCAGAGGAATGGAAGCTCCTAAAACAGTGTCTGGTTAAAAGTAATTTCCTACTCAAATGTGGCCAAAGTTGACACTGAGCAGTGACTTCTTGAAAAACAGTAGATCAGTTTCCTTCTGTGTTATCTGAACTTGCTGCACACCATAAGGGGATAATAAGGAAGGATTTTTTTTTTTTCCAATCACAGACTTTACACACTTTTAGGACCCTATTTGTTTTTAAGACATTGACAAAAACTGTAATTGAGAATCCATGGAGTAAATGACAGTCTGAATATTATTAAATATCTGATTAATATCACAGAATCACAGAATGGTTGAGGTTGGAAGGGACCTCTGGAGATCATCTAGTCCAACCTCCCTGCTCAGGCAGGGACCTCTAGAGCATGTTTCCCAGGATCGTGTCCAGGCGGGTTTTGAATATCTCCAGCGAAGGAGACTCCACAATCTCTCTGGGAAACCTGGTCCAGTGCTCATTCACCCTCACAGCAAAGAGTTTTTCCTCAGGTTTAGGTGGAATTTCCTGTGGTTCAGTTTCTGCCCGTTGCCTCTTGTCCCATCACTGGGCACCACGGAGAAGAGTCTGGCCTCATCCTCTTGACACCCTCCCTTCAGATACTTCTAGACATTGATCAGATCCCCCATCAGTCTTCTCTTCTCCAGGCTCAACAGGCCCAGCTCTCTCAGCCTTTCTTCCTAGGAGAGATGCTCCAGTCCCCTCAGCATCTTCGTAGCCCTACAGAGTGTGGGCTTATATGTAGTGAAAGACTCCAGATAAAGATCACACAATACGGCTAAAAAGACAGTGCACTTCCAAAGTGCTTTAATCAGACTGATCTAACTGAAAGATGAGCTCTATAATTCTGACTTCAAAATTCCAGCATTAGGAATAGAAGATGCCATCCCACACACTTTTCAGATTCTCATTTGCTTAAGATCACTTTAAAATACTAGCCCAAAGAAATCTAAATTTTTCTTTGTAATGATTGTAATGGGATGTCAGTTCTTCCAGTCAGCAGTATCTAATATAAGAGTGGCATTTATGTTTTATTTTCATTATGAAAGTGAAAAGACATCATCATGGAAAAGATACAAATATAAACTTATCTTAGATTGAACAAATTGTTGCTACATTCCGGTTTTATGGAATTTATGTCCACCTTCAGGAACAACAGAACAATTTAATGGAGTCATATTTTTTCTCGAGGGGCACATCAACTGCAGCAGCTTTGATTCAATGTCAGCACTCGGAGATATAATGAAGACTAATGTTGACTACATGTCAAACAGAAAACATCTTAGAAAAATGGAAAGTGATCAAAAAAAAAAAAGTCTTCCACTTCTCTGTGAGGTACTTCTGAGTTTTACAGGTTCTTTTGTGGATCTTTAGTGTTATCAGTACGCTGAGCAGATTGTTTATGTTGTATAGGCCAAGTTCTGTCCTCAGATGCACAGTTCTTCCAGTGACTACTGGAAGAATTGTGAGAAACTAAGCACAGAACTCAGTGATATATCTTGAGATTTGGCACAATAATGTGCTACAGTTAACCATGAAGACAGCTGCTTTCTTCTTGCTTGCATTTAGGAAACAAAGAGGGGTATACAATTTCATAGTTATTTAAAAGAACATTATTAAAAAAGAGATTTGAAAAGTTATCTAAGAGAGAAAGAAAAATTTCTATTTTACCAAAATATTAATCATCCAAATTTATTGACCTTTGCAAAAGTGATGCAGATTATTTTTTTTCTATTTCTATGTGCAAAATAAAACAGCCTCCAATGATTTATGACTAGTTCTTTGCTCTTTCACTTTCTCACTACAAAACCTGGAGCGTCCTATCGAGTCAGCAGCAGAATGATACGTCCTGCATATGGAGGAGTCCTTCATGATGCCCTAGGTTAGACTTTAGTAAATTTGGCCAACTAAAATGATTTTACAACAGCTCCAAGGTTTGAACCTTGCTCTAAATCAAAAGGGGCTAGTGCCATTTGAGATATCAGCCTTAGCATCCAGCTGCTGCAGATGTCATCTAGATCCTGTCATGCTTATCGTCCCATGTAGATGTCTCAGACAACTAGGATAAGCCCCTCCATTTTCCACAATAATTTTATATTGAGTTGCTATATTTCTAAGAATAATTAATATGGGACAAAAATATCTATCAAATATATCAACTTTTCTTTCTCTAATAGAGAATTAGATATTTATTATAGCTGAAATTCTTTTGGAAATGATAAAAATTTGAGTTATTTTCCCATTACCATTAGTGGGAATTCAGTTCATGTGTTAACAGCAAAATAGAGGGGAATAGTATATAAAACAAATATACAGTAGTGTTCAAAGCTGTGAATTACTATCTTTTTAAAATGAATCTCACAGAATCAATGATTCTATGATAGCTATTTCTTTCATTGAAATCCAATAAGTGTTGTTCAAACAGGTCAAAGACTCATTATTTTTATTTCTGAGAAGTCTGAATGTAAATAAGAATTTCTTTTATTCCATAATGTAAATATGTATGGTAGAAAGGTGCACTATGAATAAAACATTTGTTAGAATATTATTGTGCTTAAAATGTATAATCTACCCCTGCAAAATGTATTACAGCAAAGTTTGGAAAAGGACTAACATGAAATATAAGAACAGCCAGATAGTTATTGCATCATTTTTTTCTTTACGTGGAATTGAAAGATACTTGTAAATTCTGTTGATTGTTGCGTTGCTGCTATATCAGTTTGCATTATTTGGAAATCTTACTAAATATTTATTTTTTAAACTGAATAAAATACCTTATGTGTGAAAGAGTTTGAACATAGTTTACCTGGTCTTCTAACCACTGTTATTGGTAGACATCTCCTTCCCCGGGGAACTGTTAAAGCGAAACAAACATAATGTGAAAACAAAGCAGTGCAAAGTTAAGGGGACACACCCAGAGCCAGGCTTTCACATTCAAATAGCTAGCTGAGTGAAAAATATAATGTTAAATATTCCTACGAACCTTTGTCTTGGCCTTTACCCTCTAAACAATACAGCTGCTACTGTTTTTAATCTTACATTTTACTGGCTACATAACATTACATTTCTGTACTTGCTTAAAGCAGCTTCACCACTGATGCAGTTGAGTAGTTAAGTAATCTTTTTTACTCCCTGAACATAAATGGGTTATACAAATCAGAAGATGCTTTGATGAAATCTTTCTGAATTTTCAGTCTGCTGATAAATTTAGATAATTTTTAGCAAAGGACGGGTCTGGTCATTGGCTAATAAGAGAGTGCATAAAAGCAGAGCTGTGGGCAGGACGGGTGTTCAAGAAGGGTTACTGCTGCTCAGTGACCACTCTAGGCATTACCTCAAAGTACAAGAGAATGTTTTCATCATCATTATGTCTTCCGGTCAGGGAATTTTGAGCTATCTATGAGACCAGGCAATCATCTGAAGTAAGATCTCAATGCTCTTAAGATAAGTGGATTTCAAATAGTGCTATTATTTTAAGCATTTTCTGTCAGCTCTTAGAAGCTCCATGAAGAACATGCTGACTTTAAGTAGCTTTCTGTTCAGTATGCCTGCAGCTTTTGCTATTGTGATGTACCCTTCTCTTTCTTTGTAAGATGAAAACTGCCTTGATTAAGGTCAGGTAACTCTTAGGTATCCATTTTACTTACTAAATATAGTGATTTATTCAGCTTAAGAGCAATAAAAACAATTCTAAATTGCTTTCTTTTGTTGCATGCTCGGTCTCTGTTTCATTCAAAGTTCCTATTGTTCCCTAGTGGTGAGATTTTATTTAAATTTTTTTCCTGTATCTTCTGCTGATATATGCAATATTACTAGTGTCCCCAGAGGTATTCTGTCCTTGCTCATTCTTACAGTCTTCCTGGATCCCAGGACAAAACCTCACAGAAGGTTTGACTTCAGTAAGAAGAGTGTGTCATATTTGTGCTGATTTTCTCAAGTCATTGCAGAATATACACAAGGAAAGAACGGAAAGATTTATGACCAACTCAGACTGTAAAAAATCAAATTAAAAAGTAAAAAAATCTATCTGTGTCCCAAATATTAAAATAGAGAGAAAAAAGTTAAAAGAAAAACTATGGAGGTTCAAAAATCATTGTTAGTACATTATAGGTATGTATGATACATATTTATACATCCAATTCAAAGGAAAAATTAGGGTACATTCATGATTTTTTTTTTTTTTTTTAATTTTAGTAAGTCTAACATCAATCTGAAGCATTGTGGTAGTAGTTTCAGGTTCCTTGTCATTTAGTTTTGCTTTTGTGTTACTACTATGCCATAGGCAAGTTAATAAAACAAGAATTTAGAGATTTAAATTAATTGTGGTTTAAACAGTTAAATATTTGGTTACAGATTAGGTTCAATCAGTTTTCCTTACTGTTCTATTAATAGTGTTCTGTTCAGCTTCCTTACCAAAAAGGAAAAAAAAAATCCCCAAACTTTCTTCTTAACTTATCACAAAGTCCCAGAACAGTCCCACATGGATCAGAGAACTGTCTTAGCTAAGGAAAAATTGCATACTCTTTTTGTCAATGTCACCTCAATTATATAGTCATCAGTGTTTTCACAGTAGGACAAGAAAGCCGGTGATAGGTTTGCTTTCCCCAGGGTTCATTTTTCAGCTATAGGGTTGACATGGAACTAAGCTACTGTGCAAAAAGCATGACTTGATACATCTAAAGTGATGGGGCTAAGATGTTAGTTTCCTATTGGGAAGGGAATCAAAAGTTTGCTACTGTCAAGTGTTACCTCAGCCATCCCCTCTTATTAATAAAAATAATTACCCTTATGAAGTACACAGAGATATTTTTTCTCTTTTTTTTTTTGAGTTCATATTTTCATTACCATGTGCATTTAGAGAATTTGCCACTTTCAGTGGAAATATGTAGTTTGGATTGCTGGCATCATATATTTCCAAATAAGCCTGAAATGAACAGTAGTTTCAGTGTCAGAAAAACGTAGTATCAGGTATATTTCACCTCTTCTAAATCTCAGCAGAAACCTGAGTTTCTCTATGTCCTCTGGATTGCATGCAAACATTATGCAAGATATAATGATTCTTCAGGGTGAGAGAAAGGGAAAGAGTAACACTTTACTGGAGATAGCAGTCCAATCTGTACTGTAACTACTAAAATACTTTATCTTATTTCTAAGATCATCTGTAGCATTGACATTGAAAACATCATATAAAATAGCTCAGATCCTTCAGGTCCCAAACATTGTAACGGCTGACAAATTTTCGGCATGGATAGTAGATATAAAGGCAGGAATAAAGTCTGTTGCCTAAACAGAAGCAACATTATATGTAATCTCATGTGAGATGCTGTAAGGCATACAAAATATTTGTTCTGTCATGTCAGATACAATGCTGGACCAACAGCTGATCTGAATCTTTGGACCAGAAGCTAGAAGACAGCCAGAGTGAATAAAAACAGAGCTGTTTCAAATGGCATGAGGTATTTCCAGTTTTTGCATAAGTGAATCAAGCTTATAGGCTGAATGGTTATTTAAATAGTCTCAATTAGTTTCCGAACAATGTAGGAAATATAACTTCACTGTTTTCCCAAATAGTTGGGTTGTTGGTATGAATTGAGAACAAAGGCAACGTAAGTGATTTTTCATCAGAGATGCTCTGAAGTAAGTAAGCTGTAAACAAAAACAAAGATCAGTTTGGCAGAAATGATAAAGGAAGTAAGAGCACAAAAGAATTTAAATGATTTTTGTAGTTTTATACTCTTACTCTGTAAGAATCTGCTGCCATCTCAGATTTTTAATCTAATATTTTTAGCTTTTTCCTCATCACTTTCCTCATCTCCCTTTGAAGTCTTTCTAGTGTGTGCAGCTTTCTTTTTGTCATTTTCATTGAACAGATACTATGAAAAGTAGTAATCAGATTTTCTTACCAGAAGGTGGAACTATAAGTATTAAAAAAAAAAGAATGAAATCTCTGGAAACGCCTCCAATGAAGTTCCACCTCTCGGTTATTAAAATGATTTCACCTATTTATTCTATTTATATTTATTTATTTATTCACTTATCTCATCACAGACCCCATGGAGTTACATTCAACCACTCCGACTTATTTCATTTGAGTTATTATTCCAGTCTTTTCAAGGAACTTTGATTTGTTTTATTTATTTATTTTTAAAAGTGCTACAGACCACTGGCATAAGATGAATTGCTGTGTTTTCTACTGTGCTTTCTGTCACTGTTCATCTTCACATTGCTCTAACCTTGAGCTTTACAAGCCAAAGATGAGCTAACTATGACTTGGGGCAATAGAAGAAAAAAAAAAAAAGGACAAATTGTCAGAAAATAGATAACTCACTAAGCTATCCTTTCACTTCATTTTTCAAACTTATTCAATGTCACATTGTTTGACCTGTTAAAAATCAGAGTGATAATAACCACATATATTTTGCAAACAGAAAAAGAATCAAGAATACACTACTAATTTTTGAAGAATGTATAATTAAGCAAAAATGCAATTTAGAAAATAGTTATAACTCAAAAAATCTAACTTTTTTCAAGATAAAGGCATAACAAGCGCTCTACATTTAGGTAAGCTAACAACACATAAGATACTTTATGGGCTGAATAACTAACCTGTTCAAATGCGGACAATGCATGTGATACAAACGGCAAACAGTCCAAACATAAAAGCGCACAGGTTTCATGTGAATTGAAGATAGATACTAAAACTAACGATCTATATCTTAAAAATTAATGGAGGAATTATATATATGCAAGTTGAATAAGACAGTTTATCTACTCCTTCAATCCAGTCTAAGCAAACCACATTGGCTTTTCAGCCTTAAATGTGCCTGAACAGATCTACCTTCTTTCTGAAGAAGATAAAAGGAAAATTATACTAAAATCATCTTCCCTTGAAGATCCATCCAGTGCAGAGGAGGAAAACTTGAAGAAATAATTTCCCAAAGATACAAAACAACTATAAGCCATTCTGTAGAGAATAATAATGTTTAAGGTATTAGTCTTATGAAATGTGCCACTTCAGATTAGTATGGGACACCTATGTTGCAGCTGTTCTTTTAGTCTTCACAATCTGGGCTGAACCAGGTCTACTGACAAAGGAATTTCTGTATCTATAAAGGAGAGCAGGTGCACTCTCTGATTCTTAAAATGCTCTGGAATGCCCTGAGAAGGTTGTACAAGTGACTGGAGGAGTTTAGTATGTTTCTATACTATGATACATTAAATGCTATGCAGCACACAAGCTCCCCTCTTCCTCTAAGGCCAATCATTTCAGAAGCAGGAGGGGAAAAACAACCAAAACCAACTAACTAAACAAACAAACAAATACAAACTAAAGCATGAATCAATCTTTTGGAATCAGTCTTTTAAAAAAAAAAAATATATATATATTTTAAATAGAAGTTACCTTACTCCTCATCCATTTTCTCTGCATTGCTTTCGCGGCAGTGACCTTGTCCTACTTCTTTTTTTTTAAGAGGGGGTGGCATTCAATGGCATCCACATGATTAATGGCTTCCATTTTTGTAGAAAATAGATTTAAAATAGATTTTTAAAAATTCCTTAAAGACTTTGGTAAAATAGGCCAGAAGTTAGCAAATATCACTGTTACACTCCAGACAGTAACCAAAAAAAAGTACAGTTAAAGTTCATGGCTGAATTCCTGGAAGTTACATAAATGTATCAGTTCTTTTTGCAAAATGTGATGGTACGTGGCAACTCTAAAAATTTTGCTTATACATCCCTAACATTCACAATTGTAACTAGAATTACAGTAAGAATATGTGTATATGTACATAAGGGTCACATTCTTTTCTCTTACTCATCTTGGCTGTCTTAATCTGTATTAATATGCAATATGAAAAAACAAAAGAGTCCTAAAGTAGCAAGTGAGTCTACGAGCTGGACTTGGTGCTCTTGGTTTGTTTGTTCTTCTCTGGTAACTTATTACTTTGCACTGCTACGTGGTCAACCATGAGTTTCTCCCTTATTTCATCTCAAAATCATGCAACAAAGAAAGGAGGAAGCTAACACATGTGGTAGGTATATCCTTGACACATTTATTCCTAATACTTTTCAGATGCGAGCAGGAAATACCATGAAACATTGCTGCCTAAAGCCCGGGAGAAAAACAAGGGTCAACAATATGCATAATATATCAAAAATGTAATTATTAAAGAAGTAAGTTTTTAAATTAGACATTGAGGAAGGATAAATGAGAAGAAGGTCAAAGATCTTTCTTATTATCAAGGTATAAGGCAATAAGTTAGTATTAATCAAGCAGATAAATACCTATTCCTATTCACACACATACTCAGTATACATTTAAAAGACAAATAAAGAATAAAGTTGAATTAGACAGAAATCATTTATCCTAAATGATTTGGTCTTAATACTGCTTCCACTGAAATCTGCATTAAAATACAAAACAAAAAGCCTATGAGTTAGATATATTCAGGATAACACAGCTTCCCATATGAGCTAAGATAATGACATGCTCAGGTTGCCCTATAGAATCTGAATGTCATGAATTTCTGATTTGAAACATAATTTAATAAAGGTCACTTACCAAGGTAGAAAACAGGGGAGATAAGGAAAAACCCTGCATAGCACATCTGCTTAGGATGAACCAATCTGACACAGTTATTAATTATTGCAGATGCCTTAGGGTTGGAATAAAGCTGTCAGCTCAAGAGCAAAATGTTTTCTCAAAGTTAGAGTCCTAAAAAAATTACAATAAAAACAGAAATTTTTGATCAGTTCTGTCAAATAACTTTTCAGAATCTGTGACAATGATAAGGGAAAGACTGAAATGGGGGGAAAAAGGGTGGTTCTCTGAGATAAAATGTGCTTGATTCAGATAACATTACTTTGTGTTAGATTTATGAAGGCAACGACCTAAAATATTGGCTAATATCTTAACACCCATAAAATAAATTAATTAGTTTAAGAGCTGGGACTTTACTAGCATTAGCACATACAATGATTGCCTAAGCTACATCTACACTGTTTACTCCAAAGGTTACTTCTGTTTTCCAATAGAGGCTATTTTGGGTAAAAGTAAGTTGTGAAATAACACGGGGGTGTAGAACTTACTTAACAATTCTTATTTACACAAATACTAGTAGAGTCCTGTGTAAGTTAATGTAATTTGGTCCTGACATTTCTGTCTGGCAATTTTCATCAAACAGGTTTGGATGACATCTGTAGTACTATGTTTCGCAAAACATCTATGATATCATATAGGAAATGACTGTGCATGGGCTAATGGTGCCTTCTCTTCAGAAATACTGGAACATGGCAGGTATTTCAACAGAAAACACTTGGGAAGGTAAGTTGAGGTCATGCCATCACGGTAAAATGTTTGACAGGAACAGACCATACCACTAAAAGGGTTATAAGTCTTGGTTAACAGTTATTATCAATACTGACCAGATAGATAAATAAGAAAATGAGAGATGGGAGAAATACATTTGCATAGTTGAGCTTCATGTCTTTTTCTTCGTAATAAAACGCAGTTAGCATTTGATCATCTTAGTGATTTTTTAATACAAAATGTATGTTTTAGCAACAAACTTTTCCACTACCTCATCTTTGGCTCAGTTCTATTTCATTTTTAAAAAGGGTGGATGAACGGGAAATTTTTCTCAGAAGTGTACTTAGCCTCATTGGCTGTACTAGGCCAGAGACTGCTCTTGGACCCTGAGGCTACACTACACAGCACAGCTCACGTTTACACGGATAAACTTTCATTACGCTTATAACAGACAGGTCTGATCAAATTGTTGGAAGTGGTCTTCAACATATATTATCCTCGACGCCTGTTTTCTGAGATAATGCCAATTAGCATGAGCCAAAACCATACCTGGGTTTGTGCTAACAATTAAAGAGCATGGAAGTTCATGGGCCAGTGCTTGGGTATGCTTGGACATGCTACTTCTTACAACTCTCTGTCAAAAGATACTGTGGACAGCCATAGGGTCAAAAAGGAATTAGGGAAATTCATAGAAGAAAAATTGCAAAAGGCAATGCCACCTATTGTGCAAGAATTCCCTAAACTACAAACTGCAGGTGTCTGGAAGAGTGTATCAGGGAATTATCATCATTACTTGCCTGTTCTCATACCGTAAACCACTGATCAATGTTAGAGAAAAGTCACCAGGACAAACAGACTTTTCATGGACCTAGTAATGGTGCAATTTGAGTGTTCTTGCCTTTATCATCTTCATCTTTTGGCATTCAGAATTACAGAGATAAAATTTTCACAAAAGTTTTAAATTACCTTTCTTCAGATCCTACAATATTACACTAATTGAAAATATGATACTGTAACTGCGCTGTTTTGTGCGATTATCCTTGCATTTGTGTGAGGAGTATAGAACAAGGTAACATTTTGATTAACATAATTATAAATGATGAAATAAGGTCTGACAAACTGCATTGCAAAGCTAGAATTCAAAAATTACTACTATGGATAATAATTGCTGAGGTATTTCAAAACTCCAATTAAATAGGACATAGGAAGAAAGCATTTTCCAAACTGCCAAATATATGAATGCCTAGGAGAACACAAACTGCAGCTTTTTCTGTAGCATGAGTTTAATAAGTTTGCTAACTGGGGGTCTTAAGCTATTCTAAAGAGGAAAGTGTGGTCATCCATATATGATGAGATAGATTTCTGAAGACAACTTAATCCTCTGGTCAATATCTTTTAGGGGTGGCTCTTTTGTTATCAAAACCAGCTCACTAGCTCAAACACATCACTATTTTATGGATGTGATTTTAGTCATAGTGTTACAAGTAATCCAATTAAAAACTCAGTGCATTTATCACTTAGCTTAACAAGCTCTGGTGTGATAGCCTTCTTGCTGTCTCTTGTGAGCAAATTAAAAGTGATAGTTCAAAGCATTTTTAGTAGCAATGACAAGGTGGGGATTTTTTATCTTTGCATCCAGCCATATTTCAAAGAAAAAAAAAAAAAAACTATATATATGTACATGTTTATGTGAGGAATACTCAAAGCTCCTGCTTTTCTACGTTGGTTTGTCGCCTCTGCTAAATTTTAAAGGAACATAATAGTACAAATGGACATAGTAAAGCCAGATGAAGAATGCTGATTTCTAAGTCCATTTATGACTTTAACAAAAACTATAATGTTATTTGGCAGCACTGTAATATTACAACCAGAGAACATTTATCACTTTTTATTTTTCTTTTAAAGTATTTTTTGGTTCTATTTTCCCTATTTATTCTCCATTTTCAATAGTATAACATTTAGAAAACAATGATCCTTGGGGGCCAGGTAGATTGAACTTTCATTCATTACTTTAACATTTATATCATGATTTGTGATGGATGCATTGACCTTACACTTAGTTCCCAAGAAAATCTGAGGTAGGATTTCTCAAAAAAAAAAAAAAAAAAAGTGATTTCCTTTCAATGGAAATTGAATGCACATCCCATGCTGACATTGCATTATAGGTACAAGAAGGAAACAGTTTAGGCTCTTTCCTTTTTACGGTATCTAGAATACTCAGGTTAGAACTTATGCACTGGGAATATATTTTCCCCAGGAGTCCATTGTGGGTCACTGCTGGAGCTAGATTTTTGGGCTAAGAGGACCTTTGATCTGAGGACCCAGTGCAGTCATATGCAAGACAGTGTGCATGTGCATGTGGTCATAACCTGAGTGTATGAACAAGACGGAAGGGATTTTGACCTCTCCTCTTGTTGTACTTGTAAGCAATATTACTCATAATCCAACTGCCATCTCTTCTGTACTTGTTCTATACTATACTTAACTCATTCTATACTGTGGCCCCATCCATTGAACAAGAAGTCGTCATTGTAAGGATCACGGTGAGTTTTAAGTTCTGTTGATTTAATAAACTTCAATCACAAAGTGAGACACTGCTGAGGTGGCTCCAGTTGAAATTGTGGCACTTTCAAAGTCTTTTCTATTCACCGCTGGGGCACTTTGCCAATTTTTTTCTCCTTTTCATATACTTAATAGAAAGTCATACAAGTGTATAGTGTTTTATATTTATTACAAGGCAACAGATGAGCAGCTAAAGCCCTTTGAACAACATGTTCCTCAGTATTTATCACAATTAATTAAAGGGGAAAGAACAGAGAGGAAACATGTGTAACCTTCATCAGGTTCAAAGGGAGTAGGTTGATGTTTTAAAGGTTTTCATATCGTTCTGCAAACCTGATCACAGACAGTTCAGAGAGAATTAAAGACTCTTTTCTTAATAGCAAATGGGAGATTTTTAAGCTGTATTTCAGCTACCCGACAAACCCCAATTCCCTTCCCCAACCTTTTCCTCACAATGCTTAGCACTTACATAGCACTTTTCATCTTCAAAGTGTTTCACAACACATTAACTAATTAATCCTTTGAGCACCCCTAAGAGATTAGTAGAAAATGATGTGATCTCTGGCAGCCTTGGGAGAGCCCTGGGCAAGGCAATGATTCCTGCATCCGGTAGGGATTATAGTCAAGGTCTTCTGAAGTCCACAGCACACTGGCATTTTAATCAGTGGAACACAGAACTATTCAAAGAGAGAAAAGTCAGGTTCAAAAAGTATAGGTGGAATTGAAGAACAAAGTCTAAATTTACAATCCAGAGAAACTTACCTTTACACCCTAAGTAGTAGCTCATCCATCCTATAAAATCTATATATTTGTATAATAGGAACTGTACCCATACCTGTGCTTTTTGAGAAACAAGCATCTGAGTTCCTGTCTAAGCCCTACTGTCTATATTCATAGTAGTAAACTAATCACGACACGGGTGCAGGCTTGAGCTTGGCATGTACTTTTCCATAACATTAAGATATTAATTTACTCCCTGGCACTTTTTAGCCAAGGCTACCTTATATTTTCCCAAATAATGCGGACTTGTTAACAATAAAGCATTTTGAACACAGATATTGTGCTCTGAAAGGTCAGAGAATTTAGTTTTATGGAAATAAGCACCTCTGAACCAGTTGGCCTCAAGACTAGGGAATGATCCTTGATCTATTCCAATTACCAAGATGGATGTAGTCATTGACTTCAAAATCTTAAGCAGAATAATGAATGACCCCTAAATATCTGGTCTGATTCTGAGAATATGCTTAAGATACTTCAAGAGGGTTGGACTCTTCATGAAAGATTGTCACAGCTAGAGTGGCTATGGGCCACTTCATTTCATAGTCATGTTATCACTACAAGATCTTGTTGTTTTTGTTGTTGTTGTTGCTCTACAGAAACATTAAAATAACAATTGGAGAATAGTGACTTCCCAGAAAACTCAGTAAACTAATGGTCACAGCACACCTATTAAATGTCTAAGTTTTCAATGAATCTAGTTTTACAGTTCCCAGTTCTGGTATGAATGTTCTGAATGAAAAATACAGTGTCCTTTTCTTTTTGGGATCATTTTGGAATTGGGATCATTTGGAATTTCCAAAGGAAAGACCTTTGGAAAGGTCTTAGAGACAATTTGTAGAAACCTGCAATAATTTTTTCTGATCAGTGAATTCTGAGTGGATGGGGACTTTTCTTGAAACCTTGGTTGTGGCAGATAATCAAAGAATGGTAGGAACTTGGGTTTACCTTTGTGCTCAGCGTTTCCTGTTGGTTATCTTTAGACAGCTCTCATGCCATTAACTGGCCCCGCTGAAAAAACTAGCTCCTCCCATATACTGTCTAGGGAGACTCAGGTAACTTTTTTACATTTTGAGTTCAGTGCTGAGAGATAAGCACCCAAACTATAGACACGAACAGGCTAATGATAGCTCAATCGTCACACAACCTCCCGTGCACACAGCCATGACTAATACTATTCACTGTGCTTCCATTTGTTCCAGGAGCTCAAAACAACTAAACGGGATATTGTCCAATATTTCCAAGGATATGAATACTGTTTGAAATAACACAAATTCAGGATATATTATACCTAGCTTTGTGAGTTAAGGTTTAGATATACAGCTTTCTCACTTTCCTTTCTCCTTTCTTTCTCTCAAAGTACCATATTTACTTATTGGATTTCAAATATATTCTGTTCTTTTATCTTGCATGGACCTACAGCTTACCTTATTTCCTACCACAAAACCTTATCATATTATCATACTGTAAGAAGCTTTTTTTTCATAATGAGGATGGTCAAACACTGGAACAGGTTGCCCAGAGAGGTCATGGAGTGTCTGTCCTTGGAGAACACTACTGAGAAACCTGCTGTGGGTGACTGCTATGAACAGGGTGTCGGATTAGATGATCTCCAAGAGGTGTCTTCCAACCTCAATGATTTTGTCATTTTGAAATTCGGTTTGCCATTAGAATTCAAATGGGAAACTTTCTGAAGAAAAGCAGAACAAGTGTGGATGATATTCTGTCACAAAACTTAGTGCTAGGAGGTTTTGTTTGGTTGGCTGGTTTTCACATTCTTAGTTCTGCTCAAATATATCTGCTTTCGAACGAGATCAGCTCTATCAACTACAAACCATCCTATGAAGAGAGACTACAATCTTCACTGACTGTAATGGCAATTTAGAGATGTAGGACACACATTAAAAGCTAAATTGTAGACTTAGATACCTAAATCTGAAGTTAAATATTACCCTCAGTGCTGTGTTAACTTTTTTTTCTAGAACTAAAATCGCTACAGTTACTGCAAAAGATTATAAGCACTTCTTTTAAGGCATACTATTTTTTATTGTAGTTATTTAGACCATGCATCCAGATTAATGACGCATATTTTTCACTCCATAAATCTCTATAGGTATTTTTATAAACCTTCTTAACAGTAAAGTGTCAGACATTGACCTACTTCAGGAATAAAAATGGCTTAAATATAAACAACATTTTAAAAATCAATTGCTATGAGTTTTTGATGCAATTCTACTCTTTTAGAGAAAGAAAAGTAAAAGATATAAAAGCTTAAAGGTTCAACTGACCAATATAATTTTTTACTGAAGATTTCTCAAAATGCAGAAAAAATAATTATATAAAGCTCAAGAACAGAGTACTGAAATTAAATGTGATTACAAGAGGAAACTTTAGGTGCCATGAAGCTGAGATAAAACATATTACAAAAATAAATTTCCAGGTAAAGTTCTCTATTGATTCATATATATTTTTCCCTCCTGCCTAGCCATAACATGGGTTAAAGTTGATTTTCAATAGGTTTGTTCAAATATCCTACATTTTATGTGCCTAAAAAAGGCTCTGTAAATTTTGTTGGAATGTATTCCTTCTTTTTTTGTAATTTTTCTGTTATCAAAGTAAGCTAGTGCACTCTGTCAGGTAAGTTTTGTTTATTTAATTTTCAAACTGCATCTCATTATATTATAGTATTGATCACTGCAATAATACTGTTCCATCTTAATCTTATTCAAATAGTATTTTGATTTTTTTTAACAGAGCAATTGTCCAGCTCAGTTCCTGAAAGGATTGAGCAAAAATGAAGAAAAGCCAGGAGTATAATGAAAACTAAATGGCACTGCCAGTTTTAGCAGAAGCACTTTATTTTCCATTAAAATTAGATTTATGGCAACATAAAACATGAAAGACATCCACATTTGAGTTTCAGTATGAAGTAGTTTAAATTTTGGTTAGGTCATTCTGTTCACATTTATTCACCTTTAGGACTTCCTTTTTTTATTTTTTCCTCTTCAAATAGAAAGAATGGATGTTATTGGAAAGCAAAAAAAAAAAAAAAAAAGATAAAAAACTCATCCTCTTTCTTTTATTTCTAAAGGTAGTAAATTTTCTCTTTCTGCATATAAACCATATGACTCTATATCCGTCCAACTTTCCATAATGAAATACTCCCTTTCTCTCTATCACAAAATCCTGTCTCTTCCTTTTTTTATTTCTTTTGCATCAGTCGGCATTTTGAAAAAGTGCTTTGGGGATATAAATTTAATAGACAGATGCCCATCAGTCTAAACAACAAATGAGTTAAAACTCCAAGGCATCCAGTTACTGTATAACATAATTACAAAACTATGAGAGCTTCTAGATACTTCTATATTCCCTTTTGTCCTCTGAATACAAATCTAATGGTTTTGGTTCTGACATGAAGGATGATATTTCTAATGTTTATGGCAAATTAATTCACTAGAGGAAGGTGAGTGACAGTGTACTGCCAGCAGTCATGACTTCCTACCCGGGGCTGCCATTTAACATGTTGTTTTATTTCTTAATAAAAAGAAAAGTTTTTCTCAGTTTGTGATTACATTCCCTCCAGGGAGACATAATCAGCATTTCTGTCTGTATAATAAAGAAGATAACGAAAAGATCATTAACTATGCACAATTCTCTCCAATTTAACAAAAATCATTTCCAGGCAACATGATTTTTTGATCCCTGTACTAACAGCCTGCATTTTATTGATTAAAGTACTCTCTTTTTAACATGTTCTTTGGGTGTAGGTGTTTGTGTGTACACACAGACACACACACACAGACACACACATGTATGTATAGATCTGTGTATATGTGTATGTATATATATGTATGTATGTATATACATATACACATGCATACTATACACACCCCCGCGCACGTGCGTACATATACACCCTCCACTCTCCGAAGCACACATGTATATGCATATGGACACACAGATTTTTGATTTCTATTTCAACAGCAAAATACATGTAATATAATTTGAATACGTAGTGTATATAACCATATTCTGATAAATTAATCACAAATGAACATCTATTTTTTTTAATGGAAATCTATAACCTGTATCTCCTGTCTTTCCATTCATCTTTAAATGAGCATCTGTTCTTGTGCTTCTTTACCTGTGAAGGGCTAAAATGACTTTCTAAAGATCAAATACAACCTTGCCAGCTGCAATCAAACAGAAGTGTGGATGTGGTGAGGCACTGAAATGCGAATTCAAGCTCTCCTTGGTGTTGGAAATAGAATGACTTTTTGTTAGTAATGGGTACTTTTAATAAATCATATGCCTTGCCTGGAACCGTGCCTGCCTCTCTGTTCTCCCCTGCTGCTATCTATATGACATCTAAAGGGAGGAAGGGAGGAATTTCTAAGAGAGCATAAAGAGAAAAAGAAGGTGGTGTGGGATGCCTCTGTCTTATGTAATCAACTAATTTTGTAACCCATAGCCACTTTTGTGCATTGCTGTGAAGGGAATGGCAATCTCTTATTGCTCTCAGAAACTTTATAAACTTGAGAGCTAGAGAATTGCATTTTGGACGTACAGTGATCTAACAAAGTAAGTACTGTGGAAAAATAAGTCCTAAGCACTTAAACTACTCACCTAATTTAGGTATATTGATTTTAAATTAAAATGGTAAAATGCTATTAGTGGTATCAAATTCAATATAATGGCCTTGGGTTAAACACCCTTGCTCAGCGAGAACAAGGCTTGAGTTCAAGACCTGCTAGAGTGAATCTCTAGGAAGACTGAACATACAGCTTCTGTTAGAAGATAAGTCTGGGATGGATATCTTGGATGAATATCTCATGTCTTCAGACTAGGAAGGAAGCTACGATTGGCAGTCACTGAGGATTCCCATCTGTCCTGGAAACTGCTGGAACACCTGTTTTCTGGAGAAGTTTGGTGCTTTTCTGTAGTGAGGATTTGTAATGTTACAGATAGATTGCCAAAACTCACTGTTTTTGCTGCTTATCTGTGTAGGCACAAATGATACAGGACATGCTTGAGTAAAGGTGACTGTAGGAATTTGGGAACAAGAAGAGGGGAGAGAGGAGCCCAAGTAATTTTCTCCATAGTCCTTTCATTCAAGGGGAAGTAGGAGTAGACACAAACCAGCAGACCAACACTTGGCTGTACGACTGGTGTCACTCGTAGTTTTGGCTTCCTCAAACTCATTTATCTATGTGTCATTTGAGAATGAAGAAGGACTACTTGGAAGATACGAAACCCACCTCATCAAATGAGGAAAGAACCTATTTGCACACAGGCTTGCTAAATGGATAGCAGGTATAAACTCTGCTCATTAGCTTACAGGAACTGAAGCCAAAAAGTAAAAGAGGAAGAACAGTAAATAGAGGAGGTTTGTGAGGAAGAAAGCTGAAGTGAAGCTTTTATTTTTCTGCTCAGAAGGGAGGATGTTCAGAGGCTTTCAGTGAGTTTCTGTACACTGTTTTTTAGAGCTTCGGCAGCCAAAAAAAAAAAAAAAACTGCAACGTCATGCCAAGTTGGAGGACTAGTGTGATCAGAAACACAAAGACTTGGTGAGACAGCATAACTGGAGAATGGTCATGGACAGCTACACGCTATCTAGGGAAGACAGGCGAAAAAGAGAGGAAATATTTCACTCCTTGACTATGCAGAACTCCAGAGCTCCATAGCCCAGAGACTATGATCTGGAGGTGTGCTTGTTAAAAGCCTAGGTAGGGTTCAAGGCTGAAGAGAGGAATATCGCTGGTGAAATTGAGATGAGGTTTGTTACGTATCACCCGATTAAGAAGAAATGGTAAATAATGGTAAATAGCAGAAGACTCTCAATAGTAAGATCTCATCCTCCTGGGGGATTTCAATCATCCAGATGTCTGCTGGGAGATAACAAAGCACAGTGCAAGCATTTTAGGAAATCCCTAGAGTAAGGCAATTTCCTAATGAGGATGCTAGAGGGGACAACAAGGAATGATACTATACATGACTCACAGAATCACAGAATCACAGAATCGTTTAGGTTGGAAGGGACCTCTGGAGATCATCTAGTCCAACCTCCCTGTTCAAGCAGGGTCACCTAGAGCATATTGCCCAGGATCACATCCAGACGGGTTTTGAATATCTCCAGCGAAGGAGACTCCACCACCTCTCTGGGCAACCTGGTCCAATGCTCTGTCACCCTCACAGGGAAGAAGTTTTTTCTCAGGTTCAGGTGGAACTTCCTGTGGTTCAGTTTCTGCCCATTGCCTCTTGTCCTGTTGCTGGGCCCCACGGAGAAGAGGCTGGCCCAATCCTCTTGACACTCCCCCTTCAGATACTTGTACATGTTGATGAGATCCCCTCTCAATCTTCTCTTCTCCAGGCTGAACAGGCCCAGCTCTTGCAGTCTTTCTTCATAGGAGAGATGCTCCAGCCCTCTAATCATCTTGGTAGCCCTCCGCTGGACTCTCTCCAGGAGTGCCATGTCTCTCTTGTACTGGGCAGCCCAGAACTGGACACAGTACTCCAGGTGAGGCCTCACCAGGGCTGAGGAGAGGGGCAGGATCACCTCCCTCGTCCTGCTGGCAACACTCTGCCTCATGCACCCCAGGAGACCCTTGGCCTTCTTGGCCACAAGGGCACACTGCTGGCTCATGTTTAACTTGTTGTCCACCAGCACTCCCAGGTCCTTCTCGGCAGAGCTACTTTCCAACAGGTCAGTCCCCAGCCTGTACTGGTGCATGGGATTATTCCTGCCTAGGTGCAGGACCTTGCACTTGCCTTTCTTGAACTTCATGAGGTTCCTCTCCGCCCACCTCTCCAGCCTGTCCACGTCCCTCTGAATGGCAGCACAGTCTTCTGGTGTGTTAGCCTCTCCCCCCAGTTTAGTATCATCGGCAAACTTGCTGAGGGGGCACTCTGTCCCTTCCTCCAGGTCAGTGATGAATATATTGAACAAGACTGGGCCCAGGACTGACCCCTGGGGGACACCACTAGCCACAAGCCTCCAACTTGACTCTGCGCCATTCACCACAACCCTCTGCGCTGGGCCATCCAGCCAGTTCTCAACCCACCTCACCGTCCACTCATCTAGCCCACACTTCCTGAGCTTACCTAGGAGGATGTGATGGGAGACAGTGTCCAAAGCCTTGCTGAACGCCAGGCAGACAACACCCACTGCTCGGCCCTCCTCTACCCAGCCACTCATCCCATCACAGAAGGCTATCAGGTTGGTCAGGCATGATTTCCCTCTGCTGAATCCATGCTGACTACTCCTCGTCACCTTCTTCTCCTCCACATGCTTAGAGATGACCTCCAGGAGGAGCTGTTCCATCACCTTTCCCGGGATGGAGGTGAGGCTGGCAGGCCTGTAGTTTCCTGGCTCCTCCTTCTTGCCCTTTCGGAAGACTGGCGGGACACTGGCTTTCTTCCAGGCCTCAGGCACCTCTCCCGGTCTCCAGGACCTTTCCAAGATGATGGAGAGTGGCCTAGCAATAACATCCGCCAGCTCCCTCAGCACTCGCGGGTGCATCCCGTCGGGGCCCATGCACGCGTGGATGTCAAGCTTGGACAAAAGATCTCTAACCTGATCCTCCTCCACCAAGGGAGAGTCTTCCTTTCTCCAGCCCTCCTCGCTTGTCCCCAGGGCCTGGAATTCCTGAGCACTGGCCGCAGCAGTGAAGACGGAAGCAAAGGCGGTATTCAATAACTCTGCCTCCTCTCTACCCTTTGTCACCAGGGCACCCGCCCCATTCAGCAGCGGGCCCACGTTTTCCCTCGGCTTCCTTTTGCTACTGAGGTATTTGAAGAAGCCCTTCTTGCTGTCCTTGACATCCCTTGCCAGATTTAATTCCAAATGGGCCTTAGCCTTTCTTGTCGCATCCCTGCACGCTCTGACAACGTCCCTGTAGTCCTCCCAAGTGGCCCGTCCCCTTTTCCACATTCGGTAGACGTCCTTCTCCTGTTGGAGTTTGGCCAGGAGTTCCTTGCTCATCCATGCAGGTCTCCTGCCCACTTTGCTCCACTTCTTACTCAGAGGGATGCACTGATCCTGAGCCTGGAGGAAGTGACGCTTGAATATTAACCAGCTCTCTTGGACCCCTCTTCCCTCCAGGGCCCTATCCCAGGAGATTCCCCTAAGTAGGTCCCTGAAGAGGCCAAAGTCAGCTCTCCTGAAGTCCAGCGTTGCAATCCTACTCATTGCCCTGCTCCCTCCTCGCAGGATCCTGAACTCCACCATCTCACGGTCACTGCAGCCAAGGCTGCCCCCAGCCTTCACATCTCCAGCCAGACCTTCTTGCTTTGTTAGCACAAGGTCCAGAGGCGCACCTCTCCTTGTTGGCGTCGCCACCACCTAGAGTCAAGAAATTATCCTCAGTGCTCTGCAGGAACCTCTTTGACTGTTTGCGCCTAGCTGTGCTCTCTTGCCAGCAGATGTCAGGGTGGTGGAAGTCTCCCAGGAGAACCAGGGCCTGTGATCGTGAGGCTACTTCCAGCTGTCGGTAGAAGGCCTCATCGACGACTTCCTCCTGATCAGGTGGCCTGGAGTAAACCCCCACAACAGCGTCGCCCGTTTCAGCCTGCCCTTTAACCCTTACCCATAGGCTCTCCACTTGCTCTTCATCCACCGCGAGGCAGAGCTCCACACATTCTAGTTGCTCCCTCCCATGAAGGTGGTGGCAACTCCACCCCCTCGCCTTCCTGGCCTCTCTTTCCTAACAAGCACATAGCCGTCCATGGCAGCATCCCAGTCATGTGAGCTCTCCCACCATGTCCCTGTAACTGCAGTGAGATCATGGCCCTGCGACCGCACACACATCTCTAACTCTTCCTGCTTATTCCCCATGCTGCGCGCATTGGTGTGCAGGCATCTCAGAGAGCCGGTCGAGCATGTAAGCTTCCCAGGAGAGGTGCAAGAGGATCCTCCATAGCCATGTTCCATGCTGTCTCCCCTGGCTGCAGGCACCCGCTGGAGGCCTCCTGACTTGAGCGGTGTTTTACTGACTCCCCTGTCTCTATACCACTCCCCTTCCCCCATCTTGCCTAGTTTAAGGCCCTCCTTACCAGGCTGGCCAACCTGTTGGCAAAGACACGCGTGCCCCGCTTGGTAAGGTGGATCCCATCTCTCCCCATCAGCTGTTGATCTTCAAGCAGGGTCCCATGGTCATAGAAACCAAAGCCCTGCTGCCAGCACCAGCGGCGCAGCCAGCTGTTAACTTGGGAAATCCATCTACTCCTCCTCCCGTCCTTTTCCCCCACAGGCAAATTGAGGAGAAAACGACCTGGGCTCCCAGACCCTTGGCCACCATTCCCAGAGCTCTGGAGTCCTGTTTGATGGTTCCCAATTTGCCTTTCGTGTCGTTAGTGCCCACATGGAAGAGCAGCAGAGGGTAGTAGTCTAATGCATGGACAAGCCTTGCCAGTCTTTCCATGACAGCTCTTATTCGAGCCCCTGGCAGGCAGCAGACCTCTCTAGACAAGAGGTCAGGTCGGCAGGTAGGTGCCTCTGTCCCCTGCAGCAGGGAGTCACCCACAACAATCACTCGCCGCTTCTTCCGGGGGTTCCCACATGGCACAGGGCCTGTCAGGCCAGTTGCCTCCCTTGGAGCCATGCCCAGCTCCTCCTCAGATTGCAGGGCACTAAACTTGTTCCTCAAAGGCAAACCTTGAGGAGGAGCAAGAGCCTTTCTCCTTCTACGAGAAGTGACCAGTTTCCAGCCCTCTTCAACAGTGTTACGATGAACTGTCACGCACGGCACAGAGCCCTCCGACAACTCCACTGCAGTGGAGGGTGGGGACTCCTGGAGCTGCACAGTCTCCGAGAATACCCTGCCTATCTCCTGCTCATCTTCTCAGATGCTGCACAGCCTACTGACTTCCTCCCATAACTCCTTTACCTGGCGATACAACTGGTCAACCACAGCACACCCTCTGCAGGAGAGCTGACTGTCAGCCCAGGCCCCACAGAGAGGCCCCAGGCACTCCCTGCAGCCTGACACCTGCGGAGCTGCATCTGCTGTCAGAGGGTCTGTCTGGGTTGACGCCTCAGACACAGCTGATGCAGCACCTCCAGCAGCCACTGGGGAACGTGCTCTGCGGCATGTCATGACCATGCCTGGGGAAAGACACACCACTATGGAAAATGAAGATGCCTTCTTTGCCTTCTGCGCAAACTGCTGCGTCTGTTCACTGTCTCTAGGAGTTGCGCTCAAAGGAATCACGCGGCATTGGTTCCACTGGGGCTCGAACCCAGGACCTTCTGCGTGTAAAGCAGACGTGATAACCACTACACTATGGAACCGCCACTGCTCACTTACCACCGAATCACAGAATCACATAGAATGGTCGAGGTTGGAAGGGACCTCTGGAGATCATCTAGTCCAACCCCCCTGCTCAAGCAGGGTCCTCTACAGCATATTGCCCAGGATCGCGTCCAGGCGGGTTTTCAATATCTCCAGCGAAGGAGACTCCACCACCTCTCTGGGAAACCTGGTCCAATGCTCTGTCACCCTCACAGCAAAGAAGTTTCTCCTCGCATTCAGGTGGAACTTCCTGTGCTGCAGCTCCTGCCCATTGCCTCTTGTCCTGTCACCGGGCACCACGGAGAAGAGACTGGCCTCATCCTCTCGACACCCTCCCTTCAGATACTTGTACGCATTGATGAGATCGCCTCTCAGTCTTCTCCTCTCCAGGCTCAACAGGTCCGGCTCCCTCAGCCTTTCTTCACAGGAGACATGCTCCAGTCCCCTCAGCATCCTTACAGCCCTCCGCTGCACTCTCCCCAGGAGCTCCATGTCTCTCTTGTCCTGGGGAGCCCACAATTGGACACAGCACTCCAGGTGAGGCCTCCCCAGGGCTGAGGAGGGCGGCAGCACCACCTCCCTCCACCTGCTGCCAACACTCTGCCCAAGGCACCCCACGATACCCTTGGCCTGCCTGGCCACAAGGCCACATTGCTGCCTCCTGCTCAACTTGGTGTCCACCAGCACTCCCGGGGCCTTCTCGGCAGAGCTGCTTTCCAGCAGGTCAGCCCCCAGCCTGGACTGCTGCATGGGGTTATTCCTGCCCAGGGGCAGGACCCTGCACTTGCCTTTCTTGAACTTCACGAGGTTCCTCTCCGCCCACCTCTCCAGCCTGTCCACGTCCCTCTGAATGGCAGCACAGTCTTCTGGTGTGTTAGCCTCTCCCCCCAGTTTAGTATCATCAGCAAACTTGCTGAGGGTGCACTCTGTCCCTTCCTCCAGGTCATCGATGAATACATTGAACAAGACTGGACCCAGCACTGACCCCTGCGGGACACCGCTAGCCACAGGCCTCCAACTGGACTCCGCGCCACCACTGACCACAACCCTCTGAGCTCGGCCATCCAGCCACTTCTCAATCCACCTCACTCTCCACTCATCCAGCCCCACACGTTCTGAGCTTACCTCAGAGCAGGTGATGGGAGACAGTGTCCAAAGCCTTGCTGAACGCCAGGCAGACAACACCCACTGCTCGGCCCTCCTCTACCCAGCCACTCATCCCATCACAGAAGGCTATCAGGTTGGTCAGGCATGATTTCCCTCTGCTGAATCCATGCTGACTACTCCTCGCCACCTTCTTCTCCTCCAGACGCTTAGAGATGACCTCCAGGAGGAGTTGTTGCATCACCTTTCCCAGGGATGGAGGTGAGGCTGGCAGGCCTGCAGTTTCCCTGGCTCCTCCTTCTTGCCCTTTTGGAAGACTGGCGGGACACTGGCTTTCTTCCAGGCCTCAGGCACCTCTCCCGGTCTCCAGGACCTTTCCAAGATGATGGAGAGTGGCCTAGCAATAACATCCGCCAGCTCCCTCAGCACTCGCGGGTGCATCCCGTCGGGGCCCATGCACGCGTGGATGTCAAGCTTGGACAAAAGATCTCTAACCCGATCCTCCTCCACCAAGGGAGAGTCTTCCTTTCTCCAGCCCTCCTCGCTTGTCCCCAGGGCCTGGAATTCCTGAGCACTGGCCGCAGCAGTGAAGACGGAAGCAAAGGCGGCATTCAATAACTCTGCCTCCTCTCTACCCTTTGTCACCAGGGCACCCGCCCCATTCAGCAGCGGGCCCACGTTTTCCCTCGGCTTCCTTTTGCTACTGAGGTATTTGAAGAAGCCCTTCTTGTTGCCCTTGACATCCCTTGCCAGATTGAATTCCAAAGGGGCCTTAGCCTTCCTTGCCGCTTCCCTGCACACTCTGACAATGTTCCTGTAGTCCTCCCAAGTGGCCCGTCCCCTTTTCCACATTCGGTAGACGTCCTTCTCCTGTTGGAGTTTTGCCAGGAGTTCCTTGCTCATCCACGCAGGTCTCCTGCCCGCTTTGCTCCACTTCTTACTCAGAGGGATGCACCGATCTTGAGCCTGGAGGAGGTGATGCTTGAATATTAACCAGCTTTCTTGGACCCCCTCTTGCTGCTAGGGCCTGCACCCATGGCACTCCTCCAAGGAGGTCCCTGAAGAGGCCAAAGTCAGCTCTCCTGAAGTCCAGCGTTGCAATCCTACTCATTGCCCTGCTCCCTCCTCGCAGGATCCTGAACTCCACCATCTCACGGTCACTGCAGCCAAGGCTGCCCCCAGCCTTCACATCTCCAGCCAGACCTTCTTGCTTTGTTAGCACAAGGTCCAGAGGCGCACCTCTCCTTGTTGGCGTCGCCACCACCTAGAGTCAAGAAATTATCCTCAGTGCTCTGCAGGAACCTCTTTGACTGTTTGCGCCTAGCTGTGCTCTCTTGCCAGCAGATGTCAGGGTGGTGGAAGTCTCCCAGGAGAACCAGGGCCTGTGATCGTGAGGCTTCTTCCAGCTGTCGGTAGAAGGCCTCATCGACAACTTCCTCCTGATCAGGTGGCCTGGAGTAGACCCCCACAACAGTGTCACCCATGTTACCCTGCCCTTTAATCCTTACCCATAGGCTCTCAACTTGCTCTTCATCCACCCCGAGGCAGAGTTCCATACATTCTAGTCATCACTCATCACTTGCAAATAGAAAATAAACACATGAATGATCAGAGATGGTAGCTTGGGTGGTAGTCACCATGAGATGATAGAGTTCAGGATCTGGAGGAAGGCTGAATTGATAAATAGCATTGGTAAAACTGTGGATTTCAGGAAAGCAGGCCTATTTAGGGATTTTCTACACAAAATCTCCTAAGAAGCCACCATAATGGGGAAAGGAGCCAAGGAGAGCTGGCTGATTTGTAAAGAAAACTTGTTGAAAGCTCAGGAATAAACCTTCCTGTTGTGAAGGAGGACAAGAAATTTGTAAGAAAGCCCACTTGTCTAAAGAGGAAGTATTTTGAAGAACTGAAATACAAAATGGGACCATACAGAAAGTGAAAATAATATGCAGGAAACAAAAGAGGCTAACAAAAACACTGTTTTCTTTTTTAACAGCCAAATTCAGGAATACTGAAGTCTCACTGAAGCCAAACCAGAGAAAATAGGGATGAATACTACAAATATGTTACTCACAAAAGGAAGTTCAGGGGAAACGTGTTGATGAAAGAACAGGACAAACTTAAATACTGACAGACAATATGGGGAAAAAAATAAAGTGATTAACACATTTTTTTTCTGTTTTGACACACAAAGCCTTCTGCCAGACCTCTGGGGATATCAGTATGGTTTGGGAAAGAGAAAACTGGCACTAGGGGAGCCATGGGATAGGGATTAATCAGAAAAGTGAAATGGAGAAGGAGTGTATTGAAAGAGTTGGTGGATAATGAAATATTCTTTTGATTGTGGAAAGTCTTTGACATCTAGAAAAAGCTAAAGATATGCCTATCTTTAGCAAGGACGAAAAGACAAGAAAGATGATGCAGGAAACTACAAATTCATTTAATTTTATCTCAGTTTCTGGACAGATAATGGGCATTTTCCTCTTGAAAAACTGACATTTGTAAATGGTAACTGTAAATTGCCATTTACAGGCACACGAAAGAAATAGCAAGAATTTACCAACAGTAAATCTTACTTGATTAACCTGATTGTCCTCTGTAACTAAATGATATGTGGACAGTGTCGGATATAATATGTGATGAACTTGATATGCTTTTGGCACCATCTCCCACAGTCTCATTTGGAATTTGAGGGATTGTGGGCTGGAAGAATGGACTATTAGGTGGGATTAAAAGTAGTTCGACTTTATGGCTCAAAAGGCAGTGGTCAAATGTAATGAGCAGAATAGCCCAGGAATCAATACTAGAACCCATATTACCTGGCATTTTCATCAATGTCTTGGGTGATGACACAGAACATAGTTTCAGCAAATCTGAAAAAGACGTTTAAGTGGAGTGATTAATCAAAATGCCAAATGACAAAACTTCAGTCTAGAGGGAATTTGATAAACTAGAGAACTAGGACAACAGAAACCTTATGAAGCTCAGAAACGAATAGTGTAAAGCTCTGCAGCTGATGTGAAGTAACCCCATGCCTCTGTACAGCTGGGAACTGACTGGATGAGTAGCAGAATGGCTGCAAAGGACCTGGGATTACAACGAACATCAAGCCAAATATAAGCCCACAATGTGCTGACAGAACAAAATATGCAAGCTGCTTATGAGCCTATATTAAAGCATAGTCAGCAAATCAAAGGAAGCTCTCCTCTACTCAGCCCTGGCAAGACTGCACTGTGTTGTTTTGAGTGTCCCACCTTAAAGGAGAGTTGGAGAAAAAGCAGGCGGTCCAGAACAAGACTACCAGGAACCCTGAGCACATTAAATATGAAAAGAGATTGAAAATTTGGGCTTGTTTCGTCTGGCAGACAGTAACAGAGCTGCGGGGGTGGGGGAAGGAGGGGGTAGGGAATGGGAACAAATTATAAATTGTGTTTTGAAAGGTTCAGACTGGATTTCAGGAAAAACTTCTTCACCAGAAGAGTAAGGCAGTGCTGGACAGGTTGCCCAGAATGGTTGTGGAATTTCCTTTGAGATTTGGCTAAATAAAGCCACCATGGCAGGTCTGATCTAGTGTTAGGGAAGGTTCTGCTTCAGTTAGGAGGTCAGAGTAGATGACCTCCCAAGCTCAACACTTCTATGACTGTATGACTTGAGGTTTACTTCTCTTCCACTCTTAGGTAGGTGCATTTACTAAGGCAGGTAAAGACAATCCATGCTAAAATACAGAAGATAAGGTTACTACTAACTTGGGTTAGCAGTCTTCAGTTCTGCCTTTGTTATCTATACCAGTTTTACTATAGAAGTGTTTGTTTGTTATTGCTTTGCCATTTACAGTGCTAACTAGCCAAAACAGCAATCTCAATCCAGCAAAAAATTATACATATTTCTTTCTGGCAAGTAAATGAATTATTTTTCATACTCTCCCTTTCCATTTAGTAGATATTCATTTTTATTTTCTAATTACTGTTTAATTACCATTTGCAAATTTTTAATTGTGCATTTGAAAGTTCACTAAGATACCAAATACTTGTAGTGCACAATGGTTCTTATTTTGCTAACTTTGTGCGAGCACGCACCATGGAGCTCGTATTCAGATGACTGGTAGAGCACAGTTTGATTTGTGCCTTTGGAAAAAAAGTGTAGCAACATTCAGACACTCAGTGTGCACGATATTGTGATATTTCACATAGAATATTTGACTTTTATTTTTTCAAGTGTTGCAGATTCAATGTTCCTTAACATTGAATCCTTAACATACCTTTCCTGGGATATAATGTTTATTCCTGTCTAGAAAGACTATGAATTCTTAAGTGCATTTTTCTTATGTTTATTTCACTGCTACTATCAGAAACAATAAGCACAATCCTACAGGATATGCCGTGTGTCTCTTTTGAGATTTTCAGGCCTGCTGATTTGAGGCAGGGATTTGAAGATGATCAGTGCTCTGGGGCTGCGAGTGCCAATCTCACATTAGTATTCAAGCAGTCTGTAGAAAGAATCTCAATTTTTTCACAGCATTCATTAGTGTAGGTACCTCCTACTTAGCGTGCTAGCTGTTATGAATTCTGTAGAAGAGATTCAGGGTATTCCTCTCTCCAGGCACTTCAAATCTGGATTATCACATGATCAAACACCTTTCTTTATTTAAAAAAAATAACTTAGACATATCACTTTCTACCTAGAAAGCTAACAAATGGTATGAATTAAGAATTTAAATCTTGGATATTTTAAATTCTCAAATCCATTTATCTTTGAAATATAATAAAGTCAGCACTTATGAAAGCATCCTGTGGGATTTACACTCAGCAGGTATAAACCAGTCATCTGAGTAGTTATGATGAATTACACCAGCTAAGAATTTTCCTCAATATTTTAAAACCTATATAAACTAAAAACACCCCTGCTAAGAAGGTAAGCTGCAATATCCCTGCAGTTGAACGCAAACTGAGCAGAGCTTCCAGACCTAAGCAGTGAGCGGGAGACTCAGACAGCTGATTCCTGCCTCGCGCATCCCCACGCATCCAGCTCATGCAGAGCAGCAGGCAGCCAGGCAGACAGTTTATATCTGAAATGTATGAAAACATGAAACAGAGAAATAGAAAGGTTGTGGCACTCTACTTTGGCTGAGGACCTCGATTAGAGGAGACAACAGAAGGCACCTTCCCACACCTACAGTTTTGTTTTAGACCCCACTCATAACCACGGTCATTAGATGCATTTGCCATCGCTGTGGCAATGTGCCACTCTGGAAATAGACACCTGAGGAGTCTTTTCAAATGTAGGCTGAGGGGCCTGCTCAAGGATACACAATAACTAATCCCTAGAAATTACAAATTCCAATATCAGACTCTTGGATATAATTCATTAACTATAATGACTACTTGCTAAATTAAATGGTGGTGAAAATCACACCTGCAAAAGCATTGTTCTAGTTCGGTGCAAGAGAAGAAATCCAGAAGAGGCAACCATAATAGCTATATGAACCTATAAAATGTATTGATGTTACAGGCTAGGCTTTTACTTTGCCCTCGTACCTCTAAAATGGAAAAATGCGTCGCATAAAAAAGGGCAGAAGCTGACTTTAGCTGAAGAAAAGCCATTGGAATAATGACAGTCATTATAGCTCTGGCCTAGGGATCTGTACCTCAAACTACCTGGTACTAGCCTTTTTTTTTAATCAATCACAGCAGGAAGAAAATACAAAGAGGAAAATGTAGCTACAGAGACCAAACTTGCCAGTGCCAGTGCTACTCCCTCCCTCTGTATTCGTCTTCAGATAGAAGTTCTAAATCATTTTCAAAGGCTTTTTCAATACTGAGGAAAGGCTAAGTAGAAAGTGGAAATATTTTATTTTAGTACTACCTTGCTTGTTACCATTTAGACCTGCCTTATAAACCACATTTTAAAGTAGTTATTAAGTGTTGGAAAAATAATTCTCTCGTGAACTATACATAATTTATGCAAAATAAAGTCTTCCCACAGGGCAAACCTGACTATTTTGTATGGTACTTGGATAAGGAATGACATAATCTGTGGCCTACTTCCGCAACCCTTGAACACAAGTTGATCCTGATTCCATTGAACTTATTTACAAAACCCCTCACCTTCAAAAAAGCAGAAACACTGACCCTAAGACCCAGCATCTTAGGCTACGTGACTCAACTAAAATCACATCACATTGCTAATGCTTTGACTGCATTCCTGCTCAGTTATGCAAATTTTCACTTTAGTAGTCTTTTTTCTTTCCCAACCTAATTTTCTAAAGTTACAAAGCAGAAATGCTACACTACTTCTGCATGGGTTATTTATTACCTTTGTTAATTTCTTTAATTTACTAACCTTTATTTTCCTAGCAGCTAAAACTAATAACTGCTTTCCGCTGCTGCACTATACTGGAGGCATCTACTGTCAGTAGCTGTATATGTGTAACCTGTAAAACTGCAGTACATGACACTGTGCAAAATGTTATCTTACCAATAATAGATAAAATATGTATGATGTTTTTAATGATCATATGTTTCAGCTACTCATGTAGTTTGAAAGTACAAAGCTATAACTGTTTGATTTTAAAGATTTTTAAATATCTTGTCAGATATATTATTATAAGTTCAGTCAAGATTTTTAGGGGAAACTAGTTAACACTTAAAACAACGCATAGTATATAGTCCATGTGAGAAACTACATCTCAGTTTGAATGAAAAGCTTTGGCTACAACTATAAAATTAGCACTTTTAGTATTTCGTATCGACATCTTCATTTTGCTTACTGAATCATTCCATATTTCAATTCCTTTTAATAATGAATGAAATCATCAAAGCCTATACTTAAAAAAAGATTACTGTGACTAGGCTTAGCATACTGAAAAAAAAAATGAATTACCCGTGTAGTAATAAAAAATACTGAATTTTATTTGGGCATTCTCACCTGCTTTGTAGCCAGACTTTCCAATAAATATTTTGCAGTAGCTGAAATTATGTTTTTTAGTAAGAAATATAAATGTAAAAGTGTAAAATTCCAGATTCACAGAATACAAAGACAATAATTAAAATAACAGAGGAACAAATACTTTCAGGGGTATTAATTTTACATGAATACCTGGTAACACTGGATATAAAGAACTCAGGTTTTAGCTGAACCAGGTTCATCCTCTTCATATGTTCATGCAGGGTCAAAAGACATTGAAAAGGATTAGAGAGCTACAAAAGACAGAGAGAGATTTTGTCCCACTGTGCATCCACTACTGGATCTGTCCAGTTGTGCTTACAAAGGACAAAAATGTTCAGTTTTGGCCAAAAAAGTAAAAGAAAGGAATATCTCTTCAAGTCCATTTTGCAGTTTCTGACAGCATCAAAGGTGGTTAATAATCCAGCTGTTAGAAAGCTCCCCTGATATTTAGAACGCTAGCAAGGAATTCCCTATTCTGCTTGATTAATCTCAGAGACTTAAATCCATCCTCTCCATACTGTAAATCAGTGCCCTGGGGTAGGTGTTCTTTAAAGCTGTTTCAGTTTGCTAAAGCAATTAAAATTTGGTAATGTATAAAATATCATCAAGATTTAATAACAGAAATTATTGGGAGACCTAGATAAAAGACGCTGCTTACCCTCAGTTAAGCTACTGTATACTTTCTTCACCCACTTATGAGTAGTCTGTCTACTCTCAAAGTAGTTTAAACGTTGTGGCTGGAAATCAGTTCAGCCCACAGAGGCTCGATTTTAGGGTTCGACTGAACTGCCGTAACTGTCGAGTACCATTTCAGACAGTCACCAAGGCCTGACAGACATGCCCAGGAGCTGCAGAAAGCCTTTTTGAAGAAGCAGCTGATTGCCAGCAAAATCCTTTAAAGCATTTGAAACAGTATTTATGTTTCAGATAAACAGCATGGTTTAGGTAGCGGAAATGAACCTTTCAAAGGGGCTTCACATCTACATTAGACACTGCCAGATTTAAGTATTTACAGTTTACAGAGATGAATCTTAGACTTTATGTCCGTATTTCACAGAGAAAAAATAACTAATGTTATACTGAATGGAAAATATTTAACACAAAGGAAGATTCACAGAGTATATCATCTATCATAGAAACAGTTATATGTTGTTTTTTTTTTTTCCAGTTACATGTTTTGGTTTTTTTTCAAAAAAGAATTAAGAAGTAAGTACGTAATACAAGACAGTTTTAAGTATGAAGATGTAGCTCAAATGAAAGATGACTGTGGCACCATAGGAAAAATGAAATATTTCAGTTCCTTTTTAACAGTCAGTAATAAAAGGCACGAAAAACAAAGAAACACACCTGGGATAAGAAAGAAATACACAAAGTTTCTACCAGAACCTGGGAATAAACTCAGAGACAATTTTAATACATTTCAAAAGTATCCTTCATGTCCTTCAAAAATGCTGAAATTCTTGTATATGTCTGTTTCAGAAAATGATACCCATTTAAATACTAAAGAATACGGTAAAAGAATTTGGTGACAGAATCAACATATCAGCTTTATATTAATTTGTATAAGCATTTCAGATAGTAAATAATGCAAAATAAAGACCTAATTCAAATGGAACTGCTTACCAGGCTATATGAAAACTAGATGAATATGCTAGTACACTGAGGAAAACAGCATCTGTGGAACTGGAAAAGGAATAGTTAAGAAAACTGATCGGCATCTGACAAAATAGTGGTACTATTACCACTATACTGTTTTCATTAGCCTGAATAGACAGCTTCCATCTATTTTCTCCTCCATAGCACCTACTCAGATGAGGACTTCACTACAGTTAGTTCATTTAGTGAGGTTACTCACACCAGTAAGGATTAATAAGGCATAATAAGGGCATAACGGAGTCCATGAAAGTAAAAGTTTTCCTACTGTCAGGTAGTAGGTTACACATTTCTTGGGAGGAGTAATGACAGTTAGCTGCTAGTTGCATTAAGTAACTCCATAACTGTGAGATATCATCTTTTCTGATTATTCCAGTCTTTTTGATTTTGCTTTATTGTATTTAAGAAGTTGTAGTCTAACATTAAAATGGATATTGGTTTCCTGACATCCATTCAAGCATATACAGGAGCATGGACTTTACTCAGTGCATAAATAGTCAGATATAAGTGAAAAAAAAAAAAGAGAAAGAGGAAAGGATATAAGGCTAGGTAAGTGTTACTGCCAGTAAGAGAAGAATTTCAAAAGCTTGAAGAGCTGATTCTGATAAATAACAATATCTGGAGATGCTTATCCAGAGCACTTGAATCTGGAAAATTAGGCTGGAATGCTATAAAACAGGCTCTCTCTTGATATTTCAATATTTTGAACTCATGGATGTCCCAATAATTCCCGAAGAATGCCTTTTAAGTTGAACATGCTGTCTTTCAGACTCAGATTTAGCAAAGTTAGGAGGTAGAGACAGTCCGAAGAACATTATTTCTGATTAACTAAAAAATAAATATTTAGAAACACAATGGATGGAAAAGGCCAATTAGTCAGCTTAGTCAACTCTGAACTTATTTCCTGTTCAGTGCTGGGATCATCAGCCTTCCTGGATTAGTATTCCATAAGCAAAGGGATCCTGGGATCTGAAAGTTGTATTCATTTCTCTGAAACTAGTGCTTTAAGCAGACTTCATATTAGGCTTTGGACTACAGAATATTCAAATCAGTAAATTCTTCCATAAAAGACAGTGGAGGATCACAGTTCAAGTTCAAGTCTCTAGTGGTTAGTATGGAACACAACTAACTTAGTGATAGATTATGGAAATGAATGTTCTTTTACACTCTTTATTAAAATGCATTTTAGCTTTACGGGAAGATAAAAATGTTGTTCCTAGGTACAGTATGTTTATTTTGTATGGGACATAGGAGCAATACAAAAAATAGCAGTGTTACTCTGAGAAAAGCAGGTAAAGTTCAGTTACTTTTAAAAAATACAGAAACTTCTTTAAACATTGCACTTCTGTTTCTGTGTAGAAGATCAGTACTAGCAACCATTTAAAACAATCCAGCTAGGCTCACATTAATGTGGTCTGATACACGCTTGTCAGAGAAAAAAATATTTTACATATTTTCCAGTTTACCCCCTGTTTTAAAAAGATTCTAAATATCTGATTATACTTAACATATTGAGTCAATAGAAATTTTACATAAGGTATACAAAATATACAGTAATATATAATTTCCTTTGTCATTTTCTAGGTGCTTCCTTGGATGCTTTTTTTTTTCTTTTTCATAATCTAATGCCTCAAACAATTTCCAAGTGCATTTTCAAGTTCAATATTATTATAACCACATTATTGCAAGCTGATGATTTTACAGTGCCAACAAGACTTTTTCTTCATTGCAGCAAACACATTTGTTGTATATAATTGATATAATATCACAGTGTGATGGGAAATTTAAATGAGTAAAACTATTTATTCCCTACCTCTGGAGCATAATGAAGGAGAACAGTGTCTGTTTTTGCTGAGATTATTCCAGATCCCTAAGGTAGTGAAAAAAAAGGGGGCGGGGGGGGAGGCTTTTGCTTATTCATTTTGCCATGTTTCTATAATGATTAGATTGAGAATCCCATTTTAAATCGAGTAACACAAGGAATTCAGATTACGGCTATAAATGGCCGTACTGAAACTTCCCTGAAATAGTTTTAAGTCCTCAGTGAAGTGAGGACTAACTATTTCCCTAGCTATTGTGGCCCCACTAACTGTGCGGTAATCGCACAGACTGCCCTCACTCGTGATATAGGTGTATCAAGGGCACTGTAATATCACCCGTAATACTTCCAAATGCATCTAACATCAACTGCTGTAACATCCAGTTGAGATGTGGTGACAGTGGCATATAGGAGCTTAACCTGTCAAGTTCTCTGTTTTGGTAGACTTCTGTCTTCTAGCCTGGAACTAAGGAGGTTGAAGGAGAAAGTAAATATAAATGTTGCTGAGATAAATACCCCCAAATGACAATACTCATGCATTTGGCTGTCCGTATCGAGATTGGTACTTTAGCTCTCCTGAAATATGCTTTCAAGTAGCAAACAGCATTCAAACTACATTGATACTAGGTTTTTAGTTCTTTTTTTTTTGCAATTTTCAGCCATATCTTTTCCTGGAAGATATTATAGTGTTGGACTCCGAACAACTATAATTTCATCAGGATCTATTACCCTATTAGTACTAGCAATGTTTGATGAGGCTATATGAGATTCATTACATTCTCAAAGCTCCAGTGGTTTCATGGAGTTAAGACAGTGGTGATGAGATTGATGGGAACCTTCTACTCATGGTAGCATGTTTCTCTGCATTATTTAAATTTTGATTTAGTTATACATAATTATATATTTCACAGTCAAGATGGATCAATGCATTGGATGGATAAATGTCAAACTGTAATTGGCAAATACATTTCATAGCAAAATAGAGACAGGCTCTTAATTTTAAATTACGCTGAATATGCCACTACAAGAACCGTATTCAACATTAGAATATTGGATAATGCTGCATTTATATTCCATTAATATGTACACATAATAGACAAATAACTATCCTCAAATACTTTTCTATCCATAATATGCACTGTATGAGGGACAGAATTTGGAATTTATAAACCTATAATAATATATAGTGGCCACACACAGGCAAACATAAATTATTTGGGGGTGTGGGGAATGAAAGGTAAGTCTTTGAGTTTTTTATTCAATTCATTAACAAAAGGAGCAGTAAATTAATAGAAAAAAGTGAAAACATGAAAATATAACACCAAATAACAGTAAACAAGTAGGAAGTGTCTCCTCTTGCTATATAGTAGGAGGAGTAAAGGAATCTGGTTTCTGCTGATTTTCTTTCCCCTTGGGGTGTTGTCTCCATCAATTTTTTCTACCCCTTGTTTATTAAAAAAGTTTGTATGGAACTGGCAGATTGGGTCCCAGTTACAGAAGCCAGTGGAATGAGAGAGTTCCAGCTTTCCATTACTGCTAATAATCTGCTTCCTGAACTAAAAAAAAAAAAAAAACTAAGAAAAAAAAGTAATGCACTGGATATTCTTTTCTTTATTGCCTGCTTTTGTTTCTGTATTGTGCTTATTTTATAAAATGAAACAAAGGGGCAACAATGAAAAAAATAAGGGCTTAGGAGAACAGGAAAGTGACATTATTCCTTTTATCGGGATGTGGCTTTGCACATTAAGAAATTTTGGATGAATTTCTTGGTTCAATGTTTCTGACACTATTTGCAGGTTTGGGATAAAGAATTTTAATTTTATTAGCTTGTCATGGACTGATTACAACTTTAAGAACCGAGGAGTCAATTTTTCTGAATTCCAAGTCCAACCTGTTTGTTTAGACCACTGGATAAATAATTACATGGATCCTGCATTTACACTTAATTCTGTTTTATCTCTTAACAGATATTTCTTTGGATGGCCATTTTTCTCCAGTCACTACTAAAAGCATTTGCAATGCCATGCTTCTGAAGTTTGTATTTTTTTTCCCCATAACTGAATAGCATAATTATGTTGTAACTCAAAGGAAAATTGGCAGTTAAAACCGGAAAGAAATATGACAAACGAAAGCCTCTAAATAGTTGAAATATTTATTTTTATATTTTATAGAAAATTAAAGAAAAAGAGATTTTAATCTGAAGTGTGGTATTCAGTTTCATGATCCAGCATGGTTTGCTTGACTTGACAACATATGGAAAACATTCTATACGGATGATGCCAAAGAAATTTTGGAAAAATATTCTGGATTTATCAAGACTTTATGCAGACTCTGTGAAGACCTGTGGTTCAGGCTGATGATTTTGTCTTGACCCAAGCTTGGCAGCACATTCACAGTGACCTAGTTCCCTAGTAATGTGAGAATATAAAGCACTAACCAATTTAAAGTGAGATCCTGAATGTTGTTTTCTTTCACCTAGAGTCATCAGCAAGTGTTGTTTTTGCACAAATATAACACTGAGCCGAGAAAGTGCGAAATGGTTCTCATTCACAAAATGGGTCTCAGCTTAGTTGTTTACTTCTCCTTTTCTTCCTCTGCATGGTCCCAATGGAGACTGAAACCTGAGTGTTCTCTCAGCTGTGAAAACTCATATGGTCAGACTAATTCTGGAAGACTGCTGAAAACTATAAATGAGGGTTTATGCTTTTCTTTAAAAAATAAAATAAAAATAAAAAATATTCTACCTCCACAGCATGGAATTTAAAAATGGCATATCAATTTATTTCTTTTTCTTCTCTTTTCTTCTTTTTTTCTTTTCTTTTTTTTTCTTTCTTTCCTTTTTTTTTTTTTTTTTTTTTTGATGAAACTGGCTGGGGACCTTCAACCCCTGATGTTCATGGAACTATTTAAGAGTTGCAGTTATAGAAGAGTGAGAAACCTCTTGTCCTTTCACTAACGGCTATTTAATTGATTTCACATTTATATTGTTTAAGGAGTAAAAAAATGGAAGAAGCGTTGCATTTGCAGGCCCTAGTCCTCATAGAGGTCTTCAGCCACCCTGATATCTGGCTGGAGGGACAACACAGCAGGGAGCAAACACCCCAGAAGGTGCACTGATAACAGCTTAATAACTCAGGTGATCAAGGAGCCGATGAAAAGAAGCACTCTATTGCACTTCATACGTACAAACAAGGAAGAACTAGTAGGAGATGTGAAAGCCGGGCACAGCCTTACTGCAGTGCCCATGAGATGATCGTGTTCAGGATCCAGCAAGGATGAAAAAAGCAAAAAGCAAGATCACAGCCCTAGACTTTGGGAGAACAGACACTTCAGCCTGTTCAAGGACCTACTTGGAAGAATCCCATTGGATACATCTCTGCAAGGAAGACAGATTCAAGAGAGGTGGCTGATATTCAAGGATCACCTCCTCCAGGCTAAAGAATGGTCCATCCCAACAAGGAGGAAATCAAGCAAAGGTGGTAGAAGGCTGGATGGATGAACAGGGAGCTTCTGACTAAAGTCCAATGTAATAAGGGTGTGTAAAAGAGGTGGATGCAAGGACAAGTGACTCAAGAGGAATAAAGAGACACTGTCCAAGCATGCAAGGACAGGGTTAGGAGAGCTAAGGCCCATCTAGAGTTGAAACTGGCAGGTGACATGAAAGTCAACAGGAAAGGCTTCTATATGTATATAAGCAGCAAAAGGAAGGCTACGGAAAATGTAGGATCACTACTAAATGAGGCAGCGGCCTTGGGGACAAAGGACACACAGAAGGCAGAGGTACTGAATGCCTTCTTCACCTCAGTGTTTACTGGTAAGACCGGCCCTCAGGAATCCCAGGACCCTGAGACCAGTGGGAAAGTTCAGAAGGAAGACTTACTCTTGATCTAAGAGGGTCAGGTTAGGGAACACTGAAACAAACTGGGCATACACAAGTCCATGGGTCCTGGCAGGATGCACCTGCAAGCGCTCAGGGAGCTGGTTGATGTCACTGTGAAGCCATTCTCACTCATCTTTGAAAGATCATGGTTATCAGGAGAGGTTTCTGAGGACTGAACGACAAAAAATGCCACTCCTATTTTCAAAAAGGGCAGGAAGGAGGATCTGGGGAATGCAAACTGCTTAGCTTCACCTTAATTCTTGAGAAGGTGATTGAGCAACTAATCCTGGATACTGTTTCCAGACATGTGGAGGACAGAAGGCAATAGTGAATAGTCAGCATGGATTTACAAAGGGGAAACCATGCTTAACCAACCTAACAGCCTTCCATAATGAGTTAACTGCCTCAGTGGATGAGGGGTGAGAAGTGGATGTTGTCTACCCTGACTTCAGCACAGCTTTTAACACTGTCTCCCATAACATTCTCAGGTTAGCTCAGGAAGGGCGGGCTAGATGAGTGTCAATGAGGTAAATTTAAAACTGACTGAGCTGGCAGGCTCAGAGGGTTATGATTAGTGGCACAAAGTCCATCTGGAGGCCAGTCACCAGTGGTATCCCCAGGGAGTCGATACTGGAGCCAATATTGTTTAACAACTTTATTAATTACTTGGATGAAGGGATAGAGTGCACCATCAGCAAGTTTTCTCAAACAGTACAGAGATGGGAGGAGTGATTGATACACCAGATGTTTGTGATGCTATTCAGAGTGACTTCTACAGAGTGGAGAGATGGGCAAAGGGGAACCTCATAACATTTAACAAAGAGAAGTGCAAACTCCTGCACCTGGGGAGGAATAACCCTATGCACAAGTACAGGCTGGGGGCCAACTGGCTGAAGAGCAGCTTTGCTCTTCAGCCCTGAGGGTCCTAGTGGAGAACAAGTTCAACATGGACCAGCAATGAATCCTCATGGCAAAGAAGGTCAACAATATCTCAGGCTGCATTCGACAGAGTGTTGCCAGCAGGTGGAGAGAGGTGACCTTCCCCTCTACTCAGTTTTGGAGAGGCCACATCTGGAGCACTGGGTCCAGATCTGGGCTCCTCAGTACAAGGAAGACATGGACATACTGTGTCCATGCAAAGGACCACAAAGAGAACTAAGGAACTGGAGTATCTTTCAAATGTAGAGAGGCTGAGAGAGCTGGGACTGTTCAGCCTCTAGAAAAAAAGGCTCCAAGGGGTCTTATAAATATTTATAAATACCTGATGGGAAGGTGTAAAGAAGATAGAGCTAAACTCTGCTCAGTGGTGCCCAGTGACAGGTTGAGAGGCAATGGGCACAAACTGAAACACAGGTAAAACCACCTGAACATGCAAAGACACTTCCTTACTGTGAGGGTGACTGAGCACTGGAACAAGTTACCCAGAGAGGCTGTGGGGTTTTCATCCTTGGACATATGCAAAACCTGGCTGGGCAACCTGCTCTGGGTGATCTTGCTCGAGCAGGGGTTTGGACCAGATAATCTCCAGAGGTTCCTTCCTCCCTCAACTATTCTGTCTTTCTGTGATTCTATGAAAAATCTAGAGAATGATTTCATGGTCTACATAAAATGTTTAGTGTTATTTAAAATCCCATAGAATATATAAGACATCAGTCTAGAGTAGGGATATTTGTATTTATACAAGAAGTTTTTGGATCAATCCTAGCTACATAAGCAAGTCAGGATTTCAGCATATATTCCAGCCTCTGATAGGAACTGCTTCTCCCACATGACAGAAAACTATACAGGTTAGAGAAATTTCTTGTGGCCACAGCGAACTTGCAGGTCAATGAGTATATAATTTTTATAATGAGAGATTAGGAAATTTAACAGTTTTTATCTTTTTAATTAGTAAAAATTCTTTGATGATTTTTACATTGTAATGTCTGAGAAACAGTTTGTCTATTTTAAATTCTATTTCTGCTTGCAGAAAAGAGGGAGAAAGAAAAACTCGTTATCCTTTTTTTCATGGACATAAAAGATGACTTTCAATAAAAAATGTAATTTATTAAATTTTACCCAGAAGACATGTAAATATTAAAATCTAACTTTGAAATATATTTTAAAATAATAAAAGCCACCTCTAACACCTTTTCAAACTTGAAATGCAATCAGAGCATCCCATACTTAATAAGACGTTTCTAGTACAGCACACAGTCAGTTTAATGGGTGGCAATTTGAAGTAACTTTGATAAGGTTAGGTCATAGTTTGAGTGAGTTAATCTGAGTTCAATGATAAATGAACATGCTGTGTTAACTGGTAGAAGCATGGGAAAATCAGAGCTAATAGACATTATTTTAACAAATTGCCATTTTAAATCACCTTCCTGAGGGTCTTTAAGCAGGATTTCATCAATTACATGCTTACAGCTCACATTAGTGATACACATTTAAAAATTTCCCACATGAATAATTTAGGGAAAAAAAATTGACTATAAAACCTCTGTGTGAGTTAGCTCTGTCTATTTAAACAAACTTTTACTTAAATGATGCATGACATGCAATATTTCAAAAACGCTCCTTTTGAGATACGATCACGAGGACAAGATTCAGAGGGGGAAAAAAGAAGTCCTTTTAATGGTTCTATCTTCTTTCATATGTTTTATTGTTTTCATTTTTTTAATATTGTTTTTATTTTTAGTTTAGCACCTTGGTAGCTTTATTAGTTTGGAATATTTACTTCTTAAGACTGTCTCACATAATTTAAAAAAAAAAAAAGAAAAAGAAAAAGAAAAACTCTAATTTTCCGGTACCATTTCCTTTCTTCGAGATTTCCAGCTAAGTGAATGGAGGCACAAAGCCTCCCTTAACTCGAAAATATTTGCCAAAACAGTTTTCAGTAGAAAAAATATCATTGTAAAAAATCTTTTTTTTCCTTTAATAACAGCAAATTTCACAAGCTACCAGAAGAGATAAGTGGGGGAGATAAGTTTTACACCACATAAAGACAGCAGATAGCTTTTTGCACTTTTCTTAAGAATGCAGTTGGGCTCTTTCACAAATTTCTTGAAAATAACCAACAAAAACAAAACAGAAAACAAAGAACAAAACTGAAGGTTTTCACCAATTTCTTAGTACTGTAGATGGCATTCAGGAAAGTTGAGTTAAGCTCCCCAGTGTTTCTGACCCAGGAAGAAACACTTTCTTATTCCCTAGGGTAATAATTATACCCTAAAGTGAATCCCTGTTGCAAACAGAAACCTATTAGAGCTTGTTTCATAAGCCTTTTTCAGGAAGAGAGAAACTGATTCTATAACACAGCATTTTAGGCATTTACAGTCCAGTGGAAATGCATTGAAAATGAGCATAGATTGTTTTAGATACTGTAACGGGAAAAATAGATGCCAGGCTAATAAGAGTATTTAAACCATACTTGTTCATGTAGAATGATATGGCTACTAATCAGCTAGCATTTGATAACGGTACTCAAACACAGTGACTCCCAACCTTTCAGGCCTTCCATAGCATTCAGGATGAGATCCAGAATAGCAATAAGGTACTTATTCTCAGATTAATTCCTAACAAAGGCACAGAAGGTAGGAACTTAGGGAAAGAATAATTATTGCCAGAAGGGAAGAGATCAGCTCCACCGTGCAGTGATTTATGTTGAAGGTGGGATAAATTATCCTCTGGAGAGATCTTTTTCTATTTGCTACCTATAAAGTGAGCTTCTCACAAGCGTAATTCTGACTTTGTGGCCTTAACCAGATTTCTAAAGCTAGGATCTAGGTTACTTTTACCTAAAATGCAATGTAGAAGTATATTTCGTTGGAAAAGAGAGAATCTTGGATCTAGAGGAAGAATGGGTGAGAAGAAACCCTGGATCTAGCCTATTGGCTGTATGATTTTGTTTAGAAGGGGGAATCCTAAGTTTATGATGGCTACACTTTTGACAATTTTTTTTCATTGTTGTTGCATTTAGATGTGAGCTATGTCTACGAACTATTCTAAGCCATTAGGACTCAGGTTATTCTACATATGCCCAGTGGCAGAAGTACCAGACACTTTACTTGAAATAACTTAAATGGCAAGGAACTTTAAATATTTAAGTAACAGTCTGCTGGCCCTTTGTAAGGATCTTAGTGATGGCTGGACTTCAGCCCTTGAAATGGACGTTGGTAACATATACAATTATTATTTCTTGATTGGCATTCTCTCAAATGTTATATGCTTCAAATCTGATTATAATTTAAATCCTATTTTCTTCATGTCATCAGTAGCAAGTAGTAATCGTTTCGGTGAATTTAACAAAAATAGAACACTAAACTACCATGAGTAGTATTTTATGCAGAAATACATAGTTGAAAAATGAAAGAGAAAATATATTTTGACAATAATATCTTCTTATATATTTCTATTACTAATGTAAAATACTGAGATAAAATAATTTTGAGAGAGTTAAATGAAATATTAACTAGAATTCCACAGAAATTGTTTTTGTACCAATATCAAATAAAACCACATTATGCGAAATGAATATTTGCCATGAAATAGAACTACCTAACTTTTGATTTGCGTTCTATTAGTTATGTGGCATAGGAGGGGGGCTTTTAATTCTATTCACTGCTGTAACTCTTTTTATACAAGTTTATCTTGGAATTATTGCTGAGATTCACCTGACAGTTAAGGTGTAAAGGCTTAAAGGAAGAAGAAAATATTGCTTCAGACAAGAAGTTTCTTGTCAGTACATGTTAAAATACAGATTGATTTGTGATCACCCACATTCTCCTGTAGAATTCCTTGAGGAATCAATTGCCCAGGGCTGCTATAGGAAAGCTAAGCTATCTTGTTGGGACTCAAAATAGAAAGAGAACCAGAAGTAGTCTGAAATGCGAGTGAATTCACCTAGCATTCGGTGACCAGAATGACATATTTCTGTGTCTTCTCCAGCTCTAACACTAGATATGGACATACAACAATAATGGACCAAAAGGCTATCTTCCAGATAAAGATTTCATTCGTCATGTCTCTTGTTGTAAGGATAAAAATGTCCAAACTTATTAAGCAAAAGTTGTGAGAGGACCCCAAGTCGGCCATGCTGATACAGTATATTTGCTGTTATCTTTCATTGTAGTGCACACCCCCCCCAAAAACTATGACCCTCTATAAAAATTCTAATTAGGTTTTTATAAGACCTAAACTAGACCAATCAGGCTTAAAAAGCAAACCAAATTCAAAGAGAAATAAATATAAATTAAACAAATTTGACTTTAAGTCTAAATTAAACAGAGTTTTCTAATTTTCTTATCTCAGCAAGGTAGGTCACTTCTTCCAGTGTTTCTGTCAGTCTTCCAACTTAGCAGCCTGAGGAACTGCAGCAAGATACATGCCCTTCTCTATGTCTTTAGGAAAATAAAAACACAACCAAAACCAAACCTCTCTTTCCATTCATTAACTTAGAGTGTTGGCTGCGTTTATTCCTTATTCCTAATCTTGTAAACTTTGTAGGAGTTCCTATCTGCTTATCTGTCTTTTCCCTCTCTCCTCCCACAGTGAAATCCAGAAGCTTCTTACCCCAGTGCATGCTCAGCTGGCATCAGGGGAAGAGTAATCACTTTCCTTTCAGACAGTTTCATCTGAGCAAGAGTACAGTAGCTAGGAAACAGCAAGGAGCTGCTTTCTATTTTGCTGCCCAGCTGTATCCTTTTGCAGAAATATAACATAGTCAATTGAGAACAAACAAGTCTTAACAAATACCACCAATCTGATGGGTTAATCATGTAAATCCCAACACATAATTTTCAGGTTTAGCCCAGTACAATTTCTGACAAATGTGCACCAACAATCTTCTCATCTATGTACGCAGAATAACGAGTACCTCACGAAATATGTACTGAAGCAAGCATCCATCAATTTCTTAAAGTTACCACACCAGAACAACTATTAGAATAATGATGCTAGTCCGAAATTTATTACCATTTACGTTTTTGTCCCAGAAGACCTCTTCACTGACTGACAAAACGTTCTTATTAACTTCAGGTATGCGTGTAGAGGGGTGTGTGTGTTTATTTGTTCTGGAAGAAGACATAAAGAGATGCTGCTTGCTGCAGTGTAGCTGATCTCTTTACTGGACAGTGAGGGACTGGAAGGGCAATATTTTCTGTGCACACTTTACTAAAATTGCATCTTCAGGTGGCACACTTTATGACATTGACAGTTAAAGTAGCATTAAGAATATACAGTTTAAATCCTACATAGGAAAAAAAAAAGGTAAATGAAAGAAGCAGACAAATCTGATCCTGTTGATGTAAAGGGAAACCTTTAGGGGTCATTAAGTGAAATATGTACTGGGAGGCCACATGTACTATTTTTAATTTTTTTTGTCTTTTTTTAAAGACATTTATTTTAAGTTCAATCTATTTTTATACTAATAATACTGCTGTTGGCCATTTTGAGTACTTACTTAACTCAAATTATAATGCAGCTTCATAATTGATCCTTTCTCATTTCTTTTCCATTGTTAGAAGCATAATATATCTTATGCTAAAATACTTTTTTCACCATTAATTGTCACTCTCTTTTAAGAAATTCTATATTTTCTTCAGGATCCTATTTAAATGTATAAGTATCTGTTCTTTGATCTACAAAATGATTTGCTCATAATATATGTATGGACAACTGTTATGAGGCTAATTCCTTGCTCTGTTATGCCATTTACTTAACCCATATATTGTGTCATTTTCTGATGCATTGCAGCTCTTCCTTTGCATATACCATATTTTCTGGGCATTTTCACTGTGCCTCCTGGCTGAACTGCAAGGAAGTCACAAGTCCAGGACGTATTTTTTCCAAGCATTGCGTGCAAATGAATGATGGAGAAAGAGACTGCAACATCTTACTGGTTATGGAGGCTATCAGATGAACAGAAAGATGGTAACATCTAAGATACCTGATTTCTTTTATAAGTTCTCTAGCTCTTTTCATGTATTGCCTGAGAGATGTATTCAAGCCTATTTTCAGGCATGTTCTTGAGGGACACAAGGCTTGGAATATAGTCTGTAGTAGCTTTCAAAAAACAATTTAAATGTTGAATTTCAAACAGGCTGGTAGCCATAGTAAAGGTTACAGCTAAGTTATATCACTCTTATTTCAACTCTTAACTTGGTTTGGCAGCAGCGTTGGATAACAGTGAAAGTTCAGCTTGAAGAGGAATTTACTCCATCCAGCCCTATGGATTAAGACTAATTTCTGAGGTAAGGCTGGCATTTTTCCTTCTCTGCCTCCAATCCCATCACATAGCCTGTGCGTGTCTCTATAACTGACAAAGAATTAAATTCATCCCAGGTGTAACTCTTGGAAATATGGCACAGCTCCTGTATTTTACCAGACCAGAGTAGAGAAATTGTGATGAGTGTGTTGAGGGTTACTATGATATACTTCATCCTACCGCATTCAATCAATTCATATCATGATACATTCATTATAAAGTAACAGAATACAGCCAGCTTTGAGCCTGAAGTGTCATAAAAATTCGGAGAGATATAAAATACTAAAGTGCCAAAGTGTTTAAATTGCTTGGAATTTGCAATCAACCTCACTCATCAAATACTTAAATTACTGTGACAAAGATTTAACTGAATAATTCTAGACAGTAACTAGCAATGATGGAATAGTTAACTGTCTCGCCAGCAGACAGATTTTACCTCATTAAGAATGGGTGGATTTTGGAGAAGGGGCAAAGCTCTACCTCTATAAAAGTAGAATCTGACTGTTGCTGATACAAAATAATAAGTATTTGAAGAATTGCCTAAGTGAGGGTTCAAAGGAAAGATGACAGTGGCTAAACAAAGCTCACTGGCTTATACCTGCTCTATATTTCAATACTCCTAGTCCATCAAAAAGCCCAAAATATTTTTATCTGAACTACAGGAGGCTGATTCTGACTACAAAAGGTATTCTGGAAAAGTAGCAGGATGACTGAAAATGGATTAAAGTACTGAGCCAACTGGGTGGAGTCTCCTTCGCTGGAAATATTCAAAACCTCCCTGGACGCAATCCTGGGAAACGTGCTCTAGAGGACCCTGCTTGAGCAGGGAGGTTGGACTAGATGGTCTCCAGAGGTCCCTTCCAACCTCAACCATTCTGTGGGTCGACTGAGAACCATTTGGGTGTGCCTGTGTGTGTGTGTGTGTGTGTGTGTGTGTTTAAGGGGGTCTGTACCAGCAGCTGGAGTGGGGCTGTGGGCCCCAGGGGCTTACGTGTCCAGGTGCCAGGAACTGGGGAGACCTGGGATGCAAGGGCAGCTAATGGGAGGCCTGGATGTCTCAGCTAGAGGGATTCACACTGTAAATTTGTGTTTCCCACTAATCCTTTGTGTTTCCCACTAGACCTTCATCCTAATCAGCAGAGAGAGGAACAGGATGAGGCTGTCTGTGCTGTTTGTGTTAGCATGAGGGCTGAGTGTGTCCATCTGCGTTGTTCTCTGTGGCCGTCTGCGTGAATGTGCATATATGTGTATTGCATACACTTATTTGTGTGTGTGCCCCCTGGGAATAGATGCTTGGCCTCATTACTGGTTGAACCTGGGGGTGTGGAGCTGCAACATCCTCGCCTCTATCAGGCTCCTGGATCTGGCAGTTCCCGAATGCTTTCCTGATTAATTGCACGAGAAATGACCCTTGAAATACTCCTAAGTTAGACACCTTCATTTACCACCTAAAATTGTATTTGATGAATGTTAGCCTGAAACCCATATGGCAAGATGAAAAATGTAAAATCAAAGTCCAATCTATTGAGAGCTTCTGACAATGAGAGAAGACATTTAGGTAACAGGGCTTGTATATTCCATGGCTCTGAGAAACAAAACTCTTGGGCATGTTCTAGGATTTTCAGATTAATTTCATTAATAGTATTAGCAAATGGCACACCACCTCCCTATACATTTATCCATCAAACTTAAAAAGTGCTTCTAAAGCATTTAAACTTCCCAAATAACAGATGTGTTATTAGTGCATGCCATGCCTACGCATGGATGAGTAATAGGAAAAAGTATTATCTTTCAATTTAATCGCCCTTGCTTCTGTATGTTTAAGTAAAACCTACAATATTCCTGCAGTTTAGCATTTCATATATTATACTAAAAATGTGCAGATATCATTCTCTCAGATTTTGAGAAATCATCCGCTGCATGTGTTTTTAGCAGATAGCTGATGCTGTGGAGGAAGTGGGTATTTACACCGGAGCTACAGTATGTCACATTTCTGCTTCAGTGCATTGCATAGCTTTAAATCTCTTAGATCACATCATCTTGTGTAATGTCAACTCACATTGGCTTTTTTGCATGACACAATAAAACTTGATGGGTGGTGACTCGGGAAATGTAATGTAATATGACACATTAGGAATGCAAAGTGTTCCGTGATTGGATAGCTGGTGTCAATTTAGATATGAGGCTTCAAATCCAAAATAAATCTGGCAGACACTAATGGAGTGAATGTTACAGTGACTGTATCTGTGAAACTGTGAATTCTGCAGTTCTTCATAATGCATTTAACTGGTGGAGAAATAAAGGCTGAAATACTACGAAAAACGAGTATTTGTAGTTAACAAAGGTATATGGGCTTAGAGTATACTGAAAGACTATATGGTGTAAAATGTCCTTATCCACATTTGTTTACCGTTTCTATAATTGTTACCTGTTTATTTTAATTCCAAGTCTGTGGACTATCAAAAAATAAAATATAAAAAAAAGAAAAATTGCCTGTCACTGTTGTGTTGGATTAAACCAAGTGTAACTAGCCTCAAACAGTCAGGTACAAATGGTATCGGTGAAACAGTAGCACCCAGCTTTCTGGAGAACAATTTTGAATACTGAACTCCTCACTGCTTACCTGTTAGTTCACTCCTGGGTCTGTTTTGGGCCATTCAAAATAACTTTCTACCTGGTACATCTACGGAAGTGGGAATTCCTATGAGGTTTGACACAAACTATTCTGCCTTTCAGGCTGTGTACTTCTATTTAGCGGTAAACATATACCCCACGCTATTTAATAGTACCATATTAGATTTCTTTACTTTTTAGGATAAGAAGCAATAGAACATCTAGGGAAGAAAATGGGAGTAGACAAGAGAGTACAAAATATCTTTTGTTCTGTAAGTGTCAGATGGATGTGAAGTGATACAAAAAGTTTCTAAAGTTTGGAAATTTTAGTTTATGTTTATTCTCTTGCCAAGTCATCCGCAGAACTGAGACTGTATATCTTGTTCCCCAGGTAAGTCTTTTTTTTTTTTTTTTTTTTTTCCCCCCTCCCCGGTGGCAGCACGTGTTCCATAATGTGTTGGCTATTCCTGTGGTTCATCTCTCTTTTACAGGACACAATAGTTTTTCTGATGGGTTAAAAATACTTTAATATAACTCTTGAGATTTCTCATAACCTGTGCTCCAGAAGAGTGAGAATTTAAAAATATGTATAGACATTGATTTCCTTCACTGAAACAACCACTAAATCAATTTGGAAATGCACTACTTTGATCTTTGTCAGGGAACGAGGTGGGAGAAGAAAGGTCTGTGTGTAGGACAGGAGTTCTTACCATACTTAACATTTAACATGAAACAAACAAACAAACACAACCCAAAAAAGATAATGGTGCAAAATAGCAGCACAGGGAATAAAAATTGAAACAATTTTCTAGAAAATAAAGCCAATAAGTAGGGTTCAACAGACAGGGGTAGCTGATAAGACAGGAAGGAGGCTTTAATTCCTGTTTTGTGCTATCTAATTCTAGCTCTTTAACAAAAGATCTTTGTAGTGATAACTGCTACCCTCTCCCAATGATTATTTCTTTGGAGACTCACAAGTTTTTTGCAGTTTCTTTCCCCCCACTAGCATTAGAGGACAACTTTAACAAACTGAAAAGACAACAACAACAACAAAACCCAAAACAACAAAAACAACAGAAAAACCTGTAAGTGGTTTTACCACTATTTCAAAGGCAAACACAACTGCTTCACTGTTTCTGAGAAACAAGGAAATCAACTTTACTGCCAGTTTCATCAGCAGTGATTTATTTCCGCACTCCATTTTTACAGTTACCGTTGTTTCCCATGAAGTTAGAATAGCATTTGATTTTTGCAAAATAACATTCAATGTTTCCTGGTGAATGCTTTTTGCCATCATTGTTTGACAGGATCAATAATGAAGTGTTATAGATTAGACCAGACAAAGCACTAAAGATAAATTATAGAGCACAGTCTCACTCTGCAGCAGTCCACCTGGAAAAGGGTGAAGTTCAGCCAACTATTTAGCATCACTTACCTGAAGAAGGGGCTTTACAAGCACATGACTACCTGCAGTTCTCTCTTCTAGCATACCATCAGGTTGTTGCCTGAGCACTCTCCTCAATTTCTATGGATTTTAACTGTGTTTGCGGACCACAACAGTATTTTGGAAAGAAATGACTCAGCAACCGCACCCTGCCTATTTGTAGAATCAAGTTTTATTGTCATTCCATACCTCCATGAGCTGGTATCTCATCCTAAAGTATTGATTAGCCTGGACATGACCCATATTAATCTATTAAATAACATCTGAGGTGGTAAGTAGCTGTCTACCTATGATGGTAGACAGAGTAAGAAGAGGACTCAGCATTTTTTGGTTGTTCTCACCCTCTCTTCCTATTTATTGTTTGTTTCATTACTTGTTCGTATACTAACTTCCTTTAGCCCCTAATTTTGTAAGTGTTTAGTTATGTGTGATCTAACTCTGCTTTTTCAGCCCTGCAGAAGCTCTTTAGAGTCATTTATGCATAAAATTAAGTATGACATTTTGCAGACAGAGGCTACAGATTATCACATTTTTGAGGAAAGAAATGTTTCTTCCTGTGGTTATTATCTAACGCTAAGGATTTTGACTGAATCTTAGTGCTGATCTATTCACTGTCTAGTTAATATGTCTACTCATCTCTTTCAAATAACATTTCTAAGCGTAGAAACTGGTTCAGTAGAGTAAAGCAAAGGACAAGATGTCTTCTTTGGCTTTCCTAGTCATGCACTACTCCTTTGAAATTTGAATAACTTTTATTACAAAAGGACTAGTTTAGATAGACTAGGCTCTTATACTAAGAGAAATACCATATATTTTAGGAAACAAAGAACAAATTTTTATCCACAATTCCTGTTTTTAGTGTTTGTGCCCATGCTCCAGTATTCATAGGTCTTGGCAAGCTCTTTGGTCAAGTAGGGTCTCAGTAAGCATCCTGACACTCGAGGAGCCCCCGAATAAATGAAGTTTCATATCAGTCCTGGTTCAAGTTAGCAGAATTTTCTTTCTCTTTTATTCACTCTCTTGACCCATGTATAAATAATCTTCTTATTACTATATTTTACACATAATAGTATTTCTTGTATTCTCCCTTGTTTCGATTAACTTCAAGCTTGAAATACATCTGAATTGTTGCACATAGATTTCTGTGTTTCGTTTTATTTTATATAAATGGTGTTACGACACTGGCCTTGGAGGAGATCAAATGAAAGTCCAACTGTTACAGGTATGTCCTAGGGCAATACCTTCATGGCACTGGATTTACTTTCTATTTCCCAGAGCGAATTACAAAGATTATTTTTTTTGTTTCTGACAAGACCCCAGCATACATTTCTGTCAGACTAGTGTTTAGCAGGAAATGACCCGTTCCTTCTTACTTTGAACTAAATCGGTATGCCATCAAATAACCCTTTGTTGCCTGCCAGAATGCAATTATAACACTTCCTTTAACCTTGAATTTATCCTCATGGGATCTCCAGTCTTTCTGAGAGTGGTACACAGTGTGCATACTCCATTACAGGGCATAGAAATGCAACTAAATAGAAATAAATTCACTCACTAAACTGGTTACAATTTATTAGTTCTCTCTCATATCTGCTTTTTATTCATTTGTGATAGTAGGATCCATTCAATCTAATTTTAGGAGTAGTATTCAACTGCAGATAGTAAAGTATTTAATTTACAAATCTGAAAGTGTGTATCTTTATAGGAGAAAGGTATCTGAAATCTTAACACAGCCAGTGCTGATCTGCTATTTGATTCAGTTTCTCAAACATGAGCCCCTAGTGCTATTCAGGATATCCTATGGTATCCCATTTATCATCTAGTGGTCACTCCAGAGGGTCACAAGTCTCTCACAGATCCCCTGTCATATCCACCATATCTGTCAATCTAATGCAGGTGTTGCAGATATTCCAGCGTATGTGAAATGACTCTACATACATACGAATGGGGAAGTGAACTGAGATCTAATTATCACATTCATGGGTGCCCAGGGAGGTGTTTATCCCATGCTAAAGTAAATATCTAATATTTGGTCAAACTCCACTAAAATTCTACAGTGCTTGTGCCTACATCTAAATTGGCCCCTCTAGGCTCTGTTTATGCTCAGTGGAAAGATAAAGGCACTTCAATGTGTGTTAATTTGTCCTTTGTCGGATAAGTAATTTTAAGGTATGTTTTGCCTTATCCTAAAATGCCAGTCTCTCCATTGCCTATAAAGGGAGCCCAGCATGATAAACTTGCATACAGGCATCAGCTCATTCACAGGAATGTGCCCCTAAGTTACCAAAACAGCACAGAGAATCATTTAGTTTTAACAGTTTGCATCAGGAAATATTCTCACTATGTACTGATGAAAGAAAGTAGACTGCGTGAGGGAAAAACGTTCATTTTCATGCATGCATGGCTTCAAGACGCAAACTGTTTAAGGTAGCTCTCAAAGTGGTAGTAATGACACTTACAGCATTTATATATTAAAAATTGTGTACAAGGGCTTGGTCGGGGGAGGGGGGGGCGGTCTGTGTGCATGTGGGGGGTTTTCTTTATTTGTGCATATGTTTTAGTGTTGGGGCGGGGGGGAGTTGGAGGGGTGTGTGTGTGTGTGTATGTGTAGTTTGAAGATGATCAGCTGCAAGCCAGATCTGAACTGAAAGCTGTGTAGCCATGTCAGTACGGCAGCTACCTCCGCTCTAATCTTTCTTGTTCTGAGAATGATGTTTTGACTTATCACTGAGCTAAGGCACTTCCAGCTTGGGTGTTTTGACAACCCCAGACAGAAGAAAAGGAAAACCTGAGGCTACCTGCAAAAGTGGTCTCCTGTTGGTGAAACATTAGTGAATGTTTTTGACATGCTGATATGAGCTTGCGGAATCCCAGGATCGTGCTGTGGCATGTTTTTATGTAGAAGAAATTGCATATATAAATTCAGTAAAAACAAAATGGGATTGTATGTGAATAAGAAGATTCAGAATGACAACATCTGCTCATTTATTTGTTATCAGGCATTCTCTGTATCCCTTGTAATAATTCAAAAGCGTGTTTCTATTGTTGACTGCCAAGATTGATATGCTTGTCCACAAAAACATATAATTTTATATAGTCATTTAAAGTAGCTAAGATTGTGCTGCCCATATCATTTGCATGGTGACATAAATGGTTTGTACTTTAAATATTTTACAAATTTGCAGAATTTGCATAGTACGATAAAGTACAGCAGTTAAAATGCAGCTGAAATGGGTTTACATCATTTTTCCATTATGCTGGTCATTGTGTTTGTCTTAAAAGGCTAAAAGTATATTCAGTTCGTTATTGTTGTGTTTTTTTTTCCCCCCCAATAATCATCATTACAACTTTACAATAGGAAATTCCTTACTATGAGAAGTTATTGTCCTAGTATTAGGCTAAATCTTTCTTCTAGTTATACCTGTGTGGACTACTGATAACCATATTTAAATTATCGGGTTACAACAGAACAACTCAAATCAGAACTTGGTCTTCATCTCTTAATATGTTTCCCAACGATAAGGCTACAGCAAGACTAATTCATTAAAAGGATTTTTAAAGAAATTGTGCTACATTCATGAGATTCTTACTCAACTAGAAACATACTGTGCTGTAATGACTGCTCTACTTGCAATGACCAACGGAAATTCATACACTCATCATCTCTTTCAAGAAATGATCTGGTCAGCTGAGCTGTTTAATCAACTTCTGATATTTTTATGAGATTGTTTCATATTGTAAAATTAAGCAGCTTTAAGGCTTTGAAAACACTACCCAACACTAAAATTAAAGCTAGCTGTAGTAATAAAGCTGAAGTCTTCTATGAAGTAGATCCCTGGAAAGATATTTTAAAGAAAGTTAGCAATAAATGCCTAGGGCTAGATTATCCTTATCCTTTTTATTGGTGCAAAATTTGGTGGATCAAATGGTAAAGGGGACTTTTCTCATAGTAGCATTCAGACTTCACTCAGGCTAGAGACGGCTGCAGTCCTTGTCCTAAGGAAAATAAATGCAGATGTCAGAGTCTCCAACAGAGTTAGTGGTGCACATTTTTGGAGGTATTGGGGATGATTACTGTCTAAAAGTGCTTTGTCAAGCACATTGCTCATCCAAAACAGGTTTCATCAGATAATAATCTTAAATAGTTGGGAATTTTCTAATAAACCAGATTGTTATTATGCAAAAGGTGTAAATAAAAGGAATTTTTTTAAAGATTAAAAAATACATCCTTATAAAATAGAAAAACTACATTTTTATTTTCATAGTCAAGTATCTAAATTGATACTTTAATTCGTTTCTCAGCCTCATTTCTATATATTGTTGTCATACTCAAACTTGATATTCCTTTTTATCTTCTGAATAATTTTTTTTAAAGTTTATTTTATTTCTAGTTTATTTTATTACTTTGATGCCATTGTTTTGACACAGACATTTGTTCCTGAACGTAGACTGAACAATCTAGATAAAATAAGAACTTACTTGGTGCTTGGATTTCTGAGTGTAAATAAGTGGAAAAGATTTATAACTCAGCTTCTTGGCTAATTGCTGTTATAAATAAGGGACTGACTGCCACTTGTGTCCTTAACATCCTGAATTACTTGTGAATGCATCTAAAACTGTGGAATCTACTTTTGATATTTTAGATTCATTTAAAAAAAAAAGAACGAAATGACAAATCTATTTTTCTGCTTGTGAGTTCAATTTTAGAAATAGAAGCTGTAGCAGTGCTACAGGACATAAGAAAAGAAAAGGTACGATCCTTTCTTTTTCCCATCAATGCTATTGTCAAGCTCTTTTTATTTCACAGACAAAATGTCCCTTTATGAAAAACAAAACACAGTCAAATAAACACACTACAACTATATTTGTAGCAAAAATACAAATAATCTTCACGGTGTGTAGGAAAAACTTCTGCTGTGGTAAACCCCATCTTCCTATTGCAAGCGTTTTAAGAGGAGGATCTTAGAAAATTTTCTTAGACTATTGAAACTCAGAAATTACTATTCTGTATATCTCGGGTATTGTAAAAGTACCCTAAATAAATACCTTCGTTGTCAGTGAAGACTTCCAATTAAGTCTTCAATTTATTTTCATAAGATCTCACCACCCACTCCCCCCAATAACAAATTTATTTCAACTGCAGTGGGCTGAGTGAAATATGGTACTCATAAGCAGAAATGTAATTTTTATCTGTATTTTACTGTCAGTTATATAACAATTACTGATAATTTCTCCAAAATATGTTGAAACTCACAGTGCAAGTGTTAGATAACTTATCATTTGCCGAAATTATTGAGAAAGAACGACATCAGTGCTTACACTTTTGATCAGACTATTCCAGTTTGGTCTAGAGATGGAGTATTATGTACAGATTCAAGTGTTCATTGCTTGTTGCAGTGCATTAGGAAGCCAATTCTTTTGGAGAAATGTTGTGTCTGTATATTCTCTACTGTTTCTATCATGGGCAGCTTTCATTAGTATTGACAAATCGTGCTGTCCCTGCTCAGTGCTGCACGCAATGAGCCCACTCCTGCTGAGAAAGACCTTCTGGTATCAAAGAGATGCTTAGTCTGGGCTGTAAGCATCAGCATTTTATACGAGCACAACTGATTGGACAAATAGTTTTTATGCCAAAGAGTCAAAGAAAGGCCAAAGAAAGCTCTAAGTATTAAATGTTGCGTATTACTTTGCTTTTTGCACACAAGAAAGCAAGCTGTATACCAAAAGAAATAATTGCTATATGATAGGATTACTGAGTCATTGTGATATTTGAAAATACATATATACAGGGAGCTAATAACAGTGGAATTTCTTCACACTATAATTCCAGAATATTTTTGGAGGGGAAGAGCAAGATGTTAAAATAATCAGTTTATTGAACATAACAACACAGAGACATTCATTGAGGTTATGCAGTCCAGGTGATCTGCTCTCTCTCTCACGCCTGCTTTCTCTCTCTTTGTTGTTGTTGTTGTTGCGGACTGGACTTGTGAGTCTTTTCACTTCTTGTAGGATCTGCATGATCTTAAAAGCAAGATGACGCTATGAGCACTGTGATAGCACAACATGGAGGGCATGAATATGGTAAAAACTATGAGTTGTTTATTTTTAGAAATAAAATTAATTGTGGACTTCCTTTTTTCTAAAAACAGAAGATGGTAGTTTTACAGTCTGATGTTTAGTACCTTAGGTGTTCAGGGCCAAACATTTACATGTTAGCCCACCAAAACAAATATGGCCTTTGCTTTTTCCAGTGAGGCCCATTTAAATATACTTTCTTTTTAAGGTACCCTCCTCTACTCAATACAATCGCCAATAGCAGTAATTTTCCTGAGCGGTCCTGCAACCTAAGAGCACAGATGTGGAGTCTCAATTGTACACACCATAGCCATGTGCATTCGTTATGTAACATTTTACAGCAGCTTGTAGTGATCACCAAAATGAGCAGTGGAGCCACTCCATCCCAAAACGTGGACAGCCACTCTCCCCCTTTACAGCAGATACGTCTTCCTGTTTGTCAAGACTGCACGGGCAAATCTGTGGGCTGTGAATCTGTCTGATTTAGCATTTTTGTTTTTATCCTACTTACTTTATAATAACATTTTAGAAGTGATGTCTTCCTGTTTCTTACACTTACAAATGTCCATTTACATCTCTTGGTATATTTCTATACTGCATTATTATATTTTAAATATCTTAAGTCCCTAGGTTTGTAGTGAGTCTGAAAAATATAGTTAGCCATGTATTGAAATACCTCCATAACATGAGTTCCTCTTAGTTTCAGTTTGCTTGCACTAAGCTACATATTTTGCTCCTGGTATTTTTTGTTACAGGTTAGTAACAAGATTTTTGCTTTCTTCTCCTTTCCCTCCCTGCTATCCCTGATATCTCTTTCTACCCTGAAATGTTATTAAGCAAAAGAGTAGTACAGTTTAAGGTTGGTCACTGGGAGTACTTACATATTTTCATAATTCTCAGTATCTCGATGGAGGGATAAAGGGAACAGAGATGACCAGCTTACTTGTAGATGGTAAGGTTTACGTAACAGTGTGTGGTAAGGTATGTTAAGTCAGGTGATAGGGTAAGTTAGGTGAGATGTATTTTGCTACTTCAGATTAGGAAACAAAACATCTCTTGTTACTGAAATGAAGACCCTGGAATTTTTGGAATTATTAGAGATGCACAAATTGCAGACAGGATCCTTGTGAGTGAAACTTGCAGTCACATCATCATTCCTAATGTCCTTTGTGCTTAGTAATAACATGGAGGAGTCCCGGACTTTGAAATTAAACTATTATTTTCTTAACATGAAAGGAAAATTGTCTTGGACCTAGCATTTAAAAAATTGTGAGTTCGTGTGTCTCCAAACTCTTCACTTCTGCGACAGGGATTCCTTTCTGTAAGGTGCAAGGAGCTTGCTACTGCTATTGCTGCTTGATTGCCCAGGCTTAGTGTTTATGACTTTACTAGGTTCTCCCACCCAGCATTCATCTCTTCAAAGAACTGTTTCTTTCTTTCTTTCTTTCTTTCTTTCTTTTTTTTTAAGACTCTAATCCAGCCTGTGCCCAAATATCACTGAGATACCCCATTACCTATGAGACTACTAAGTCTCTCCGCCTCAGAAAAAAGCTACCTAGAGATTTATGTTATCAGCATACTTTTGGCATTGCGGTCCATAATAATCACCCAATATTCCATACGGATACTATAGGATATGCTTTACAGTCCAGCCTCCTGTGAAGTAGCAGTGAAAAAGATAATCTACTAGTTTATTTCCCTATAACTATTGCTTCTAGCAGTTTACATGTGTAAGATTTAATAACAGATACTTTGTTAGAACACTTGGCATTACTGCAGGTTAAAGACAAACTGATGTAGATTAGATAAGTCCTGTAGCAAATGCAATAAAATGGCCATACTTTCTTCAGAATGATCACTCTACATAAAGGCAGTAAGTTCTCAACATAGTTTTCTTTGTTGCCAATGTAATAGAGAGGTAAAATGGCACCACAATTGCCGCATTAAAGCTGTTGAACCAGAAAGCTGTACATGGATCCACATAGAGAAAGAGCATCCATGAAGAAATTTACAGCACAGTGGTGGGGGGGAGAAGACTGGGAGAATATAGAATATATCTTTTTCCTTATCAAAGTGCCCCTTGTGTGAATGGACACTTCTGTCTTGAATGGGAAGTGCATAACTGCAGCATGACCAAGATTGTGCGTGCCGTGTTAAAAATGAGAGCTACTCGTGGGTCAGGAAGAGGGACAAATGATCTTAAGTGATCTCTTCCCTCCACCGTTAAATCTATGTCTGACCCTGAAGGATGTTTTCTTTTGTAAAATAAAACTTACAGTTTACTAAGAGCAATCAACACTGAAAAATAAAATAATCTTCTTGTCTGATTTAACTCCATATATTTAACATATGCTGTTATTTACAGAAAAAAACATGACATTCTTTTGAAATATAAAAAAGGTCATAGGATGCCATTTTAAGTAAATTATAATTCCTGGGAAATTAAAGGTTTGTTGTTGTTGTTGTTTTGGGGGTTGTTTGTTTGTTTGTTTGTTTGTTTTTGACATTCATATACTTTTAGGTAGATAGGAGCCTAAAAGTAGTAAAAGGTTTTAAAACATTATTTTGGAAATTAATTATATACCTGGTATGTGAATGAGTGGTCTTGTTGATTTATTTTCACTTTCTGAGTCTTATTTTGAGGTCCATACTTTACAGTACAAAATCAAGCCTGCTATATATGAAATGATTTAAGAGAACTGCCTACATAGCCAAAGCCTATTCTGAATATTCTCTATTTAATTCCCATAAAATTATCACTACACAACCTGCCTAGAAGAAGGTTTTTTTTAATCTTTTTTCCCAGAATTTGGTTTGGAGGTAGCCTCAGGTTTGGCAGAGTCACCAGAGACACTGCATACCTTAAATTTGTAACAGGTAACAAATTCAGACCTGGTTCTCTTATTCTCAGTGGTATTTCACGTTGAGAATATAATTTAATTCTTCCTTTACAACCTTAGAAAAAGCAAAAATGCTGATCTACTAAAAAAGTCTGAGCTTTATAGCTGTATTCTATTTCAGTGGAAGTAGCAAAATCATCTCTATCCCACATCCGAAATGAACAAATTCTAAAAAATTAAAATGCATTAGAGTAAGCTGAAAATCATGTTTCCTCCAAGAATATGTTTTTATTCGCAGCAGCTGAAATATAATTATCAAATAAAGCAGGGAGTGGTGTTGTATTGGAGAATGGTATTTGTTATATTTTTATTAGATCTGTAATTTTTGAAATGTTAATATATACCTACATTTGCAGAGCAAGTTTATTACATTTAACTTAATTATATTTCCAATTCAAATGTTTTACTTCTTGTTTGGTTTTACTATGATAGTTAATTATTCTATCAGTAGATGTGACCTTGTTCCTTAGCACAGCGGGGGATACATATTTATCCACAGAAGCAGTCTTTTACATCCTAAATTAGATAATAAAAGTCTTGTTGCATTCTGACAGTATGCATTACTATGTTTTATCTCAGAAATGTGGCATTATCTCAGTAATATCATGCAAATACGAAAGAAAACAAATGGCTTTATAAAGCAGAAGAAAGGAGGAAACACAGCAGGACAATACGAAAGAATTTCAGCTCCTATATTCTTCAGCAAATGTTTGGTAGACTGACTTGAAGACACAGATTACCGCTAATTTCAAGTACCTTTGCAAGAACAGGGAGTATAGAATTATATTCATTTTATTAACTTCAACTTTTACTTTGTTGGTACTATTTTAACTCAAACATCTACAAAAACGTGTTTTGGGTTAATCTGCAGGTCATACAATTCCTTTCAATGATATTTAGCAAAGGAATTCTGACTTTTCACATTTTAATTAATTAATATAGAGCAATGGAGCTGTGAGAATATATGTTTAGACTTCATGCAGTGACAGCTGCACTTAATGTAAACTTTAATAAATCAGTGGTATTGCAAATAATGATTCTGTGAATCATTATTGGTTAAATGCACTGCTGAGATGTAGTTAGTGCATGGGACATAGTTATAAATTATTTAAATTTTCTGTCGTGGCACAAGAGCTAGACAAAGGTAATTTTATATCATTAACAATATATACTTCAGTGACTGATGACAGCACAGTCCTTAAGGAAAAAAAAGTGTGTGTGCATATATTTATTTATTTATTTATTTATTTATTTATATGTATGTATGTATATATGTGTGTATGTATGTGCATACGGGTATCACAATGTTTTTACAAACCATGTAAGAAACATTCTCTGATTTTGGTCCCTTAATCTTTTTTAGTGTTTCCATAAGGAGGACAGTCATATATGCTAATTCCTGTGAACATTTTCCACTCCTAAAGCTCTGCTCTTCTCTACGGACATCAGAGATCAGCATCGTTCTCCTTACTGCATTAATTAATGAGTAAAGGGGATGAAGAGGGAATTGAGTAAGTGTAGAAGCAAAAGATTAAACATGGATTTGAACCTGACACTAATTTACTGAAATATAACAGTACTTTAAATGTTCTCGTTTTTGCATAGTCTTTGTTCATTCCTGCCAGTCTGGGTTTGTTGGGTGACGTACCAATGAAAAATGACACATATTCCATGGCAGCACAAGAGTGAGAATAAACAGTATAGATGCTGTAGCCATGGCAGGAGCACAAAGGACTTCAGATGCAACTCTCTAGGGTCCTAGACAGTAAAATAACTCAATTCCTTGCTGTTCACAGGTCTTGCTGCCTAACATGCATATTTAGCTCACTTTCAGATATTACTCTGGAATAAACTGCCCAATTCCATTAGAGACCAAATCCAAATGATTTCTAAAGCTTGTTTGGCCCAGAAACCTCTCCTTATGAGCAATAAGGATGAGACTGCACCATTCTTTTTTTTTTTTTTTTTTCTCTCTTTATATCACAGTATTCCCTATACTACTGTGGAAGGACTTGAGTACAAAGTCTCTTCATATATAGGGGGGATGTGATGTCATCCCATATACCAGCAAACACAGACTTTCAGTATCTGTTATAAAATATGTCTCTAGGGGTTGAGATGTAGTTCTTTTTCCATTATGTTAGCAACTTTGAACTTTAAAAACACTAAATGAAGTACTATAATGAGCCATGGTCACCATGTTTGACTCCATGGGCAACCTATGTGCAAAATCATACAGAAGAGGCAGATATCTGACCTATGTCTGACCGTATTTTGCGATAAGAACCAGACGGAAGTGGTACAAACTGTTTCAGAAGTGAGGTGGGGGTGCTGCAGCTCATAACTCTGATCACACACATACCCTTGTAAGAGGAGTGGGACAAGACCAGCCGGAGGAAGAAGAAAGAATGTGTTCAAACACAGTTTTCTCCTCCAGAACCAGGACCAACGTCATCACTGACCCTCCCAGTGGGAAGGCAAAACCACTGCCTGTCTGGACTAAACAGAGGCGCTTATTAGAGCAATAGTGTATTATCTGATTCTTCCATTCTGTTTCAATTTTATTAAAGAATTTTTGTTGTAATCTTGCACATAAAGAAGTAAATAAGTGATTAGTGTAGGTAACAGATTTTATCCTTATCCTTCATTCTTTTTTATCTTTAATCCTGGAGATTGCACTTGTTTTCTCAAGCACTGTTTAATTTATATATTAAAAAATAGTTTTGAAAGATAAGAAATATTCCCGGGATAAACAAGCAACTTCTGTGAGACTATAAAAATAATATTAGTTAACTAAGAAGTAAACCCATGTTTAATAGGAACTAGGGAGAGATTTTCAACCTGTTCCCATGAATGAACCTGTTTGCATTCATTTTCAATGATCTTTATTCAAAAAGAACGTAGTATTAAAATGTATTTAGCATCTCTCTATCTATTTAATTCTGTCACATAAAATGTGTGGTTTCCATCTTACATTATTTTCATGTACCTGAGGTCACAGGACCTATTTTAGACGTTTATTTCACCATAAAATGAACTATACCTAAGAATTGTCTGTTTCTCTCAAAAGATTATAAAGAAGTTTGGACGACTTACTCATACATAAACACTCTTAGACTAAAAGAAGCTCACCTAGTGTGTCTGAAACTTCTAAAAAAACATGTCACATAGATTCTGAAGTCTTCTTCCAACCAGAACTCTATTGCCTCTATTGCTTCAGAAATGGCTATGGCTATGAGTCCTCTGATTTACAGGAGGAAAATAAATAAATAAATAAATAAATAAATAAATAATTGAGATATGAATTTTATTATGATTCTCTTGCTTGTTTAAAATGGCACAAAGAAAATAAAGACTATTGGTAATTCCAGCTAGGATATCATATTGTACTAACAACACAGAATCTCTTTAAAGTCATTAGGATATTATAAACGAAGTTTCATTCACACTTGCCTCATAAATACTTATTACAAAAAAATTGCTAGATATAGTAATATTCTTACATGATCTTATCATAAAATGACTTATAAAACATATTAAGATTCTTTAATGGATGGTAATATGAAATACTGCAGTAAACCAATATGAACATTTTCTTTAAACAGTGTACGTGCCCACTATCCTTAATGTATGACTTTAAGTTATGAAGTGTACTATAGAGTGCCATATAATTTGATAAATATAAAGAATTATGTACACAAAACTGCACATACAGTATAAGTAATTTCCCCGAGGACACTGGTGACATAATAATAAACCTCAACAACACAGCTCAAGTGATTTGTTAATGTCACAAGCAGCCCCAAATGGAATTACAGATTCTTAGGTACACTACAAGTATATGCAATTTTTATAAAATAAAGTACAAGAAATCACTCTTTCTGATCAACACTACCAGTTTAAAAATAAATGTAAGCAATATTTTCTCCTTGCTATTCCCTCAAACTGCTTTCCTTTCCCCTCTTTTCTAGTTAACTTTCATTTTCTCTTTCCACTATTTCTTCTGTTTCTTTTCCCCCTATTCTCTATCCATACTTCTTGATCGTCTCCAGCAAATTATATTTTCAATCAAATCCACTCATTGCTGTGAATTTCCCTAGGGGAGAGTATGAATCAATAAAAGGTGAATGTGATTCAGAACTCTCAATGAGCTACTAATAAAACTATTGAATACTCTCAAAACAGAGATATCCCTTTGCAGAAGGAAAAACACTTCAGAATATTTTCTAGGGATCCAACTGGGAGAGCTCTCCTTCTGTTCCCCTCCCTCCCCTCCCAGGTTATCTTCTATGGTATTTCTTCTCTTCTTTCGTCAGTATCAATCTATTATTAATCACATCAATCTACTATTTCTAACACCAAGCCTTAAAAATGAGATCAGTTTTCCCTTCTTCTCTCTGCCTCTTGGAACCAGTAGTTTAGTTCGTTTCCTATCCTAACGGAAAATCACCACAAGTTTTAGGAGTTTTAAGGCAACAGTCTCAGAACTCTCACTAAACGTGTTTTTCCTTCTGATAATCCATATTAATAAACGTCACACCTTAAAATAGCATTCGTTATTTGATGACTTGCTCTATGTTACTGATCAAATATACCACAGTCTTTTTGAAATAAAATACTATTTACTTTTGAAAAAAAAATTAGCTGCCTTCAATTGTTTTTCTTCCATTTCACTGTTACAGCACTTAATTAAGGAGTTTCCTTGGCATCTCAGAAAACAAAAGATTTATTATTTAAATTTCAGTCACGTTGAAATTAGAAAGAAATGTGGAGCATCACCTCTGGGTTATACACATTCTAGTAACCTAGTAAAAGAATAAAATTGAAACAAACAAAAAGCAAAACAAACAAACCAAAAACACTCAAGTACTAAACCTAAGCTCTATCCGTACTAAACATAATGAAGGACATGTGTTATGGTCCTTTTTTCTTTAAATCTAATAAAACTTCTTGAATCTTAGGTTAAATATTTTGGTTTTTTTGAAGATAGAAAACAAAACAGAAGTTTCAAAAAGATACATCTTGAGTACTGTATGCAGTTATTCACATCTCAGTCAGGATGTAGTGGAACTTGAGATGGTAAAGAGAACAACTAAACAGTCAGGTGCCATGGAGTTTCTCACTTAAATGATATTCAAATGGGTAGGGCTCATCATTTCGGAAGGGAGAAGATTGAGAAGAGACATGAATGAAGTTAAGAGAGTCATGAAGGCAGAGGATAAGGTAAGTGAATAGTGATCCTATTCACTTGCAGTACTAGACCTGGGGGGCATTTAATGAAACAATGATGCAACCAACTTAATATAGGTAAAAGAAATGTCTTCTTTTATATAGCAGTTATTAGTGAACTTCTGGAACCTTTTTTGCCACAGGAATTAATAGTGCTAGATCATATCAGCAGGTTCAGATAGGGATTATACAAATTAATTCAAAATCTACTCTCTAATATCCCTACTACAACAGTTGTGAATAATCAGGGAGTACAAGGTTCATATGCTCTCCCTAAGCAGTGTCACTACTTGCAGCTGTCAGAGACAGAAGTTAGGAGTGGTTGGACCAGGTTTTCTGGTCAAGGCATGTTTTGTGTTTTATGTTCCTACCTAGACCCTTGATGCTTTTTCTCATTTAATCAAGACACATGCCAACTTCAAAAGCAACTTAAAGTGTAATACATCTTCACATTCCTCTCTTAACATGATCTAAGAAGAATAAAGAAGACAACATGGACAGATGGAAGACACATTTTTTTCTTTACAGTTTGCATAAGGCAGATTACTCAGAAGAATAAGATACGATAGTAGGTAAACTCCAGTTTAACTTACACATTGCCATTCTGGAGGTTGTCTGTTGCAGATGAAATATGAAGAAATCGTATCATGAAATGCTCTACTAAGCATAGAGAAGACTAAGACTTTTTTCATTTTCAACTTCAAAACTTAAGTTGTCTGGGAATGCTACCGATTTTTTAAGTGTTGGTAAGGCAGTGTATGTTGGACAGAAAATGATTTTTGTTGTTTATTTTTTAGAAATTTATGAACTGTTACAGTTTATAAGACATTATATGTCTGAGATACATTCCTGGAATGTTTGAGATACATTCCTAGAATGAAAAAATATAGTTGCAATTGTTATCAGTCAAAAAAGTGGTAAGTAATGGAAAATGGGGATCTATCATGGGAAATACTAGGTAATCATTAGTACGTGAAACAATACCAGTCCTTTCTTTTAAAAGGTTCATGGATAATACAAGCATCTTTAAAAGTACATCAATTTTATAGATATTTTAACATTATCAAAACTCTATTTAACAAAAATAGTAAGACTGACTTTGTCCAACTACACAGAATTAATGACAATGAGCAATTTCAAATAAATATCACAAAGATGAAATAAAATGAATATAGGAATAATTGAAGGATTTCAAAATAAACTAACACAAGTTCAGGTTCTGGGAAAACTGCAGTGCTACTAATGGTAATATAATCTAGGATTCTAAATCAAGATCTAAAAAGAATTCTTTTAAAATAGTTGTTTCTAAGAAATACACCTCATTTTACAGAAGAACAGAGAAGAAAAGTAGCGCAAAAAATAAGAGAGCTAGTGCAATAATTATTTAGTTTTTCTAGATGATCACAATCACAATTGCCTGCAAACCGATTACTCCTTTTTTTCTAGTCAGTAAGAGATAATGAAGTTACAGAGAACTTAAATTTTATATAATATAACTGGTATATTAAAATATACATTCAAAAAATGTAATAAATTTAACTCTCCATGTACACACACAATCCTTCACCACATTTTAAAAGTAATATATTTATTAACAAAATATAATGTTTAATAGGGAGTATTTTTAATCCTTCAGTTTGAGGAAGTACTGCACTATACTTTGCCAGAATACTAACTGCATAGATAGTATACTTTTCTACTTGTTTTAGTCTTTTTCCAAATAATACAGCACCACAATTATAAATATTTTCAATAACTTTGCAATGTCAAACTTCGAAGGATGAATCACTTCTATGATATACAAGCAAAGTGGTTCCTATCCAATCTATTATTTATTTTGAGTAATTTATTGTGAGTGGTCTGCACTGTATGTTTGTTAATAATGCTGTTGTTTCTGAGGCCTGCTATTTAAGAAAAACAAGAATTGGTCACCCATCCCATCCCCCTAGGTAAACTCAGGAAGTGTGGGCTAGATGAGTGGAGAGTGAGGTGGATTGAGAAGTGGCTGGATGGCCGAGCTCACAGGGTTGTGGTGAACAGCGCAGAGTCCAGTTGGAGGCCTGTAGCTAGCGGTGTCCCGCAGGGGTCAGTGCTGGGTCCAGTCTTGTTCAATGTATTCATCACTGACCTGGAGGAAGGGACAGAGTGCCCCCTCAGCAAGTTTGCTGGTGATACGAAAGTGGGAGGAGAGGCTGACACACCAGAAGACTGTGCTGCCATTCAGAGGGACCTGGAGAGGCTGGAGAGGTGGGCGGAGAGGAACCTCGTGAAGTTCAAGAAAGGCAAGTGCAGGGTCCTGCCCCTGGGCAGGAATAACCCCATGCAGCAGTCCAGGCTGGGGGCTGACCTGCTGGAAAGCAGCTCTGCCGAGAAGGCCCCGGCAGTGCTGGTGGACACCAAGTTGAGCAGGAGGCAGCAATGTGGCCTTGTGGCCAGGCAGGCCAAGGGTATCGTGGGGTGCCTTGGGCAGAGTGTTGCCAGCAGGTGGAGGGAGGTGGTGCTGCCGCCCTCCTCAGCCCTGGGGAGGCCTCACCTGGAGTGCTGTGTCCAATTGTGGGCTCCCCAGGACAAGAGAGACATGGAGCTCCTGGGGAGAGTGCAGCGGAGGGCTGTAAGGATGCTGAGGGGACTGGAGCATCTCTCCTGTGAAGAAAGGCTGCGAGAGCTGGGCCTGTTCAGCCGGGAGAAGAGAAGACTGAGAGGCGATCTCATCAATGCGTACAAGTATCTGAAGGGGTGGTGTCGAGAGGATGAGGTCAGTCTCTTCTCCGTGGTGCCCAGCGACAGGACAAGAGGCAACAGGCACAAACTGAACCACAGGCAGTTCCATCTGAACCTGAGGCAAAACTTCTTTGCTGTGAGGGTGACAGAGCATTGGAACAGGTTGCCCAGAGAGGTGGTGGAGTCTCCTTCGCTGGAGATATTCAAAAGCCGTCTGGATGTGATCCTGGGCAATATGCTGTAGAGGACCCTGCTTGAGCAGGGAGGTTGGACTAGATGATCTCCAGAGGTCCCTTCCAACCTAAACCATTCTGTGATTCTGTGGTTGAAATAAAAGGTTGAGTAGAGAAAAATAGCTCCGAAACTAATATCCTATTTGACAAAGCATTGCGTGCTACCCTGTGTAGAAGAGCTAGTAAGATGCTGTCTACTTAAATATTACATATTGGCAGTTGATTCCATATTTTTAAGGTAATAAAACCTAGTAATAAAGCATGGATATTTTTCATTTTTAATTATTTCTCTGTATTTTCTGCTCATATAATTCTTATTTGATTCAGAAAATATTCAGCTGTAGATAAACAACAATAACAAAAGTCATGGCAAAAAAAGCTTCCTGAAATTAATTTATTTATAAGTAGAGTTATTTTTATACACGTATTTACTTGTTATATCCTTTCAGATATAAGGTGGAGAGAACATTAGAAATCGTGCAATTTTTCTATGAGAAAGAAAATAGGCTTTAATTGGAAACTTTTTATAGTTCTTCCAAGAAGCTTAACCATCCAGTCCAGTCTCACAGAAATGATTAGGTTTTTTTTCCTATTCTTTATCTATTCTGATGCACTGGAAACATTTTTCATGGAATCATGTCACTTAAAAATTCCTACTGGAGCTGAGACAGAAGTCCTGTGCAGCTACACGCTAATATTCCACATTTTCATTTTGTCATGTTCAGTTGTATGGAATATGAACAAGTATTTTATATTTTATTTTTTTTTATATATGTAGATAATACATGTATATCTAAACATAGGTAGGTAAATGGGAGAAACATATTTAACGCCACGTAATCTACATGATTTTTCTGACAAAGTTATCAAGTTAGCTAAGTGACAGTATTAGTCATACGATTTGTAGGTACAAATATTCAGCCACCAGTAGATAAAAAAGTAAAAAAATATTTTTTGAAAGAAAAAAGTTTTTAAAGCTTCTCCTTTTAAAAGGTGAAATTTTGAAAAAAACAACAGTGAAACCCTATTGTCATATTTGTTTTTTCTTGCTAGATTTCTTCAAACTGGGTGGTGTATGTGTGAGGGAAAGCAGAATAGTTTAAACCTCTGGAAGCAAATCCAAAATCTTGTTTCCTCTTTCCTCTTTTTTTTTTTTCTTTTTTGTTTTAAAATACACTAGAGAGCACCTTCTCAAAATTCAATTCATCTTCTTGAGTGCTAGTGTTTGCTTTGGGAGTTCTACATTATTGGATTCTATGGTGTATGTTTGGAGCTATATATCTCCCTATCTCCCCAGTGTATCTACATCTGAAGAATCTGTGCATGAACTATTCTACCTAAAGGCACATATAACATTCACCCCAGCTAGTCTTTTAAGTGAATGTCAAAGTAGAAGAATTTGTTTCAGGGATGCACAGACCTAGGAGAACTTTTTTTTTTATAACTTAACTGTTTTGGCAAAGCTATATGAGACCATCTTAAGGAAGAAAAAATGAAGCCTGTAGAACATAGAACTTTTTTATTTTAAGTCAGTACTTACATAATCTCCTCATGAAAGGAAAAGGCCAGATGTAGATGATTTCATTTAATCAAGCTATAGGTGTGTTAATTTAGCTGATCTGTGAAGCATCTGAAATATTTTGCAAAATGTAGGTCATTATTTCTTCTAAAATCACTCCACCTGGGAGAATACTGGCATTAGTTTCTTTTTCTCTGCTGCTGTGGTTCACATCTTGCCATTCTTCCTTTACATGAAACCAGTAAAGAAGCAGGAGGGAGACTGTTTTACTCCCCTCACCATCACCACTAGTTATAGTGGGTGATGACAGGAATTTGGACAAAAGACATCTAGAAAAAAATTCTAACCAGAATCCTTCAGAGAAAATACTGTAACTTTTTGTTTTGATGTTGTTTGTTTTGTTTTCTTTTGTTTTGATGAGAATGACCAGTTTCTTTTCTTTCTTGCTTTCTTTTTTTTCTTTTTTTTTCCTTGGGTAAATAGTAAAATTTTTCGGGTGTCATAGTGACTGCCTTTTCTCAGTATTCAGCCCTGGACACCAGTATCAAAAACTATTATTTGTTTATAATCCCCCAGCTGTGAAGTACTCTCAGGTAAATGAGTGTGTCTATGTGTCTCTTTGTATGACTTCATTCTTCCGTGCAACACATATATTTCAAATTCCCATGACTAAAGTAAAAACAAATGTATGTAGAAAAGCACAATTCGGTACCCTGTGTGGCATTATAGACAATATGTCTGAGTAAATTGCTATACTTTCTAGGACCAATTAGGAGGTTAATATTGTTTCTTACTTTAAAAGTGGCAGATGCTTTATGTGTATTGAGCTGCAGTAATCCCATGGTATGTGAATAATTAGTATATTGCATTATTTGTCTCACTGCAACACAGATAATAATGGGCCCCATAACAAACAATACCATGAAGATTTTCTTCGTACTAACTTAAAATCACATTCATATAGGTACTATTTTGTTAAGTTGGTATGAGTAGTATTACAGGCTAACATTTATAAGGCTAGTATCACATTTTTAAGACCCACAGAAGCTAAACATGCTCTTCAAGTCATTTAATGAGTTAGGATAGAACCTAAGCACATTTTCCTGAACTGGGGCCACTGTTCTTTGTTCTCCTACAATGGACTTGAGGATGGCAAGTTGTTCCACTGAAAATAGCTGAAATGCATTTTTAAATTTTTGATAGAAGCTCAAGTAAATTCCTCTCTCTGGATAATTTCATCATGTTTTTTATTTATCCCTCTTTTACACGCTACAGTGATAGTGTAGCTGTGAGATACAAGGATATTGGCCTTATGTTCTTTGTAGCTAAAAGTCTTATCTTTTATACTGCCTACTAGTATGGCTGCAAAGAAGTAGATAAGCCTTCTGGAAGGCAAGATCGCCTTTAGGAACGTGAAAATATATTGCCCTCCTAAGACCTAAAGAAGGGCTTGTGTGACTGAAATCTTTCCTTTTATGTGAGTATACTAGTTGGTCTAATGAAAGATATTAACCTCTAATTGCAAACTCTCTTCTAAATACTATAACAAGCTGCAGGCTTGTTACTATAAAGCTTCAGGCTTTACTGTAAGCTTTGAAGATTCCAGTAGTACCCATCCTGTGTCTAGAACCATGTTCTATGATTATACTTAACATTAATTATTTATTTCTGATAAAGCAAGATATTATATAGAAGCATGTTATTATTGGTAGCCTTGTCATATTAGCTATGACTCTTATTGCGTATATATGGATATATCACTCAATTTCCTGGTAAAGATTACAGCTTTCTTGTTGTTCTTGCTGTTGTTAAGAATTGTGATATATGTGCAGAATTTCATCTTATTCTTCGTTTCAAAATGAAATTTTATGAATTTTCATCAAGATGAAATGTGGTGGATCCTAAAAGAATAAGGTTTTATACTGGATCCATATAGCTCTGAACTTATACATTTTTACCTAATGAAAATATTGTACCAAGTTAATCTAGCATTTAATTTTTGTAATTAATTGGAAAGAGACAACGATAGAGGGTTTTGTTTGTTTGTTTATTTTTTCTTTTTGTGCTTTACTAAATTGTAGTTGCTTTGGAATTTTCAACGTAATATTATACAGTCATATTTAAGGTCAGTGGCTATTTCTAACACTACTATGGATAAATTCAGATATGAAAGCAACTCTGTGGGCCCCAGGTGCATAATTCAGTAATCAAATTTTGTATTTGCTGCAGCATGACCTTGACACCTCTGTGCATAAACTTTTTTATAGTTTGCACATATTTTCATAGCTAGCTGTAGATAACTTCGCAATTTAACATTGAAATTTATGTAACTATCTTCCTGTTTTTTATTCTTATGCATACTAATGAAAATCTAAGGATTTTTTATTTTGGTCAAATTATAGATATTTGTCTAATGCAAGTTGTGGGTCTTAATGGATTTTTTTTTCCCAACAGAGGTTTTACTCAAAATTTATTGTTAGTTAGTATTGTCCAGAGTTGCCCTTAACTTACCTGAACACGTTTTTCTTAAGGTTTTATTTTTGAATAAGGATAATATGTGCAGTTTAAAAATGCATGTGTCAATTCTGCTTTTCTTTTATTTTCCTTCTCTAACCTGAAGAAATACCCACAAGATGCACTTGACTACAGAATGACAAAGTGCAATGGGTTGTAGATCTCATTTACTTAAACTCAAGATTCACAAGAAGTGAGCGAGGTCAGAACAGAGACCAAAGTCTTAATCTACAAAGTAGAAATCTAACTTACTTGACATGCAGTATCTTACTTGGATGTCAACAGATGGTTTCAAACTGTAGCAAAGATTGAATTTCTTTGACATTTGAGGCACAGTAGTCTTTAACATCTCCTGTCCCCTGATGTGTGCTTGACAGTTCATTTCAGCAAGGAATACACAAAATCGTATAGGCATTTTTTTTCTACCTTGTACAGCTGGGAATAACCTGGCCCACAAAGACAATACCTGGTAAAGTATTAGGCTACACCATCATATTTTCGTGATTTTTTTCTATTGTTTTAGCAATATCTAACACCTACAATTAAAGATCTAATCGACTATAGAAAGAATATTTAAGTTTAACCCATAGCGTGTCCTTTTACATTGCTCCAAAACAGTCAAACCAAATACAAATTTTCTCAATCATTTATGAGCAAATTGGTTCAGCTGTAATATTGGCTGGTGTATATAATTTTGAGATAAAATGTTAATAAGCCATTTATTGATTCATGTTTTAATTGTGTCCTATTCTTTCTGCTAATTTACCATTTTCTTTACTTCATAAAAATAAAAGTGAGGATACAGTATGAAGAGCTACATAATATCTTCTGATGTCTCACCTACGTTTCTAAAATGTGAATTTTAACTGTGAACATTTATTGCTTTTTAGGTGTAAAAAATGATCAATTAAACTATTTAAGACAGCTTTAATAAGATCTGTGTACCTTGAATTCATGGCTTGCTTCTCTAGTTCCTTTTCTTGGCTAAATGGCTACAGGGTCTCATTTCCCAAGTGGAGTTTTCAGATGGTCAGTGCCTGGAGACAAGAACAGAAGTGGCAGAACAGTGCTCTGAACTCATGAATCTCAGCAAGAAACATCCCCACTCAGACCTCCAAATCTTTGTTAAATGTGCAGACAGACATCCATAGGGTGTGATTTCATGGTTGGCTTAAGCTGATCTAAGACTGTTCTGCCACTTCCTATCTTGTCTCCACTCACTGACCCAACTGAGAACTCCCTATGGTGGATGGAAGGTGGATGCTTTTTATTTTTTCCTGCCAGATCACTGAGCTGCTCTGACTCTTCACAAGTCTGCGTTAGCACTGTCACTATGGTAAGGGAGGGGGCAAGAAGGCCTGCCTGACCAGATAGGCTGAGAAGGCACCCTTATTTTGACTTATTTTATAACTTTTAGCCGATCATAAAACCACATGATAGGTTTCTCCATTATTTTATTTGGACCGGGAAACAATCTCTGCTTTCTTTAGTGTTGCTTAGAGCCATTTATTTAGGAAATGCTTTCATCATTTGTACTCATCATGAGTAACAAATATTTTTATTTTTATTTTACCTTTTCATCAAACTGTATGCACCACTGATACCTGAGTACCTGCGTAAGATACATGAGAGAGACACTAACATCTGAGGTTCAGTCTTACTTTGTATTTGGCTTCATTGCACCTGTAAAAGAAACTTCAAATAAAGAAAAGCCCAAATATACCCAGATACACACACACACACACACACACACACACACACACACACACACACACACACACACGTACATACAATGATAAACCTGCTACAGTAAAATGTATATTCAAAGCAACATTAAGCTTTTATTTTGCATTGATTTTTTCAGCACCAAAATTTAAAGGGAAGTAATAGGAAAGATCAATCTGAAATATCATATGAATGTGAAGCATTAAATTTTGCTCCATGGTTGTTGGATCAGAGTCCTAATGATACAGATTTAAGAGAGAGAGTGGTTCTGCAAAAGATTATATTATTCAAGAATAAAATAAAAGAGAAAGATGAAGATTATCAGATTATTATTGCGTTCTATTACTACCCTGATCTGTAGTACCATCAAATTCCTTTGATCAACTTTATTTTTCGGAAGAATAATTGATATTTGGCTAAACTAACTGATTTTTACAATTACTATTATTTACACTTTTCAATGATCCTTCTATAAAACGGTAGGTGATTTTTCATAGAAGAGGCTGAACAATCACAGTTGAAATAGGAACCACATAGCTGAAGACAAATTTCTGTTTCTTTTTGATATGAAGTAAGTTCTTACAAAAACATCAAGTCCTTAAATATAATTCTAGAGTCTCTTTGTTTGACTCTAGAATTAATACTGAATGCACTAAACTTATTTACTTCAAAGTAAGTTCACTAATAAAGTGAATTTTCATAAGAAATTAGCCATGACAGAAGCCTGTAGGTCTTCTGTCACATCTCTCAGCCCTGTGTGATTGCCTCAGTCACCCTGGGGCATTTCAGATGGCACTAAACATCAGTGTGAGGGCAGCTGAATGAAGCCACAAGCACAACAAATGAGGGCTAAAAGCTGATTAATCTTACAGATCACAAAGGATGAAATTCGGTGGACTAAAAAATGGTTATCTAGTAACACAAAGCGCATGCACATGGGTGATCTTTGCCTTGGGGACAGCAGGCCCACCCCCACTAGAACTTTGTAACTCTCACTAAAATTTTTCTGAGACTTATTTCCCTCCAATGCTAAGCGTGAACCATACACATGCTAGCACCAAATGTGGTAGGATAGGAAAGTATATACCCAAGGACATCTCTAGGCCTCAGGATACATCTGAGGATATCTTCTGGTCTTCAGCATCTCCCTTCAAAGAGGGCATGGGATTCTTATGTGTCCTGTATCATGCCTGCCAGCCTCATGTAGATGTCTCAGATCTCAGTGCAGGGATCCCTTGATTTAATTTCACCTAAGCCACGCCTAGGTTTTATCTTGGTAAGAGCTGGTTAGACTTTCTAAAACAGATCCAGAGAGAGAAAAGCAGTTCTGTAGTTTGGGTAATCAGAGTCCAGCCTTCTCCTGTAGAATATGTCCAGAAGCTGAAACATCACTGAGAGAGTCTGCTACCCAGAAGACAGTGACGCCTGCTGTACTTATATTGTACTCTGCCCTGAAATGTATGATCTTATAGACCTCTGAATTCTGATGCTGGTAAAGGTCCCCGAGTCTGTTTGATTTAGCAGTAGAGACATAGCCCAAAGGCCCTACATGTCCAATGAGTCTGCTGAATTTTGCGGCACTGAATGTGAGCAGAATAACTCCATATCACATGTGCACTAGATGGAACGTGTTCAGCCTATACTGCTTGTTAATGATGGAGCCCCTTTCAATACCAAGAGCTGGAGCTTTGGCTTTATAAGCCCATTCATGGAGACAAAACTGCTAATGATGCTGATTGTCATGCAGGATCATTCCTTCAGTGCTTGATTTTTATTATTATTGTTATTATTTGTTATCTGATCTCTGTAAGCAGTCTTTGTCATAAGACATAGTGTAAACATTTATTTTTGTCTGAATGGGAGAAAAAGATGCCATTAAAACATTGTCTGCTTCAGTCCATGACTTTCTACTGTCTGCCTTTGAACACGCTGAATAAAGATATCTAATTCCAATCCAGGAACCTTAGCAAATTGAAAACCTCAGCTCTTACATTCCCTCAGAGAGAATTTTACAAATAAATACATGATTTCTACTTTGTCATATCAGGCTAGCTTGGCTTTATTATTATCATACATAATCTTCAGGCATGCAACAAATCAGTTGTGCTGTCTTTGAGCTCGTTGAATCCACGTCAGAGTTTCTATCCTCAGGCTTTCAATCCTAGCTTGTGCAGTTTCTTATATGAATGAATAAAGTTCATGAACTGATGTACTGTGTATTCATCAGTTTCCAAATCATTCCTTTTCTACAGAAGACTATGTTTCTAATGTTCAGGGTTTTAAGATGTGAATATCGTAAAAAACATAATTAAAATTTTTGAGTCCATTTTAATCATTGCTTATTTTTTCAGGTCAATATACCTGAAAATTATAGTAAAATTATCTTTAGATGATAATGAACCTTAAAAATAGGAGACAGATTCCCTGCTAATTAAATATTTAAATTTTGATGACTTAGGACTATTTATCTTAGCAATACTATACCTTCCTTATGCTCAATGACGCTTACAGTTCTGAAGAAATGTTAAATCAGCTTACCTTAATTTGCTCAGCTGAGTCAACTGAGGTAAAAATCATAAATGTAAATTTTATCCAAACTCATTTTACTCTGCTTTGTCTGCCAAACACCTCATTTACTGTACCTGCTAGATTTTCAGAGCTTTGATGACTCTTTGGTTAGAATTCTGCAATTTTTTCTTCCATTAAGGAAGAATTATGATTATAAATACACTCTAAAGATCACATGGACATATCAAAAGTCCTTTGCCATTTTTTTTAAATTCAGAAATACTAGCTAGAGTAATACTTTTATGAGTGTCCAGTTCTTAGAAGGTAGTGAATACTTTTCCAGAGCATACCTGTTCTCTATTTGATGCAGCATCTGTGTGGTAAGTACTGTGGCTTTGAGTTATGTGGTTTTTTAGGCTGTCTCCTGTTAGTTTAACATCTTCTACACTTCCAAGCATGAGGTCTGCTGCTGTGTTACCCTGATTACCATATGTTATTTAGAATACCCCCAGGATAAGAGTTTTCCTGTTAGTATGGCTTATTCATAAAGACCTAGATCTGAAGGTAACTTTTGAAGTCATAGTTCCTAACACTGATCAGGAATAAAGCACTTTAGCTTAATTGGAACTAAGTATCTGTAAACTGAAATAAAGTAAATTGAAACTTTATTTTAGGAGAATTTTGAGCATAATATTTTTTTCAAAATGAAAGGCAGATAAAAAAAAGTCTATTCTGAAAATAACATTTCTGTATCATCAGTATTTTAGTCAGATTTTTCAAAATTATTTTTCCCCAAAATTTTCTTTTAATTTTACACAGTATAAATCAGAGATTCATTTTTAAAATGATATTCTCAAGTATTTGAATATTTCTGAAAAAGAGCTACAAGTCAACAAAGCATTAGCTACAAGATTAACTAAATGCATAGGGAAAAAAATGTTGATAGTAAAGAACTTAGACCCTGAAATGTCAACAAAGCCAGTGAAGTCTGGAAAATGATATTGCTTGCTCCTGTGCCTGTTCTTTTTTCTACTAAAGGCCAGTCAGTATACATACATTGATGAAATATTCACGTGTGGATCTACCATTTGTACCTCTACTCTTTCGCACGTTAAATTACCTACAGTGATTGGAAGTATTCAGGGAATATATGTTTCCTGTGCAGACTTCCCACATTCTAGTCTCTGTCTTTTATCCCGAGAAATTCTTCAGTGCATGCATGTCTAGCCTTCTGGAAGTTTGCAAGGCTAGATTTTCTCCCCAGTATAATCCTTTCCACCCCAATCTCAGAATGCTAAAATGCTTCTTTTAATAGGAATGTGGTCAGCTGGTTGTAAATGTCACTACCTGTAATAACACTTTGTCTGACTCATGCAATTTATTGAAGAGAAAGGAACTTATAGCATTTCTAAATGTAGAGAAAAAATGTCATCACCACTGGCAGTTGGACATAGTACAACAAATCACATTACACATTTGGTAGATACATTCAGAGTTGTTTGAAATTGCCAAATGGTCTATATCACTGATGGAATAGTGTCTCCTGTGACAAGAATTTAGACAATAAAAGCTTGTAGATCCTGTCATTTTCTCTTAGTACCTAGCTCTCAAATCTGAGAGGTGAAATGAAGGAAAAGTCATTCTTCTAATGCACTTTTCTAATATGGCAGGATGTACCTGCTCTGACATGTTCGTCTCTTTAGTCAAGTAGATTTCTCATAAATCGTGAGTAGATTGAATCCATTCAACCATTAAAATATTTTTTCAAGTATGCGGTGAGTAAAAAGAAATTTCCAGAAATATTTGATTTATGCTTTTTAATTTAACAAAAAAGCTACTTTTTTTTCATTTGTGTAAACTGTATTATACTAAGTTTCCAGAAAATCTTGTAGATTTTCCTGAGTTTTCCCCAGCTATTGAAAAGCCATTTGGTTTAATAAAGCAATAAATAATTTAAATTCAGACTTTTTTAATTTATTTCAGAATGGTGTCATCTTGGGTGAAGGATGAGTGAAGTGATAACATATCTCTATTGACATAGAATTACTTAATTTTTTAGTGTACGAACAGAAAAATTAGCCATAGGACATATTTTTTTCTTCTTTTCCTTAAAAGAAAAAAGAAAATTATATTCCACTAAACCAGTCAATAATGTATTGATTGCAACCCAGACTATTGTCTATCATCTCTGGTAAGTAAATAGTTGAGAAAACAGGTGAGCTCAAGGGCATGCAAATCAACACAGAAGTTAATGTGCTCATAGGTCAGCCGTCCAGGAAGCATTTATCTGTGTTGTACATAGAGCAGACAACTAGCATGGGTCTACTGGCCTATATTATCTAAAGTAAGGTTGAAATAAAATTTAGGTATCTGAAGTTAACTGATGTGACCTTACCTCATTTTTCTACATCTGCAAACTGCTAACTCTAATTTCCCCATGAGATTAATTATGAGGGAAGATACAGTATGTCTCAGATAACTAATGTCAAGCTCTGTACAACACAATTTTAAATCAAAAGCAACATCCTGAACAACACTAAAGTGCCATTACTAAAGAAAGGAAGTATCTGAGACAAAGCAGACACAAGCAAGAATATCACCGACAAGCAGTGGCCAGTGACAGATACTGCCTATAATAAATTGTACTATTCCAGTATTACTATTTATAAGCTTCAGGGGATAAAATAGACAAGACAGAATAAAACTTGAGGCTTGAGAATCCAACGTGGCAAAATCGCTTGAAACTCCTACTTAAAGGATATGACGCTGCCATCCTCCATCATGGAAATATAGCCCTGATTTTTATTCAGTCATCCCAGTCTTAACAGTAGTCAAACCAAGTTGAAAAATTAATGACAGTACAGGCATGCTGTTGCTGCATCTCCGAGTGCTTCCACCGGATTTTAAACAGCTTTTGACTTAGCTTGACTGCAGGAGTGGAAGAGAAGAGAGCTTTACAAACTAATTACATTACTCTTTTCCAACTCGTTTGTGGATGACACATTTCAACCCTAGTAGTCATTTGCATACCTCTGTGTGAAGGGAACTGGTGCTTAAAACTACTATCTCATAGGCTAAAGACGAATTATTTTCTAATACTGAAATTTAAAGAATTGATTATATATCCCTGGAATATTTTCCCTTGGAGGAATGTGAAATCCAAAAGTTTTGATATCAATGAGGGGGCTAAAACTGTGTGAGAAGAAAGGTTTGAAGAGAAAAATAGCAAAAGTAATATTTTTATCGGGGCAGAAGTCAGAACTGGAAAAAAGGCCCATTTTTCAGGCTTCATTTATGAGACGATCTTGAACCCTAAAGCCTATACAATCTTTTAACCCATATCGGGAATCCACATTACAGGAAGTAGTTTAAAAAATATAAATATAACTAATTAATAAAGACCTACAATATTTAAGGTACATTTTAGAAACATTTTCCTGGTTGAAACTTACGTAGTTCTAATTTGTTGCATTATCTCCATGATGGTTTTTCATGGAAAAACAAATCTTTCTAAACTTTTGTGTTCCCTGAATCCATCACAGAACTAAATGGAAAAAAAAAAAAAAGAAAAGTAAGCAGCAACATGAACGAAAGAAGTGAAGAAGGTTAAGTCCCTCAAAGTTTACACAAATAAGCCATGACAATAATTACATTAACTGGATTTTATAATCTGTCTACAGAACGGAATTCATGCTAGCTTTAAGGTGTACTTTTGACTAAGCTGCAAAATGAATTACCTTCCAAGAGTTTAAGTCTGCCTGTCGAAAGTCGTTTGACTTCAACATCTGTTATCTTTTCTTACTTGGGAATCTTGAAAGAGTGGTACAAACTAGACAAGAGAAAATGGCAGGCATGTAACATGATTTAATATTTACTGGATGATACTCTTGCTCCTGGAAATCTAAAATGAGATTGAATTTGGTAAGGTTTGTGGATGCTGGAGAGGGTGTTTTTTTTTTTTTTTTATTCTCTCTCTCTCACGCTCTGAAATGTAATTTTTAGACTACTTCTATTTCTGTCTTTTTTTTTTTGTTATTTTTTTACATTTATGGTACGCTAAACTAAAGCGGAATTTATGGAAAAGGTAAAACATTGGAAGTCTTGGGAAACAAACGAAAAGACCTCATCATGAAAACCTTCACCTTGAAATCTCACAAGCACCCATGGCGGCCAGCACTGGCCCAGCCTGGCCCCGCCATGGGCAGCCCCCGCTGCCGCCATCGGGGACAGGCCGGCCCCCACGGCACCCTGCCCAAGCCCCACGGTCGCCCCCGCGGTGTGCACCGCACCTTTGACTTCGTTCGGCAGGAGGGAAGCCCACGGGGGCAGGGGGGCGAGTCCCTAAACGTAAGATGTGAAAGAGCCTCTTTAGCTACATTACTGGCAGAATAGTAATAAACCTCCACTGATGAGTGAGCGAGGAAGGTGAGGTTACATGGGCGAGGTGCACACGGTTTGGACAGTCGCTGTGGATTAATTGCATGAGCGGAAAAAGGCTCATTCATAATAATGCAGGTACAGTGGTGACAAGGAGAAAATAAATTCTGTATCTTGTTAAATCCCAAGCCTCCCATTCTATATATATTCAATGTTCGTTATTATCGGAGTTATTTATCAATCTTTTTCTTGGCCCTTGGCCTAGGACCACTAGCAACAGGACCGCTTGGCACTGAGCAGAGTGCACGCAGTGGCAGTGAGTGTGCCTGAAGTCCTATACTTCAGCGCCGAATTTCCTTCTTGAATTGAATTTATATATGTGGCTCCAGCACAAGAATGGTCGTAGAGGTACTAATCAAAAGCCCTTTTAAATTCACTTCTTGTCCAAGGAACGGACAGCTAGGGAAGTGTATAAGAACAGGATTAATCATAGAGTCATATTTCCCTAGAATATCCTCCCAACTTCCAAGAGTCGATAGTTCAGGTGCATAATATCTCTGGCTGGAATCTGTGTGTTTAACAGCCCTTAATGGAAATTTCTTCCAGACATCTCCAGCAAAGCGTAACCTCTAGCCACCTCAGCAGGACTTCATTTCAGCTATGATTTAGAATGAGGGATGTCAGTTGCAGAATATGCTACAGGACCTTGTTGTTTTTTTTTTTTTTACTTCAACTAGATTTTTCTTTAAGTAGTAGTGATATCTGAGGAATGAAGAAATGCACCACGAACAGGATATTTTCCCTTCAGTTTGTTTTATTATTCTGCTGATGTGCCCTTCAGCACAGCTACTGGTTTCATAATTCACCTTTCACATCTATTTCATGTAGTTCTGACCTGAACTTGGAGGATTTTCATTAAAGAATTGACCTGACCTGATCCTGTTGACCTTGTATAATCTGACTATCACAGCATAAAACAAAAAGATTATTTAAACTGCAGTGTAGAACTCAGTTTCATTTATAAGCTATGGATTTTTGTTCAGCTTCCCTTTCCTTTTCTCTTCTCTGACTGAACATCACATAATGATAAAAAATGCAGTTATAAGTCAAAAACAAACCACAGGCTACTTGAACATTAGATGATTATGTTTTATGAAAACTTTATGTTGTTTATTTGAGTAGAGAAAGACTAAAGGAAGTGGGACTGTATAATAATTCATGCATATTGTATGTTCCATCTGTTAGTTATTTTATATTGTATATTTGATGAGTCTAAGGGGTTAATTCAAGCAGAAGCTGACAGCAAATATACAAGAGACAATGAGTTGATGGCAGCTGCTCCTGCAGATACCTGAGACAATGCAGAAAACCAGACACTTTGAAGTCTATCCCCGCCCTCCTGCTGAGCTGTCAAACTGGTTTGATCAAGCTCCAGTTACAGAAGCAAACAGAAAGATTTTTGTTAACTTTATAAAGGGACACATTTCTTCAAGTGGGAAAGCAAGACTCAAAGCTTAGCTGAAGCCAAACTTCTGAACCTGAGATCTTCAGCTACGTTTGGCCTGTGTAAATCTTTAGGTAAGGAATATAAGCAAGTAAATCTTTTGTTGCATTGGATTTTTTTTTTTAATATTTTCCCTATTTTAAATTTAAACAATATTTTATTTGTAAAAGACTGTTCCCCATCTTTGAATCAACCAGTTTTTCATGGCTCCAAGAAAACTTGCAGGCGTTACATCCATTTAGACTGTTCATTAATCACATCAAGTTCAATAAAAAAGTTAGGTCAAAAATACCATTCTTCTGTCCTAAGGGTCTGAGTTCAGATGGAGGACAAAAATACAACTAGATCTGCTGTCATGAAAAGGATGACATACATGTGAAGACATAATGGGGAAGGTAATTATGTCAATAAATAGAGGAATATTGTTCAGGCTAATATGTTAAATAAGAACTGACACACTTGCATATCAATTGCAAATTCAGTGGGAGAAAAGTTCAAGAACTGTAAAAGCCCCATTATTAAAGTTTACAGCAGAAACATAGTTAAAATGTAATATATAGCTTCATTACAGTAAACTACTTTCCATTATTTATTTATTTATTTAAAAAGTCTCTACTACTTAAGAGTTTTTTTACAACACATCTGCAGTTCCTAGATGGCTCCTTGCCTAGAAGTTTTTACTATTCGGTAGTTTAATCCTGAGTTTGCCAGCACATTATTGTGTGTGTTTTTCTTCCCTCGCTCCATCCTGAGTGAACTACAAGGGGAAAGCATATTCAGAAAGAGTGGAACGTGTTTAATCAAGAGGAGATGTCTAAAGTATAAATGTTTGCATCTGAGATAATCATTGTGGACTCCTTTAATAGCTGATGGGGAAAAAAGTAAGCACTTTTAGAATATGATTTATTTCATTCCCATGTAGTCATCCAAAGCAGGACAGAAGAATTGCGTGTTATCGCCCAAGACAGCTTGCAGTTACTAGGGAGTTTAATGACACTTAGAAAGACAAAGTAATATGTTGAAATCAGGCTGCAGAATGCTGAAAGCTGTGTACAAGCCATAAAAAAGCAGTGTAATATCATGAGATGCTCCGTCTGTTAGGGGATATTATAAAGCTACTGCCTCCAGTGGAGTCCGGGACCTGGGGTCTCTTCCTTACTAGCTGCTGGATCCCCATCTGCTGTGCCTGCAGACCCAGAGGTCTCTCCACACCAGGCCGATGGATGTGACTGCTACTGTCCCATTTGCAGGTATGGCCAGCAGCAAAGCTGAGCAGGTGTCCCAGAGACGAACACACACATCAACACACACACACACGCACACAGAGGACACTAATACGATCAGCCACACAGACCACCACTCACAGAGTGCTGCCTCTAGCAACACCCACATGTAACACTATCGTAACTGACGTAAAATATGAGTTTAGATGGCCAAGTCCCATTCCTCCTCTCCAACTGATCAGGTTGGAAGTTTACTGGTGAATGCACAAACGTTTTAGATTGACAAGCACGTCTGCATTCGTGGATCTCTCGAATATTAGCCTGAGCCCTCAGCCCATCTAATATCCCTGCCCAGGTGTTGGGCCCTCTTACCCTGTATATGGGTCTTCTTCTACTCACCTGTTAGTCCAGTTTGATGCTCGCTAGCAGATAGGTGCATGCAGTCACCCACTCCTCTCACAAGCACTGTGCATACACACCCATGCACATCAGGTTAAATTCACTAGGGGAACATATACATTCTGGTCCCTCCAGTTGCTGGCAACCCAGACACATTGGCTGCTGTGATATGTGATCCTACTCCAGTTGCTGGCTCCAGTTGATTTACTCACTCCAGTCTCTCCAGCTGCTGTCACATAGACCTTGCAGCACTCCCACATGGGAAAGAGAGTGAAATTGCACAGAAAGTAGTTAAGAAAGGATAGATAAAAAGGTAGGATAGACTTCAGTGGTCAAGTGTAGGGCTCTGTCAGCTATGTCTACCGACCAGTGGCTGCCTGCATGCAACTGGCCTCTTTTATCCTTTCTCCTCTTTATTTTCCCCCCTTATTCCTCCCTTATACCCCTTTTTCCTCCACCTTTGACCCTCCCACTAAGCATTCTATACGTTTTGCATAGTCACGCAAGTCCCTTCACTCAGTCCCACAGGCCCCCTTAAATATCCCATAATACTCATGTTAGTCTTGTTTTGCTCTTCTTATCAGTTACATAGCCCAGGTAGACTTCTTCAAGGCTGTGCTCCAGTACTTTCTTAATGGACTATCAATCAGTGGCTGAAGAGCTCTGATCTTCGTCATTGTTTCATTTATCACCTGCTTCTCAGGTTTGTGCATCTGTGTGTTTAATTTAACACTTCAGATGTTATTTGTTTTTTTTTTTTTATACTGAATAGTTCTTAACCAGGTAAGGTAATGAACCAGATGCTCTCACATTGCACATACCCTTACACTGTCCAGATTAATCTTCTAGTGCAAGCTGATGCTCATTCTAGTTCTCTTATCTTTATTGGATGTTTATTGGAGCACGCCATGGCTACCATTTGGGTTAGAAGTCCATATTGTCAAAAGTCTGTGTTATTATTACTATTATTCCTTCCCCTCCCCCGACAGAAACCAGAGATGGACAAGAAATAAACTCTGCTATCTGCATGCTCATCCCTGTTATACCTTGTACCCTGCCAGTACAGGCCTTTTGGATCTGTATTCTTTATTCCTTCTCCTAAGATACTACTTCCCTCCTCTACTCTCAAAGCTTTTCTCTCCCCCTGTTAACTTTTTGCATCTACGATATATACTTTTCATAACCAAATTCCAGACAAGTTCCATATACAGTAACATTAACACTTCCCTATCTGTACTAGAAATAAATGTTTTAGGGTTTTTTTGTTTTTTTTTTTTTATGGCAACATCTCCTTTGTGACTCAAATGTTCTGTGATCAAATGGTATGCACAAACCTTTTCCTTTGTTGTTATCACTCACAACTGGTAAGTCCCCAGTCTGTGTGCTGCTATCTTTCTCTACATCTGTTTTAATCCACTGAACCCAGAACCTCTGTAACAACAAGCTTCACCTCAGGCCATTAGGTTGCCTGCCTGTGTTTCTGCTGCCATACAATTGCATGTCCTGGAAGGTGTGAGAACTAAGACTGGTTTAAAAAAAAAAAAAAAAAAAGGAAAGAAAAAAAAAAGGTTATAGACCTCTTCTCTTGGTTTAAAAGTGTCAATGACTTATTTGAAATGACTTATTTGAAATACCTAAGTTTGTTCACCTTCCAAATACCTTGGGGAAAGAAAGGAGAGAAAATAAGACACTTTAAAAGACTAATCACCTTTGTTATGTGACAAATACATCATACTAAAGGTTCAAAGGGCTTCTTTGTATACCAAAGAGAGTTTTGTTCATGTAAAAGATTTAGACTTTGAATCAAGGTACCTTTAAACAGAGGAAATAAATCCAACTTTGCTATTTCATTATTCAAAGTGCTTTTTTGGTAGTAAAAACTATCTGAGAAAATATCACTGTCCAATAAACTTATTTGCTTTTCCCTTCACAACACACTGGTTCCTAATTTTGAATATAGAATATTTTAGGCAGTTACAGTTGCAGGTCAGATAAACTAGATTTTTTTTCATTACTTGAGTTGAACAACTTCTCAGTTGCAGAACAGGAACAAATTGAATGTGAATGACCGTCTTATGCTTGGCCAGGTTAGCAGTTTTTATTTTTTTCTTTTCAAAAGTGTAGTGTAGGCAGACAGGTAGAAAAGATCTTTGATGCACGTTTTTTAGATTTCAGTGGAATGGGTTAGTGTCTGTGTGGGACTGAAACTTGACCGTTTGAGAAAAAAAAGATTGAGTGAAAGGAAAGATGTGTTGTGCTACAGGATCTGGACAGGCATTCTGTCATGAAAGAGTCAGTGAAGGAATATTAAATGAAATTCAAAGGGCTACTATTTAATGCATGAAAAATGGATATGAATAACTATCGGTAGGAAAACTTCAACAATTTAATTGGAAAGAAAAGTGATTTAAAGTCTAATTCAGTGCACATTTCACGCATTTGGAAGTGAAAGCATGGTGAGGTAAAAAAAAAAAAGCATAAAATCAGGCATTTTGTTGCTAAAGGGTACAAAAACAATGTGGATAATGTTAGTAAAATGTACTTCTATTTGTATATGATAATGATATTCTGAATGTTTTGATGCAGTATTATACCAAAATAATATTACTACGCAGGATTCAGTAACATACAAGGAGAATGGCATAAAAACAGATAAATTAAGATTACCATATTAGCAGTATCATAATCTGTATATTAACAAGAGGTTCCTTTATATTTCTTTTGCAAATCCAGGCAGGAGGATATGAATCAACCAAGAAAAGGACGGCATTATAAAGTTGGTTCACTGATTTACAGATTATTTTTTAATAAGCAGAAATAGAATCACTTAGCAAACTGAAAAGTCTTTTACTTTTGTTTCAGAGAGATAAATGCACTGACAGTAAGACTTAGCATACAACACCTAAACTTTGTTAATTTGAGTGAAAGTTGAAAATTTTCTCATAAATTAGTTCCAACATGAGATTCTTAACTTCCATGGTTACAAATATTTTTTCAAGTGACAAAATACTTTCTCTTGAGCATTTTCTCTACAAAACCAAAAATAATTCATGTCATTTGAAGCCTACATAATAAAATGCAGTGGGTAACTCATTTTGTAAGCAGAAATGTCTAATATATGACTAAAAACTAATTCGGAATACAGTTTTTCTTCCACTAGGAGCTTTCTATTGTAGTGATTCAGCTTCCTTTTTAATCATTGTGCTAAATTAGGAAGTCTTTAAAATATTTCAAACCAAGGTGCCGCTCTACAGTTTATATGAATGTAAAAATAAAAATGATTTGCAAAGGAAAGGCTTTCAAACTTTAATAACCTATATTTAAAAGAATAGTCACTTTTATTACTTACATCAATTTCAGAGTTAAGGCACCAACTGCAATTATTTATATGGTGCATATCAGTGATACTTCAAATACTGTCGTCCAGGTCTCTAAAATGTTAAAAATTACTTTTTCAACATTTAGAAGCAGGAGTTTTGTATTCCTACTACTCTAAGCTAAAAGAATAGAAAAAAATCCTAATGGCATTTTCTGCAAGTGGGAAATGACCCTGCAGTGAGCAGTTTCTGTAGGAGATCTACTAACTGTGCTTACCTGTTTTGATACAAACTGTAATGTCTTACCTATCCTTGAAAACAGCTTAGGTACTATTATTATTATCATCATCATCATCGTTACTTCATTTGCCACTTTTTTATCACTAAAATGATAGCTATATAATTGAAAGCAAGACCTTACTGATCCCTATCCCTCCTGGGCTCCCCCTGCCCAGTCCCGGCCCCGTTTCAGCGCAGCCTGGGGACATCAGTTGCTGCCCCGCGACGCTGCAGCAATGCTGGCTCCAGCACCACCACGGCCACAGCAGGGGAACAGAACGGTTGCTTCCTTTCAGAATGGCTTTCAAAGTAAATATGTGATAGATATCATTGTCAAAAAAGTAGCTTGATTCTATATTCCAGTTACTACAGGTCAGCATCTATGGTCCCTGGATGCCTGGGACTATAAGGGCTCTCTCAGCAGTCCCAGGGAACAGATATAAACAGCACCAAACCAGCACAGAGAGAGAAAGAGAGAAACCCTGCTGCTTCATTATTTTTTCCTGCAGCTGTATGGGCTGTCTCATGCCTCACTTATAGTTTTACAGGGAGTAATCATATTGAGAACACCTGGGGTGACATGTAATTACAGCATGATTGTGTGGAAAAATGTGGGTCTATTCAAATTTCTCAGGGGCTATAGACAGCTGGTTCCTTTTAATTCTTACAACAGCATGTGTTCCATAACAGCTGGAGATGCACTTTTCTGTTCAGCCTGATGTGATGGATTGATCACAAGGCAGGTGATCAGCAATTTCTAAATTGTAATCCAAATTCTGCCACTAACTTACTGTTAGCCTTGGGCAATCCACTTAGGGTCAGATCCAGACAAAGTATTTAAGCATCTAAAGACAGACTTAGGTAGAATGTCGACATTTGTGTCCAGAGCTGCAGTTCTGAAACCTGTGTTAATTCCTGTATAACTTCTAATGTATCTCAATACAGAAGCTAGAAGGGATTATTTTCCTATATTTTTATCTTTAAGTTCTGGAGGCAATTATTCATTGCTTATTTGCCATCTTTGATTCTTTCCTCAGATTTAAGGATGATCTGGAGACCAAAAAAATGTTGGAGTCTCTGAGATATAAATCCTCTGAGAACTGCTGAAGAATTTTAACAGTCATCAATAGAAATAAACTGCTTGTATAATGCTATGGGCTTATTTCAAAGTATGACTACAGGGTAAATCTATTTTAGAGCTTTTATCCATCAGTTATCTACCAGTTCCCTTCTCTGCCTGGGGGAATGGAGTTACACATCCTCTTCCCTTTCTCTCTCCCAACAAAATGTTAAGGCATGCCCTACCATCAGACTGTAGGCTTCCTGAAAATAATTCAAGATTTTCCAGTCCACAGAGTAAGACAAATTGAATTTGATTAGAAGTTATAGTTTTTCTTTTTTTTTTAATGGGAACCCCAGATTCTCTTCTTTGACACCCCAAATTGCCTATTTATCTTATTCAATGACTATTTAATATAAAAAAGCCTGCATATAGTCATGAAAACATAATACCTGTTAGTGAATGCCTGAATCAATTCAGCTTCTAAGTCACATTATCTCAGGTCTAATAAGTATTGACTTTTTTCTAATTTTTATACTGGGAACTGGGTTTACAGCACGGGAAGATACTATCTTCCTGCTCTTCCTCTATCACAGGAAATATGAGCTTGAACCTATGTTGGATGTAGTGGACAATGAATTGGATGTTTTTCGTCATGTATTGTAGGGGAAGTCTAGCAGGTAAGCAATGCAGAACCTCACTATAGATATATGTATGATCCTAAAAGTACAATTCTTTTTTGCAGAATCAAAGTTCGGTGTTGCATATTTAACTTCTAGACAGCAAAGTCTTTTAGGGAGAAGTCCAAAAATCTCGTATGAGCATGCAAAGTACAATTTAGTTCACATTTATGTACATAAACCCAATAAAGTGATTCACACACACACACACACACACATGCCCACACACACACCCGCATAGACACACACACACACCCCTCCAAGGCCTAACTACTTAGGTAAATGAGATTCTTATTTCTTTATTACTATGTAAACACAGAGATGTCACCATTTCAGCAGAGCTGAACATGTTGGTACTTACCTTATCCAAAAGTGCATTGAGATTTCAAGAATATCAGTGTGTTTGCATTCCCTTGGGAATGAAGTCCAGTAGATACACTCACCTAACAGAGTATACCTTAATCACACATAGAAACAAATCACATGTAAGGCAAAACAGCCAAAGCCATTTTTCAGTATAAAATTCAACCACAAGCAATACTGCTCATTAAAATCTACTATTTGCTTCAGTAATTACCCACAGGCTGGAGGACTTTGGCTGAATGACTATTTCGCTGGAAAGAAGTTCAAAGATGGCTGAGGGAAATGGAGGTGGGAGTGAGTGTTGGCTACTCCCGTTGAAGCAGTACAAGACTAGAAAATCTAAAGGCAGTGGAATCAGAAGAGGCTTCTGTATAGACCAGGGAGGCAAATACTTACCCTGGAAAAGGGAGGCCTTAGTCCTGGTCTCTGCACTCTCATTTTACCTTCCAAGGGGAACGTACACAATTTTTAGTGGAGTTTGCCACACTTACATGTATGTAGCTTTTATCCAAGCCCTTCTGCCCCTACCCCCCACCCCCAACTAAGATTTAAACATCTTAGTTAATCATGGTACAGTCAGAAAGTTAGTGTTTTACCCTAAAGCTTGATAGAGTCACTTTATTCCAAAAGGTATTCAGGTTGTTCTCTTTCACCTAATACAGTGCTTCACACCTGTGCTGAACAAAAGTTATGTGATTTAGTTTGTTTGCTTGCACTCCCAGACAACATTCTCACTTATAATTTAGCTCTAATTAGAATTTAATTATTGTGGCCTTGCAACAAAGGCAGTGTACGGTACCCTGGGCTGCATTGGGAAGACTGTTGCGAGCAGGTTGAGGGAGGTGATCTCTCCCCTCTATCGAGCCCTGGTGAGGCCACATCTGGAGTGCTGGGTCCGGGTCTGGTTTCTGCAGTGCGAGAGAGGCATGGAGCTCCCAGGGCGAGTCCAGCAAAGGTCTACTAAGATCATGGAGGCACGGAAGTATCTCTCTTATGAGGAAAGGCTGAGAAAGCTGGGCCTGTTCAGCCTGGAGATCAGAAGACAGGGGGAGATCTGATCAATGTGTATAAGTGTCTGAAGGGAGACACTTCCCATCAAGAAGATGGGGCCAGACTCTTCTCAGTGATGCCCAGTGACAGGACGAGAGGCAACAGGCACAAACTGAAACACAGGAAGCTCCGTCTGAACATGAGGAAAAACTTCCCGCACCCTACTGTGAGGGTGCCTGACCATTGGCACAGGTTGCCCACAGAGGTTGTGGAGTCTCTTTCCTTGGAGATATGCAAAAGCCGTCTGGATATTGAGAGTCCTGGGCAATGTGCTGTAGGTGATTCTAACTGAGCACGGGGTTTGGACTAGATAAACACCAAAGGTCCCTTCCAATCTCAGCCATTTTCTGATTCTGTGATTCTGTGATTCTATTAGAAACTAAAAAGGGATGCCTTTACCCAACAGATTGTACTGAGAAATATTTTGGGACATTCAACTCTTGATGTGTAATATTACTCTAGCACTGTATTTTTTGTTATTGCCTTAAATTAACTGGTGTATATATAAGAAATCTAGGATATTTGACAAAGTTATGTTCATAACGATAATTAGGGCAACACTGTTAAAGTAAATGTCTTTCTTGTTATTTTGCAAAGCTACACAGTCATTTTTCATTAGTTTTTTTTGAGGAAAGGATACTACTACTTTTCACATTCAGATACCTAATCTAAAGGATATTTGGTGTTTTAATGAGTGTCCTTTGAGGTCTTCATAGAACTCACTGATCATGTCAGTATCATCAGCCGTGGAAAATCTGGGTAAATCTGTATGATTGACACATCAGCTACTTTAGTTTAAGTTGAATTACAATTATAATGATGTTTATTAAGTTATATACAAACATACATATCCTTAGATGTGATATATTCAACTACATTTCAGAAACTAAAATGGCCACTACCATCACACCATGGCTTCTGGATTTTCCCATATGGGTGGCTTTGTACTCTTACCTATTTCTAATTCTTTGTTCAAATAAGTGTCCCTTCAACATCTAGATTGGTAAGATTATGTATTTTTCAAACCTTCCGATAACTGACTTAATTGATGAAACTACTGCTTTGAAGTGGCCATGTGGCTACCTTATGCAGAATCTTGCTGCTAGGTCTTTTTCACAGGTAATACATGAACTGCATCATTTCTACAGTCAAACGTATCCTGATCTTCAGTTACCAGCAGTATATTCATAGAAAAAAGTTATTATTTAATGCAAAAATGTTTATATATATATTCATATACATACATATATATAACCTATACAATGTTGCTAACATTATAAGTGTTGATCTGAACAATATCCTTCTTAAGTGCCTTGTAGTGTAAATGCAGGTGCATCAAGGTATTGCATTTAAATTAATCTTAAAACAAAATTGAATATCTTCACCTTAAAATTTTCTGGTCCAGTTGCAGACTGAAAAGATTTTTCGAGGTTGAGTTCTACACTCTGTAGGCTGGTTCTATAATATTTAGTAAAGGTAAAAGTGACATTCATGCAAAGAGAAAAATTGCACTTCCTTAGAACTGCAGTATCAGTATTTGCAACACGAAATTAATTTTGCAGATACCTCTCAGTTACATATTCAATTCCCCTCATTTTTTAAAAATATTATTTGTTAAAGAGAAGGAAAAAAAAGCTAGAATTTTCATCTTAGATAACAAAATTTCTTTTACTTAAATGAATCATTTATATGTTATTTAATGAGAACAGTTTTATTTTACTGGGAGTTATATGTGACATAAAAATATTTCAAATACTGCTCGTGCCCTTAGAGAAAATAATGATCATTTTCAGCATTGCATAAAATGGTCCTTTATGAAATGAAATGAAGCATTTCTTTATTAGAACTGTTCTGAATTCTTTCTATCAATCTAAGAACCAGATTAGAGCTTTTACCCCAGTTATTTATCTCACATGCTCACTCACTTGCTCCCCCTGATGTTATGTCCTCTAGGTCTTGATTTTCTTCCTTAACGAGAAGTCACTGCTGGACCAGGACGGTCAGGCAGAAAGTTGTGTATGTTCGTGCCATGGCGCTGCTCACAATTACCAGTTTCCAGTAGCACCATTCGTGGTCCTTGGGCATCCCCTATCCTTCTCCTTCACACAACTTCCTCATCTCCAGGATCTTCCCCTACTACCAGGATCTTTCTTCCAGCCAGGATCTTCATCTGCTTCTTTCCAGGCCCTGTCCTTCTCTCAGAGACCACTTCTTTTCAGAAGCCTTTATTTTTGAGCCCCAAGCCCCAGTTTTTCAGTCTAAATAGTCGATGTGCAGAAGCACAGCAACAATCAGCCTCCCAATTGCTGGTTCTGTCATATATCTTCTTATTAACTGCCGAATTCAGGATGTGCCACTTTTATTTAATCCATGTGTTATCAAAATTTACAAGCAGTTTGTACTTGTTGCAGCTAGCAAGCAGCAAGCTCTCCTGCTTGAGGGTTCAGAAGCTCAATTTCAGAGATTCACACCCCCCTCACCCTTACCCACACCCACATCCTCCATTATCTGCCACTAGTTGGCATTCACAATTTAAGTTTGTTGTTGTTGTTGTTTGCCTGTAACAGGGGAAAGGAAACTTCTGTGAAGCTCTTTCATACTTAACCAGAACTTTGCATAAAAGAATATAATAAACATTCTTGAAACAAAGTTATGGACTCCATTCTTATATATTTGAATTTCCTCCCTAAATTAAATTAAAGCCCTATATTCAAAACTGTTTGTATCGGGGAAAATAGTTAAATGCATTATGAATTCATGTAATATTTAAGTCTAGCTTTATTTAAAAAGGGAAACGGCTTAACCAACTAACAATCTTTTCAAATATTTTGTTAACTCCTCATTATCAGCCTGTTAATGATTATTTTATTTGAGTTTTGGAGAAGTCAGCTAAAACTGCTTCCTATACCATCACAAAAAGAGATGACTAGGATATCATCTAGCTAATCTGTCATCTACAGTTTCCAATAATGGTAGCATTAATAAAAATAATTATTATTAATAATATTTATTAGTGTTATACATACTACCCATTTTCTCAGGCTACTACACCAGCTAAAAGCTTCTCTTCATCAACAGAGCCAGACTACAGAATTCAGAAGGCAGGACCGCATAGACCTTTGTTTTGATTTAATTTAGCAGCTTTTCATTCTTATGTTTTAGATAAAACAGAAAATCTAATTCCTGCCCAACTCTGCTGTTAAGTGTTTTCAAAGAGCAACGAGGAGTTCTCTTACTGTCAAGGCCAAAAAGGGAAGGTATTCAAAAATTTTGAATAAAAATCTGATTTTGCAATGTTTATTCAAAGCAAGCTGGTTCACTGAATCTTTGCAGATTGCATACAGCTAACAAAATTTGTTTTGTATGTGAAAACTCTGATATATATGAAATTCATAATTACATCTAGTGGGTCAAAAACTCAATTTGAAAGGTAGAAATTAAAACCAGAGAGAAATAGGAAGAAATAGGAAGAAGAAATGGCCTCTACAAACTCTTGATTGGAATCAGACTTGGCAATTCAGCCTAGAATGTCCAGTATATTTGAACTTCATAAAGCTTGTAAAAAAAAGACCAACACAGCCATCTTTAATCTCCTGAACAGTAGAGTATCAGTTAAGGATCATTGCATTTTTACAAAGTGAAGAAGCTTCTCAAGTTTCACTGATTCATTTTGTAGTTTCCCACTCCATGGACAAATTTCTGATGTTCAGAGGTGTTCTTTTACCTGTTATTCGCTAGTTTTGTGCTCATTTTTAGAAGAACGTTTCTACAGCTAAATGCTTAGTAGTTATTACTTAATAAAATTGTTTTCTGTTTGCATAAAATGGAAGGTCAAGCAGTAAAAATACTCCTCTTATTTGGTTATAAGTCACAATTCATTCATTTATTTATTCATGTATTTATTCATTTATTTCATGTATTTATTCCTGAAAAGTTAAATGAAATGCAGATAAACTCTAATAAATTCTCACCACAGCTAGTGGACTCCCAACGGCTTCATAGGGAGCCAGTTCATAGCAAGGCTAACCATCTATATTTCTATACCTACTACAAACAGATGTTGGGATCCTGATTTGCATATTACAGTAAATATAAGATAATGTGTTTTCTTTACTTAGTTCTATTGTTGCCAAATACCATTTTTTACATTTTAATTATGCCTATAACTTCCGAATGAATATAAACTTAAACATGAAGTTATGAGTGCAACAAATGTGCATGTAAAGCTTGTGGAAGTAACATATACAACTTTCTATTAATGTTGTAGAAGTATCATTTTGTAAACTAATGATCTCCAAAGTAGAACAATGAAAGCATTTACCGAAAATTTCAAAATTTACGTAACAACTATTTTAAACATGCTTCCAATAATATTTGTAACTACCGTATTGTAGGATAGTTTCACAGTTAGGTATCTGAGGCTGGTTAGCCAACGACATTTATACATATGCATGATCTTCTCGGAGGATGTATTTGAAAAGTAGGGTTTTCCCCAACTGGAACTTTTCACTGAGAAACTAGGTGTCAGGAACCCACAGCCTGCTCCGTATGGCTTTATGACTAGTGTTTTCCATTTGCAGCTTCTGAAGCTACAAAACACCTAACCTATGGGAATTTCTAATTGTGAGGCCTTGTACGTGATTTAAACTTTTCCATTATAGACTAACATGTCTTGGCTCAGATAGAACTGGGTTTTTTTTGCTGCTAATGCACTACATAATCTTGATGGGAAGAGTTAGATCGTAAGCGAGTAAGAAATTATTTTAGTTTCTAAATGAATATCACGACAATCCCTAGTAATGCTACTGAATGTACCTGCTTAACTGAATGCAAACAGACCTGAAATTAGACAGTCTGCATTCTATGACAGGGAATATTCTTAGACTCTAACACAGGTTACCCACAAGCAAATTGCTTATTAAAATTTGTTCCTGAAAATTTCTAACTCTCAAACTACTCTAGGGAATCATTTGAGTCTGGTTAGCACAGACGAAAAACATCTTAGAGTTGAACAGCATAGGGAATGATGTTCCAACGCCAAGAAACATTCTATAGAACTCTTTTGTTGTTAAAACAGACAGAGATCATAGAGCACCTTTGACTGAAAAGCCAAATAAATGCATTCTGGTAGGATTTTGTATTAAAATAGTAATTATATTTAAAATATTTGCTTAGCATTGATCTGCAGGCACTCAAGAAATTGGGGAACTGTTTGGTCAGCTGGGTGAATTACCTCTTTTTCAATTAAATCATCTGATTTTTCCCTCCTAGCAAGTTGTATTAATTTTTTGCATTAATGTCACCTTATAGAGGCCTTCTTTCTCTTAATGTATTCCTACAGTATGTAAATCAGATCTCTCAGATCTAGCTTCTAAATCAACGACTTTCTCCTGCAGAGAGGTTAGACTTGTTTGCATTTCTTACCACTTATTCATGGTTGCTAGCTTACTTTGCTCTGCATCTCTGATTTTAAACTCAGTTTTCTCAACAGGCTCTTACATTGTATCTAGTTTAGAATAGCTGCTACTGTTTTGGAATTTACATCTTTAATATGTACAGTTAATGAGTCTCCTGAATTTTTAATTTCTTTTGGTATGTCCTACATGATTGACTCTATACCCATAGCCTTACCACTAGGGAGCTGGGAGCACAGCGTGACAGAGAGGTGCCCAGTCACAAAGTACTTTTTCTGCTTTAATGGTTTTAAAAATGAGAGTAAAATATACTACAGATGCAGACAACTTCTCCAACAAACTGCAACCATGCTGTGGATTCCAAAGTATTTAGTTATCCAAAAGAGCCTATCCTTTGTGAAGTACTTTAAAATCTACTCATGAACACAGCTGTACAGGTGTTTGATATTGCTGTAAATTCTGCTGCTGCTACTAGCATTACTTCTAATATACGGAAACATTTTCTGATCTGTCTATACCACAGAGGTACAAAAGCAATAGACAAGATATTTACATAGACAAAATTAACATGAACAATAATAACAGGTTGATTTTTCAAAATGTTGAGCAGTTTCATAAGTTATATTAACCTCAGTGTGAACTCAGATTTGTGGAAATCAGAGCATATGTCTAGGTACTTTATACTTAGGCCTTTCTTCTCCAACCCTTCAGAATAGTTTGTCTTTGCACTTAACATATATAGCGCTCTCCCTTTTACGATTCCCATCATTTCTGTGACTTACAGAAAGGAAGTTGGCCTTTCTTTTTTTTTTTAAACTTTCCCCCTTATTTGTGATGTGTGTGATTGCATTGTAGCAGGTTTGGCTGCATAAACTTATTTTTACCCTACAGATGAGCTTCTACAAGTATTGCAGTTACAACTTTATTTCTTTTCAAAATCTGTGTTGCACTCATAGAAACGGAAGTAGTTTCAACTCAATTCTACCTGAGAATAAGAAGGCAAGATAGAAGAACTGTATTACTCAGCAAATCTCAGTTCCATGAAAAGGCTTATTGAACAGCTAGTGAAGCAGAGATTAGGTTAAATAACTCACTGTCAGGTACCAGCTGTCATAAAAGATTAGACACAGTCATTGAATACATAGAACTGTTAATTTGATTTAGCATTTGTATTCCTTTCTGGTATAAAATTCAAATGTTTCCACTCCAGCTGGCCCTGAATGGACAGACTTCCCTTTATGGAGGGCTCTATAATCATTAGAAGGAGTAGAGTAATCTAGACTATCACTTTGTACAATAGAAAAAAATATAAGCTCCAAAAGATGCTTCTTGCTGATTGAAGACATTAGTTATTTTATTGGTTACTGTAACATATGCTACATAATTGTACCAAAAAAGTAGTTTCACATACAGGTAAGACTATACGATATACCTTCCATTGCAATGAAATTCTCAGACCACATAAAGACAGTATTTTAGTGTACGTATTAGCGGGCCATTACTCATAAGGTGATGACAGACTCATAAATCCTAAAGTCAAGCAGCTCTTTTGCTGAGAAAATATTTTTGGTTTTAGTCAAGCTTCCTTTTAAAAGTTGAAAGCACCTACTATAATTAAATGAGAGAGACTTTGGGGATGAAAGGACAGGGTTGTGTGTACCATTATCTCAAAAATCAGTGGGAATTCCTTGTTTTACATTCAGTGGAATCTGCTTGATACGTTCATGTATTTAATGATCACTGTTCACCAAGTCCTATATGACCTGTATAGATCCTATATGACAGAGGCCATTTTTTACTAAGTGGAAACCTTTATACCACTCTGTGGAGCATTACTGATGAAAATATGAGCAAAATGTGTATTTAGAATGTGTATTTTATTTGGATAAAGTATCTGGCAAAACACAGAAATCACTCCAGCATCCCTTCTGGGAGTTTGATATATTCTTATTGTGGAGCTGTTTCCTTGCTTGTTTATTTATATGTTAGAAATAAGTATCTGAATAGATATTGATTTATTGCCTATAATTTCATCCTCAAGAAAAAAACTAGTGAAACACCTTTTCCCTAGTCCATATTCTTTTACCAGTGAGTCTACATAGCAGTAAAGCTCCTAATTCTCAGAACTTGTCTAACTTAGAAGCATTACTCTTGTTTCTAAGAGAAGCTGAGAAAAGAAAATGTAGTATTTCACTTCTACATTTGCAGACTGAAAGCAATCTTCTTTTGCATAACCTCTCTGTCAGGCTGTTCCTTTCCTAGGATGATCACATTTCCTTCATGAAGGCAAGGCAAGGCAAGACAAGGAAATTCTTATTTAGGCTTTAAAATGCTGTCAGTAAATAGTTTAGCAGAATGACAGGGACTTGGTCTAATGTGGAAAAGCTTAAGCTACAACTGAAAAGTGTACAAATGTGGGGAACTGAAATCTAGTTTATTTGTCTAGTCTACAGGTATGTGATAAGTTTACCAACCTTTTATTTAAATAGGCGAAATTGTATGCTAATAAAAGCTATCTTGGTCAAATGAAATCAGCACGAACATGTTTTCCTTCAAGATGTTAGTTCAATAATTCTATAACCTCAGTTGGAGTTGATCCAGGTGAGTCAGAAATGTGAATGCTAACATGAATAACTCTGTGTGAACCTACTAGTCTACCAAAAGGAAGGTAGAAGAAGAAATATAAAGGAAGAAATAAAATTCAATCAAAGATACTCTTGAGGCATCAGTGAACCACAGTGTTTCTTCCGAAATGGAGCTTCTGTGGAGATTGTCAAAAAGATCAAAGCTGACCATAAACACTTCTCCAAGTGTGACTTGGAGCCTCTGTTTTCCTGTAGAGAGATTGGCTGAAAGTACTGATTATTTCAGTATTAAACTATTTAATTATGTCAACTTACATGTCTTTGCCAGTTCTCCTTCTGGCCTGCTTCACCAGAAGACTGACTTATCCCTCAGTATAAGATGTTCTGTAAAAATAGTCCTTGTATCCTTGTCAGATTAAAGAAAGTGCCCATTCCTCCAAATTTAAAGCAAAGAAATTAACAAAAATCAATTGTCGTATTTAGAGAAACTGAAATCTATCTAAAGTTTCCTTTTATTGTATAGAATAACTCAGACACCTCTTACTCACATACCACCGTGACCATCAGGAATGTATCTTCCTTTTTTCTTCCCTGAAACTCCTAAAGCTCTAGCGAGTAGAAAAGTAATTTGGCTCATTATTCTTCTATATTTGAAAGCTCTATTATGTTGGTATTTTTTTCCTTTTCCCAAGTCCATGTTCTTCCACTAAACATTGGCAAAAATTATTCTGACAATTAGCTCTTGCTAATCTTTTCTCTTGTGCCTGCTATTTAAAATGATGGAGAGAGAGGAGGTGTAAATGTTAGATTAAAAACATTGTCTAACAGCAGTCTAGTTCAAACATATCCCTTTCCAATTAAGCCAAACAGCTCAGATTTGAGCCCACAGCAAATTCTTAGAGTAGAAAAGGTTAAAGTATAAAAATAGAGCAAAACCTTTACTATTTTGAAATGGGAAGTTATATATTTCTTTCAGAAGTGCCAAATATTGCTAAAACTGGAATCACCATTAAGGATTTAGTCATACTATACAACTTACATAATCTATTCAGGCAAAACCATTTCTTGATTATTTTTGATAAAGTAGTGTATTTTTCTGGATTAGATTTTTAACGGCACTTGTGAAGCTTTGCACCTGAAACAAAGGAGAGTCAACAATCATCTTTTGTATTAGTGTTCTTTCTTACTCTTTAAAATCAAAGGTGAAATCTCTCTCTCTGCTTTCTCATATCTACACATAGAAACTTGCTTAACTGCTATAGAGTCTGTACTGGAGAAGAGTTACACCTCCAGTCTGTTCCTGTTAGCATCCTGGTTTGAACTTTTGATTTCTTAAGAGGTTTATCTTTGCAGAATCCATTTTCTGTGCGTGTACAGAAAAAGTTCTTTTTAAAGTTCTGCCACACTAGTTCATTCCATCTATCAAAATAATTAACAAATTATGATTTTCTACCATTACTGATATAATGTATAGCAAACAGGAAATAATCTGATGCTGAAACTAGACTTCTGTAGACACTGTAATCTGATGCTAAAAATACAATTAACTCTTTAATTCTAACAAGATGAATATTTGAAATCTTCCTGTTACAAAAAGAGGATGAGTAAGTCAAATTACCTCTATATAAATCCACTGGGAAGAATTTTCTTTACGTGAATTTTTTTATCTTAAAAAATTACCAGTATTGTTATTCATTATTGACCATGGACCAAGCTGTGATATTTATGCTGATGAGAAGTTTAGGCATATGACAAACATCACCAAATGGAATCAGGCAAGGTGTCAGGTGTTCTTTGCCATGAATAAGAGGGCCAGCGTAAGACTTGGAGTTATTTTGGAGTTTGGCTTTAAAGGAACTGGTGAAAGACATGTAGAGGCAGATGAATTCAGAAGAAATGGCTGTAGATTCTTCAAGCATTCTAAGAATCTCAGGGTTTGATTCCAGCAGATTCAGAATTTATTAGAACAGTCTAGGAATTAGTAACATTATCGTTCCTAGCTCAGAAGCGGTAAAGAGGCATATAACGTGGCAGAGCTCAGTGTTCCACTAGCTCCAGTCTCATATTTCTCTTACAGTCCTTTTTTTTTTTTTTTTTTTTTTTTTCCAGAGTCCAAATTTCACAGATATGTGACAATTACTGGCCTTATCTGTCCAATAGACATCGAACCAAATGCAGTTATTTAAATGACTTCAGTACATCATGAATCAGAGATTTAAACTACTGTGACTGTTTTGTAAGGGTAAAACAGTCATTTTGTCTGGGCAATATATCTGGAAATGGCATCTCACCTCAATCAGTGATACCGCTAAGCAGTAAGCTGACAGACTTTTCTTGGCCTCAGTTTCACCACAAAATTTCAACACAATGTAACCTCAATTTCACTGGTAGCTGAATCAGTGAGAACGTACCGATTGCTGAGAATGCCCAGCTACTTCAGCACATCTTAAAAATAGTTACTACTTCAGTCCCACTGATAAGAACTTCATGAATCAGGAGAGGAGCCCCAAAGTGAGACGCATATTCTGTGACAACCAAAAATGTAGCAGATGCTATTTTTTTCTTTCTGTCTTTCTCTCTCTCTGTCTTTCTTTCTCTCTTCCCCTCCTTTCTCTCTCTTTAAAGGTATTTTCTTCCACTTGAGATCCCTGAAGAACAAGCTAGCTGACAGAGGTGCGTAAGAAACATAATTTTTCAGTTCTTCCTTCAAATAGATAGACTAATATAATTAGTAAGTGGAATATAGATGACTGCATATTCCATTATGCATAATTTATACTCTTAATATGAGCACAGCATACACAACATCAGCTTATGAGATTATCTGGGCATATTGCTGCACTGTAAGGAAGGATTACTTAGTCATTTTTCATTAGTTTGATACCTTAGAAGAACTTGCTTTGTTAGCTTAATTATGACACACCTGCTAATAACACTTATGTGACAGGAAAAATTAATATGATATAGGACGTATAGTGTGCCAGAAAGCATGTGACAAATAAGCAAGTAATTCTTTTCAGAAATGTATTTGGTGAACTGCTTTAGTGAATTAAATGTTGTGTTTTCCTTTGAGATTACAGCCGATAATTGATCATCTTTAACATTTACTCTTTAGAGTATTGTTTTAATTTATAGCAATCTCAATTAAATGACCCAAGATAAGATAAATATTACATTCTAAATGAACTTAGGCTATGCAAATCACATACATTTTAACTAAATTCGAAAGGAATTTTTTTCATTCAAATACAATTAACACCTTATAGTGTATTATTTTAGCTAATGCCATGATTTAGAAACTTAGCTTAAAACAATGTTTGATCAAATGTCATCAACACAGCAAAATCAGACAAATATATTCCAAGTAGAGATTCTTTCTATTTTTCTGTTAAATCTGTAAGGAAGAGTAATTAAAAGGAACAAATTCTCAGCGTTTACCTGTCTGTCTCATTCATTCAATTTCCATTTAGTTTCCATTAGTTTGAAAAAAAAAGATTAAGAGCAGCTAGACCTTCTTATAACAGGAAAGATCATTTGTCTTGACGTATATTTGTTCTACTAAATTCAGAGATGGGTAAGCAGGACGAGTAAAAAAAGAAAGAATGCAAAAGTTTGTTCAAAATATCTGCTAAAACAAAGCATAATGATTATTCTGGTTTAATTAAAGGCAAAGATAAATTTAATTCATAAAAGCCAGAGTGACTGGACTGGAAACACTGGACGTATTGTAAATACAATGTTACCTTAAGTATAAAGCTAATTTAATCTTTACAGATTTAAATCATAAATATAATTAATAAATTATCAAACATCATCAAAGTACTGTTCCTTCCACCTGACTTTTTCCATTGTCTTTTTGTGTCTGTCCTCCTTTGACATTTCGAATTACCTGCATGAGAGCCTATCTCTATATACACCATTTTTAAATGATAGAATCCACTTACAGCATCTAAAAATACACTTTGCTATCCTTGAATTTTCTTTTGAATAAGAAATAATCGCATAGCCAATAACATTTCTACAGAATTGTCTTTACATTTCTTTCTTCCTTACTTTCTCCTTCGGTATAGCCAAACACAACACGGTTACTTCCCTGACATGGGGTTAACACATTATCATTGTTACTTGGTTTCATAAAGTTCATTGCTACTTTGGAAAATGACTCTGTGAAAGGAAGAAAAAGGAAGAAAGGCACTGGGGATATATGTTTATTGTCTATGAAAGTCTTTTTTTTTTTTTTTTAATCCTACATTCTCCCATTTAAATAAACATTTGGGTATTCTTCTCAGCCCTGTGTACTCAGCCTGTGCTTTGAGAATCAAGTTGGCTCTTTTCCATCTCATCTATTATCACCGATAATAAAGGTTTTGCAGGCCAAATTAGTCACTTGTTTGCACCTGTGCCCCCTAACGTCGTCATTGGGTTTGCACAGCTGTAATTACCTTGAATACAGTAAACAGTTCAGATGATGCACAGGTTGGAATAGGATACACACTTGAATCTCTTTTAGCTGTGTTGACTGTGAGGTCAACCAGAATAAAAAGCAGTAAAACTTACTTCTATTACTGGTGTTTATAAATGTGGCTTTTCAGGGTCAGCTCTATACTCTGAATGTTAGGAGCAGAAATGCAATTTGTTTCACTGTTAAGGTAGATAGAAGGGGAAAGGAATACAATGCAAAACAGAATTTGAATTTACTACCTGAGTAGTGCTTTGGGTTTCAAATATAAAAGCACAAACATATTCAGTTTTTGTGCATGTGAAAAGTTCAGACTTTTCATCATTACTTCTGACAGGTAGCAACCGCAGCACTAAAGGCCTTGGTGAAGTATTTTTAATCTTCTAGCTATTTATTAATGGTAATCATGGCTGGATATAGTCTACAGTGGTGATGAAGGCAACATGTAGTAGTGAATATTTTGCCTTGCTAGAGGACAGTGAATATTCTGCCTTGCTACAACACAGAAGGCCAAAAGCCCTTAGTCTCTGAGGCAAACCGATCCAGGTTTGAGATAAAGGTTTTTCAAATAGTTTTGTGACTGCAAAATGCAATTTTTTTGAAATCAGCAAATTAATTAGTACACTTGCTGTTATTATTTCGTCACCTACAGCAACTGGAAAAGTAAGTCCTGATGCAAGCCTTATACACCAAACAGAAATATTTTCATTCATTTTAACAGAAATATAACACTGATATTTGAAAACTAATCACATAACACTATATTAGTGCAGTTAGATGTTTACATTCTCTCTGGGCAGACATTTCAGTCGCAGACTTTTATTCTTCTCAGTCATACGCTACCTAATGGTAACTTTGAACCTGTCTTGCCTTGATATCAGGTTGCAGAGTGCTATCTACCAAGCCATCTATCCAATCGTTAAAGAAAGACCTTTTGTGATATTTTTAATTAGTTTTAACCTTCTTCACATCTTCAAGCATCTTTATGGATGCTCATTGATTTTAATTACCATACTGATAGGTAACTGCTTTGAGGTCCTTATTAAAATGACCCTCTGGCATGTCTTTTGAATGGATCGTCTATGTAGGAATTTTTACTTCAAAAAAAAAATCATTTTGCATTTGCTTGGATTTTCTGTGTCAAGAGGCAAACTGTTGAAATAAAACTTTAAATATTTTTCAGATTGCATAAACAGAAAAATATTGAAGAAAGACAGGAACTTTATAGAATGTTTTATTCTGAGTACTTTGACTTTTTTGGTAGGAAGAGGATGTCTGCATGTTTGTCACGTAAATGTGAAGCCTGTAAATTCATTACATCCATGAAAAGTAACAGAAATCTGTCACCAACAGCAGTGTCCAATATTAATTCTCATTCGATCCGCTTCTGGCTATTCTCACTAGGATGTTTATCACCTAGAAACCAAATTTGTATACAGTAACACCCTTTATAAAACACTCTTCATTAAAATTGCATGCACCTTCTGTTCCAGAGAAAAGGAATTTTCCAGTTGACTGCCAGAGCTAAATCATATATTTTTCCAGATTTTCAGATGTCCACATTTTAGTTCCATAAACCCTCAGTCTCAGCTGGTTTTCTACCTAAAGATGTGCAGTACTTAGGTAGAGTAACACCTGTTTTAATACCAGAATAGTTTTCTCTCTTTTTCTTCTTCTCTCCTTCTTGTCTAAATCATTTGTAAATTCTCCACTTTACTATTGATACAACTTATTGAGGCAAGGTTTTGCCATGCTATGCACGAGAAAAAATTTGGAGACATACCCTAGAAATATCTTCCCTATTTGGGAATAAGATGCATCATAATGTTTGCACTCCCTTAAGATAATGAAAGTAGCACAGCTACAAGTGAAGACGTCTCAAAGGAAATAGAAATATTACAAAAACTTGGTCCTGCTTTTTGTTCATCAGTATCCAATTCTGAGTCAGGCTTGGAGGAAAGTTGACATTGCCTCTATTTCTTTTTTCCTCCAATAACACCACACTGATTCTCCTGTCTGAGCTGTGATTTATGTATGTTAATATATATAGCATATATAAGCATATATATATGTTTCTATGTGTCATTTAATAAATGAATGCTTCTGTGTTAAAACAAAATCCTTAATCTATAAATAGAGACCACAGACATCATTTCAAAGGAAAGCAAAAAAGGGCATATCATGTTTCTAATGCTCCACTTTTTTAAATTCAAGATTTTAAATAACTCCATGTTTAATCACAGATCCGGGCTATTGACAAGTATTTTCATTCTCAGTCCATCCCAGAGTGGGATCAAAGTACACAGTTACTCACATATTGGTATTTCACTTCTACTACCTAATTTTTAGATGCCTGCCTGTATGTGTTGTGGAAGGAAATTGAAAGGAGTGGAAATGGTATAAATTGTGATAGGTGCCTAGGCTTAATGTATGGGAAGCTAGTCATGATCATCAGCTGAGCAGTCTTTCCTTCAAGGATGTAGCAAGGCTCAAACTTCTCGTAAGAGAATTTTTGGGTCAGTCTATAAGGAATGTACTATTTGCAATCAATGTGGTTTGTTGTGCTGTATTAAAATAATAACAATAGTAATATATTGATAGACCATTAATTTGTGCCTTCATAGTCTAAGTACTTAAGTAGAATGGGTAAAACATGACTTCTAATTTAAGATACTAGTATACTTGCACAATCTAGAAAACTCTGGTTGTTCTGTAGCTAATAAGCTACAAATATAATCTCTTTTACTTTGCTATTGAATCAGTGAATATTTAATTTATTTGAGAACGGTATGAATTTTAGGTTTAATTCCATTTTAGGGACCTATGTTCTTATTTGGACCTGACCTTCTTCTTCACTAGTAAGCATCAACTTTTATTGTTGGTTTTATATGTTTTTATCAATCATGTCTCATTCAGAGGAATTTATTAAAGAACAAATACAACATAAATGTACGCATGTATTTGCAAAGTCACAGTCTAGGAACTGAAATTAAAGAGGGAAGAGCAATTACTAAGGAAGATAAAAAACAGGGCAGGAAATATAGTAATACGCTCAAATATCAGAACCTGATAACTAAGTAGAGCATCCAAGCACTAGTGAAAAGAAAAAAAAAAAGGAAAAAAAAAGAGTTTTTTCCTGTTTTAGTTAATAACAGTAAAGAATTTTTCTTAATTTTATTTTTTGGAATGTGATATTTTGAACTTTTATTTAGTAGAAAATTGACTGGACAGTGCATCTTAAAGAACACCCTTTGTTCTGGCTTTGGATAGTTTGCATAGAGTCACCATTACAGGGTCACAGTGAAGTAACTCTTAAGTCAGATCTTCCTGACATAGACTTACCCCTGTTCGGTATACACTTTGCCTAGCGAGAATTTTAAAGACATGGCAATTATAGAGAGATACAAGACTGTTAAACTGGTTCAATTTACAGCAGTCTCTGGTAAAGGGATTCGTGGCCTCAGCTTAGATCTGACATGCAAGAATATAAAGACGGCTTGGAGTTACCTGGTTTCAATCTTCTTTCACTGTACTGAGTTTTCATTTCCTACAGCCAAATATTTAGTTAATCTTATATAAAAATGTGATACAGCATATAAACATTTTTCTTCCTCTTGCAGGCTTTATTTCCATGATCCCTTTGTACTACCAGACTGACAACTAGCATTTGCTATCATTTGAAAAGATGAACAAAGGCAGCGAGAATTAAATGTGTCTGTGCCACATTCTCTCGAGTGAAAAAGTGACTCCTGGAATGTCACACCTTAATTGCCATAAAATAAACAAAACCCTTGAAATCTCATTCCAGAATGTGAACTTTTATTTAGAAGTAAATCTCCTTATGTAGAAAAGAGTTTGATTAAAACATGAAGCTCTACATAAAACTAAACTGATGACTCTGCACTGTTTGGCATCGGAAGAAAAAAAAAAAAGCAGAATAATTGAACCCCCTAGGTTATTAAGATTGCAGAACTAAATATATAGTAAACTACAGTAATGAAGATTGTTCAATAGATGTCTGGATCTCAACCCACCAAGAACTTGAGCTACTTTTCTAAGCCATTTCCTTTAGTGAAAAGTCGATTAAAGATTCTAATTTCTCTCACAGTACTGACTCTACACACTGAAGTTATGACATTAAATATTATTTCAGAGATAATTTTCTAAGTGCTTTTTTCCATGATATCTATGTCTGTCTATCTTGTGCTAATCTGATGTAAAATGTAAATCAGAATCCAAAGCTTCAACATTTGGTAAGGCTGCAATGTTTTATGCTTTCAGATCTCCCTAACTGATTTTGGAATTGCACATTCTTATGAGTGAATATTTCTAGATATATGCCAACTGCACCAAGCATAAATGAAGTGCAAATCATGTGCATTTTAGATTAAAAGGACTCATAAATAAATCATCTACACTCTGTGGTATCTCTACACTTCCCTAACAGAACTCCATGATACAGATTTAATTGATCATAGCCTTGCTTGATAATTTTCTAGCTTATTCTAGCAATCAGATTGCCCTGTCTCAGAAAGTTCAAGGAGTTTAAAGCCAGAACAGACTGAAAAGTGCTCAATCTTACTTTATATATATCTCAGCCTATCAAGTTTCACAAAAGGAACTTTTAGCTAGTCTAAAGCAATTTGAAACCCAAGAGACAGCTCTCTGTGCCCCAGGCAAGGACAGAGGACACCAACATGTCAGGTTGCCTGATGGTCCTGCAGTGACTGAGAAAAGATCAGGTGAGGTACACCAAAACGATTGTAGCTGACAAATAGCATCCAATGTGGAAAAAAAGAAAAACAAGAACAAAAAACCCACAGTCCTAGAAAAGTTTCTCAAGGAAATTTGGTTGCCTTAGATGCTAAAAACTATGTTAAAAAATATTTAGGAGTATAATGAATGATCTTATACTGATGAAGACCATTTTTTCCATTATTTTGAATTTTTTTGTTTCCTATGTTGACTCCAGTGTAAACTTCAGCTGACAGAAGAATTAGGTAAAGACCTACACTCATCCCATTTTCTCCAATTTATATATAGTTATTATATTAAAATATTTCCACTTATAAATCAAATAGGTACATTATGAAAGTCCTCCTAAATGAATAAAAATTAGGACAAACAAAGTGATGGTGGGAAGACCCAGAAAAACATCATTTAAGTCTGAAAAACTTGGTACAGACTAGGGATCACTGAAGCCTAAAAAGTTCATAAACAGTTGCTCCAGTACTATTAACTGTAACTAGTTCATTGCCTTCTACTGGTCTATAGTCTTCACTCAGATTTCTTCTCTGTATGATTGGACTGTGGTAAACGGACTCAGGGAACATTTTAATTATGTTGCAGTTAGGGAAATGTGAACTACTCAGGTGGCTTGGAGTGTTTCCATGTTGATTTTTTTTCCCCTAGCCTATCTGAACTTTCTATATCTAAAATATGTTTTTCAGCCAATAAAGATCTACGTGGTAGTATATGTAACTCAATATTTTAAAGGTAATTGACCCTCAAATTTAGCATGTAGTCAGAATCTAATCTTCCTATTTTTCAGAAGATAAAACCCTTTACCATACAAAACAATGATTAAATAATTTATTTTGCACAAAAAAGGTATCTGAAATAATAATTTCTATAGATTATACTTGCCGGTTTATTTCACACTGTATTTTTTCTTATTAATTATTTAGAATATAGTTGATAAGTATAACAGTAATTATTATGAGGTAACCAGGACAGTAGTTTAACATGCCAAAACTCAAATGTATTTATGCCCTACAAGCAGTTTTACAATTCAGAACTTTTTCCATGGTATTCCTTGCTTTAAAGGGGACCTTATGCAGTTATAATTACTACTACATTGTGTCTACCATGAACGAAACTCAGTCAGTTCACAGATAAGCAAGACTTCTTGACTGTTTCATTCTCTCAGTCCCTACTCTCACCGTGTTCTGCTGCTCTATAATATCATGAGAACTGTAATAAAATCAAAGGGAAAGTGGTACTGAAGAGAACCCTACCATATAAAATAATGTAATATTTACAGGGAAATCTGTGACCTTAAGCAATTGACCAAGCAAATGAAAACTGGTCTTTTTCCTTAAGAGAAGTGAAGTTTTAATAAATAAGGTTGAGAACTACTGCAACTACATAAAAGGCAATGAAATAAGGCTTAAAGCATACTCAAAGAAAAAAAAAAGCTTATACTTGAGTAGTATTGTACAATACTGAAATTAAACTTAAACATTTAAAATATAACTTATGATTAGAAATATTGATCTGAACTAAAAATAAAAAATATATTTCACTTAAACAAATATGAGGTGTTCCAGTGTTTACATGCATCAATATCAATTTTTTAATGGCAAATTTTATCTATAAAAACTAAATATATTAAAATAAGCACACTTTCTACAAAGTAGAATCCTTGGTACATAAAATGAAAGTCATATTCCTTGCTTTGGTAGCTAATGCTCTGTTTTTAATAGTTACATTAATGTAAAACCGCCAAAAATGTGGTCAACAGTTACCATTTGGTAAAGAAGCTCATTTATATTAGCTGAGATGCATAAGCCATAGACAAAGATGTTAAAAATGTAGCACTCAATGCAAGGATGTATAACCTATTTACTGCTAATGTAAATTAAATCTCGTGTCGTGGCAAAAGTTCAAAGATAAGAACAGTGAATAAAGAAGATATTGTAAAGCTTTCTATGCTTTAAGATATGTACTGTACTAAGGACAGAGACTCTTTTGACACATACCAAATGGTTATCTCTTCTTGTTCAGGCACAAAATATTTACTTGGAGTAGGAACTTTGATATTATCGATATATTGCAATGTTGCAATAACAATTTTGGCAAAATAAGTGTAGCATCAGATTCCTAGAAACAGCAATGTAGTTACGTTAAAGTCACCAAACAGGATAATTCAGAAAGTTCAGCATGGTACATAGATGTACTGAGTTCTAGTTAATTAGTTGCTTTAGCTATATTTAATTTCTTATAGCTTGAATATATAGTTACGAAATCAAATAAGTATCCAAAATTTGTGTGATCCGGCCTAATCACTGAAAATAGTAGCTAAACTGAATTTTACAACAACAGGCTTTAGTATAGTGTCATTTTTTTTCCTGCCTTAATGAAATCCATAAGTAAAAAAATACAAGTACTAAGTCTATATCTATAGCTATATCTATAGCTATAAGTGTCTAAAAATATTTTCTGTTTGTTTTTTTAACTAGCATTTAGATTGAGGGGAGAGTTGTTTTCTACCCATGAAAATCTGTTCATCCGGGCCCAGATTTTTATAGGAGTGCCTGATGTGGTGTCATGAATTTGGAAACGTATGCAATAATTTAGCTGTCATAAGTAAATATCAGTTTAGAGGGTTTATATCACAAAAATATTATGAATTAAAAATATAGTTTATTCATATTTCACATATATGTAAACAAATAAATAAAAAAAAAGACTAATTTCCAAGCAAACTGTACTGATTTCTCTGGTGGTCAGTTCATGTATGTTCTATGTCGTATTTATATGGTAGAACTTTAATACCGCTTCGAAACTTCACATCGCTCAGAAATCCACTGCAAACTTTAAGGGATCTACAGATATTGAATTTTTCATGCATTGTATAATATAATAATACCATAATGAAGGTTTCTGTAACTGATCATGAAAAAAGCATTGCATTTTTTTTCCTAGTATGCATTTTATGTATTTTATCCACTTTAAATACAGAAAGAAATTATATCGCATCATGGACCAGTTGTTGACTTCTTCTATTATTTTATTTAAATGTAAATTCATCATACGTATTCTCAATATAAGATACTGTCAAACAGTGAAGGTGCATGTTTGTCTGTTTCTATGTAGATGTCTTACAGTAAGATTAAAAATGGTAAAACTGTTCTTAAGTCATCTAAAGTAATTACTTTCAACTCAGAGTTTGTTTGTTTCTTTGTTTTTTCAGAAGAATTTGATAAAGTGTATTTTACATATCAGTGAAAAATCACTTTAGTCACATTTTAAGATGATGGAAATATGATAAGTGATTTCACTGGTACAATATGCTAAACTCTACCAGCCTTTTACGTAAAATAGTTTTGACAGTTAAAATACTCAAAATTTGTTCATTTGCTTTAATGAACATTAAGAAAAGAAAGCAACGTACTGAAATACTCTGATATCTATTTTGTTTATGTTGGTTTATTTAAGAAATCATTTGACCAACCGCCCCATAAAAAGATTCAGCCTTCTAGCAAAAGACAGAATCATCTACAACAGGAGAATGTTAATATGTTTTAAAGCAGTATATAACATGGAAAACGGATTTTTGATAACACAGCCAATTAGTTTTATACTTCTTGGAATTGCATGTCTGCATTCACAGAAGTATTGAAACAGAACATCAACCATGGGATGGGCATCTTTTACCCATGGATCAAGCCCTAATTTGACAAACTACATCATTTCAAAATAAAAGTGATTCCTAAGTTGTGGGGAATGTGGAGAAAATTAAGAAGAAAAAGTAAAATAAATGATTAGATACAATGTTTTTGATATAGCTTTCTTCTTAAGAAACTACAGGTAAGAATAGCAAGTATGAATATAACTCTATATTGGAAATATTCTCTTTAAATGTCCAATTGCAGGGCACTGACACGAATGTCACTTGTCTTCGGGGGCCCCTTGTATAAGGTTTACTGCCCGTTGCTCTGAATTTTAACATTATAGTTAAAATAGAGTACACATTTTAGTAGTACAATTTAGTTATGGAAGGATAGTTTAGGTTGCATCTAAACGTCCGTTACAGTCCCATTTTCACTCAGGTACACTTCCTCAGCTATTTATGCTGGAAAGGAAATAATCTATTATTTCATCTATTGTGATTGCTTCCTTTCTCTATTCGAGTAATTATTCAGTTTCTTTTTTGAAGGGCATCTCTACCCTGTGGACTGCGGTACAGTACAGAGAAACCTACACAAGAGCTAAAGGAGCTTGATCAGTTGTTAGATATAGTTCAGCTAAGTGGCCTGGAGCTCTGACTGGACTAATTTAATTTGTCAAGAATTTACCTTATTAAGAGTTCTGTGTGGGCTAATTTACCTTCTGTGAAGCTCTGTGCTGCAGTAACTGCATTGTTCTGGGTACCTGGAATTTTTTATTCAATTCTGCAATATGTGATGTTAATATGGCAATACTAGTTCTTGTTAGAACAGGGCAAAGAAAGAAAAGGTGTGGGTTGATGCTGAAAATGTGTAGGTTGATATTGAACAGGAGTAAGTCTCTCGTAGTTCCTATGCTATGTCTAGCAACATTGTGGAGACATCTTGAACAGCGTAAGACCTCTAAAATGACATTAGGCACCCGTGCTTAAAAAGCTGAGTCACTTATTTACTGTCATTTTAATACATAGTAAATTATTTCATTGATCCAATTTCCATGTAAACTTCAGCTGATCTTCCACTTACTCAAGAAATTCTTAGATCAGATTATCGTTAAATGCACATGTATAATTTTTCAAGTGTCCCACATAGCTAGCAAATCAATTGCTTCAGTCTGCCTGAAAGGAGGGGTCTGAATTTATTCTCTCACTCATTTCTGTCTGCTTGGACATAGAGAGAAATGAATTAAGACAGAATTCAGCTGCTCAAATAAAACTCCGAGACATACATTTGTGGTAGGGAGTGGAAATTTAGGAGTTTCATTTGTGATTTTTTTATTTGTTGAAATTCTGTGAACAATGCTAGGTGAACTTCAAAATCTTGGATGAAAAAATGTCTTTGGGATAAGGTTCCACAGGAGCTTCTTCAATGGCTACGTATTGAAATAGGGTAAGGAGGTGGTTAGAGAAGTACACTGCAAAAAATCATTAGATTGTATTTTTTTAATTAATTCATTTCTGGATAAAATTACAGAGGAAGCTAGGTTACAAAAATAGTAGATTGACGAAAATCTTGAATTACTCTAGAGAGAAGATCTTAAGGAAGATGGAGATGCTTCTGAAAGAAGACACAAGAGGCAATAGTCTGGTCTTCTTTGAATGGGTTGTTTATGTCAGAATGCTAGGACACAACATTAGAAAAGTTATCAATGAAGATTTTGCAGAACTCTAAAAGAATTTAGCTGGCTTGACAGAAAATGCCAAGCTCTAGTGCCAAATATTTAAAGGCAGACAGTAAGCTGGAAGGGGATACGTATATGACCCTAGATGAAACAATCAGAGTACAAACGTGTTGGCTTTTATACATTCACTTTCTTTTTCTCATCAGAAAATATATCTGAAAGGCAACAAAAAATAAGATAAAATACTTCAATTTAAATGTGTTTTTTTCCTGTGTAAGTGTTCTATGCCCTCTGCATAAAACTTTGTTCTCCTGGAGCTGTACTGCGTACCAATTGTTTTTTATCTTTCTAGTAAATTTCAGAGTAGAAACCGGTAAATGCAAATGCAAAAGGACACTTCTTCACAAGTATGATTTTCGTTTCCCAAGATTCCTATGTCATTTCAGGCTGGCAGCTCAAATTTGACTCAGATGACCTCCCTCTCTGTGCTTTGGCACTAATCTGAAATAGTGTTTAGAAGTCCAAATAAGTATTCCCTTGTCTGATAGTAAACAATCATTATTAAAACAATAGCTCTTCATAGTATCAGACCTACTTTTTGTTTAAATCAAGAGCTGGCATCAGCTGGCACCTGAACTGCAGCTGTATAAGAAATCTCTGTAAATTTGAACAATTAATGGTAATCATCACTGTTTAAAAAGCATTTGCAATTGCTGTCATGCATTGTGGTACTGCTCTATCTGCATATATAAAGAAAGATAGAAGATAGGTAGCAAAAGAAGATCAGGGATGCGTATAAAACATACCTGAGAATAAATGAGCATCTAAGCAGGCAGGGTATTCCTGACTTGAAGCTAAGTAGCTGAACAAGCAAAAAATATTGTTCTTAGAAAATATTGTTGACACCACGCTAATAAAGTCAGACCCCTAAAATGGATTTGATGTAGTGAACTCTAAATATAGGGGGGGGGAAAAAAAGATCACACTAAATAAATTTCATATTGTTCAAATTCACAGCAGTATACTTACATATAACTCATCATAAAAGCACTAACCTTGAGAGTTACTTAAGCATAGCAGACTTCACAAATCCAGAAAAAATGCATCAAGAATCATACCTTTATTTATTTTTCTCACACATCCACCATTCAATTTGTCTGGGCACAGGAAAAGCACACAATGACCGCTGATGTGATTTGATTTCTGCCATGTAAAAGTAACAGGGTTGGTTGTCATCTGTTATGAAACAGGAACGCAAAAATGGTATTATTTCAGGGTTGTCATTTATTTAGGCTGTATTTCTATTTTGAGTGGGTTTTTTGTTGTTTTATTGCAGTGGAAATTTTCTGAAAAATGTGCTATTTACTGAATGAGACATTGCTTAATATTTATTATTTATGTTTATTTCTTCAAAATCTATGGGAAGGAAAAAATGCAGGAGGCAGGAAATTTGATAAGAAAATATTTGATAGCAAAATATTTCAAATAGATCATTTAAATGAGATTTAGATGATTTCACATATTTCTGCACATGAAAAGTAATCAGAATATCATGATCTGATGCATTTTAAATAATCAGGAATAAAAAAGTTAATGTTTATTATCATCTTTATCTTATTTTTCATTAATTTCAAATTATGCTTTTAAGGTTTTTTTCTTTCTTTCTTTCTTTCTTTTTTTTTTTTTTTAAGAAAATCTATGTCAGGAAGCAAGATTTGCAAAAGAGCACAGGAACCAAATGGCAAAGCTAAGGCCTTCTCGTAAGAGCTTCTCTCATGCTGTACCTAACTGTAAATCTATATAAAGTTTTTTATAGCAGGCTGTAGATGTCTGCTGCTTAGAAGATACAGAACAGCCTGTATTCTGACAATCAGAGTACAATCAGAGCATTTTTAGGCCCACTTACTAACAGAAAACACCAAATTCCCTGCAAAAGCAGATGGCAGTAATGCTTCAATTAAACTCTTTTTTTCACTACCTTCACCTGCTTTTACCCAATGAACTAATATTTGGAGAACTTGCCTTTTTTTGGGGGGGAGGGGTAGAAATTCCCTATTTTTTAAAATATTCCCTGTTTATTTAAAGCTGTTTATCTTTTCATAGAATATTTATTAAGCAGAAGTAAAATGATTCCTGAAGTTGGTAACGAGGACATTCCTTAGAAAGAATGGAGGTAATGATTCCCATTCTTATCCCAATGAGCAGATGCCACTGAACGGCTCAATGTGCTCAATCATTAGGTACACCGTGGCCTTACAGGTTCTACACATTTAGCTACACGACAAAGATGTTGTGGCTTTAACTTCCTTACTGCGGCATGTAGGGAAGCCCTTACTGCAATAAATGACTGGAGATATTCACAAATGAAAGCTACTAGTTTATCTTTCCCTGTCCAAGAACCTGTAAACAGCATACTATGCCTATGGATATCTTCTACATAACTCTGCTGACTAAAATATTACCTAGTAGTGGTTTCCTCCCGCACCGCTAGTGTCATATCACTACACAATGCAAATTTATTGATGTGTTTTCCTCAGACCACACTTAGAGAAACTTTGACTGGAAATTCAACCTAACTTTGCGTATAGAAAGTTGGCATTTGGACGTTCATTTGATTCATACAACTTATCCTGAAGAAAGCAATGGACGTTTTCCACTTGTCCCCTAACACAGCAGTAACTCTCTAATGAGTTAATTGGGTTACTGAAATGCCAATGCATGCATAAACACGGAAAACTAGCGGTATATTTGGGGCTGTAGTTGAAAATTAGGAAGTGGAATGAGAAAAAGGAGTGAAATAATGAACATTGTTTTGATACAAACCCATTTAAGCCCATCACTTTCTCTTCTCCAATTTTTCTGATGCAAATGTCTTAATAGTGGTCCAAAATACATAATGGGCAATAGACAAGCGAAGGAAGAACACTTTAGTAAAAAATTTCTCTTTGCAGCTTTCTTTGATCTTTCAGCATTTTACTTTCTTTTTGGTTTCCTACTCAAATTAGACAGAAGTACTCCCCTCAAACTCAGTGGAAGTTCATTTTCCCACTTTTCATTGGCTAATTAAAAAAAAAAAAAAGAATCTTTTATCTGAATATTTAATTTCAGGATAGCTTTTATTTTTCAGATGTGTTTCATCAAATATATATTTAAACTTTCATTACTGATAATGTCTCTCAAGGGATAAAAGTTTTAAGTTAAAGTTGCAGTAAAGATTAAAATTAATTTCCAAATGTGTCATTTAAATTTTAAAATTCTTTGAAATAGTTTCTCATTTGAAGGAAGTCATCATAACTCCTTGGGTGAGTTCTTTGAGAGAGAAAAAAAAAAAAGGGAAAAACTCCTTTGGCCCTTATAGAAAATGTAATATGCAAAATCTTAAGATTTGCTTCTTTAGGAGGCAAGACTGAATGTTTCTGTATTTATGTGAATATTAAGCTTATAGGCATGATATGATATGCCTATAGACATGACAAAGGATTCTTAGCAATGATTTGTTCTAAGCTGACTGATTTAAACATTTTAATTATTTTCAGCAGAGATTCAAAATAATCTGCAAAATAGCAGCTGATTATTTGACAAATGACATCTTTAATTAATATCTGAAATTAGAAGGATTGACAGATATTTGCTTTAATATTCAGCAGAGATGCATTAATGGTATTTGTACAGAATTTTTGGGTCTCTTACATTTATCTTTGGGGAAAAACAATGAGGCATATAAGTGTTGTTAATTTAATCCCAGTACATCATTGTATTTGTTATCAATCCTGTGTCTATCCAAGTTACTAGACAATAATAAAGATAAATAACCATCTGACAGAGCTCTGCAGATACCATTCTAAATGACTGAGTCAGACTAAAATTTGTCATACTGTCTAATGTTTAACAATGAAAGCAACTCAAGGACAGTTACATTCTGCACAGGTTCTTCATCATTTCAATAGCTTAAAGCCACAAGGATATTTTTTAATTGTTTATGTAATATATCATCTGAGTGTCTCCTTCACTTGGAAACAAGACAGAACACAGTAAATTAATAGTAAGCTCAGGCACAGCTGCAAAGTAGCTGCTATATGATAAGATTGATTTATATCTAAGGTGATGACGCCTGGACTCCAGATAACTAAGCAGGGAATATAAATTTTCTGCAATATCTCAAATCAGGATCAGAAGTCTGGTATTCCAGACTTCTGTGTTGATACAATAGACTTTGATATATTGTGCTATGGTAAGCATACACTTGTGTGAGTTAACATTGAAACTATAAGAGGAGGTAGAAGTTGAATGACTTAGCAGGTTATATTCTTTAGGTCTGTCACACATTTCTATGGAGTAGCAGGTACTGAATTTCTATACGAAAGTAATAATGAAAAGTAATGCAGACAGAAATAGCTTGCCTCTAGCAAGACTAATGGCAAGGTCAGATTACATCAATTAAATGAGAAAGCCTGCAAGATAAAGTTCATGCCACACATCATAAGCCGTTTGCCTCCTTCCAAACAAGTATCTAGTTTTACAAGTATAAGGCAGCTTAACTGTAAATTCATAGAGCTGCAACATGAAAAGACTGTGGAAAAAAAGTATTCCAAAATAGTTAATATGGATATTAAACAATGTGCATTTAAAAAAAAAATGAAACTAATAAAACACTGAAAGAGATCTTTCTAAAAAAAATCAGAAACATCACAGAATTGCAGTCAATGTTTTCTACTGTTGAACAATTTTACAGTTTCAATACCTTTTCCTTTATATTTTGTTGCAGATTCTGAATAATATTTACAAATAGTGTGCAATGATTAAAAATGCATAAAACCAGCAAGCAGATTCACATTTTCTCCTTTGAAGTGTGATTGCTTTGCAGTCATCTATGAGAAAACTCTCTTCCTGCTGTGTTTTGGACCTCAAAGCTGATTATAGGTATTGTTACATTACACATCCATGCTAGGTGAGAACCTGGCATGTGAAGCCTCTGCTTGTTTAGTTCAAGTTCTACTCTTCGTTTCAGCCCTTTCTACATCTGGAATTAGAGGTAAACGAACTGCTGTCTCACTAAGCTTTAGTATTCAATTTGAAGAAAATCCAGCTTCAGCAGATCCTGCAGGCAGCCTCCCATGAAGTGTGGTGCAAAGGGTACCTTCACTGTTAGGTTTTTCTCTGTTTAAGCCACCATCTTATGGCCGATGCCCAACTATGAGTGCAAAAGCAGCAGGTCAGTATCAAAATATCACAGAGCTAGATGAAACACAATCACAGGAATCACAGTCTGCAGAGAAATGTGAATGATATCATGCCCCATCACTCAGAATAAACCTTGCCTTGTTGGTACTTTTAGGAGGAATAGGCAAGGCAGATGGGTGAAAATATGAAGCAGATTGTTCTAAAGAACAAAAAAAAGGTCTAACAAACAACATCATAATTTCTTTCATCCAGAAAGCTTTATTTTAAATGTTTACTTTGGTTGTTTGCATTTCTTATTTCATGGGTGAAATAAGAAATAGCTTCATAGATTAAATAAGAAATAGTGATAAATTCAATAATATTTTTAATAACAGTAATAATAAATACATGAATTTCCTGGCAAAGAAATTAGTTCTCCAAAATATTGACATAGTTACAGCATTGAATTTCCAAGTCTCAGAAAGAATACAACAATTTATTTTAAAGATTAATAATAATCATGAACTTAAGTCATCAAAATACAAAGTCTTAACAAAAAACTCCCTGCAGTCATCCTAAAGGACAAAAATTCTCCCTCATTTTTTTTCTCCTTATGAATAATTCAGAATAGAATGCAACTGAGAAAATTGTGATCTCTTGATAGACAAACTTTAACAGAGGGAGAAGTAAAATGTATCACGAGTCAATTAGGAGCTACACAGAAAATAAAATGTAGGTGAAACGATTTAATCCGACATGATGAAAGGCAGTATTGGTGCAGAAGAACATGTAAGATTTATTTACAGTATCTGCAAAAACAAAAATATGCAAGTAGTGCCAGATAGGTTCTTCTCTCTTTTCAGATATCTTGTCTGCAATGATGCACCTAAGTATAAGGTAGCACAACGTGTACGAAAAGTAAAAACCTTTTATTTAACTGCATTCAATAAGATACGCACAATGTGTGGGTGGAGTTCTGTGTTGTTTTGTTTTTGTTCTGTTTTTTTAATAACTTCAGCAGATAAAGTATCTGAAGATAACAGGTACTGAACTCTCATATAGGACTTCACATTATCCACTTGAGTAAGGCTCTATTCTAACTAGAAAGTTTTCAGTATAAGGGGAGTCACATTTTTGAAAGTGCTAAGAAAAAGAAGTTTTTGAATTAGATGCTTAAATGCGATCAGTTCATTACTGGGAGAATTAAAAATAAACAAGCAAACAAAAAACCTCTCATTAAGCATCTACTTTAGCTAAATGGGGGAACTCCAGAAGGTACATTGCCATGCTCATGGTATGTCCAGGCTCATGAAAATGAGACTCAGTTCAGCTCAGTTCATGTATGACAAATGCTGTGTAGGCAAATGGTAACTCCCAGATTTGAATTAGAAAGGTCACTCAACACAAATAATTGCTCAGGGCTGTTTATATGACTTATATTTTTTCCTTAACCTTTTAATCACTTTGTTTGTTGATTAGTGTGTAGTCTATGGATATAAAAGAGAATAATCTATATTAGAAACAAATGATATACATTTGAAACCTGAACAAAGATAAATGTGCACACATGTATGCACAGACACCAGTTATATGTTGATAAGATCTATAAAGACAGTAGATGTCCTTATGTTTATGTAGGAAATCATATGATTTATATATCAGTTTTAATGTTAAATAATATCATGAACTGGCTAACTGCAATATTTTTTGCAGACCTGGGTAGGGATTTCTGGCCAGTCCTCATTGGAAAGCCTGAGTTGTAGATCGAGTCCCTTCTATAGCAGCCAGATCACTTTATTGGTGTTCTGTGATATTAAACCCCTTCTACTTTTCTTTCTACTTTTTACACTCTTATTCTTTCAGTTTATGCATATGACAGTGCTTTACATGGGGAAATTACATAAATGCTCTGATAGACATAGCATAGATGAATAGTGATGAAAGAGACACAGATTTAGCTCCCCTTTCTACCAGATTTGGAGTAAGGATTTGAGTCTAGGTTTTCTGATGCTGAGCCAGAATACATATATGCATTTTTTCACACATACAGATATATATAGGGGGGAATGTACTGTAAATATGTGCACAATCCTAGGAGTGAAATATGGAGCTATTATGTCTTGAATCAGTGAATATTTATTATTTATGTAATGTTTATAGTCTGAACAGCGGAAGCTGAAAGAAAACTATCAAAACAGAAAATGGATAGTCATACTTATTAGCCATGATCAGATTCAAATCAATCAATGTTAAAAGTCTTGAAAAAAAAAGAATAATTAAACTTAATAATTGAAATGTCAGAAAGTTTTGCAGGACATCATGATATTTTTTTTTTTCCTGTGATAAAAATAAGAGGAACTGAAGGACTTTTCTGCTCTCAGAATAGCTTGCAAAGGATGTTAATAGTCGTTCATTCGAGGAACTATGTTTCTCCAACACAATGGAAATACTGCCTATATATAAAGAGACATAATTTTGCCACTATTCAATCATAAATATTTAATTATTTGTTCTCTAAAGAAGCTTTAGGGAGATAAAATAATTTCTTCATTTATGAAATATGATTACACTGTGGGTCAAGCTATAAAATAATAAAAAAAAGCCCTATACAACTCAAACATTGCTGTGTCATATAATTGTGATGATACATTTGTAATTTAAAAAAAAAATACCTAAAATTCTGTCAGGCAAAAGGAGATTTAAGGTACCTTGAATATTCAGAGTAGAAGAGATAAGAATGATGAATTATTAGTGATAACAAATAAAGACTATCAAGGAACAATTTTCTTCAAACTCTTGAGTCATTATTTTTCTGAGTGTTCTGTAACGTGTTGACTATATTCATTTTCTTTAAGAAATAGTCAATTAATTCATAATAGAATAAATTCTAAGATTTCAATCAGTTTCCTTATTGTCCTTGATGCATAGCAGTCAGGCATTCATTTTGTAATAGCCAACGCACCACTCAGAGAGGAATCTGAATAGGGATACCTAATTTAAATAGAAATTAGAGTTCTTTTTAGAGGGACTCAGAAAAATAAAGATTTTTAGGAGAAAAAAAAAAAATAAAGCAAAGTCCTCAAAACTGCCAAGAGTATGCTTTTGAAATATTAATCAAACTGCTAGGGAATCACTCTTAAAATGAAGTTGATTGATTGATAGAGGCTTATTTGTATTGCTGGGATGAAGAAGTGTTGAGTTTCCTCCTTCCACTAATCTTCTATTTTCTTAAATCACTATTTCTAAAGAGGATATTTTTCTGGTATCATTTATTATCCTGGTTTACAAAAAATAGCTTTTCAAGGAAGTATTAAGCAAAGTAATTACTGAACCTTATTCAGTGACACTGTATAAGACTTTGCATTTGTGCACAATTTTGTCCAATATTTCCTGTTAAAAATGTGATTTTTCCTGGAGGATTATTTTTTTATTAAGACTGATTATTGAGATCCGATTTTCACTTTCTTGTTGTTATGTTTATGCTACTCTTATAATTTGATTGCTATATTTTATAGAGGCTTTGTAAAAAATTGTAATCTATATAAAGTGACTTTACAATATACTTAGTATGAATTGAGATTTATTGTGCTTAAAGAGAGCTAAATTAATATTAGAATTTATCCTTTAGAATTTCAAAGTAAGCACATACATAACAAGTTCTGTACATATCAAGGATCGGTTTTACTACTGGAACCGTACATATAAATGTAGATGTATAAAATAGTATTTATACATTTATTTTATTTTATTTTATTTTATTTTATTAATTTATTTAGGTTTAGTATTTAATGATTTGTAGATGTATAGACATAAATATCTTTCTTCATCAACCATCAGTAGAGTAATTCAGAACGAAGACTTCTCTCCTGTCCTTGAAGATAGATGAGTTTCTTTTACAATGAAACCTCTGTATGAATTACTCCACTGAAATACTGGGACAATTAATGGAACATAATACCTCTACATTTACTCTGCAGAGACAAAAACTGTCCAAAGGTACATGGTGAAAAGGTCTATACATGTGTTTACTTTTTGATAACCTTCCGTAAGAATAAATCCTAAAACCCTCACTTGAGTAAAACATAGTATATTGTTATCTTTAACATCTCTGAAATGTTTGTCATTTTTGCGCAGTCATATATATGTAACAGGAATAGGTACTCAAAAAAGACATCTGGTTTGTCCTTTAATGTCAAGAATAGGATTGCAATGAAGCATCTTGTTTTTTTTTAATTCCAATTTATTTCTGTTATAGGCTACTGTGTAACAGAAGTTAAATTCAGAAGGATCTGAAATATATTTTTCCCTTCTACTACCACACATTTAAGCTTAACATTCCTTCTGAATGCTAACATTAACTCAGAAACTCTGATAAAAAATTGAAATTCACAATTCTTATGTACCATAGAGAGAGAAAAAAATTGCATGGTATTACCAACATCTTTAATCCTGAAATATCAGGCAATTTGAATGTAGGTCAAGATCCCAGATGATCCTAGCAAATGAATATAACCATTTTACAGAGGAGGCAGACAATACCAATGGTTCTTTCTAGTCTTTTCTAGGAAAATTCCTCCCAGATCTCAGGCATAGAAATTTGTTAATATTGTGATGTATAAACACAGAACAATTTAAATGTATCTACAGTTTCTTATTCTCATTTGATTCCAAAACCTTTCACATTGTTTCATCAAAAGAACATTTGAATTTTAAGTCAGATATCTGTTACACATTCAACACTAGCTTTATCTCACTTAAGTCCTTGGTATTTAATGCACAATTTGATGATTTTTCCAGGAGTGTTGCTTTCTACCCTGATTTTTTCCTCTTATACTCATTTCACACTGGAGAATAAATCCTGTGCAGTCCCAGTGATTTATTGGCTTTGAAATGCCCCAGGTAACTTATCACTTGTGGCTCACTGACCCTGAAGGAATCCAAGATAGCAAGTACATGGCCAATAATAGATGGCATTGGTTAATGTCTTTTCTATTGTGCACTTACTAAGCAGTCTCTTTTTATTTCTGTCCCTTGAATGAATCCCTCAACATTTTAGTCTAGCCTAAAGTATCTTTTTCATTTGTTAAATTCTGCAGATATTTCATGCATAATTTATTTACTTTTTGTGTATATTTCTATTAATCTACTGACAATATCTGGCAGCACAGTATCACGATGTTATTGATACGAGTTTGGGAGAGCCACAATACTCACAAATGGTGAAACTATGATTGAAATTTTCATGTCAGCAAAAAAATGCCAGAAAACTTGAACTAATCTTGAATATTCTTAATTCTATTACGTGTTAAATATACACATATGTATCTGTGTGTATGTGTGTGTGTGTGCGTGCGTGCGTGCGCGTGTGCGCATGTGGGTGCATGCATGCATGCATGCATCTTCATAAAGTCTGAAAGCCTGGTTATTATACCTTCAGTGGTGGAGTTCTCATAGTAACTCATGAATAGTCTAAATGTGAACTGAGACAGGTTTTTCATATTAGAAATAATAGCAAAACTTTAAATTGCTGTCTCCTACTACATTTGAGGATGTGAAACAAGTGTCACGTATTACACTAAAAACTTAAGAGACCCTCTATTCCTTTGGCACGTTAGAAAGTTTTTGCATAGCATGAAGATGGCAAGTACTGAACCTGCCATACAGGACTTTATATTATCCATCCTTCATCTGGAACTTACTCTATTCTGTGCGTAGCAGAACCTTTATCACTAGGAAATGAGGAAACACATCTCTTGCAAATGCCTAAAATAAATAAAATCAAGGTGAAAAACTTTAATGTTATTATATGTTTGAAGACGTCCATAAGAAATAAATAAGTCAGTAAGACATGAATGTTAAAGTCACACAGGGAGGATAAACTGTAAAATATTTTTTTTTATAACTTGATATTTGTTTTGGATTAGGGTGTTCATATACACATACATTCTGTATATATATGCATTTTTATATATAAGTATTCATATATAGAGAATGTATGTATATAGTATATATAAATATATACTCAGAAAGTATATGTGTGCATATATATATACTATATTTTATGTATCTATATATTCTAAATATATCGATTTGGAGGTCTTAAATTAGTTTTTAAATTTAGGTATTTAAAGTCTGAAGTTAGGCATATGAGTATGTTGCTTGATCCTCTAAGATCAATATATTTCAGAAGTTATCTTCAAGCACATAGTTTTGAAATGTCCATAAATACTTTGTAAGTTCTTATAGCGAGTGAGCAGAGAGAACTACAAGGATATTTGTGGATTTTTTTTTTTCCTTTCTCACCCTCTAATTGTTGAATTTAGTCTCTGAATATGACAATCATTCTTTTTAGGATAATTTCATTGTTTTTAACTACCATAATTTTGGAGAACATAACTATGTCTTAAAACTTCATTACTATAATGGTGATGTGAATACCTAAAGCTCAGTTCAGTTGCTATCACCGAAGACTCTAATGCCATTGAAGTGACTTACTTAAGGTTTCTGAAACATCAGCTTGGGCTTGACAAATATGATTAATTACTGATGGAAAATTCATGCCCCTGTGGAGCAGCAGCTTGAGGCTAAGCAGAATGGTCTAGGGTATCTCAAATAGCACTAGATACCAATATGTAGGAATATTTCCCTACTTCACATAAGGGAAAGTAGACCCCTCATTAGGCAACTACATTTAAGGACCTACATTTGAGAGTTGAATCCTATTCTAGCAGTTTTACTTTGCTGCTCTGGTGTCTATCAACATTTGAGATACCCTAGCGTATTCCAACCATTTCAAGTTGCAGAAGTGCCCGCATAGACTTCGGCTGGTCCCTGCTTTCCCCTTCAAGAAAAAAGTTTTTAAGAGTCTCATATCCTCCATGTCACACCTAAACCTATGATGTCTCAGATAATACTATACATCTTTGTATAAACAATTGCACTCCACCCCAGATAAGTTACTATTATTCTTGTCAGTAACTACTACTTTTTGAGTATTTGTCTAAACAATACTTGTATTTATTGTTAAAGTATGATGATTTTGTTGTCACTGAAGTGTCAAAAATGGTCTGTTCCATTTTATAGAACAAAATGAAATCGAGGATCTCTGCCTGAGAGCATAATTTCATCGCGATGATAAGAGATAGCTGGATGAACTTTTTTGCTTGTGGGAACTCTAGTTAAAATCAATGAAAGCAATAATGTGCAAGTACAGTGCAGGCTAAGGGGATCAGTTTTAAATCTAACAGCTCTGTGCTTACTTTCCCCCAGATGAGTCTTCCTATTGATAGAAATTGGATGTTGGTTCTTTGAAGAGCAAAGATATAAATTAGCAAATGTGTTGCAGGCTGACAGAACAGAAGAAAGCATTTTAATGTGAATGGAAATTAAGAGAATCCCTTCACATAACCTGAGAAAAAAGGACCACGAGGAAGCTCTGAGCTTGCTAATACCCAGAAAAAATCTATACATGAAACACAATACTTCCATTTAAAATGTTAATTCACTTGAATGTTATAAATTAGTGATTTTCTTCCCAAGAAATTTCAAAACCATTATTTTAAGTAAATTGAGATCCCTAGAATACCCAGCAGTTAACACGTAGATTGGTCTCATAACAACTCTCCGAACCTCACTGTCTCAGATGAGATTTTGCTCTTTTCCACAGTCCAGATGTCACTCATCAAGAAATATGTTCTCTGAGAGGCATGACAGTGCCTAAGAATGTCAGCATAAATTAATGAGCATAAATTAGAAGAATGAAATTTGAAGAAGGGATCTTACATGTTAGAAAATTATGGAAAATCTTTGCCATCTGTCATAGTCTGATCCTTTTTTCTTTCAAGACTCTCACTGACAGAAAAAAAATGTGTAGATAAACACAAAGGTATTCTTCAAGCATCATTTAATTGACAGTTCATTTTACCCATATTGTATAATATCACAAAACTTTGTATTGATTTAAGCACCGTGGCTTCAATTGCCAAGAACACTTAGATCCAAAGATACATTAGATGGAGATAGAAAGTCTCTATCTTGCACTCAGAATCCTTCCTGAAAGATTTTGAGATACCAAGAATCAACAACAGTTCCACTGATAAAACTGGTCAATCTATTGGATTGACAAGAAACATTTTCTTCATTAGGCTTGCCCATTTACCATTCAATGATGTCTTTTTCCTTAACACACTGGATTTCTTGGTTTTAAATACCTTTGGGGCCTATTCAGAGTATTCACAAAATTGGTCTGGCAAAATGTTTGACACGATTTCTGTTAGCTGCTATGTAACTTAGTAACTATAAGCAGTATGAATGACTGACTGTAGTGAGGACCACTTGAAGAGAAAACTTAGCAGGAGAGAAGCAGTCCTGACAACTTTTAGTATTCATCTAGATATTTTTATTTGCCATTTCATCATACTACTCAAACATCTTTTTTGACATCAGTATGTTTTATTTTTCCTCATGATATTTTAGTAAAATAAGGAAGTGCTCTTTTCCACATTTTTCAAAAGCAGAATTTAGGTACAAAGACACCACTTCCTAGTGCCAACAAGAGGCTTGGACGCTCAAGTGGGTACTGAGTGTGTAAATTTTACCAAGAGAACACTTCCAATCCTGAAATTAAATGCTTATTTGTTACTGAATCTTGAAAGCATAAGACAAATATGTAGCAAATATGCTTATGCCATAAAAACTGTGCAAACGTATAAGTTTTTTTCTTTTTCACATACCTGCTCAACATGAGAAGTTGCTGAGCTGCTAGGTGCCAAACTCAGGTAAATACATAGTTTACAAGCTATGATTTCCTTACCTGTCTCAGCTAAGAGGAATGATCTTTTGGGGGGTATTTCTGGACAATGAGTAGCCACGTAGCTAGTCACAGGCCACAGGCCTTGTACTGAGATTGCAAGACCTCAGGACTAAGGCTTGCCAGGCTTGCTCTATCTGAGCTTGTCTTGACCTGCCTGCAGCTTGGTTTTACTTACTTTAGCAGTTTCTGTAATTGACCAGATGGTGGTGGTTAATTTGTTTTACTCTTGTTTATCATTGCATAATACTGCCGTGGTTTTATGGCTCTAAGACAATGATGCAGTACAGAGAAATACAGGCCTGGTGCGGCAGCAGAGGCCTCGAAAAGCGGAGACACAGGATATGGCGTAGCGGAGTGCAGGTGTGGGATGGTAAGAGATGGGGCACAGGCTGGCACTGGAGACCCTGCTGCTGTTATAGCTATAAACAGCTCACGTACAGTCAGTTAGAGAAATATGGACCTGGAGCTCAGCAAAACTGGCTTTAGGGAGAACAAAGAGAACAAAGAACAAGTCTTTAACACACATAAAAGGCAACTTACATAGTGAATTTGGGTGCAGCATGGAGCTGCACACCAGTGAAGAAAGGGCAAGGTGTAAAAGATTCATAGGAAACATGTAAAAAGACCTTAAGTGGTTCTTACAGCAAGGAGGAAGAATTTATCAGCATGAACTCCATATTCCTCCTGGTGAAGGACTCCGAAGCCGACAGCTCGCTGTAGCACCCCAGGCCCCACCACCAGAATGAAACCACTGACCTTAGCACACAGAGGAGTAGTGGAAGAGTGAATATAATGCCAGGAAAAGGGGTAGAAAATTAAAAGTGTGTGTATAACAATTTTAACTTTATTATCACTATTACTGAAATTTTTTCTTCATAGAAATATTCTTTTTCTTTCTGTAATAATTAGGTCTGGACTAATAACGATTCTTGGATTAGGCCATTAAGATTTCAATTATACTAACATTAAATTCTTGGCTTTACTTATAAGGTATATTTCCTCTTTGCCCATAAACCAGATTTTTAGTGTAGCAAATGCACAGTAAATAGGCTCCCATAGGTTTGGGGATGCACTACGAATGAGATCTGGGTAAACATGAGATTTAACACGAGTGTGTTAAGACAAGAGACAGGAATACAATTTTGCATAAAGAGGTCAGTCAGAGGGGATAGTATTTGGTGATAATTGCTAGAGAAGGACCTATTAGTGGAGGAGGTTGTTACTGGGACATCAAGGCTGTGCAAACATAATGTTCAGGGTTAACAGGGATAATCAGAGCAGACGAGCAGAGCTAAGTAGTACAGGGAGTCAGAATGAGTAACTCAGGACGAACAAATAAGTGCTGGTAAGTGACTGAAATATGGAAAACTACCCCTTGGTAAAGGAGAGACAGAAAGAAGCTGAAGAACAGGGCACTGTAAATGTGTTCAGTAATGGCATTTTTGTGCTGCTATAATCTCAACGGTGGATGAATTAGGCTGCACACAAAAAGCATCCATTCAACCTCAGCTATCATATGACTTTTCCCTGATGAATTTTGGAAGCATCTCTGCTGATTTTGCCTGAAGAGAGGAAAGTTACTCAGAACTACATAAAATTATTCTGTACTCATTTTTGCAGCAGTTTAGAAACCATTTGTTGAGCCTGTGCTAATGAATGCTGACTTGGCTGTACACAGGTTATTTCCAAGATCCATAAGTCAACTGCAGGCTACAAAAAGTACAGATGTAAACTGATTGGACTGTGGAACTGTATTTCCACACATGAGCATACTTCATGGGTACCAAATGCTCTTAGAATCAGTGTCTGACATATGTAATGATCAGAAAGTCAAGGCATAAGACACAATGGACTGGGAGCATGTGCATCATCCAAATGCAACATGATTTTTTTTTTTTTTTTAAATGGAAGAATATAAAGAAAAGGGACAGGAAATAGATGAAATAACAAAAAATGTGCTGCAAGTAAAAGAGAGTATTAAATGAAAGCTAACTTCTAGGTCAAATAAAATCCACTCTTTCTGCTGCTTTTTTTGTCCTGTACCCAGCCTGGATATTAACTGTTAGCAAAACTAGCCTATTGAAGGTATATATTTTTCCTCATTCTCAAATATATATAATGTGTGGTGACCATGTGGCAGGAAAAAAAAGAAAAAAAAGTAACTATTTCTGGAGGTAAAACTGGTTATGTGAATATCTATAGTGAAATGAGGGAAAAGGGAATATTTTAATTTGAAATATGAATGTTTTACCAAAAATATTTGCAAATATATGTTTCTTCTATTATCTATGCTCTTATATTTCATTGTTTTCAAGAGGCCAGATTCTTAAGAAGTATCATCATTTTCATAAGGGTACAGACTACATATAGCTTTAAAAATTAAGAATTGTTTTCACATTCTTCTCTTTTTGAAGGTACTTAATTTTGTGTAGTCAAGAAAAGAGAAAGCTCAACAAACATACCTCTAAGGAAATTACAAATGTTTATGAGGAAATTGATTCATTAGAATTTAATCTAGTTATTCAAAATGTCACCATGTCAATCTAGTAATATTTGAATGTGAATTAATTAATTTAAAATATGCTTATAACATAGGATTAGATTTCATAATAATTAAATGATATATTTTTAGATTCTTGTCAACTTAGCACTGTGTTTATTATAAACACACTGAACTAATTTCCTGACCCGCATGAAACTGTTCCGCAACCTTAAAAATGGTCACAAAAGTCTTTACATTGACATGTTTACCATGCTAACTGGTTACCAAAAGATGGGATGTATTTTACTTTAAAAGCAGACAATGAATAATTAATTTTGATAGCTATATTTTTTGTGTTTTTTTTTTCCCTTAACAGTGTTTCAGTGGAATAATACAAAGCTATTGGCATTAAAAGATTAAACTGTGAAAAATTCCCATCTATTTTCAAATTTGTCTAAATTTGACTCTTTTACTCCTTTATTTAAAAACAAGTCATGTTTAAATTGATTATATAGCCAACCAAAATTCAGAAATTGTAAATATACATTTAACATTCGTAGTTCACATTTAAGATTTTGTTAGTTAAATCATCAAGCAGCAGAATAAACCATAAGGTTAATCTACACAAAATATACATTTGCTGTCTACTCAAAAATAATTGTCAAAAACTAATGTCTCAATCCCAATACCATTGACTGACTTAGGTATTAAAAAAGCATGAATGGAGAGAAGAGTTACTCAGCAGTCAAGAATCTAGTGTAGGTGGACTGGATAGCTCCATCAAGACCTTTAGAAGTATGCTTATTTTCCTTAGTTGCATAGTAACTACAGATGTTTATCTTAGTGGCTAGGTGATTCGGATTTGTGCCTGATTTAAATATCTTATGGAGCCACATTAAACAGAGGTCTCATTTTTAAGTCATGAGATAAAGTAGCTCTTCCAAGAGTTTTGACCTAGTTCAAGCAATTAATAGTCATCCACCATCACAATGTATAAACTGATAAATTTAATGTGAGTCTGTATTAGTGTTTCGGTTTGGCTCAGGAGCACATTTTTGAGGCAAATTTTGCACTTATTCCCACTAACCATAGTTTCTGTTACATTGTGAAGTGGTCTTAAGTGTTTGGACTTTCCTTCCTTTGTAAAGTAAAAAAAAAAAAAAAAAAACACACTGGGAAATGTTTACCATCTGTTAACGGGCACTCAGCTCATGAGACCACTCTGGACCTAGTTAGAAGTAAACCACCTTGAAATATGTGCACTGCGCATAGCAGGTCCTCAGCACTAACTGTTTCACTTGAGGGATCCTAATTTGGCTGAATTATTTGCTAACATAGACATAACCACACTAGTATAGCCTGCAATTACTCCAAGGTTAGATAGATTACACTTACATAAATTATTGTGTTTGTAATACTAGCACAGTTGCTGAAAAAGGTAAAAGAAATATATTTGCTTTCTCTGTGATTCCCTTTTGGCTTTCAAGATAATGGGTTTGAGCAATGTGTGAGTACAGAATGAGCATGTCTGAACTTATGCCCTTGTAAATTTTCACTCCTACCTTATGCCTGTTGAACGCAATAGAAAGGATATTTTTCATTGCATTGGAGAAAGGAGTTTTGATGGTGTGGAGATGGAAGTATTCTACACCAGTAAGGAACTGGAGTAGCAGGGTATGAGGGAGTAGTATCTGGCTGAAGTAGTTCATCTGCAGTTCGAATTATATCTGGATATTAGATAACCTTTCCATCTATCCTTAAGTAAGGCTGGAAATAAGGTATTTTCCACTGTTACAACCACTTTACGGAAAGAGAATAAAGTAAATTGAGTGCAGAATTAAACAATACATGCCTATACTAAGAATGCATCCTGGTCGCCTCACTCTTGAGCTGTCTTCTCTAATCCCTGGACAAGACTTCTTCCCTAATTTTCCTGTGATTAATGGGACTGTGTAGATCTAAATTTCTTCCATATTGATTGGCCTGGCATTAATGCATAAATTCTATTTCCATGTCCCTTCAGTTTTAGCACAGCTTGGCTTTGTTCCCTCTTCTCTAGCTATCTTTCTCACTAGGAATTTTGTACTTAATGTGCCAATGTTAAGCAAAGCATCATAATAGGCTAATACTGTTATTTTCCTTGAGCCACTGTAGGGCAATTACAACATTTTAAATGTTATTATTGGACAAACCTAATTGGACCTTAAGAGTAGACAAATTAAGATCTGAAAAAGAAACTGAACTCTTTACACAGCAGCCAAGTAGATAGTACCAGCTGTGTGGCTACAGCTCTGAGGTAGCTAGTATGGATCGTCAATAAAACCTCAGAATCCTTTCAGTGTTTATCCTATCACAAGGTGAATGTGAAAACCATTGTGCTTAATTCTTGCTGACAAATACTTTCACACCTATTGGCAAACAGTCAGCTACACTTGAATAGAACAAAGCAGCTGCCTGCAAAGCTCAGCCAACAGCCAATAACTGTTAGTCTTCTTTCTCCTCTGCAGCTCACTAAGGGATTGTGTCAAAAAGTCAGACACATATTTCAGATGGCCAAAAGAGATATTCTTGCATTACCATTCTTTTGTCTGTACATGCTCATGGAAGAACACCAGTTATTCCCCAGGCACACAGAGTGATTACGTGATCTGTGTGTTGAAGAGTCTGGGAAGGGCTGATGTGATCCTGCTCTGAAACTGTTGCACTTTGCATGATGCTAATAAACTTGTCTTGTGGCCACCGACTTTGTTCCTGCCACTCAAAGCTTGTCCTTCCTCCACCCTGAATGTCTTCCCTGCCAAGAAACTCTCATAAGAGCTATAATATACAGGATACAATAAAAATGCATCCTTTTTCCTAGGCTCACTATCACTTCTCCATGCAAAATCCAACCATGTGTATTCATCATCAGAACAAGTTTTGGGATTTTCCCTTAGGGAATTAGCAGAAGATAGTAGAAATCATACTTGAACCTTCACAAAACTGATGAGAAACAGAAAGTCTTTCTGAAGCTGTAGGCCAAGTCTGATGCACTGCTTCAGATGAAGGCCCAACTATAATATTTGCTGCTGTACAAAGGAGTACAGGAAAATTCTCTGTTCTAAAAAATTAAAAAACATTCATATAAAATTTAGCTTAAAATTAGGAGCTATGCTGATTAAAAAGGCTTTTCTAAAGAGACTAGGAATTGACACAGTCTTCTTGCTTCAAAAGATGAACAAAACTATTCATTGGCATAGGTTCTTGACTATATATAAGAAATAAGATTGGCTTTTTAAAAATTAGCATACCACTACTTGAGGTATAAGTCTTTCCTTATTAACTAATGGATCTTAATTATGCTGTTTAAGATATATCTTCTTGTAACTTTGGTGGAAGATATAATGCAATAGATTACAACCAAGAAATCTCAGTTATATTTTCAGTTCAGGCGATGCTAGCTAATCATGGTGGTGTTCAGATTCAAACTGAAGTTGGTTCATCTGCACAGCCAGGTGTGTTATCTTCATGGAAATTCCTAAAGGATATAATATAAAACAACTATATGAAATCCTAGAACTTGAACCTCATAGTTGTGCTACTCATGGCTTTTCTATATAAAGAGATCAAGATGTCAAATTCTATGAGGCTATTTTTTGCTTATTTTCTAGTGTTACTGTAAAGAAGAAAAGTAAGAAAAACAATTCAAATAGCTAGAGGTTCTAGTAATAGAAGAACAAAAACTTGACCATGGACCATGTAATTCAGAAGGTTTCCTTCAAAATTTTATCAGTTTTGAAATGATTATGTCATTTGTATTAAAATAAACAAAACACTTTATAAGCAGCGTCAACGCTCTCTGAAGAGCAAGTATCAAAAGGTAGGAGCAAAATGTCTTAGCTTTCTCACAAACTAAAGGTTGATCAATCTTTTACTGCTTCCAAAATTCATCCTGGTACATTACGCTTCCTACATTTTTTTAAAGGCTTCAAGATGGATTGCACTGATATTTCTTAATTCTAGCAATGTATCTTCATCCAGGTACTATCGTATCTTCCTACAGTAAGCTATGTTCTATTCACCAACAGATGATATCCCCCTGAGTAAGAAATCCAGCAAAGCGGGCAGGAGACCTGCATGGATGAACAAGGAACTCCTGGCAAAACTCCAACAGGAGAAGGACGTCTACCGAATGTGGAAAAGGGGACGGGCCACTTGGGAGGACTACAGGGACGTTGTCAGAGCGTGCAGGGAAGCGGCAAGGAAGGCTAAGGCCCCTTTGGAATTCAATCTGGCAAGGGATGTCAAGGGCAACAAGAAGGGCTCCTTCAAATACCTCAGTAGCAAAAGGAAGCCGAGGGAAAACGTGGGCCCGCTGCTGAATGGGGCGGGTGCCCTGATAATGAAGGATACAGAGAAGGCAGAGTTATTGAATGCCGCCTTTGCTTCTGTCTTCACTGCTGCGGCCAGTGCTCAGGAATTCCAGGCCCTGGGGACAAGCGAGGAGGGCTGGAGAAAGGAAGACTCTCCCTTGGTGGAGGAGGATCGGGTTAGAGATCTTTTGTCCAAGCTTGACATCCACACGTGCATGGGCCCCGACGGGATGCACCCGCGAGTGCTGAGGGAGCTGGCGGATGTTATTGCTAGGCCACTCTCCATCATCTTGGAAAGGTCCTGGAGACCGGGAGAGGTGCCTGAGGCCTGGAAGAAAGCCAGTGTCCCGCCAGTCTTCCAAAAGGGCAAGAAGGAGGAGCCAGGGAAACTGCAGGCCTGCCAGCCTCACCTCCATCCCTGGGAAAGGTGATGCAACAACTCCTCCTGGAGGTCATCTCTAAGCGTCTGGAGGAGAAGAAGGTGACGAGGAGTAGTCAGCATGGATTCAGCAGAGGGAAATCATGCTTGAGCAACCTGATAGCCTTCTGTGATGGGATGAGTGGCTGGGTAGAGGACGGCCGAGCAGTGGGTGTTGTCTGCCTGGCGTTCAGCAAGGCTTTGGACACTGTCTCCCATCACACCCTCTGAGGTAAGCTCAGGGAGTATGGGTTAGATGAGTAGCCAGTGAGGTGGATTGAGAAGTGGCTAGATGGCAGACCTCACAGGGTTGTGGTCAGTGGCACAGTCTAGTTGGGGGCCTGTAGCTAGCAGTGTCCCCCAGGGGTCAGTGCTGGGTCCAGTCTTGTTCAATGTATTCATCACTGACCTGGAGGAAGGGACAGAGTGCCCCCTCAGCAAGTTTGCCGGTGATACGAAAGTGGGGGGAGTGGTTGACACACCAAAAGGCCGTGGGACCTGGAGAGGCTGGAGAGCTGGGCGGAGAGGAACCTCGTGAAGTTCAAGAAAGGCAAGTGCAGGGTCCTGCCCCTGGGCAGGAATAAACCCATGCAGCAGTCCAGGCTGGGGGTTGACCTGCTGGAAAGCAACTCTGCCGAGAAAGCCCCGGGAGTGCTGGTGGACACCAAGTTGAGCAGGAGGCAGCAATGCGGCCTTGTGGCCAAGAAGGCCAAGGGTATCGTGGGGTGCCTTGGGCAGAGTGTTGGCAGCAGGTGGAGGGAGGTGGTGCTGCCGCCCTCCTCAGCCCTGGGGAGGCCTCACCTGGAGTGCTGTGTCCAATTGTGGGCTCCCCAGGACAAGAGAGACATGGCACTCCTGGAGAGAGTCCAGCGGAGGGCTACAAAGATGATTAGAGGGCTGGAGCACCTCTCCTATGAAGAAAGACTGCAAGAGCTGGGCCTGTTCAGCCTGGAGAAGAGAAGATTGAGAGGAGATCTCATAAACATGTACAAGTATCTGAAGGGGGAGTGTCAAGAGGATGAGGCCAGCCTCTTCTCCGTGGTGCCCAGCAACAGGACAAGAGGCAACGGGCAGAAACTGAACCACAGGAAGTTCCACCTGAACCTGAGAAAAAACTTCTTGACTGTGAGGGTGACAGAGCATTGGACCAGGTTGCCCAGAGAGGTGGTGGAGTCTCCTTCGCTGGAGATATTCAAAAGCCGTCTGGATGTGATCCTGGGCAATATGCTGTAGAGGACCCTGCTTGAGCAGGGGGGTTGGACTAAATGATCTCCAGAGGTCCCTTCCAACCTAAAGCATTCTATGAGTCTATGATAATCATTGCAGTGGCAGATAAGTTCAAGCTATTCTGTAGACATAAGGGCAATGGCAAGCTACTCATGCTAGCCTTGATTTCAACTAGAGGAAACTAGAGGAAAGGTGAATCAATATTTTAATATAACCCATTTCTGTTTGATCTTTTTTTTTTTTCATGTCTTATAGTCACCAGTTTTAGATTTCAGTAGTCCATGAAGATTAAAAAAAAAAATAAAATTCTGCTGAACATAATTCCGTAAACTGCCAAAACTGGAAAAAAATACACAGCATTAGTAGCAAAATTTCCTTGGGAATCATGACAGCATTGACTTCATATTAAATACTCTAATGTTTTCTTATGTCCTTATTTCATGGCTTTAATCTTATCTTTTTTCCCATCCCAGACACCTTATTGCCCTTTTAGTAATAGCTTAGGATCCAGCGATCCATTTCAACCTCTATTCTTTCATAGAACACCTATTCCTGAAAGGTAAGTAACCCTTCAAGTTAAGTAAAGTTTCTAGAAAGTGAGTAAAAGCTAGTAGGAATGTCATTTCCTGCCTCGTTTCTCTTTTCACGGTCAGTAATAGGCTTTGTTCATATATTTTTCTAACTGAAGAAAGTGACTTGAGATTTCTTATATTCTTCAATGAGAACTGCAGGTCAATTAATTAAAATCCACCTGTCTCCTTCTGTAGTGGTACTGAGCATTACAGCTGGACTAGCAGGAAAATTTGGGCAAATGTTCACAGCTGATGTGGCATAGGGAAGATCATAACTTTTTGACCTGTAATATTTTTCTTAAAATTAAATTTATAAGTTTTAGTGATATATTTCATGGGTAGTAAAGCAGGAATAAGAAGGAAGAGAGCAAAAGAAAAACAGTTTTTCTCTGCTTCTGCATTTAGGTGGTAGGTTCATAATTATGAACCACAGAGCTTAGAACAGTGTAATTTAATGTTCCAAAATATTTTTGAAAGCCAGTGTCTAAAGTCATGCATTATCTTATGATTTTTGTTCAGAGAGGTCACTTGCTTAGCCTCTGTGATCAATTTATTTTGTCATGTTGCTTCATTTCATTTGTTTGCTACCAAACCCATCGATGTAGGATCTAGCATCTGTCTTACTTTCTTTGTATCTCACCTGGAAAAGTAAGTATCAAACCCTTCACAAACTCCAGATTATTCATATGTATCTTGGGATGGTCTCAAAATGTTTTGCAGAGGTTAAGTGGGTGTTTGTGGGAAGTTTGTCCTCAGAGTGCCAGTACGGCCAGCAGGGGTCATTGTGAGACTGTGTTGATTGATCAGGCACAGCAGAAACGACATTCTTATAAAATATGCCTTGTTTTCAAAAGGCTTTGTTCTACTCCACAAAACACGCACATCTCACCCTGTTGTAAAACCCTGGAAGCAACTTGCTTTTCTGGTCCAGCGTTAGTTTCTTCGTTTCTACGCTGAAGCACAAAAATGCATCACCTAAAAAAGAATAATAAAACTTCAGCCATAAAACCCTGCAGTGATGTTTTCCTAATTCAGACCAGTAAGTCCATCAAAGTTTCCAAGTTTATTGCCAAATGCCAAGTAAGTTCACCATTTTTTCCGAAGCCTTAAAGGCACTCGTGAATCATAAGCAGTAGCCCACCACACTTTACATAAACACTCACAACTAAGTCAGCAGAATATTAAAACATCCTAAGCAATGGAATCAGCAAATCTATCTAACACTCAAGGTATAGCAAAAACTAAAGTATTGGCCCAAATTCATTTTTGTCACATTAAAAATGAAACAAACAAACAAAAAAATAGCTATTTATTCATTTTCACAAAACAGATCTAGAATCCTTACTGTAAAGAGCTGCCTAATCAAGGCAAGACTGTAATCAGACTAGTAACTTTTTCAAGTAGAGATTGAGGTAGGAAATGTAATGATAAAGTTCAAGTCCAAATAGAGAGTTGTAAAGATAATTGCTCTCTCGTCACATATACATAGCAAAGTCAAGTGTAAGTGGACTGTCAGAGCAGATCTGATTTCCCACACCCTGTACTATCTAAATAAACAGATCTGCTGATGACACGAAAGGAAGGGTTCCAAACCTCAATGCTAAGACCTACCACGCAGATTGAAAGGAGAATGCTTTTCTCTGGAAAAAAAACAACAAAAAAAAAGAGTCAAAGAGAGGATTAAATCTCCTCCCCTGTTATATTTTAAACACACTGATATATTTCCCCTCTATTTTGAAACTGAATTGAATGAAAAGTGAGAATGATATTCATAAAGCAATGCAGGAGCAGAAAAAAGAGGAAAGGAGAGGGTTAATTTGATAAAAAGATCATCACTGATGACCAGAACAAATAAGTAACATTGGTATTTCGATGCTTTGAGCTTTCTGAGACTTGTTACTTCCATGCATTCCTGGAGCTTCCTACCCTAGAAGGGTAGGAAAGCTTTGTCATGGGACAATCATAGATAAACAAATGTCACTGGATGAGAGATTCTTGAAATAGCTAGTAACACACCCTTTTTATATTATATAGCAAGCCTTATGATACACTGATTACTTTTCTATGGAATTTCCTAAGAAAGTCTCCATGTCTTGTTCTTTAAATTTCATACAGTGATTTTTCTTTGTTCAGAACTTTAGGGTTCTGTTTAGGTTAGAGAAGCAGGAGGAGAGGAAAGGAGGAAGGAGAAGTTAAACATTCTTTTTTTGTTTGGCTGTGTTTTATTGAAGAAATATTCTAACAATAGAAGGGCTTTTTAAAAATTTTATTTTCTGTGAAAAGAGCCATCTTCTCCCCCTTGAATTGCTGCAGATTTATGAGAATGTAATCTCTGGAGAGTTTTTTTTTTGAGGGTTTTTTGATTTTATCTTTGTTTTTATTCCTATAAAATGTAATAAATAATTCTACCTACATTCTATCAACGTATAACATGGGACAAAAAATATGGAAACAATATCCTCCTTCCATTACTATTTATCATTTTAGTTCAAGCTGTTACTGAAAACTATGAAATTTCTATACTTAATTTTCATAAGGTTGTACCTGCTTCAGGTTAAAATAAAAATAAATAAATAAATAATAAAACATAGGAATCTTTTGTAATCTTTCATTAAAAGGCAATTAGAGGTAATGATTAGCGACTACCTTTTGATTTAATCACAAAAGAATCTCATGAAATTTGTCCCTATAGTAACATTATTTTTGTCAAAGTGATGATAAAGAATTACTGAGGTTAGTTCATAGCAGACCAAAGCGTGTTACAATAGAAGAATATATACATATATAATGAGAGAGAGATTTATAATGCTATCTAATCATTTTAATTTTGACAAGGTTTCAGAGCACTCCCAGACCAGATGTGAGGGAGAATTTGGAGTGACCGGGTTGTTTTTGTTATTTCTATTTCTCCTTCTTGTAGTTTGATGCCAACATGGAAGCTCTAAATTAGGCAACTGTAATAGGAATCTGTATGACACCACTTTGGCTAGCCAGTCATGCCAGTAAGTATGATAAGTAGGAGAGGGTAGGATTATGTCACAGCTGGAGACATAATTATTGTATAAATTGCTCTTTAATAGCTTCTGTGCTATGTATTAGGGAACATGTCTCTCAGTTTTACCAATTAACCTAGTGAAAAAACCTCCCAGTAAATTCAGCTGTGTGACTAAAGACACAAAGTATCGCTCCTGTTATTTTTACGTTGTTCAATCTGAACACATATTTTTCATTAATTAAATTCTATAAATTACCTGTAGAACAGAACAAAAATGAAACTCATATGACTATAAAACTGTCTGACACAAAATGAGTGCATATTGCATGCCTCTGACCTTCTTTCCAAAATTCTTAACATGAAAATAAATGTTTCTCCCCAAAACTGACATTCTCTTGGATAACAGCTGTAAAGTCACCTTACTCGATTTTTATATCAGATTCTGTAAGCATTAGTATCTCAAAAGAGGTGGCCTGAATTTCAAGTAAGATGAATCCAAATGTCAATCCTAGCAAAGAATTAAAGGTATCACTTTTTTTTTTCTTTTTATTTTTTTGCATTGGACAAAGAAATTAAATACAGCCCTTCTCTCCTTTTTTTTTTTTTTTTGTCTTTGATGAAAACCTGTTTCTAGTTGTTCTGTCGAGAGCCTAATCCTCTAAGTCATTCAGTCTATTTGTGATGCAGTAAATGTCCTCAGGCAATTATTTAACTTAACTTGAATGCTTATGAGTTTAAAAATTACATAGCTGTCTACCTGTTTCCTTAGTCTAAAGCTCAGCACTTCACAGGATCAACAGGATTTTGGTGCTTTTCAGCAGCTGTTAGTGAGGGGTGGGATCTATCTTTATAGAAAACACCAAAAACAGATCACATGAACTGTGGTACACATGAACTAGGTATTTCTCTCCGTCAGCTGTGATGTTAGACTGGGGTGACTAGCTTGCATGGTGAAGACATCAGGGCTCAGCTCAGTTGCCCATGTATGGTTGTCTCATGCAGTTTGGGATGCCATGAAGTATCCCAGCAGTATCTCCAGCTGCCACTCCAGAACCACATAGTCTTCAGTTCTATATGCCACATCACGGGGATCTCTCATCTATTCCTGGGCATTTCTAAAGGCCTATGTGTGGACCATTTAACTGGGCTCCCGTTTCTCATGTAAGGAAAGTTCTCTACCTGCGCTGCACAAGAAACTTCCAAGTTAAGGAGAGATTCACCTGGTAAGGTTTAGATGCCTCCAAAAATTATCAGCTGTTGATTGGGGTTTTATGGATTACATTCTGGATTGGGTTACGTATCTGTGGTGACATAATTCTGATCTAAAAGCAAATATTTTCTCCTATTATTTATAAAAGGAGAATGGGCTGCTTGCGATGCAAATACCTTCATTGCAAGCATCTGTTGTGGCATTCAGCTGCTTACACATAGGTATCTGAGACAATGCAGGCCTCTACCTGCCTCTCCAGGAGTGGGGTCTCCCAGAGATCCTAGGTCAGACGTGCTACTCCGTCATAGACATCTTAGATTCCCCTCAGGGCATCTCACAGGGCAGTGAACACCTCTATTTCAGTAACGGTATCCCACTCCTAAAGCTAGGTGAGAAGGAACCCGTCAAATGCCAAAAATAGAGGATGGCAGCAGCCCGCTTTTTTCTCAGTGTCTTTTGGAGTAAATTCAGGTAAATCTGGGATCAAAGTGACACAGCAAATATAAATATATATTCCAGTAAAAAAAGACATATCTTTACAGAACTTCACAGAAACAGCTCTTTGCATTTAGGGCAGGGGACAAAAAGAAAGAGGGTCAGCAGACCAATGTGTCTCAGTGTCTGTGTGCATGGTGGATTCTTGAACTGGTATCAGACTGTATGTTCAGACAACAAAAAAACTGATTTTATTTTGGTAATTATGGGAGCGAGTAGATCTTGTTACTTCCATCAGAACTCAGAATCTGGATGGATTGGCTACAGTAGGAGGAATTGCTACCTAGGAGAGAGAAGATCACTGAGGAAAAAAACTATGCAGAGATATCAAAGCCCAAGTAGAAAATTCAAATCTAATTTATGCTTTATCAGTGTTACCAGAGCACCTATTAAAGTCCTAGAAAGCATGAGATTTAGGAAACATGTGCAGACTCCGCTCAGACTGCACACAATCTCCAGCTAATTAAAGTCTTCTAAAAGAAGAATGATGAAAGAAAGCTTTTGGAGTTTTAACATTTGCAACATTGAATTTCAGTTTGCCCAACTCTCTCCTGTAACGTCAATAATCCCAGTTAATGTCCATAATGCATGAATATTTAAAATCCTTCCCTTTGTCAATAAGGAGTTGTTAAATAGAATTCTAGAACTGGCTGTAAAAGATTCCTACTACTTTCTTGAAGTAGATAGAACTGGAAGAAACACAATGTAGTTTGTCAAACTGTGTAATGGGTATTAAACAGAAATTGTCAGCATTTCTATCACTGTGTTAAATCATAATCAATGAACTGAAACAAAGTAATTATTAAACAAATTATATTTCCTGGAAAAGTGAATAAAAATTTTGCTTCTAAATCTAGAATTTTCTTTAGACAGTGGATATAGGAAATAGCAGTTGTTATTACTTCTCATTTATAGCTTTTCTTAGGAATCACAAATGTCGTCAAAAGCAGAATGTGAACTTGTAGTCATTGTTAAATTCTAATTACCCACTTCTCATATGTAATAGACAGAGGTCTTATACTTTCTTCCTTTCTTTTCTTTTCTTTTTTTTTTTTTTCTTCACAGTAGCGTATTGGATGCCCCTTTTAAAAAGGCATATTTTTACTGATCAAGTGCCAAGCTCCTTTTTTTTTCTTTTCTTTTTCTTGAAATGTTAGGTTCACTACAGGGTTAAACAGTGGTATATCAGACCAATTAATGCTTTCTAAGCTCTGTTACTACTTGTACATACTTTAAACTTACCTAGGAAGCAGTATCTCAAAGAGCTGAAAAGACTGACTAATTTGGCTGAAGTGATAATCTTGCCAGTGCTTTTAGTATTGGTCTCATTTTTTTTAAGACTTCTGCTTAGAAATACTAAATACTTTCAGACCTACATTGTGATATTTCCAATTTTTTGGCAATGCTTGAAATGAGAAAAAAATGCTGATTCATGGAAAAAATGCCTTGGGAAAGGTCACTTACAGCAAGGTTTCATACTCACCAAAAGATTTCACTTATTCTTTGATGAAATTCTCCCCCAGTTAAGGGTTTATATTACACAGGAAAATGCAGTGGCATACTTATAGTGCAATGTAGCATAATTTCAGTATACATATATAAAATGTATAGATATATATTCACAGACATATGTATGTGTAATATATATAAATATTTATGTCTATACAGATATAGGATATCTATATATAAAGATCTATATACAAAAACACGCAGCATCTGTTATGCTAGTTTAGGCCATTTTTGGACTCTAAAGAGGTAAACACAACAGTAACAAATTTTTAGTGTAATTAATGAGATTAATGAAATGAACATTATTCATTGAGTAACACCATGAAGAATCAGGCTTTTAATTCTAAATAAAATAGTTGCACTGTTTAAGTAGTTTGTGAAGATCAATTTGCCTCAATATCATACCAGTATTTTTCAATAACATTTCACTGATTTCTCAGAGAGTTTTCTCTTACAGAAAAGATGAACATTTTATTTATGATCAGCTTGAGTTTGAACAAGGATTTTTTTTCCCTCCATCATCCTATACTGACTCAACATCAAACATGGAGCAGCAATAAAAAAGTCTGTTTTATGAACTGTTATAATATTTGTGACTACTTCTTTTGATGGCATTCTTTCTGACTGTGAATAGTTTTATTCACAATCTCAGTTAACAAGAGAATATTGTATCATCATTAGAGTTTTGATAAGAGTACCTTTGATAAGAGTAGAAGTATCAGAAGGAATCACAATCGTTCCTGAAAAAGCTGATTAGTATTAATCTAACAGCTTAGTCTTAATTAACTGATAGAATTATCATTTATAACTACATTTGAACACAATGAATATGTGTGGAGATTAATCTCCAAACTTCCAATTAGGCTAAAACAAATACTGATTCTATTGATTAAGTCAAAGTACTGGCAACAATTATACTAGCATATTTTAACCTGCATCCAATCACTCTCCAAAATAAACACAAAATATGTTAGATAATAGCACAATTGTTCCTTATGACATATAATTTTTCAAAAGTGGTTACATTTTCCAGCCTTTTTCATCCTTTTCATGGTGATTATAATAGACTTATAGTAATTGTTCATTCTTTGGATGAAAAGACATAATGTGGAACACAGTCCTTGCTTAGAAAAATATAGTTTCTTTTTATGTAAGAAATTAGATTTTATAGAATTATAAATGGGTTACCTTTCTGTGTATCTAATTTCTTTTTTATTGACTTAAATAAGCTTTAAGTAAGTTTCATGAAGGAAACTTTATTACATAATTCAGCTTTATTCACTCACTTATTATTTATTTATTTATTTCAAATCAGTATTTCTCAACTCCTCAGCAAACTCAAGCTATTGCTTAGGTGGCTAGGAAGTCCCCCAATATTGAAAGGGTTTCGAAAATTGAGTATTCAGAGTCCTACTCAGAGCACATAGTACATTAATAACAAGTTAGTGATGGAGGCAGAGGGAGGATTTCATTGCAAGCCTTTCTAAATCTTTTTAACTTTTTTTTTTTTTTTTTTGAGAAAAATGATCAAAATATTGATCTTTCTGTTCATATCTAACAGGTCATTTGTATAGGTCACTTTAGAGTGATCAATCTTCAATAACCATAAACCAAATTCAGAACATAACTATGTGTCATTTTCCTCCAAATAATACAGGCAGAACTTGTCTAACTCAGAAAAAGAAAGGTCAGATCAGAAAATTTCAGTCTTAGCTATGTAAAAACTTAAACCGTTTGACTCACTTTCTTATTTGAAGGATAACATTTCCAGACTCTCAGAAGCTGTTTGAATTATATTCCTGGATGATGTAGGTAATTTTGATCTGTTTCTTCTTGGCACAACAGTCAACGGTATGAGAAGCATTTATATCTATTTGTACATCACTAATGTTTACATGGTTTTACTGTTCACTGTCAATCAAGAAATGTGAGGTCTAACACTCAACTACATGGAGATCACATATCCTCTTCTTGCCCATCCTGGCAGTAAAAATGGCCTTAGGTGATAAATTATGTACTTAGATTTTGTAAGATAGTAAGTAGTGCTAATATAAATAAAAACCAGCATCCTGATCTCAACACATTTAATTTTTCACTTCAACTAGGTTTCCAAAACTAGCCCACATTTCCGTCACTCTCTTCTAAAAGTATGGAGAAGTGTTTTGCTCTGTCTTTATTATTTTCCTGCATTCATTATTTTTACGCTAAAAAAAAAAGAAAAGAATCGGGAGTCTAGAATGTAAAATTATTTGAGTACTTTGTGGAATTTAAGTGCCAAAGTGTCAGTGTTGCAATTATAATATTTTAAGGATATCAGTGACAACGTAATCACCTTCATAAAATCTTGGTCACACAAACAGTTTTGTAGGAACTCGTGACAGAACTTTTGGCTTTTGAATATGTTGTTCCAGAAGTTAAAAGTTTTATTTGTCTGTCTGTCTTTCTTTCTTTCTTTTTCTTTCTTTCTTTTTCTTTCTTTCTTTTTCTTTCTTTCTTTCTATCTATCTATCTCTCTATCTTCTCTAATCAACTGAAGTCAGGAAAAATGCCTGGGTTTTGCACTGTATTGTTTAGAATATTTCAAACACATTCAACTGTCTCAGTTGAGCTCAGCTGCTATGAAGATCAAAAAAGTCATTAGATTATTGCTGGCTGTGGCATGTGGATAACGAACATGATCATCTGCAATGATAAAGACTGCCTACAGTCTATGGGAAATAGGCAGAAAGGTAAGGCTGCCAGGTAGGCAAAGATAATACCATTTTCAAGCGCAACAGCTTCACTCCAAAAATTGCTTCATATTTTATAATTTATGTTAGAAAGTCAAGAATGCTCTGTTCCACCAATGCACAATTTAATCACAGCTTGGCAAGCACTGAAAATTATAACTGCTAGAGAGGCCAAATATCACTCTGTCACACATTTACAGTAAAGGTACAATTTATTGCATTTAACTGGAAAGGTGATTAAAAGCATAGACTCAGTACATCATCCAAATATATACAATAAATTATATATATGCATAAATGTTTATGTGGGATAGTTTGTCTAACATTGATATGTATTCACATTTTAAAAATGATATAAATAGTTTCAAGCTCAAAACAATTTTCAATTTAAATGAGTGCATGTACAGAGCTACATAGCTAATTTTTGCCACTGGGAATTTCGTAAGTGTCTTTAAAAACTGTTTTAAAATAATTTAATAATTGTGGTAAATTTTTAAAGCTTAATAATACAGTATTCTGTAAAATGCATGTTAGAGCTCCTAATCCTTCACTTGTTATACTCTCACATTTCTTTGCTTAGTATGTCTATTTTAGCCATTCAGACAAATTAATATTGAAAAGATCAGTTTAGCTTTGTGCATTATTGACTTTACTCAAGTAAATTGAGTAAAATTCTTCTGTCATCCTGTAAGTTTTATGCAGTAATAGAAACAGAAGGTACCAGACACAGGACTCATTTTAAACCTGAGAAGAATTCTTACTGAATTGCTCAAATTCCACTGGTGCAAACAGCTACTATCCTACTCATTGATAGTGATAAGATATACAAATCTGATGTTCAATGAGTCTTAACCTGGAAAGAGTTTCCTTTTTAGACACGATCAGAGAGGACCAATACTATCATCTAGTCTGAATCGTACTCCAGATTTGCTCCATGTAACAGTAATTTCTATTCTAGCTGAGTTTTTTTTTTTTTTTCCAATTTAAATATTTATCTTTAATTTCCAAGCAGCAAGTCTTCATTAAACTGAAATAAAAAAGCATCCTCTAGATTGATAAGGTAAACAGGCCGATTTCCTTTAGTCTTTCATTGTGAGGACATTATACAAGCAAATTTCTTATTTTCTAAATACTTTCCAAGTTTTATTTTAAAGTAGACACAACATTACAGTTTTTTTCCAGTGCCATCCATATATCTTATTCCTCATCCCCATTTAACTCAATGACCGTTGATATGCTCAAAAAAACCCTCATCCTCCTTCCTTCCTCTCCAGCAGTGACTTTCCTCTTATTATCGGAGCTAATCTATTACTTGGTGTTTCTCAGTGGAACTGTAGTAAAGGTCGATTCTTGAACCTTCAGAAAGCTTCTGCAGGCAGTTGCCTTGAATTGAGCCACATATTTTAATATAAACTACCCATGTAGTTTCAGTGCATGATTAGGCTTTTAAATCCCATTGTAATTATGGCAATGAGCCCTGCTTGGAACAGATTCTCCTGTTTTACAAATATTATTTAACTTTGTGGAAGCATAAAATTAATTTATACAATTATTATGGTAATTTATTAATTTAACCATCATTTGACATATGGCAGAATGTTAGAATATTGAGTGGTTATGGACATAATATTTTTCATAGAAAATAAAATTCAATTAACTGTACCTATCTAGCAGTGAAAACAAAAGCCAAGCTAGCAAACCTCTTAATTAACTTCACTGTTATTTTAGAATCCAGTCCTGCAATGTTTTATAGATGCTAATACTTACATTCATGTTAATCACACTGATGGACAAAGACTGTAAATAGCAGCATTTAAAAAAAAAAAAAGATTGAAAAAGTGAGCGGTTTGTATGCTATATCACTGGCAAAATAAATATACATATTATTTCAGTATCAATGACATGAGTCTGCCCATTTAGGAGCATGAAATTAAGAAGATTCAATCCTATTGAAATATTATGGCACTTCTGTGACATTCAAATTGAGAAAATTCATAGATGCAAGATATGTGCCAGACCAGTCTGTCTTGTGGAAAGGTCAGCATAATATAAAGGACCAAAGCAAAATCCTCAAACTGTGAACCAAGAATTTGCAGAACTAATAGACAGACAGTATCTGATAAAATCTATCAAGACATTTGAGGCTAGACATAACCCTCTATTGAAGTGATGATAACTTAAGCTGACCATTTATTACACCATGAAGGAACCTGTATGTTTTATACACAGTAATGCTTTCACTGAGATTTGTTCTTTTACATAAATTCTCTGAAATGCATACACTCAGACCAGAAAATTTACCAAAACACCACTGACAGTATTGTAATTTAGCAATAGAGATAAAAACTTGATTAACTTTGGATGGGCTATTGTTGAGGAGCTGAATATTATGACTACACCTTTCTATGTTTAGGCTTGGCCACTTTTGCTATGTGAGCATATCTTAGCAACAGTCTACGCTCAACAGAATTTATAATTACTGAAAATTGAGGAAGGCAATGAAGCACGCATTTTAATTGTAGAGAAATGTAACCCTTGAGGAAAAATATATATGAGAAAATATAAGACTAATAGATTCATTTTAAAATGTGTATTTGCATGTTTTGGTCACACCCAGGAGACAATGAATTTGCAAATGTTAAAAATGAAAATTTTCGTGACGGCAAATTCAAAATGACTGAAGAATATTAAATATCAATAAATGTGTGTTTGAAAATACAGGGTAGGATACTCTGCAAGTGAATTACAGTTTGTATATATTAGCGAATAAGAAAGGGAGATGCTACAAAAATGAGTTCTAATTCTGCCTATTTGATATCTACTTCTTAACCGAACTTTCATCTGCCCTTCATCTCCTCTTCCATACTTAAAAATAAAGTCTGATAGTTTATTTATTTCGCAGAGTGTTGAAATGATTAATAAATTATTATCTTTACAATTCTATGGCATTTATGGCTCAGAAATATTATACATTATCCTGACTGCTGCTTGTGGCATTTGCAGAGTTATCATAAGAGATTTTTGGAACGATTGCTTAATGTTTGTACTGTGCATTTACATAGAACAGAGACAAACTGAGTAAGGAATATAAGCATAAGGACTTTGTGGCTTTGCAGATAGGGGATAAGAAGTAGACTTGAGTGTGAAGGTAAATATCTAATCTTATGCACATCTCTTTCTGCATGGGAAATTTAACTGAAATGTGGCTATTCAGGTTCATTTTTAGTCAAAAAACATGGATATAATGTGGCTCACTAAAAATGTAGAAACCTTTAATAAGAGGACATCTGCTTTGAGTACAGAGCGCACAATTTAATGGGTGCTTAATTTGAGCAAATGCCCATCAAAAAGGAGACACTACCCAATCAAATTTTAAAAGTTAAAACCAATGCATGTTTACTATGTCTAATAGGCATGATGTGACTTAAATATTGTACAAAATTAAACAGTTCAGATGCAGACAGCAGGAGAAATAGAAATCTTGATGATTTGCCTAGACATAGGAAAATACTTTTTTTTACTTTTCCTATTATCTTATATTTTAAAATTCAGAATAAATAAATTTGAATGAGACGATTGTAAAGACAGGAGCAGACTCTGCTCCAGTTGAAATCAAGCAGATAAGGTCAACCAACAATATAACATATTAGTTTCTAAAGAGTAACAATAACTGTTCAATGTCCTCCCCTTTGATAAGGCAACATGTTTCAGGCTTGCCCATTGGTCCATTTAATGTAGCTACGCTTCTTTCCAGTAGATGTTTGCAAAAGCTCCTTTTCTAGATTCCTGAGGAATCTCCTCTGAGATCTTCTGGTGCAGTGGAATAGGTGGAGAGATATTCCTAGTGCCAAACTCACAACAGAAATAAAACATCAATGGATAAGAGCCTAGTCTCACCACTTTCGTGCAATAATTGAGAGGAGAAATATATCTACTTTTGCCATACAATAGGAGCCCTCACTCTCCCTAAGACATGTTAAGCTACAGCTTGTTTTGTCTGCATTAAAATTAACTTCCCGTTTGTAAAAGCAGAGCTTTAATAGGCTTTGCCTATTTTTCTGCCGATAAAATCTGTGAAACGGAAAAGCAAGGTTACTGCTACAGCTATACAGATTCTGTTATTGACATAACTTTTTTATTAGCAAGTTCTAGAATAGAAAAGACCTAAGAATAAAAGAAATGTCTATTCCTTCTGTGTCTGCATTCAGTCAGAAGAGGGACAGAAAGGAGAGGCTGGTAGACTCTGACTCCTGAATTTTTCACTCAAACGAGGGAAAATCTGAGCAGGTTAACCAGTAGCCTTTTCAGTGCTCATTGGAGCTAAAAGATTTACCCCCCAGTATGCTGAATGCAATATAATAGTATTCGATTCGTGTTCCCAGAGTAACTCTGGAAGTCTCCAAGGAAAAAGAAATTTTATAGCTTTTTTTTTTTTTAAGCCACAGCAAGAATTGAGGTATATATGAGGCCTAGGTTATTGCTAAAAGGGGTGAAAAAATAAAATAGAGAAGAGGTCAATAACTGGAGAGCAGCAGGTTAGACGGTGCCTACTCATTTTGGGGATTTGGACTAAGAAAGAAACCAGACTTATGATCTTCTGTGTGTACAGGGTAGAGGGAATGGGAAAATCAGGAATAATTATTTTGGCAGAAGTACATAATTCCCAGTCCCAGCTATCTTCATTTGGTCACCAGCTGTTGCTGCTGAAAAGTGTTTTCTGTTATATAGTATTAATTCTCCATTTGTATTCATTTTCCTGATTGCTGTTCCTTTTCCAATTGCTTTTACTCTAAACTTTCTTACTTTTAGAAATCTTTGTTTGCAAATTACTGCAGAGTAACTAGAACATTCACAACCCTTAATTTATTAATAGTTGTACTCCCAGCTATAACTCCTTCTGTATGTATCTTTAGTGTGCAAATATTACTAGTCTTTTTCAGTTTATATAATTTATGTGCTGCATACTGGGCATATTGCCTGAAGTTCACCCTACTGATGAAAACTAGTTTAAAATACCTGTATATGGAAGATCAGCAATGGACTCAGGCTGGAAAAGTTTATGAGGTCTTTAATAACGTGGTCACAATTCAAAACTGTTTTCCCATTCTCCAGAATACCTGCAAGCAAAAATAACCATAATATATTCCAAATATGTGTCAAAACAAAGTTGTGCCCTACAAACCTTTTATGTCCAAAGGGTCTGATAGCTCAGTGACTGAGACAGTCATACAGTACATGAGAAACTGAGTTTCAGAGTCCATCAGCGCTAAATTATTCTATTCACTCCAACTCCAAGTGCATATTCAACTCTGATCCTCAGTTATCCATATTGGCTATGGATTAGTTTGCGCCTGACTCATCTTGGCACACATGGATCTTTCCTGCATGCGGGAAAATTGGTTTGGAGATATAGAAGCAACTGAGCCAGGCCTGCCAAAAGTTCACTCAAATGTATTTCTCCAAGGTTTTCTCAGTAAGTCTCCCCACATGCTCAGCTTCAATATTCTAGCAAGTTTATTAATAGAAGGATGGTTTTTTTTATGTCTCTGTCAAAGTGCCTGCTACCAGACTGGAACCTAACAGCCAGAGAGGGCACTCTAGTATTAGAAAAGCACATAGCTTAGCTCTGGGGAGTGAAAAAAAAAAAAAAAAAAAAAAATCATACATCAATTCAAAACGTCTTCTGGAACATCTTTCAGACTGACTACTACAGAAAAGTTAACCAATTCAAGTTTAAAATAAAGGTACAGTCAAGTGTATTTGATTTTTAACACTACTGATAAAAGACTTCAGGCTTTGTATTGACCTATCAGGGCAGGGTCTCAGGACCTGTCTGGCCTTGCTTTGGCCTGAGCTGGTTTTAGCTTGTTGTAACAGTTCCCTAGTGATCCAGTGACTATTGCCAGTCTGTTGTAGCTGAAGCCCTGGGAACACGATAAGGAATAAAGGTCTGACACCCGTTGGCTGCCATTGCATAACAAACAATAGCTCTTTGTTTTAGCTGAGGCTGGGGGAGGCTGTTGTGCAATTTTCAAACTTTAACTGGGAGAATGAAATGATCTGTGTGTATACGGTTTATATCACATATAAAAACACCACCAAGGGGATGTTTTTAAAATTGAGGAGGGAGAAACCCCTAGCAGGAAGATCATATCTCTCTCAGTGAAGATTTCAGGATGTTGCTAATTCATAATAACCCTTCTTTCTCTCCTTGAGTTCTTCCTGAGGAAGACTGAAACTGTCAACTGTAAAAGCTGGGGGAAAGTGAAAGAGTAAGAATAACATCAGAGGAAAAGGGGAGCTACTAAGAAGGATTTTTTTTTTTTTTTTCTGTATAGCAACTTTAAGAATGTTATTAAGGAATTTTTTCTGTAATAATTAGATAATTTGAGCTATTAAACTGTCAAATCTTTAATCGGACTAACAAAGAATTATTGTTTCTATGTGTATGTTGTGTTCCCTTCTGCCAATAATATTTTGAGTGTGACAAAGAAAATGAAGTAACTCTACATGAGGACCCACGACTTTTGCCATACTTCCTCACATTCTGAGGACATTAGTGAGGTTACACTCTGGAAAGGCAGAAATTGCCAAGATAAACGTTACTCATGGGAGCAGGAAGCCTGAAATCTCCAGTGATCCTGTCTGCAGCAAGGAAGAGGCTGGCCTAAAATAAAAGGGCTAACACTGTGCATTTCAAGTATCATGCGTGCCCGCAAAATCCGATATCAGGCTAGAGGAAGAAGGCAGCAATGGCTATTCAGTGGTTTTATCCTGGTGGCATAGAAGCCCCTTGAAGTTCCACAGTTTTGGGACCTCTGGGACAAGAAGCAGGTTGGCAGAAGAAGCCTTCTGCGCCCACATGTAGTTAGGAAAGCTGATTTAAAAGAATGTGCCAATGCCATTGCAACCACGAAGGACAGGAGATACGCTGGATGTGTTTGTACACCTCTGCCACAGTGCTCTGAAGTTTGAAGTCTGTCTGTGCTCTTCATTTTTTCAAAAATGGGAATAATGTTGGTCAGACTTCATACAAAAGTGGCTATCCTTTTGGGAAATGAACTAAGAATGTGCTAAAACGTAAGATAGCACCCACTAGTGAAGCTGTCCCATTATATACTTAACTAGTGTAGTCAGTCTTCTGACTGAAATATCTGTGACTTTGTGATAACAAAACTAGCATAAGTATTAAGGAACTCCTCTCTGCAAACCATGTCTTTTCCCCACCAGGTCCATGCAATGCACTTGTACACAGTTTTATGAACAGGCTAAAGCCTTCCACAAACAGAAAATGCTTGCTTTGAAAGGCAAAGGATGTTTGTGCTGGTTATAAGTCGGTTGTGGTGCAAGTCCTAAAACTGTCTAATGAAAATATAGAGGTGTCTGTAATAGTGCAGTACGGACGCTGTGCAGTGTGATCACAATGTGAGTAAGGAGTTGCTAATATTAACAAAGTGGATGCAACTTTGCTCTAATTCCTGCTCAGACTTCTGAGGCACAATGGCACCAGAAATAGAGCCTTCTAGACAAGAAACATAGCATTCATTTTCATGCTTCATAAACAAATACTCTTGCCTTCAAAATATTCTTGAGTGTCTTACTGAGTTGTACCACTTTGTAGAGGGGAAAAACAAAAAAGCAAAAAATAAAATAAAAAAAAAAAGATCTGAGGATGTGAGCAAAGTATCTCACATACCAAAAAAAAAAAGTAAAAAAAAAAATCTAAATAAATTATATACAGCTTTTGTAAATAATACACAAGCTACAGCTGTCACCAGGGAGTCATACCGTAAATTTATCTCTATTATCTGCAATGCATCACTTCAAGTGACTGGCAAATGTTGCCCAGAGGCTGTAGTTTTTGTTTGTTTTAAACTATTATTAGCACTGATTTAACCCTGATTCAATAGCTCACTTGACTATTGAGGCATTACAGCTTTATGGGACAAAACTGATATATTTTGAGAATTGAAAGAGACAAACTTTGCTGTTATCACTGTTGACATCATTATGGAGTAAGAAGTAAGACTTGACTGTGTGACAGTTTCCTTTGTAAAAAGCTATTGCCCAAACCTGTAATGGGAAAGGGAAGGGAAAGGAACGGAAGGGAAAGGAAGGGAAGGGAAGGGAAGGGGAACATGGAAGGGAAGAGAAAGGGGAAGAAATCCCACCATTCTTACTTCAAAGACTTTGCAATAAGGATAGAAGATGAAAGAATAAAGGCAACCATAACAAATGAGAAAGAAATGATACAATGATAATCAACATAACCCATTCTTATCTGGTCATCCTTGACCAATTCAAACAACAAACTATTGGACAACGAACTATTCTTTTAAAATGGTTACTGCCAGATTTAAAAGCAAAACATCAGCAACGAGTCATCCTAAATAATCAGAAATGTATTACTGTTAGTAGTAGCAAATGAAATCTGCCTTCAGTTTGATTTTTTTTTCTCTACTTTGGATTTTATGAGCTGTCAGTTTACTCTTCATATAATTGGTTACTTATATACAAACAATATTTTCTTTCTTGAGCTTCAGCAAAATTCTGAAACATGAATATTCTTTGCTATAAGCTGGTCAGCAGCCTAGTTTGCAGCTGATAGTGTTTACAGTTAGTGGTGAATGTTTTTGGTACTGTTTCACTAATTTTTCTTATGAAAGATGCTTAGGGCAGGCCTTGCTATCTAAGAACATACACGGGAGAGAACAATCAAATGCTGTTCCACCATTTTCATTCAGTTCTTTCTTAATGGAGAGTTTGAATATTCACAGTAAACAATACCTCATGCTCCATTAATTCTTTCATTAGGAAAACACAAGGACATAAGAACTCAAAGTAAAAGGTTTGGCTTTTTGTGCGTGTGATGTTTCAGGCACCTGAGGGAGAAGAGTCTTTGAAAAGTACATGGGGGAAGCGACAAGCAGGACCTCCTTAGCTCTCTAAATCTTGTTTTATCCAATGGATGGAGTGAAACAGAAAGACCTGTGAAAAGTTTCATGTTAACACCCTTAATTTAGGAGCACTAAATGAGGTTGACAAGATCTACCTCCCTCCTCATGTCCCTTCAAAAAACGCTTACCTATTTCTATTGTCCATGCAGGATGCTTTGGCACTTATTTTAGAATGACTGTCTCTCTCAACACCTGCAATTTAGGTGCAACTGCTTAACTTGTCATTTTAAATTACCTTTTTGTGTTCCTCCAAATCCTGGGCAAATTATCTGACTTTTGTGCTTTAAATATCACATAGTAAGAGACAGACCCTAAAATGTAAAAATCAGTTATCTACAACAAAATTGAGGATTTCTGAGTTATAAATTAGTTGTCAGAACTGTATCAAACTTAACTTCCAGCACATTTATGAAGGAGATCTGTAGACCTGAGTTCAATATCTTCCTCCTCTGGAAAGGATTTAATCTCAGATTTCAAACTCTTAGTCTCATCATTAAGGCATTCATCTCTGAGGGATAGACATATATTTTCCTTTTTCGTAATCTGTAGATATGTCATCAAAGAATTAAAGATTTAATGAGAGGACAAAAAGAAGAAAGAAAAAACAAAACAAAACAAAACAAAAAAAACCCCAAAATAGCACTTTCGTGGTGGGAAAATTTGCAGTTTTGTCTCTCTTTCAGTAACTGCATTCTTATTTTTATCCATTTGCTCTTTAATGTTTAAACAGAAACAGCCTTTGAAATAATAAGCAAAAGCTATTTTGGCAGATTCTTGGTGGCAGTCTTAACAGAACTATCAAAATTTTTAAGAGGTCTGAACAGAAATATATGAGGTATTCTAACCTTGATCGTACATAGCTAACGTGCTGAGTTAGCCAACCATAATAAAACAGAAGCTCCTCTGGATAAACGCAGACATAGAACTTTCTTCTGTGGAAATCATACTGTAATCGAGGAGCAGCGTTTTAAACATATTTTTCATTTTCTGCCACTTCTAATTAGGAAGATATATATCATCCTAGAAAACTCACTAGAAGGATTTAATGCAGTATCGGAGTGTCATGAGGTGCAGTCTGCCTCAGGGCATAGCTCAGATAAGTGGGATCTTGACTATATCTGCCCAGCTCTAACTTATTAGATGATTCTGGTATGTGCTGGGAAAACAAACTAAACACAGATAATTGTTATAGAAGAAGGTTATTCAAAGGCTGTGGACGTCATCTGCTCTGCTCTAATAGTTTTGGTATGCCCCAAGAATAAAAGTAGAGGCAGAGACTCTTAACAGAAAAACTCTTAACAGTTTTTCATCCACACAAATGAAAAAGTCAAAGCACCTGGCTTGGGTGATGCAAGCAATGAGGTTATTGGTGGCTTATTGATTTTTTTTTTTTTTTTTTTTGATATTTTCTACTGTCAGATACTGAAGGACTGAGATGCTTATCTGTTTTTCCGGTCAAAGTTCTGGATGTTTTGTGAAAATTAATTCCTAAAGTACTATGTACAGCTTTGAATATGACATCAGGAAAAAAAAAAAAAGTTGAAGTTAAAGCCTTCTTCTAGTAGTACCGTACACAGCGTAGTTTTAACTGCGCTCCAAACAGGTATTAGTTAAAAAGCTTTAACTTCCAACCGGGAGGTAGTAACCTCCAGTTGAACTTTTTTTTTTTTTTTTAATTTTTTAAATTGTTCTATGCAATTGGATGCATTACAATTGCTGCAGTTTTCAATCTTTTAAATGCCTTTTCCTTGCATAGTAGGTTAAAGTGTGGCAGATTGAAATACTATGGTGAAACAATATTGTCAGTGTATCGGGAGCATAGACAAAAACAAAACATGGTTTTGAGACCTGTCTCTGTCCCAGATGCTTGGTAGAAAAGGCAGAATGTGTGACCGACCTTCTATGTGATCTTGATTTTGCAAGAACATTACGATGCCTTTGCCATGCATCTGCCTATATTATCAATTATCCATGAATGAATTTTTATACAACGTTGTTCCTAAAATCCAAGTCAGAAACTTTTGGGATATCATCACCTTCTTACTTATTTTACATTTAACTGGGAAACAGACAGTATTTGAAAAAGCGCAGATCATCTGATATTTCCTTCCAGACACTATTAGTATTGTTATACACTCACTATACATTCATCACCCAAGTATTTTCAAGAAACAGGAACTGGTAACAGGCATGAAACAAGCTGTATTTATCAGCCAAGACAAAAAAAAAAAAAAAACAAAAAAAAAAACCCTAAGCAGGTATTAACTTATACCAATTGAACTTATCAGATAAGTTTCAAGCATGGATATGATCATTCAATGCAAACAGCAATATAACATGGAAGTCTGTATCCCTGAAGCTACACTGGATGCTGCATATTACTATATTTACTAGGGCTTATTCCAACTGTGGACAAGTTTTTAAAGTGTGTTGACATACAAATGAGCTGTTTTGACCGTAATGTATTGGTGTATTACGAAGAACAATCATCTAATCAGAGCATGTACCTACCAGTTGGGGTACAAGACAAATTATTCAAACACTCCTGTTAATTGACAGGCAGCTTAATAATTTTAATTTGAAATCTCCCTTGGTGGTAGATGAAATTAGGGATGAAATTAAAAAGTTATATTGAGTTGAACGATAAACCAGACTTTACCATCCATGAGCACCCACAAAGGGAATTTTCTAAAGCGATTATTAGAGGAAGGTTAATTAGCATTTCATCTGGGAAATGGTAACACACAACTAAGAAAAAAAAACTACATGAAATATTGAAATAATTAGAGAAAATGCTCAAACAAAAAAGGAAAAAGATAGAAAACATTTATTAAATAGATAACGTGGATAAAAAGGCATTTCTGTTACTGTCCTATTAGGTAAAAAGGATACATTCCTTGACATACTTCAAGCAAATACAGTTTTGAGTCCAGGAGAATAAGCTACTGATGTATGTATTTCCAAATGGAAAACATGGAATTAAGCTATTGTGAACAATCCAAGAGGGAGGCCCCACAACCAACCCTCAAAGTTATAATTATAAAAAATGAGCTTCAATTTGCAGTGAGACTTAATATGTAATTATCAGATCTTCATAAAACTAGAACTATGCATTAGTCACCTGTTTAAAATTCGAATTACCAACACAGGCATTAAAACCTAAGAAATGTTGAAACTGATTTAAAAAAAAAAAAATGATTACATAAGGAAAAGGTCTTCTTTTTTGCCATTTAATAAATAAAAATGAAATATGTTTAGATCGAATCTCACCCAGTGAATAGGACACAATCTACTTACAGCAGATTGCTACTTACAAAGACCACAGCACATATGTCTTAATAACGACACTGCAGAAGCACATCACAGATCAGCATGGCAAGTCATCTAATGAGTAACCAAATAGCTTGAATGTTACCTATGTCATGACACTTGAAACATCATTGAAAAATATTTAGTAACATGTTACAGCAGTTCTCTTTTGCCCCCTTTCCGTTCTAGTCATGGAACTCAGGTTCCAAGCCTCCTTTGCAAGGAAGTTCAAGGACCAGAGGAAGGCTGCCTTGCCAGTGTGCCAAATGGACAGTTAATACTGGTTGTTCATCACTGCAGACTCTTCTGAACCTTGTATATAGACTGTAGAGGAACAGTAAAAGACTTCTGCTCTCGCAGCATGGACAGCAGACGAATGAAGTTGCAAACTCCCCCAAACAGACACATACAACAAGGATTACAAACAGGCACATCTATTCCAAGCACGTCACGAAAATAGCCAAGAAGTAAGGACGTAGCCAGGAAGAATAGGTGCTGAAAATGGTTTGTCAACCTGATTTTTTTAAGAAGCCAAGGTACCCTTTTCTTGCTGGTTTCATTCACGAGCAAAGAATAAACATGATCTTCTCATTTATTCTAAAATAAACTCTGCAATACAAAGAATAAAATTGGTTAGGACTAAAAAAGAGTACAGAAAGAACAACAGCCTTTCAATGTATAGAATAGATAGAATGTTTTCAGAACTTTGATAAAACAAATATTGTATAGCTTTTTAGGAATAATATAAAATGCAGTTGGACTATTTCCTTTCTTTAACAGAATTTGCAGGTGAGGCTAAATTAAAATATCAGATCTGAATTATTGTCCCCCAAACTCAGAAGAAACAATCAGCTTCCACACTTCATCACTGGTCTGGCCTTTGTTGATTTTGAATATTTTTCTTTCTGTTTATGGTCCTCGTTCTTATTAGGTATTTGGAAAATATCTAAAGTAGTGATGGACCTTTCTGTGGCCTCCAAGTCATATTTAAATAAAATTAAATAAAGTAGGTGATATATAGATCATCTCTTTATATGATTCACAGAGCTTCCCATGCTCTTTCCATTTTTACCTTATCAACACCCTGTAGAACTTGATGGGAACTAAGGCAGATTACCCAGGTCCATGGTTTTTAGTTACAGATATGTTAAGGCAAAATATAAATTAAAGCAATTTATTTACATCATCTGAAGCAGGCAACATAACTGCACACATTTTTAAAAGAAATAGCTGAAGAAAGGAAAATATGCTCACAACTCCCCTATACTAAGTTTAAATCAGATGGCTTTCTTTTCATCTCTTCCTTGGTCATTTGATTTACTGTTTTTCCCTGATAAGTTGACTCTGAAAGGATACTGCCAGAAGCATTATTACTGCTATTAAAGAATACCTCTTCAAGGTTGAAACTGTAAGTTTTATGAACTCTTTCCTGTGAAGTCTTCCATGGAGTTCAACAAGAATTACTTTTTTCTCCTCAGATTTATATTTTTTCCTCCTTGTTTACTTTATATATATTATGGCTAATGCTGCAATGTTATAAAAACAAAAATAAACACTTCCTATTTTGATACCTGGTATCTTCTTTAATATTCTACTAGCTAACTCATAATCATATCATCAAATGGTAAAATTCTTTCTTTTTATTTTTACTCACACAAGTTAGATGAAACAAGCCAAGTAACAGTTCTGTTACCAAAAAAGAAACAGCTTTATCCTCATTTTTTCTTGTCTCCAGCCTCCTTTTTCTCTCTACACTACTCTTCTCCACATGGTTTCCCCACACCCTTCTCATCTCTTTGACTCACAGACCAGCCAAATTAATCAGCTAAACTGGGGAACAACTGAGATCTGAATGTACAAAATCAACAACAAAAGTGTTTTTTTTTTTTTTAACATTGTGCATCAGGGTGAAATGCTTATGGCATTTTTACAGCTCATCAAAACTAGGCGACTAAAGACCAATAGGCCACCAAAGACTTGAATTCTTATATCCAGCATCACGTCACAAAAGCTAAGTATCTTAGGCAAGATCTAGCCAAACTCTAAACGTGCATGTTTCACTGACATATGTTTCATCTTCTGAACTATTCCACATTCATCTGTAAGGAAATAAGCATATGACACACATTTAAATCAAAAGTTTGTGGCTTACTGTAATGTCCTGACTGAGAGTAAACTTCATAGTAGGTATTACAACAGAGTAACAACAGAGCTGGGTGTGTCTCATTTTCCAATTTACAGCATATTTTTTTCTGAAATTTCCTGCATCAGCTAGTCAAATGGTGGGCAAAACTGAAGTTTGAAAACATATTCACTATGAAAACTGGGCATTTAAGTTGCTGGGAGAACCTCCCTTAGAAGCTGTGAATTGTATGACAGGAGGCACTGAAGGCAGCCTTTCCAACAAAATTATAGTCTCCTCCCTTTATCAAACAGCTCAGTGGTCAGAGTGCTGAGCTGGAGCATAGGAGTCCTTCTGCCACGTGCATGTACTGCCTAGAGGGAGTTAAATTACAGATACAAGACTAATTTTCAGTGTATGGTAAAAGAACAGGTACAGTTCATCTGCTGCCTTCTCACTGCTGCAGTCTGCTGGGACCTTCTGGAGGAGGGAAAAGCAGTTCCCTTCCCAAACACAGCTGAGCGTGGCCATTTGGGAAAAACATGTCGAGTAACAACTGGGGACAGGAAGGGAATGAGAAAGACAGAAAATTGAGAGCCAGTAACAGAAATAAACACTGGAAGACTCCTAAGAGGAACAGAGCGTTCATCTGAAACAGAGAGCTGACTCAAAGTGAAACTGCTGAAATGCTAGCGAAGGGATCCACAGAGAGTTTGACTTGGCCTAGGACGGCCAAAGCATTTAAATTTCCTGTTTTATAAGGTAAAACTGAGAAAAAGAGCTTATTGCTACTTAAGGTTTTTAGCACTGATATACTGGAAGCTATTGCTAAGTGTTTTCTGATGATGACTATGGTGCAATTTTAATGTGTACTGTAATTTTTGCTATTTTTTCCCCATTAGAATCCATGTTTACTTGAGGTCTGAAACTTTCAACTAAAGATTTAGCCATATGTGTAGTTTTAAAGTGGGTTACTAATAAATATATTACTCAGCCTCAAGTTTTTTCCTCTACAGGAAGACTTTTACGTTCTCAATGGGAATTGTTCCATGTTTTTCAGAACTAAGATTTTTCTTTTGTTTGTTTCATTTTAAAGAAAATCCAATTTAGTAGAACCCTTTAAGCTCCAAAACAAGGTATTTGTAAGAACATCTTGAAATTCGCAATAAAAAAGCCTGTTGATTTAACTTTGCCAACGTAGATAAAGTATTTGCTCTGGAAAAAGCTCTAGCTTTATGCATGAAAAAATAATCTTTTTTTGTATTGATCATAGCCTCATTTTACATTATTCTTTAAGATCAAATAAGTTCCTGATCTATCACTCTACAGCTTATACCGACAGTTAGTCTTGACCTAGCGTACAAGAGTTCAAAATTAATTCATCTGTTTTTTTTACTTTTTTTCTGCAAATACGTAAAGCTTATTTATAAACATTGTTTTCTGTGGCAGTCTTTGTAATAATGTAGAAAAAAATGCAGAAAAAATTACTCTTTGCTTTCTTCCTAAAAATATTAAGCTTGCATTAAGATAGGAAGGTAGCGATTACTGATATTTGTTTTTTATTTTATTTTTTGTTTCGGCTGCTTATGATTTTTTAATTCCGAAAGAACAAACACAATCACTGTGGGGAAAGTGAGCGTTTTATCTCCTAGATGGTCAACACCATAATAGTCTCTGTAATCCTAATAAATATGGTTGTTTTCTGTTTTCAGTACATCTATCCCATTCAAGCATCTATTGTCCATGATGCTATGGACAAGGGGAAGGCAGTAGATACCTTAGACTTTGATGTTAGCATGGTCTTTGACACAATCTCCCACAGTTTTCATCAGATTGGTGAGATATGGGCTGGATAAGGTGGGTGGAAAAATCACGCGAACTCTCTGATTCAAAGAGTTGATTAGTGCTGCAAAGTCAAGCTGGTGGCCAATAAAAAGTGCCATTCATCAGGGATCAGTGTTGGGAGCAATACAATTTAATGTCTTCTTTAGCAGCCTGATTGATAGGACAGAGTGCATTCTCAACAAGCTTGTGGGCAACACTGCTTTGGGAGAAAGTCAGTACACTGTCACGGGATTGCTGCTATTCAGAGGAACCTAGGAGGCTGGAGAAATGGGTTGAGATGATTCTCATTAAATTCAACAAAAGCAAATGTAAAGTCCTGCACCTGGGGAGGAATAAACCCATGAACCAGTGCAGACCGGGAGTTAGCTGTCCAGGAAAAGGAGCTGGGAGTCCCAGTGGAAACAAATTGAATGTAAGTAGTTATGTGATCTGGGAGCAAGGAAAGTCAACAACATTTCAGCTGTATTAGGAAAGTATAGCCAGTAGGGCCAGGGTACCGGTCCTTTCCCTCTATTTAGCACTGGTAGGACCATATCTGGAGCAGTACATCCAGATCTGTGTTCCACAATACAAGAAGGATATTGAAATACTGTAAAGTCCAGTGGAGGCCACCAAACTGGTCAAGAGATCTGAAGCACATGGTATATGAAGAAAGACTGGAAGTTCTTGTTTTTTTCAGCCTTGAGAAGAGAAGGCTGAAGGGAGACCTTACTGCTATCATCAGCTACCTGACTGGAAGATGCAGAGAAGATGGAGTCAGCCTCTTCTCGCAGGGGCACAGTGATAGGATGAGGAACAGGGGAAATTCTCACTAGATATAAGCAAACAGTTCTTTACAGTGAAGGTGATCAACTATAGGAAGAGACTGACTGAAGAGGTTGTGGGATCTCCATCTTTGGAGGTGTTCAAGACTTGTCTGAATATGGCCCTAAGCCATTTCATCTAATTAGCCCTGCTTTGAACAGGGACTTGGAGTTGATGGCCTCCAGGAGACCCTTCCAACCTGCATTATGCCATGATTTGCATCTCTTGCTAATTTGTTAAAATTGTTCAGATATTTCTTGACAACGGAATAATGTAATCATGAAGCAGGATGGGTTTTTTTTTCAATTATTTACTTATTTATTTACCACCTTCTCCTGAGATTAAATATAACTTCAGAAAAAAAAAAAAAAAAAAAACTAAATATACCCTCCTTGAGGCTGTCAGCTTGGAGTATTATGGAGGAGACTGTTCACATTTACTGTCTACTTTTGCTTATCGTCTCAGATCTCTTTTGTGCTTATCAGAGTATCTTAAAAACTTCATGCTATTACCAGATCTTTTGGACTTTTTTAAGTGAAATTGGATAGCAAAATACACTATATTAATAATAAAACTTAAGCAACCTCCTTCATCTATTGGAATTTTAATTAAGCCTAATCAAAACAAGTCATTTTGCATGATAAACTGATGGGCAAACAAATTACAGTGATTACTGATAAAATGCTTTCCTTATTATCAGCTACTTCACTTTGATAGTGTGCCCATGAATGTGTGATTGACAGTTCTAAGTCGTTTGAGAGATCTTTTCTTCATTATTGTTTCGTCTGTGGACATTATTTTTTTGCTAGCTCTATTTTCTACATAGAAAGAAAGAAATACATTAGATTCAGCACTTAAATTACCTATAAAAAATATGCCACTTACTAAACAGTTTTAATCCTGCACTTCAGTATTCTAAAATGGCTGCACTTTTATGTGTTCTGGTATTTTAATTAACTAGATTCAGTAGCTAAAAGTTCAAATTGTCCTGTCTTCAAACTTTAATTAGGTTTGTAATTTGATTCTCAAAAGTCTTCCATTTTGTCAACATAACAACTTTCACCCCTTAGATGATATCCCTGGATATGTAGGCAATCACACTGAAATACATTTTCAAATTAATTCAAAAGTGTGCCTTATCTTTTGCTTATTAAAATGTTGCAAGTTATGATAAATCACAACCATTTCATCCCCAAAATGGGAAGGTTGTTGAATCAGCAAAGCAGGTCAAAACATAAAGATATTTTTTACTGGAATCTACAGCTAAGTGTAGCTGGGTTGTAAGGTGTACTCAGCTCAAAAAGAGAAAAAAAAAAAGATAAAAAGAACAGACTCCTGTGGACTGAATTCAAAACAGTTCAGAGATCTTATAAAATCTTTTGGATGTTAGCTCTGAGAGATGTAAAAGGGTGGAGGGAGCTCAGAGCTACAATCTCTAAAGTCTGTCAAAGTCTAGGTAGTGAAAGGACTTCTAAGTCTGACTACACGTTTCTGTCTGAAATTTGCCTTACCATATCAGGTATGAATTAATTTATGTAATTAATGGTGTAACAATATGAGGACAAAGAGGACTAACAAAATCAATACCAGTAATATAAAAAAAAAAAGTCACAGATTTTAACAAGGTTTAACTCTGGATTGATATCCTAGCCTTGAAATTATTAAGAAAATTTCTGCTGTGCTTTAGTTGTCTGCAGACAAAACATGCAAGGTCATATGCCCTGCAAGTGGAACATCTTGTCTGACCTTGCTTCAGCTCCTGTTTTTCATACATAGTTGAAGAACTGCAAAGAAACCAGTTTAATCCAACCAGCAGTACAAAAGTTGTTCAAAGGTAACACCAGAAGAGGTGCAAATCATCTAATGAATGAGGGACCATTTAAGGCTGGAACAGCTATTTTGTGCTATAACATGGTAAGGGGATTAGTAAAACTAAGAACTGTGGATAGTTCTCATTGGTTATGTAAACTAAAGTATTGAATATGTAACAATTTACCTTGGCTTAAAAACTGTAAGACAAGCTCCTGTAAGGCAAGCTCCCTTCTTGTGCTCTCAGCCAAGAGGCTTCTTATTGCTAGCGATAAAACTTAGCAACTTAGATATCTGACTCCTGCTACTCATTACCAGTGCCTGCGAATGAACAAAAGAGAAAGATAATTTTAACAAAATACTTATTTTAATGCACAACGCATTAAATAGGAGCAGCAGATTTGTATTCAGATCTCTTTATTGAATCTGCCTTGCCTAGCAGATCTGAGTTTTCTCAGTTTAACTTTCAGTTTATATTGCCAAGGAAAATCCAACTGTAAGATCAGGAGCATTTGGAATATTTTTGGTGTACTCATAGAAGAAGTCTGCCTGAGTTGTGTTGGAGAGCTTCTGACTGTTAAATCCAGTCTGAAGTTCCTGTTCGTAGCGTAGGAAGAAAATTCTCTCTCCAGGGGATGCAGTAAAAGACCTTTGTTTCTTGAGAGCTGTTACAACAGCTGTTCTAACTGGCAATTTATGAAATTAAAAAGTTACTTGTAAAGTTTTCTTTTTTAGAGTGAAGTCTTTTAACATGGTTTAGAGTTCAATAACAATAGGACTCTAAAGACAATTTATTTTGAGTGCTAAAGTCTTAGAGTGCTCATGAGTGCTAAAAGTCTTAGAAAAGACCATTATTGTTTAATTAAATCTGTGGGGCTGCTCAGTCTCCTTCATTCTAACACTGGCAACAAATCAGCCTAAAAGTTTGACCTTCAATTAGAGTCAAGGAAGTTATTTTAACTCTGCCTGCATAAATCAATGAAAGCTCTAAAAAAAACAAGGTGATAGCTATCAGGTTTCTGGTAATAGCCTGTAATTGCCATTCTGGTATGTACAAATACTAATGAACACAGAATAGCTTCTCCTCTATACATAAAATAAGCTTATTCTTCTACCTAAAGATCTAAGAAATTATGTATTGTTAGTGTTTCTACTTGTTAAATTACACTATTGTAGAAAGTATTTTGTGATGGTATTTCTTCAGTGTAGTGAATCTTCATGTTTTCCCATATTACTTGTGTCTTGAGGAGAACTGTGATTACTGTAGGTGTGCTCTACCACCAGTGGGGAGAGAAGTGTCTCTAGACAGTGATTCAGCTGATCTGAGTTCAGGATATAGGAATCCTTTTAATTCCAGCCTGCATGTGCATTAGCTTAAAGCAATCATGACACTTACAGTCAAGGTTAGGAGTCCAGTAATGGAATGAATCTGAGGATAGAGGCAGGAAGTACTGTACAGTGCAAATTAGTGAAGATCCTTATGGCTTTAGGTAATGGAAGAACTTCGTTTACTGGAGGACATAAATTGCCAGATGATTGCTGATTGATTTATATGTATACACATATATATGCACTTATATATCAATGTCGGAAGGAGATTTAAAAGTGATCTACTTTTTCGTTCATAGATTCATAGCTAGATGAGACTGTTAGAATCTGCTGGTCTCATTCTCTATGCATCACAGGCCAATGAACCAATATAATCTCTGAAACAAATAATTTCTACTTCATCTAGAACATTTTATAGAGTTACGGGATTGATTCTAAGAGCACAGCTACCATATTCCCATTTAAGTTTTGATAGTTAATGCAAATTTTAAGACTTCATAAGATTCTTGTAACTGTTTTATAAACCATTTCCACTTTTTAAGAATAGTTTTTTGGTGTAACCATCAGGCTTGGATACAATATTTTATGAATACAAACAAAAGCTCTCAACTGTCTGATCCTTGTCAGCTTCTTCTATATGATAGAAAATAAAAGCTTTAAGAGTTTTGAGTGAAGGAAATGCCTCTAATTTCTCATTATTTATGACAGAGGCAGCAAAACTGTGTGTTAACACATAAGAAAGCATAAAGGTGTTTGAAGATTTAACAGTGGGTGGTAATAGCTGACACAGGCAGTAAGGAGCAGAAATGAGAATCGATAGGAAAAAATTAAGCCATAAAAGTGTTTGGAATTTTAGAAAAATAGCTTCCAATTGATGTAAGAAAGAGGAACCAGCAGAAGAAAGGGCTGGCATGGCCGAAAAGATGTAGGAAGTTTGTTTTTGCAGCACTGTATAGATTGATAGAGCAACACTGTAGTTTTCAGTGCTAGATATATAAATGGTATAATATAATAAAAGATGAAGACAGATGTGTCAATGGACAAGAAAGTTGTGTCCTAGAAGTACATTTATGGATTATTTTTACTACTCCTTCACTTTTTTTGTATTAAAATTCTTAACTGTCCCTCTTACCGTAGGATATAATTCTAGGTCTTTGTCCTGTTTTCTCCCCTCTGTCCACTATCCTCACCCTGCTTTGTAACTATTACCTACATTATAGGAACTCAAATATATGATCTTGTTTTGCCAATACTGAACAATTTGCTTTGCCTCTTATAATGATTACCATAGTCTAAGAAGGTAATGCTGAATTATCAGATGCATGGAGGAGGGAAAAAAGAAAGACGCTTGTTTCTACCTCAAGGGAATATAACTTCATCCCATCCATATGGATCATATGCTCTCTGCCCATCTGCTACAACTGAAATGTCCTTTGCTTTAGGAGTCTAGTGAGCAGGCAAAGCAGCCACTCTTTTGTGACTTTCCATAATCCTAGCTTAGCCTAGGGGTCTGTTCTCTTGGCACCTAGGATTTTTATTAGGAAATGGATGAAAAGGGGCAGTAAGGATGTCTGCTAAAAGAATGGTTTTGACCCTGGTGCGGAGTGGCTGCAGCAGTGCCAAAACAGAACACAGTTTGGTGCCTCTTTCTTATCCTGTTCCTGTTGAAGCTTTTAATAAAAATAAAAATAAACACAAAATAAAAATAAAATAAAAATAAAAATAAAAATAAAAAAGACACATAAATGCAGCTCTGGGCAATGGGGTAGTCACAGGACAACAACTACATTTTAAGTATGTCATGTATCAGTCACTGTTAATGTCTTCTTATCCATCTGTGCTTGTTGAAGAAGGTTCTGATTTTTTTTTATGGATAGTTTAGAAGAGAATTGGAAAAGTATCAGTATGTATGATGCATACAATAATCCTACATTTTGGAAAAGACTTATTAGGTGACAACATAGATCTTATACAGTGGCTATTCATTTAATTTCAATTTCCTGTTCTTATATTACTTGTTCTCCTTATCATTTCCTTGGGAGAAAGAAAAAAAAAGATTAACTTTATTCTTGTAATTAATGTTATTGTGTTACAGATTAACAAACAAATATGTCTTTTATTTTCATACTCACCCCAAACAGCTAATTTTTAGAAGTCATTGTCTTTTCAAAGTGTTCTGTGACCTGTTTTGTTCAGTTCACAGTGCTGAAATTTTCAAAATACATTAGGAGTTTCATGAAACTTAATATAATGAGGTCTCCAAGGCAAACACTTTTTGTTTGCTCTCCGTTTATACAGTGCCTTGCACAACGGAATCATGATGGGGTTCCTGGATCCTGCTGTAATAAATATCATAAACAATTAAATTGCGCAAATGATAGGCCATATTCAATTGCAGGCTCTGAGGATGCAAAACAGCATTAAACTCAAATTAAGCACTACGATAAAGTAGGTTTATGGGTTACTTTGAATCACAAAAACAGCTGGAATGTCTTGTGAATTGGATCCTCTAATGCAATTACCAAGTAAAAATAAATATTATAACAAAATTGTAATAAATATGCAAAGTAAAAATAAAACTGAGCTTGTTCATTCACCATCTGTAACATATGTGGACTAAAATAGTAATCACTTGTATAAACTAAACAAAGTTTAAATATTAAAAAGTGGATTTACTTATTATTATGAAAAAAGAAGGACCTATATGGAGATTTTAATGTTAGTATCTTTCTTACACAACAAATAATCACATACCTCACATACACAACCACAGACATACACTAACTATATTTTGACTGTCAGTTACTGCAGGCATTCTGGACATTCTCCTGTATCTCAAGCCTGTTAAAGTTAGAGATGATGTATGCCAAAGAGAAATTTAATTAAACTCTTAACTTTTCTGGCTAAAGTGAAGGTATAGAAACAATTGCTGATATTTCTTTTAAAGTTATATTTATATATTTAAATTATTGATCCAAAAAAATCTTGAAGTATACTGGAGGACATCATGTGCTGATGTGAATTAGTATGACTCTATTGAAGATTAATGTGTACAGCATAAAGAAACTAGCTTATATGAAAATACATAAATTTACAAGGAAGTCATTTCTTAGTAAAAGCAATAGATATAAAAATATTGATCTATTAAAAAATTGTGAAAAACTCACAGAATCAGAAGTTTGGAAACTGCTTAATAAAGGCAAGTGGTTTGATTATGTGGATTATAACACTATTTATTTATTACTGAACAGAGCATGTGAGTTTTGACTTTGGCTATCAAAGGAGTAACTGTAAGTCAGTCAAGCCTTATTCTTTACATGGGGGTCAGTAGTGATTTGTTTCCCAAAGTGTCATTCTCCAAATAATGTTTTCAGTTATCAGCCGAATGGGAGCATATCAATACTTACATGTAATTCCTCTCTGGGCTTTCAAAGAACATTTTTACCACTGCTTTGAAAAAGATTTGCCAATATGTGAGAGTTAAGCCATGTAGCACTAAGACAGTTAAAATATTGTATCACATAAACATTGCTGAATTATGTTTATTCAATAAATACTGAATTTGAAGAAGAAGAAATGTAGGCTTTTGTGAATTTTAGTAAAATTAATTGTCTAATTCTGGTAAATATTTTCAAGTATTTTTGGTCAAATTTTTATTTGGGAAGGAGAAGGGAGGGGAAAGACAGAGACCAAAAGCAGAGCAGAGAAAAAATGTGGAGACCGAAGCAGCATTATTAGAGTTATTTCACTACGTCTGGAGAAGAGAGGCACACTCACCAGGAGGTGAAATTCCTGGATTCAGGCTCTTTCACTATCTGAAGCTGTTTGAAACCACACTTTTCACTTCTTGGTGTACTACTAGCAGGAGAAATTTCACAGCTGTTTCTGATGAAGATCCACTCATGTATGAATAGACATTCACTGAAGCAAAAAGACTTGAACTCAGCCTTCCAGCTCCTGAGTACACCACAGTGACCTATGTGTCATTTAGAATAAATGCATTTTATACCCATAGAAAGTTTCCTAAGAAAAAATAAGAAATAAGAAAAATAACACAGATTTTGTGTCTTGTTTGCGAGTCCTGTGAAGGTATCCTAAGGCACCTTTTCTAGCAGCACATGATTCTGTTAAGACAATTAAATCATCTCAAAGTTTTCTGGGTATTTGTTTTGGCAAGAACTGATATTCAGCCGCAGTATATTTTTAATTATTTGATTAGTTTCATTTCCAATCCAAAAAAAACCCATTATCAGTAGACATGAAGCAGTATCTAAATTTTTATGTGAAGCAAAAAAAAAAATATATATACTAAAACTATAGTGTACAAAATCACACTTACATTAAGTAATGTTGGCACGCAGGAAAGTATTGAATAAAACCCCTCCAATCTGTGACAGTACAGCTCAAGCTTATCTCCTGCCTGTATGGTACTGCATTTTCTGATCTAAATAGTCACAGCGAAATCCTTAAAATTTGAAATAAGTGCTAATTGTCTACAGTCTGGACTATGAATAAATATCTTTACTATTAATTATTACATTTGTCAAAGGATTTTTTTTTTAAATCTTGGATCGGGCTAACTTTCTGCAAGATCCTTACCAATATCAGTGTGACCACATGCACAAAAAGGTCACACTGAGAAAACTTTAAGTTGTAAAGACCTTTCCTTACCTGCCAAATTAAAATGCTTGATTAAACTAAAGTCTTTTCTCATATGAGAAATAAGTGTATTACAATTTTAGAAACTATTCTTTCTGTTGAACTGTTAACTTTTCTCCAGGGTAGAAGAATGTTAGAAGACAGGATAAATAACATCTTTATGGTAATTAGGCCAGTTATACAATATATGTACATGAACTATGAAAAATTAAAGCAGTCACAGTGGAGAGCCTCTACTAATAAATATAGCCTTCTTGGCTTATCTGATTGGACTTTTGGAGATAACTACTAAATAAAAGTTTTAAAAAGCAAAGTAAAACTGTTTAGGTATATGAAATAGGTCAAAGCACCTTCTAAATGTTTCCTCTGTGCCTGCAAATTTATTTTTGCTCTCTTGTAAGAAATTACATTCCCATTCTGGAAAACTAGGCTGAGTTTCCAGAGGATATACATGTTGTACAAAATGAAAAATGACCAGAAAATGAATTCAAACACTGGAGTCACATATTCTTCTCTGTATACTACACTGGAACAGATTTAACATAAAGGGTGAAGGGACCTCAGATGTACCCTTTTAAATCAGAGAAGCCTAATGATAACACTCTTGATAACTATTCTTAAAATGATAGCAGCCAAAACCTCAATATGAGTCTGAAATGCCATATAAACACATTGAGAGTATAAAAGTATAAAAGTCTCATTTGTTTGGTCTTGTCTTGGACTGAGAAGGTTTGAGCTTGCTGTAAGAATTCCCTAGAGGTCAAGTAACTTTGCCTGACCTTTGGTAGCCCTGGGAAAACTGCATACAGCAAAAGTCTGGCATCCCTAGGTAGTCACTACGTAACAAGTAGTAGCCCCCTTTTTTTTCCGCTGAGACTAGAAGGCTGTTATGCAGCTTTCCAATTTTAGCTAGGAACCAACAAGAGGGGAGCAGGCTGTTATAAGAAAATATCTAAGTGTAGCCCCAGGAATGAGGAAGAAGAAACACCCCTATGAATATTTTGCCACTCCAGCAAAGACCTCTGGATGCTGCTGACTTGTCATAACCTTGCCACCCTCAAGCCCCCAGCTCTGCTCAAGGACGAATAAAGGTGCCAGCTTTAGGACTCCCAGGAACACCAAACAGATGAGAATAACACCAGTGAAAAGAGGGAGATAGTAGGAAGTGTTTTGCATAGCAACAGTAACCATATTATTCATGAAACTTTTCCATATTGACTAGATACTGTTGACTGTGAGACTATTAAAACATTAGTTTGACTAACATTACATGTTTGTTTACGTGTACCCAATATGTTCCCTATTGTCCGTAACAAGATTCTGAGTGCAACTTCAGAACACAGCTACAATAGCTCCTTTGTGGGCCCAGGCATATCTTTTTCAGTTGCTAGATCCTATTGCAGTGTAAACGGGACTTGGGCATGTCGCTGCTTAGGTATGTCAGTTTTGAGCATAACCAAAGCATAAGAACAGATGTCAAAGAACATCTATTACAATTTAAAAATGGAAGAGTTTGTCATCATTAGGCACCTCGGAAGGTAACAGTCACTGCATGGACTGTTTTATGTTGCAAGTTGTGTCCACGTGCTATTTTGTACTGAGCTTTAATTTAATTTCAAAATGGATGCTATATTGTGGACGTAGGAAACAAATAGTCTTCAGTGCTGAAACAGTGCATGATAGAATGGGTCCTCCCGAGGGGCCAATATTCAAACTCCATTTTGGGGCTAGTCCCTGGCCTATGCTTACTCCGTAGCATTGCTCAGGAAGTGTTTAGGAGATTGCTGTTTCGCAGAAGCAGATACTATCCTAGGGCCAACCCAAACAGTTTGGCAGCACAGATGGTTAAATGCTTCGAAAGTTCCTTCACGCTATCTAATTTACTGTTATAGATGTAGCCTCTATGTATTTGCACTTGATAGTCACTGGGGGCCAAGGAGGGGGGATTTGCCAGAAAGAAATCAAGGAGCTTAGCTTCAGTATTTTTCTCTCCTAGCTGAATATCATATTCATTAGATTGGAGAAATGCTTTCATGCTTATTGTTCTCCTGGTCAAATGAATATTGAATTCTGATTGTATAATACCTCAGCTTCAGTGAAAAGCATGTGATATACACTGATATATACTATCTTAGAACCTATGCGTAAATGTACTGCTTTGCCAGGCAGGAACAACGTCTTCCAGCCCTATAAAATTTATTTACTTAGTGTTCTTAATATCAGGCAATGACTATGCAAAAAGTTCCTACTACATCACTGTTTTTACCTGAACTTAATAACATTTGAGTGGGTTAGGATGGTGTGAACCCACCTCTGGCAATTTAATCATAGAATGATGAATCTGTAAGGGACCTCAAGAGGTCATCTAGTCCATCCCTCTGCCCTCAGGCAAAATCATTTATACTTATATCGTGCCTGACAGATATGTGTCAAATCAGTTCTTGAGGACTTTGAGTGACAGAAGCGCCACAGGTTTTTCAGGCAATCTATTTCGGCTTTTCAATGCTCACAACAGCAAAAGCTGTGGGATTTCTGTGAGGTTTTGTTATTGTTTTTCTAATACCTAACATGGATCTTCTTTACTGTAATTTAAACCATTATTTCTTGTTTTATTTATCATGAACATGAAATACAAATACCCTGGGAAGTTCCCATTCTATAAATGATGTAATCTTAGTGGAAAAGAGGTACTTCGGTACTTGATACAGTGAATATTACCTTATGTCTTTCTATCCCAGAAGAGTTTTGTATAAAAACTTTAGGTACTTAAGGAAGAATTAATCTGGTCAGGTGTAGATCTTCATGTGACCTAACTATCTAAGACTCTTTTCTAGGCCATGAAAAAAAAAAAAAAAGACCTTTTTAGAATATCTCTTCTCAATACAGAATCTCTTCTCAATAAAGACTGTAAAATAAGACAGCCGTACTCCACACAGGGGCAAGCTTTATTTGCTTAAATATAGGAATTTAGTGGCATGTAATAATCTCTAATGTAGCCAGGGTAGCTATATGTGACTGCATGAGTCAAATATGAAAGACTTGACCCTTTATAAGTGCAGCTGAAGGCTAGACGAGGTGTCTTACAGCACAGCTAGCTCACTTCACTTACCTAAACATAGATATTTAGTACCATTTGAGACAACTGCATATTCCTGTCTTCCAGCAGCTGCTCCAGGAAGAAAGGGTCTTCTCCAAGTCCTGTGTCATACCTGCAAGCCTTGTGTGGCTGTCACAGATAACCTATGGCCATTCAAAATGATATTAAGCATCTGTGTTTCAGCAACTGAATGCAAGTCAAATATTATAGGGATCTTCCCCTGTTATGTGTATATAGCTATCTAGTAACTTTTGCATTGATCTAGGATACCTGAGTCCTCCACACACAGTTGAAAGATCTGATACAGGACAAATGGGAGATCCATGACATTCTGACCCAGCAGTTCTTATGACATTCAAGACAGGAATATTTAGATCCATGTTAAATAAAGTAAAAAAAAAAAAAAAAAATCAGACAACTTCTTCAAAGACTTTGGGCTGTAAGTCAATAACAAAAAGTGGGGCAGGGTCAGCTAAACAGTTGCATTTTTAAGCTAATATGAAATATTATTTTTAGTCAGTGTAATAAAAGCAGAAGTGATGTTTTCATAACTATATTTTGTCTATTGGAACAAATTTTATAGGTAAGTTAGCTTTCATCAAGTTAATTTAGACAGCGTACATAATTATCATTATAAAGCGTAGGTCTGCACACTGGTGATCATATTCATTCTGAAGTTCTGTTTCACATACATACCATCCACTACTTAGTCATGACTGACACTCTCCTTTTATTCTATAGCTGTATGGCTTTATATTAATATCTCCTCTACAAGCAATTCTGAGAGATAATTGTATGGCAATGATTTATAATCTGTTCAGTTCTGAGATCATTATTCCATGTTCCTTGTTGTCCAAACGAAACATAGCAACTAGAAAATTTCAGAAAAGAGAGGAATAGATACATCGTTATTTCTCCTTGACACAGTGACCACTCTGAAAACGTGTCTAATTGAATAACCAAAGGAAGTTCTTTTGACTATTCTGTGGTTTCTTTTTAATATAGGTTTTAGTATGAAAAAGTTAAACATCAGATTACTAAGAATATATACAGTGAGTATCCATTGGTATATGATACAAGGTTCTTCATGCTCTTCTTGGGTCTCTATTGTTGAACTCCAGGTGCTGTCTAAAAGCTAAGAATCAGAACTAGGAAAGCAATCAAGTATAAATATTATACAGCACAAAACAGCAACAACAACAACAACTTCTACCATTAGGGAAGATAGTTCTTCTTAGCAAAGAAAAGAATTATTGCAGCTCCTTTGATAAAAATATAACCATCAAAGAAATTTTGTTACTTGAATGTGTTCATATCCATTTTCAGGCAAATTTTGCAACAGCCTTATTCTGAAAGCTCTGCTAGGAAGCTTCAGAAAGAAAAGTCTATGAAGACAGCAGAAAATATTCTAGAAAAAATAAGTAGAGAGAATAGTATTGATTGAAATTGAATAGAATAAAGTAATAGAAGGAAAGAAAGAGATAGAGAGAGAGGACATGGGAAAAGTAAAGTGTTCAAAAGAAAATCGAGTGGACTATAACTGTCTTCCTTCTATAACTATATTTTAGGTAAAAAACAAACAACTAAACAAACAACATGCTGTGTAGATGTGGAAGGAAATAGCAGAAATAATAGAAAGAAAGAGGCAGCAACAATGCATTAAATGTCAAGAAAAATGGAGAGCTAGAATGACTGTAGTACAATGCAACAAGAAGAAAAAAAGACTAGATTAGACTAGACTACACTAGAATAGAATAATAAAATAGGATGAGGTAAAATAAAGAATATGTGAAAAAGGACAGGAAGTTTAACAGAGGCTAAGGCTAAGAGAAATAATAAAAATATTTCAAGTATAGGAGGAAAAGGGGTCACTGAGACTGCAGAACATGTAAGAGGTAGGCAATTCCTTTGCCTTGTATAACATCCTTGAGGTACCACTAATCTGGAGGTGAGCTAGGAGCAAGACTCAGCCATTTTCAGGCAAAAATTCTGAAGATTTAAAAGTACTGGATCTCAAAGTATAATACTAGTTTTTCACAAATCCTTCCACCCAGGATTCAGTACATTAAAGAATTCTCTTGAACAGTGTTTGCTTATCTATTTTTTTTAACATGAAATAGCTGGAAGATAGGAGGAATTGTTCACTCTGATGTTCTTTTCTCCATGTTTAGCAGTCTTTTTTTTTCTTTCTTTTGATGTTCTTAGATGGTGTTAAACCATCTAAGATGGTGTTTAATTAAGCAGGGACCTATTTCCCTATATATACATGTACATTTTTTTTCTGAGTTATATAGGAAATATGCATGAAAAATAAATTACTCTTCAGTGGAAAGTTTGTACCCAGATAGCAATTCTGGATGGAACGAGGTCACAGTCTATTTTATTTTTATGATGCTATTATTATAATATTAATTCATCACTGCTAGAATTCACTGTCACATTGGGAAAAATGTAGATAAAGAGTGATCACTAATCAGACTTTGCGTCAGTCCTAAAGATTTCTGGATATTACGTTGCTGCTCTCTATATAGAGACATATAACATATATAGTTAAGTCATTCTGAGCATATCATCCTAAAAGGTAAGCCGTCATATCACTGTGGAATCCATCAGAGAAATACTCATTTATCCTGTTTGCATATTTGACCCTTAATTGCTTTATAATTGGAAATTCTCATTCTTATTTCCATCATCCAAAAAAAATCCAAATTCATTTAAATCTTCTCCACAGCTTTTGCAAACCCTTTAGGGACAGCTGCGCTATATTATTTAAGCCTCACATTGCCCAAGATCAGGAAGAGAGGTTCCAGTGGGAGTATCAGAATGGCTTAGGTGGCAGCCTGTGACCTACTGAGAGAAATAAATTGCCTTATCTAATTCTAATACCTTTAAATCCCTAGGTTTGCTTAAATTATGTCCTAAAATGTTCAGCGGTTAAATCTGACAAGGAGTTCGGAATGTTAAAATTTAACAGATTTGCTCAAAAGAATTAGCTGATTTAAATCAACAACAAAACAATCTAGCCAGACAAAATCCCCCTTTTCTAAGTGATTGATTTCCACAGGTAAAATAGTCAGTTTTGGTTTAGTATAATACGATTCCTCCTCAATTGGTAAACAGAGACATTACATATTTTGGGTTTTTAAATGCCCTTTATTACAGACCTTATCTCAGAGTGTGTTTACACCAATTTAAGTGCGCCATGGATTAGTTTTAAATAGGAAAGTTCATGTTACTGATCAATTTATACTGTTGGCTTCATACGTATATTTCTATATGTAGGATAATATCTTGGGTCCATAGAAGTTAACAATAACGATTATTTTGGCTTTGTTCAGGCTGTGTTTTTTTTTAAACATGTCTATTGCATCTATCTATCTATCTATCTATTGCGTCTATCTATCAGTGGAAGAAGTAGTTTTGTGGATGGAAAATCAGCTCCTCAAATGAAATAATTTAGTTTATCACAAAGCTCATGCACAAGGAAACCACTTGTACAGACAGTCACTCAATTTTGACTCCCAGAGTTTGAAATCCTAAGAATAATTTAGGAGTTGTTTTGAATTTTTTATGCACACAATGTTTGAACATATAAATTCAGTTTCATGTAAATATCAAAACATTATTATAGTTCCTCTAATCTTGGCACAAAGAAATACTTAATTTTTTATTTTAATCTTCATTCAGTGGCTAGTATTGTAATTTGCTCACCTGTGTACACCTGAATCTCCACTCATTGAAGTGACTCTCAAATCCTTGCAACATTTTGTATAGAGCGAGCTGTGGAGCACTTCTTTTAAAAAAGCAGAACAATACAAGAGGAAAAAAAGGAGAGGGGACTAAATAAAGGAGAACAATAAAGCTTTCATAGAAGTCAGACTGTACTCCAACAAATTTTACAATTCTGCCCTTACATAATAAATATGAAATAGCACAGTAACTTTTATATTTAACAATGAACACTGAAAAAAAGTAAGCGTAACTTCTAATATAAATGATTTACTGGACTGTTAAAATATTTTTCTTTTTTTAGTTTTTTTTTTTTTTAATTTTAGTTTATAAAATAGTTTAGTTAAATGAAATAGAATTATTATTCTCCAGCAGTGAAAGTGTAAAATGTTTGTCTGAAAACAATGATTGGCAGATATAGATGGTTATTCTCTATCTGTAGTTAAAGAACTAACAGATTTCAGTAGAATCAGATTTGATAGAGTATGGTTATGATTTATTCTGCCACCAGAAATTTATATCATGGTATCTAGATTGCATACAGACCTTGTTAAGCAGATTTTTTTAATGTCATTTTAGAACAGGAGGGAACAAAATAGAAATCTAAATAAACTGTTTAAAATCTTCAGTATTGACAGGGCATTACTCATCTTTATGTCATTTTGTACAATTATATTAATGAAAATGTAAAAAAAAAACATAATCAACTCATTTATAATTCAGACAATTTATAAAACATAATCTCCATATTCACCCTTTCTTTGTAAAGTAGATGTTCTAATAAAAACAATTAAATTATAATTATTTAATTCCTGCATTTGCTGCTTGTCTATCAGGCTGCATGGTATTGTACCATAGCAGTGTCTTGCTGTTATTGGTCAAATGACAAATTAAGATTTGTGCTGTGCAGATTTAGGTGCTCATCATAATTTTTAAGATGCTGAAGAGGACTGTAGGCATTATGTTGCAAAGGCAAACTTTCTTTGAGAATCATCTCCTGGTCCAATCTTTACTCTTACAGTCAATTTTGTCCCCGATGTTGAAAGATATTTATGATAATATCAAATATAGAATCATCTGTTGTTGTTAAAGCCTATAAGTTGCCCTGACTAGCATTTTTCATACTGGCAAAAGATTGTTTCTGAAAGAAGAATTTGAAGAATTTGAAGATTCTGAAGAATTATGCTACCTGGACACAGTAGCAGCACCAAGGAGAGAAAGTAACCAAACAGACAAAAAACAACCTGCAAAAAACAAGTAACTTCCTTTCATGTTGAGATGAGACAGACAGAGTGGTCTCTTTCATCAGTACTGAAGAGGAAAAAATCAAGAATATTGTTGTTGACTTTATCTCATATAAGATTCTTTCCTATCTAGTTATACGTTGACTTTTTAGGTGCTTGCATAGCAACCTCTGTGCATTTTCAATTATGAGCCATAGGCCTATAAATGTATTGTCTGTGTGTGAAAGGCATTGCAACTGCATGAGAGGATGCTAGCTCATGTCCCATGACCCATGAAAGAAGGTAGATACTGACTCCTAGTTTTGCATCGCTCTCATGTCCCAGCTATTTTGCACTGAGAGAAAGGTAAAAATAGAGAACCAGGAAATAATCCTGTTAACAGATAAAACCTCAATAGTTGGTCCTTGGTTATCTGAAAATCAGAATGTAGTGTTTGGAAAATATATTAAAAGTATTATACTGAATGAAGTCTAGTAGTAGCAATAATAATAAGCATGACAAAACTTATGCACTGCATTTAGAATCTAAGAGATTTTGATCACAAAAGCATCACTAATTTTTCATCAGGAGAGCCAATACTTAGAGCAATATGTTTATAAAAGATTGAGATTAAAGAATAAGAAATTCTTTCCTTTGCAGAACTTTTACTGCATCAAATGAAAAAAACATAAATCATATAAGGGTGATGAAAGATATTGATATTCCTATATAGTGGTATATTTATAATCAATAAGTTTCTTTTTACTGATGTATTCTTTTCTATGTAATTTATATTTCAGTTACTAGTAATAAGAAGATAATGGATTTTCAAAAAAAAAGAAATAACATGTTTTTTTCTCATTTCTTGCTTATGAAAATCCATTTCAGTTTTGAATGATGTACTCCATAATCTTTTTCAGATACACCTAAATGATACAGATAGTTTTTATCAACTTTGTCTAAGAACTTAGTATACTTTTAGGGTAGTTAATCAGAAAGAACATGTTATTCAGAGTTGTTACAGTGGTTAAGAATAATGGTCCTTGCAGTTCTCAAATTTTCTGAATTTCTCTAAAAAATATTTTATATACACATATTTATCACTTTTTTGCTTTTCCCTGGTGATATAATGATTCTTGGTAAAAATGAAATTCTGGTAGAAGGTACTTGAAGCAACACTCTGAAGCTTATTTTAGAGTTTTAGCAATCTATCTCAATTTCATCTGATAGTCTTACCTGATTTCTAATAAACTGAGTATGACCTTAGCTAAAGTCCAGTATTTACTGTGAGCTAAAATGGAGCTACCAAATTCATTTTCTGTATGACCTGAGGCTATGTGAATGAGCGTCTCCAGAGGACACAGCTCACTGATAACCTGATCTTAAATGCTGACGTTACCTTGCTTGTGCACTTCTGTCATTATGTTGAAGGACTTTTATATTAAAAATAGATTTCTTTCCCTCAGAACACATGGATATTTAGTATATTTTAATGCATAATGTGATTGGATGTATTGGAAAGGGATGATGTTTATTCCTTCTGCTTCTCAAACCGGTGTTTTTCAGTTAGTTGAATTTAAAAGCATTATATTCATTATGCCTAGTAATCAGAACTTTTGTCCTTAAGAGTGTTCCTATAAGCAAAGGAAGAGGTAATTTAGCCAGGAAAACTTTTCTATTTCTGTCATGGTTGATGAAATAATGAAAGCTGAAAACAGAGTATTTCTTGATTCTGACATTACCTAAAGGATTTAACTCCGTCGTTTTCTCAAATGTATCCAGCACTAAAGGAGAAGGAGGGAAAAAAAAGAAATATTGTTATCTCAATAATACATTGCCATATAACTGTTGATGAAAATGATATAAAACTCTGGGTTATTGAGAAATATTTTACAAACAGTTTACATTGAGGTTTGTGGTAAACATTATGGTCTTAAATTAAACCTCTTTATTTTCCCCTTGTGATATAATTTATTATTATTATTATTAATTTGTTCAAGAAGGTTGCATAAGTTGGTCAAGTGAAGAGGTCCTGCAATGTTTACCTTCCCTTTCCTGATCTTCCTTTCCCTTCCCCTCTGTTTTCTAGCTTGGGAAATCATGATTCATTGTGCAAGTTTAGTGGGTTCACTATTAAATTCTCTTGACACTAGTTCAGTTATCTTGTGCTTGTTGTGAATTGTAGGGGCATACATGTACCTGTACATGTAAAATTCTAAAGAATCAAATCTGAATAAGTATCAATCAGAAATGTTTCTACATATGAAGAGAGAGAGTCTTAACTACTTATGGAATAAAGACATGACATTTCATTAGTACATTAAAAATCTCTATGCATTTTAGATGAACTAAGGACTTTCACTGACTCTGCTAACTTAATGTTCACACTTTATTTTCATATGTTATAATTTTTCCTAGCATTTGGTCTTCATTAGGAAAAGTGTTCATATTAACATCATATTTTCCTAAATAAAGTATTAAACTTATATTGTACCTTTCTATGTAGTGTACATGTAATCTCATGATAGGAAAATTATTTTTCATTGGAGGAAAATTAAAATGATTCTGGCTATAATGGACAACAGTATTCTATATTTATCAATAGCTTCCATGGGAGATTACATCTTTTGTTCATTCCTTTATAAGTATCATAGATTCATTACAAATTTGTCTTGAATCCACGTGCATGTTCCCTTATTGTTTTTATCATATATTGTAAGTGTGTGTTCCTAATTTATTTTTTGCTATTTTACAAAATAACTTTATGAACAATTCATTTCAATTGAAAGAATTAACTTATGCTTTCTATCATACAGAATTTTTCAGAATACAAAAAATACAACAAAAAGTAAATAACCTTTTTAAATTAAAACTTTTGTAAAAATGTTATCTCCTCTGCCATGAAGGAAGCTAGATTAGATATATAGAACATGCAATATGTTTTTTATTATATCATAAATCACATATAGTTTTGAAAACATTTTAAAACACAATTTTAACTTTGATTTTACAACTTATTAAAAGTTGACTGGTCATTATTTTGCTTAGTAAAACCAAAAAGAATATCTGAACATGATTCATCTTTTATATGGTATAAACGAATCACTTTGTTGGGCAGATCATGGATTGTCTGAATATGTCATCCAGATTAATATTGTCAGCAGGCCCATCCTTTCAGTCTTTTTCCATATTCAATAGAGGAACAGCACACTACAAGCAAAAATGGTTGGTAACATCTGTATGTCAGTAAATTCTGAAGTATACTCGTGGGTATTTCAAGGGTTTTGTCTGTTTTGTTTTGTTTTCTTTAAGTTAATTGGTCATATTGTTTTAAAATCTTCCATTAAATTGGAAGTGAAACTTTTCTTTCAGTATCCAGCCTGAACTACCTTCTCAGCTTCCAAAAGTAATCACTTCTGAAAAATGAATGAGGATCCTTCAATAAGACTCCTGATACAATATTCAAATGTAAACATATAATCATGTCTATCATGATATACAAAGCTATTTTGCAGTAAATGATGCATAAGCATGCCTCTATTCTTTAGCTTACTGCTTTTTTTTTTTTTTTTTTTTGATAGAATGATGAGGAATATTGAATTTGCTCACACAGGCTTCTTTTCATATCTCTTCAACTCTCAAGCCAGGGTCTAAAATTTTTGTCCTTACCTCCTAATCGTTCAAGTGATCCTTCACAAAGGAATGTGAAATAATTCAAAACCACTAAAATAAGGAGATGCTGTCTACAAAACTCATAGGGGTACTGTATCCTGGTCTGGGCTCCCCAGCACAACAGAGACATGGCACTACTGGAGAGAGTCCAGTGGAGGGCTACAAAGATGCTGAGGGGACTGGAGCATGTCTCCTCTGAAGAAAGGCTGAGGGAGCCGGGCCTGTTGAGCCTGGAGAGGAGAAGACTGAGAGGCGATCTCATCAACGTGTACAAGTATCTGAAGGGAGGGTGTCGAGAGGATGAGGCCAGTCTCTTCTCCGTGGTGCCCAGTGACAGGACAAGAGGCAACAAGCACAAAGTGAACCACAGGCAGTTCCATCTGAACCTGAGAAAAAAACTTCTTCCCTGTGAGGGTGACAGAGCATTGGACCAGGTTGCCCAGAGAGGTGGTGGAGTCTCCTTCCCTGGAGATATTCAGAAGGCGTCTGGACACAATCCTATGCAATGTGCTCTAGGTGACGCTGCTTGAGTTGAGGGGGTTGGACTAGTTGATCTCCAGAGGTCCCCTTCCAACCTCAACTATTCTGTGATTCTGTGATACTCCATGGCCTGGCATAGGGGGACACTTATGAAAGAAGGGAGTTACTTCATACACTTTTTGAAATACAAATGCAAAACACACTGGAGGAAGTAGAGACAAGTAATTTTGGAAATGATCCTCCTTCAAAATGATCCTTCCACCCCTAAATTATCATTATTATTATAGCAATTAGAATTGCATAGGTACACTAAACTTGTTTCCATCAAAATGTCTACACTTGTACACATCAGAATTTTCAAGTAATTCCTTACAGAATCAGAGAAGAAATGTATGTTGCATATTTTTCAGAATATTTTTCAAAATATTTTTCATTTACTATTGAATATATGGAGGTCAGCAATATAATTGAAAATAATAATAATTTACTTCACATTTCTTGCAGTAGTGTATTTAAATATGATCTCTTGAAATCAGTGACATTCAGATCAATTTCTATCCTATTATTTTATGAAAAGGGAGAAAATTCTCAAGAGAATTATACTTCTGTTAGAGGGTTTCAGAAAATAGGTATTGGTAGAATAAGTAATATGAACACATTAGTTACAGATTTCAATTTAACTTGAATTGTTTGTTCAAGAAAAAGATGAAAGCAGCAGCAATAATGCCTCATCTGAAATGAACAGAAGGATAGCCTGAATTTTTATGGTATTTATGGTTTACTGGAAATAAATTACAAAATAAAGATATTCTTTATGTTATTGACCATCCTGCATATAATATACGTTCTTGCGTCTCATACACCTGTACATGTTTCCTGTGAACCCAGCCAACTATTCTCTACCTGAAAACACAAGAATAGTCATAGCAGGTGAGACCAGATTTCCTCCTAATTTTGTTTTTTCGCTGGCAGTGACTAGTAGCATTCACTTAGGAAAGAGTGCAAGAAAAATGGAAAAAAATGAAATGCTCCTTTCCCTGTTAAACTTTCCTAGTTTCACAATAAGCACTACGTATTTTTTGTGAGTTATAGAAGCAACTAAAGCCCTTGGAAAATATATGTACTAAATCTGAACAATTACTTATAAAATAGAGGGAAGTACTAGATGGGCTAAGTTAGGAGACAAAAATGTAGAAGTTTATATGTAAGCTAAATATCTTAATTAAATGAGTTTAATATTGTGTCATGTTTCCATTTCCAGACAGCAATTCAGGACAATCAGTGTTAAGCACCATCTAATACTAACAGGGATCTAAAAACGAGAGTCATTTCTTGGGGTGTGGGAAGTCTGCTCCATCTCATTCTCTGCCTGAGAAAAGTCAAAAATAAAGATCTCCCACTTTCTGTGCAAGTCCTCTGAACAGTAGGCTCTTTATAAAATGTATGTACTGCTGGCAGCTGAAGTGCTTTTCTTTGAAGAGAAATTTCATATTTTTGTTTCCAGTATTCATGGATGCACTTACTGAAATTCCTGATCATATTCCTGTGCATAGGTTTATTATTATTATTTTTTTTTCATTAGGTGTCTCAGATAAAGTCCCTACATTTGTTATATGGTCAATGGGGATCAGTAAGTGATGGTAAAGTCTGTCAGAGATTCATTTAGGCAGAGAGGATCTCCCCTTGAAAGCCTGAAGGCTCCTAGCTGTCTTTATTAGCTACATGAGCAAACATGGGCAGTTAAATGCCTGTTGTGTTTTCTGGAATTGAATACATGGAAATGATGAAGACAGAAATAAGTTTATGCTGCTAACTTCACTATTTTTAACAACATGAACAACATCAAGATCAGGAGTTACCATTTCTCTCTCATGCTTTTACATGAGTAGAGCAAGAAGAATATCTTGTTATCCAAAATCTTTCTGAATCAACAAAGAAAAATATTTGCTTATATAACTATGTGAACTACATATTATATTAAGCGAGCATTTCTATTGCATCGAATTTTGGTGCCTCCTGTACATATATAGAAGCACATCAAAGGCACTTAGAATGCAGGGGGCAGGGGGGAACCTTAAGATAGGGACCAGATAATCCCTTGAATAACTCCAAAATGGAAGAGCTTTTGAACTAGCATTGCTAGATTTAACCAGGAGACTCAAATATCTCAACCTCCGTAAAATTCATCTAGGTTAATGCCCATATATAGAATCTCTTGATAGCTGCAGGGTGCTGTTTTTTCAGCTGTCACAGGTCTATTGATATATAAATCAAATGATTTGTGTTTAAAGACTTGTGAGTGCGAGACAAGGACTTTTATTTTGGTGATATTGAAGCCCAAAGCCAAAAGCTGAATTTCTGTATCTCCAATCAATGAAGAACAACATGTACAGTATAACCTAACCAGAATCTTTCTGTTCTGCGTGTACTGTTGTTTTGATGCTTGTTTTGTTGAAGTTGTAAATACACTAGAGCTGCTTTTTTGTGTGTTTACACAGACATGAATATAACTTCAAATATTTCACTTTTTCAACTATTTATGAAACTTCATAGATACTTATAATGATTCTGTACTTCTATATGATGGATTTTGTATCAGTCTTTTGTATTTTTAATGATGTGACTTCACGGTGAACAGATAGCTTGCCTCCCCAAGGCACTGTGGCTTCTCAGCTTGTGCAGTCTTTATTTATTTATTCATTCATTTATTTATTTATTTCAGTGAAAGATTTCTCTTTTTACAGTCTCAGGCATATTGAACGATGTTATTAGAGGATAAACATCTGGATTCCTCCTTTGGGATTTATCTCTGACTCAAATAAATATCGGTTTTATTTTTCTTCTTGTTTGTTCATGAACAAAAGGAATAGGAATATCAGGAATAAATAGGAAAAATGCATGTGCAATTGCAACATGCTCAAGCCCAAAAATTCAACAACTATCCTCAATATGACTTTGTTCTTCATCCCTAAGGTTTTCACAGCTGTACCAATAGAAGCTTGAGTATCCCCCAAACAAATTACCGTATCATAAACTGCACCACATCTTGAAATACCTTAATGCTTGTTGGGATGCGCTTAATTTTGAGGAAAGTCAGCACTTGCTGCATATGTGGCTATATTGACTTTCAGGGTTGAAGTTTCATCTTTCAGAGATCTTCTGTTGCTTGATTTATGATGGTATTTTCAATAGTATTTGGAAAGTATTATCCCTCAGAGTTTATCTGAGACAAGAAATTGTATTTAACTATTTAGATTGTTAACTTATAACTATTATATTCTTTAAAACAGTTAGATTTCAATGTCTCATAATCTGAGTTATGATGAGATACTATGTGTCGGTAGATATCACAAAAATGTCCATAAATGTAACTGCTACATAATTTGTTAAGAATTCTTTGCATTTTTCTGTGTTTCTACACCATATGGAAATCTGCATCTATTCTGAATAGGGTACCATGAGCATATCCGTACAGCAATAGCTAGGAAAAAAAAAAAAAAAAAAAAAAAAAACTTGCATCTTTATCTGATTATTACCTAAAGCTCTTGAGTATGGAAACAGAACTGAAATCTCAAGGGAATAGATTTGTTATTAAAGATATCTGTTCTTATTCCTGATCAAGTCGAAAATCAAACCCTTTCCCTCCCCCACTGTTTTAGCATTTCTTTTTCTAATCCTAACAAAGAAAGAATTCATGAAACGAGTTAAAAAAAAAAATAGGGAGAAGTATTTGGGCTGAGTAGCAGGCAAGAGAGGTGCTGCTGCAGGGATGAGAAACCAATAGGAGCTGCTGGCTGTTCTCCTCGCACACAAAAGTGGTACAGCAGATTCAGAAGAATGGCACTCCTGCTCCAGATTTACCTGAAGGTAATAGAAGAAGGTATTCTTGCATACTTGCATGGCCATGGAAGTATAAAACTCATGAAGCTTTCCACTAACTCTGAACTGGGATTTGTCAAGGCTAATTTATGTTATCACAGTAACATTATCAAAAATACCTTTGCAATTTAAAGTAAATTAAGTTAAAGTTTTGGTCTATCAGCATACGCACTGCCTATCTAAAATATTATCAGGCTGAAAAATGCTGTAGCTACTCTGAGATGCAAAGTATTTCCTCTAGAAAATTCAACTCCTTAACATGACATCTCTATGTATTAAGACCTCTAAATTCAAAGTCAGTCAAAGAATTTACTGAAAGTATTTTTGTCCCATCTCTAGGTTTTGCACTATTTTCTCTGGAAATAAATAATGAAAATAAAAGACCATGTCAAGTTCCTTATTTTAAGACAGTGTGCTTTCTTTTGGGGAATGTCCCAGGAGGAAATATTTGATTTCTCAATAAAAAACTAAGTAAAAGTACTTTAAAAAGGATTATTCATATCTTGTACTTTCTAAGACTTCAGGTAAATCCCTGTTCATTCTTTTTTATCACATTTTCAATGAAGGGACAAGCAAGTAAAACCTATAATTCAGTATTATAAAACATTATGCTTATTAGGTCATTATTAGGACTATTTTCACTACTATCTTTGTCATTTTAATATTTTATTTCAAGTATCGCTTACTGTTAGGAAAATATTCTTTTGGTAGATTAAATTTTAAAAAATTAAAAAAAATCTGAAGACCTTGTGACAGACTTGCCAGCTTACAACCACCATAGACACACACACACACACATTTAACCTAACTGTTCTTAAATGACCAGTTAAGAACTATGTCTGGATATCTGTCTGTCTCCTGTTTTTCAGAATTTATTGCTCCTTCCCCTTCTTTGTTCTTTTTTTTTTTTTTCCAGAGCATAATTTTATTCAAAAATTTGAAAATATCACTCGTTTTAGAAGGAATGTCTTGATTCTTTCTTGAACTTTCCATTCTATTTCTTGAGACTGTGCTAACAAACTCATACAAGTGTGAATTTATACGTGTTTCAATGGAAATAAAAGTGAATTTAAAAAGTCATTACTCATATTCGGATCATACCCTGTATCAGTTAATTCTTTTCATCTATGTTCCAAACAATTACTAAAGTTAAAAAACAACTAATTGTCAGAAAATCCAGAAAATATTAACAAGTAACAAGTCGTCTGATATGAAAAACTAATTAAAAATTTAATCCCATCGACCTGCACTGATTTTATTGTGTTTTGCTTGAATGATAGCATGTACTTCTATATCTGTATGTATATAAATATGCTCAGTCCTATATACACTTATGCATTCTTCCTACCCAGTAAGAGAGAAATAAACCTAAGTTTATTATAAGTACTGTGAGCTTATTCCATTCCATTCTCATAATTCATGCATCCCTACTTCAGTGCAACTCTGCTTCTTACTAACTAAAATTTCAAAAAATATACCAATTAAACACGATCATTTTAGTTCCTTCAACAAAGTGTTAATATTCTTTAAAGAATAAGAACTGTGATATAACACTTTATCTGTATTTGTGCTTGTTTCAGTGTATGATGCAGATGCTTACTTGAAGCATATGAGCACTCCTGAAGGACCAGACCAGAGTTTACTTATCTGTTAAGATACCTCTGAAAGTGGCCATCCAAATCGTCCAGAGTAAGGTACTCAAAAGTTAATAATTGAATACTCTGCTTCCAAAAGAAGTTTCTTTCTAAATCCCTGGTGGTAGTGTTGAAGCTCTAAAACACAAAGTTTAAAGCAAGATCCAAGAAAGACCTAATTCTTTAAAAGTTTAAAATAGGCTTTGTGTGTCTTATTCAAGAAAAAGGAACTTTGGTCTAAAACTGATGAAACTCAAAGCAATTGCCTCATCAAACTGACTATCCTGTAGAGTTTTGCCCTTCCTTACATACTGTTTGATCTTATTTTGTTCATTATTAAACTTTTGAAATAAATGATCTTAAAAGTCCACTCTGTAATGTTTTAACTGTTAAATGGAAGGCAAGATGCAAGAAATACTCACCACCCTAGGCTCCGTAGGGCAGATGAAAAATTTCTCCCAATATCCTGCACAGCTCTGCGATCCACTAGCTAAGCTACTCTCCTGGGATGCAGAATATGCACTAGAACATACTGAACCTCTTGGTCTTTTCCTATTGTTACCGGACAGTCAGGTGCTTCCTAATAGCAACTAAAATATGAAAAATATGAACTGTTCTCCTTTGAAAAGAGTTGAAACTTGAGGCATTTTCATTCTAATTTAGATGCCTAATGTTGAGGGGGGAATGATTTCATTTATTTGCTCCCTTTTCAGGTGTTTTTTTGCATGTACAGAAACCTAAGATTAGGGATCTGCAACTAAATTCTAGGACAATATTTATTTTGTGGTCACAACAGTAGGATCATTACACCTAAGATATGCTTTAGGTGCATACCCATCTTTCATAGGTCTTATGTCTTACTTTAATTCTTCTAGCACTGGCTTCAGTGATCTTGGCAATTGGTTGCACACAACATGCATATACTTTTTTATTAAAGGAAAGGTAAAGAGAAGAATCTTAAGCATGAATAGCTTTACACAGATAAAAACTTCAAGAATTAAAGAAATCATCCATATAACAATATTTGAAAATGAAAAGTTTTAACATTAAGGTCTGTGCCCCATTTGTAAGACTGAGTTTTATCTGAAGACTATTTTCTTAACTTTATTCAGTCATAGAATTTCAAAATAAGTTTTTCTGCTTTCCCAGAAAGTATTGTGGGTCATATTTACCTTCACATCAATAAGATGTGTGAAGAAAATCTTTTTTTTTCCTTTCTTTGTTAGACCTCCTTTAGACATGGCATTTCTTGGTTTCTATGTCAGAAAATACTTTCCATTTAATAATTACAAGAACTTCTACTCCTCCAATGAACCTCATCAGTATTATATTTTCTTAGTGTCTCTTCTACCATAGTACTTTTTTTGTATCCAGTGTCAATTAAAATAGCAACTTCTTTTTGATGGTCTTAGCAACGAAGCTGATAACTAACTGGGAGTTTTATAGCTCCTACAGGAACACACTCTACTGCTACTGAAAGCCAGTGAAAATGTGAGAATTGAATTATATTAGGTGCTTCAGAAATAATTTCATTTAAAATTATTTTACAGTAATTAAGTTGTATTCTTTTACATATATGATTTACTTTGCCAAGAAATATCTATAATCTTTATAACTGCAGAAATGTACAGTGCTGTATTATAAGTAAGATATATACCACTCCTAAGACCTAATATTTAAAATTTAATGCTTGTTAAATACCCCAAAATGTAAAAGGTTTTTAAACTTTTAGACTTTAGACTTTCATATATCTTAATATTTTATCTTCTCTGCCCTAGAACTTTTTATACCAAACAACATAGAGTTATGAGGCTTAAGTGCTACTCTGTACTTTGGCATTTTCCAGGCAGCATGACTCCTGTGGGATTCATCAGGGAAAGCCATTAGTGCACTCACTGGCATAAAACTTGCATGATACCATAAATCTTTTAGCAAGCGGATTTGGAAGATGTTTTTGTGAAGGTTATGTGTGTAAGGTAAGCTACATTACATGAGCCTTGAATGTAAGCCTTCAACATTACACTTTCTGACATTTAATAAAATAGTGATTGCAAAAAGCTGCATCCTCAGAGGCCTTGTTATGCCAACACCAACGCAAAGTGAGGAACCCTGAGAGCATCTCCAAGTTTTAGCGGCAAAAGAATCTGTTTTATTTTTGTGAACTATGTAGTAAAGCCTGGTTCTTCAGAACATTTTGCTTTTACCCCTGCAGATTTTTCCAGACAGAGTCTTACTGCATTAAATACAGATAAGTGTTTAACTTAGTTAGAGAACACTGTACACGTAAGTGTATAGACACTTAAAAATGCAGTAAACTATTTATATCTAATAAATAGTATAACAACGTTATTGTTTTGTTCTGTCAGCCTATACAGTTTTCACACATCCCTTATGAAAGTCAGATCTTCATTGGTTTTGTGTGCCAAAGCAGTCTTCTTTGAAGAATGACAGAGGATGTGCTTATATCTACTCTACTGTTGCTCATTCTCTAATTGGAGCAACTGATGTTAGGGCAAAGTGAAATGATCCCAGTTCTCCTTTTTAATTAACATTTTTGTTTATATATCCAGAGACAAAACTGAAAGATAAAAACTTTTTACTATGATCTGCTCAGAGAAATTGAACTTCAGTTTTTACTTTAATGTCTATGCTAGTAGATACTGGCAGCTCCCCACAAGTTTCTTAACTTCTCCCTAATATATCAGATAATTTTTTTAGTTTTATCATTTATCTCTTTTCATCTCACAAAGGAAAAACAGTAAAACAAAAAGATCTGCAGTTGAAACAATTTACCGGGCACTGGCTGCCTGTTATCAATCACTTCATGGAGCCTAAAACCTGTGAAAAAAATGACAAGGCCTGTTTTGACCAGACAAAAAGCAGGAGATACTAATACTTTTAAAATGACCACCTTCATCCAGTTTAGAAAGGAGAACTCTGAGGAAAATAGCTCTTCAGTGCTGTGACTTTATGGGACTGCTTGCCCATGCTGTAAAACCACTTTCTGGTTTTAGCTGCCTTTTCCTAAAGTAAATCGACATTAGTGTTTGAGTTTGGATTGGGATGCATTTTTGAAGCAAGCCTCCTGATCATCCGTATATACTGAACTTTGGTCAACTTTACTGAGTGGTTTCAGAGCACTTGAAATTCTTCCTGAATAAAATGAACTCAGAAGCTGCAGTCTAAGAGCAGACCTACAGTGCTCCACCTGCTAAGGGGCATTCTGTCCTCTGAGCCCAGCAAAGGCTATGCTGAGGTAAGATCCCTGAAATACATATAGGGTGGACATCTGGTACTCAGCTTCAACTGTTCCACCCTGTAGGTCCATTACTATTGTGCTACTCTATCTTCTAACATTGTCTTTGTCTACTGGTACCAAGCGGATGTTGTCCCTCTCAGGCTGCTCTTCCGCTGGCAATCAGCTAGCTCAATGGCAGGAACAGGGCATCTGCTGCAGCCTAATTCCTCTTAACTTGTCTGATGACATAAAGAATTAGCTAGTTGACTTAGATGATGCAACTACTCATGCCTAAAGTTAGGTAGGATAGATAAGAACATAAAACCAGTTTTAACTTAATCATTCCATAAAGCATATGCCTATATCAGGTCTTGAATTAGTGTTCTCCTAGAACCAGATCTCAAACATATCTAGCACAACATTTCAACACTGCGACCAGAGTCGCATGGGAAGATGTCTTTGCATTGCTGTAACTAATATTAAAATAAAGGGAGAAGAACATTTCTTGTAAAATGTTAACTAAGTTTTTGATCAGTCAAACAGATTGGTAATACTACCTAAAACATTTGATGATGTAAATATTTCTAATTTTTTCTTTTCAAAATCATTTTGTAGGGCACCAAGCTGTTAAGGCTCCAAATAACAGATACTATATAGACAACTATGCAGATAAGATGTGTTAGGTTCGTGGGTTATTGTGAATATTTAACTTCAAGTGTGTTTGCTGGTTACAGGCTGTAATGAGATACAGTAGGATAAAAATAAATAAATAAATAAAAATTAAAGGATACTTGTGGGCAATTTCAGGATTTTAAATGAAGAAAAAATTCAATAACTTTTCCAAGGGCCAGCTAAAGAGACTATTTTTAACAGGATGAGAACTGTCAGATATACAAACCAGCATTTCAAAGTCAAACTTTTGAAACTTTTAGCTTCAAAGTTTCAAAAAATCTACATAAAATATAGTGATTTATTGTAAGGTCTGATCTCTATAATTTTTACTATCATTAATGAGTTAATAACAAAAGTCCTTTCAGTCCTGAAGGATCCTGTGGCATTATGGTATCAGTAGGAGTCATCCTGGAAAAATATCCTGAATTGCATTACTTTAAATTATTCTCAGGTGTATTGCTTAAATAATTCTTGGTCCTCAGCTTTCATTTCCAGAAAACACATTGTGAATAATAATTAAAAGAATGAACGCTGTTGACTGATCACAAGAAAATAATTTTCTCTCATGACCAAATGAATTGACTGTAATATCTACCAATGGTTAAACAGACTGCAGTTAAACATTTGAAATTTATGTACTTTTCATAAATTTATGGACATTGTAACCAAGATATAGAAGAGGAAATTAGGCAGTTCAATTTAAAAAATTATCTGGGTGTTGAATGACTGCTGCACACATGCAAAACAAAAGATAAAAAAAAAAAAAAGCAGATTGTCAAAATGCAGTTCTCACTTAAAAAATGCAGCTGTGTTATACAAGATTGATAGTAGACAAAAAAAGGCTGGTATGTTAACATTTCTTTTTGAGGAATGAAGACACTGTTCTTTGATTCCTTAACCTGCTTTGATATTTGCTTTGAGATTCTCATTGAAAATTGCTAAATATTTATTTTCACATTATACTGGAAGGTATAATTTCATTTTAATCACATTCATTCCATTGACTTCCCATGACCATAATTAAAAATCTTTCCACGTTTGCTTTGTATAGGCATAGGACAGTGATGACATTTTCTAATTGTTTCCTTTATGCTTGTTTTAGCTGGGAAGCGTGTTTTCCCTGTCTTCTCTGTTCAGACTGACATTTTATCTACAAAGTAAATATTTGTTTTTAATACCTGCAAGATCACTTCTGCTCAGAAAAGACTTTTTTTTTGCCCTCCCTTAGATAACAATACTATCTGGAGCCTTTTGCTGACTTTTTCTACTTTTTTTAAATACCATTTTCTGATGTTTTCCATTGCCAGTTGTGTGCTTGTGGCTGCTGCATCCCATATAACATATAGGTAATCAGTGCTACAATCATTTTATCTATTTATTCAGAGTTGACAATCTGCCTAACTAGCTGATGGTATAGAAATATAAACTACTCATCCAGATTTCTCAATTTTATTTCAACACAGATCATGCAGTTCCAAAAAGAAAATATAATAAAAATATCATCTTTGCATAGATTTATTTGATTCACATCTCTGTTTTTATCTTTCTTCATTCTGTTTTCTTTTTTGTGATTTCTTGGGATTCTTCTCATGTTGTACATCTATAGACCATGAACGTAGATGTACTCATACAAAACGAGAATTGAGCTAGAAACTAAAACTAAAATGACAAAATGTGAATATTTCAAAGTAAAGTAATGAAAAGTTAATAAGTATCAACATGACAATTTCCTTCTCAACCTTAATCCAGATGCATTAAATTTCCGTCTTTAATTCCATAGTGTTTAAGTGCATCACAAATACTCATGAACTCATTTTCATGAGGTGAGGTGTTTTTATTATCCAGAGTTCCCACATAGGAAATATAGATATAAACACACAGATGATTTATATAGATGTATAATGTATATAATATAGATATATTTTATGTATGTATTCATATTAAATAATGCACAGTAATAGGACAAAGTCTTTGCCCCATCTCACCTCTCTCACTACCTCATCACATTCTTAGAAAGGCAAAGTTTAATTTTGTCCATATTGTCGAGAAGCAACAACTAGAGTCTGCACCATGTGGCTCAAGTCTTGATCTCTACATGAGGGAGGCAAGCAGAATAGAGCAGGGTTGGTGAGGGTCACCAGAGCCAGCTCACAGTCCAGATCTCCAGACAGGTCCGTAGTGACAAGGCAGGTCCCAGGGCAAGCTGGTCTGCGGGTCCAAGATCAGTATCCAGATCAGTGAAGTATGTGGCCAGGATACATCGTAGCTCAGGAAAAGACCAAGAGAAAGGGCATGAGCTTAAATGGAGATCCTGAGTGCAGGTAGGGAGGAGGCCCCTGATTCTCACAGCTCTTTCATGCAACAGTCTGATCCAAGGTTACACAGCTGCACCTTATCAAAGCTGCCCCTGAGCACAGCTAGTCAAAACCCCTAGGGAGGGCAAGGTTACACTTAGGGTCCTGACAAGGTGGGATTTAAACAACAAAAGCTCTTTTCTTTTTTTTTTTTTTTCTTCCATTGCACACAATTTATATCATATAGTCTAAGTGTCCAAACCTATTATTTATTAGGAGCAATGCACTTTTATCTTTCCTCTTGTAAAAATAAATATATGTGATACAGTCTGACTCTATTTAGTGATTGAATATCAGGGTCACAAAACATATTTGTATTCCTTTCTAACGCAAATGGCAAAGTCTTTAATTGTTAACACGCTACCAAATAAATAAACATTCACAATCAATTTTGTTTATTTAGCTTCCTGATTTTGATTTGCTTCCTCATCTGATAGAAATGCTGAATCAAATCTGAGAAATTATGTATATAATGCAACTACTTGTCCTTTACTGTGACTCTGAACCATTGGATTGTTCAGAGGAAGTAAAAAAATCCAGAGAAACCAAACTGATGACATAGAATGCAACCAACTTGCTTGCCAATACAGGACGCAAATACAAAAATACAGTAAGCTTATACAAAAATCACCAGTTTTCTGTGTAATTACCTGGAAAAGATTTTTGTTTCAGATTTGTTGAAAGGACCCCTTAGTGGTGCATTATTAAAGAATGCACATAAGGGTGTTCAATATACTTTCTCCATCTTATTTTTAATGTAGATTACCAATGGACAAAACCCAAACCGGCTAGCTTACAATGGTATAGAACACCACAGTATGGCAGCACCCTATGCCCAGACTAAGCATTACCTCTTTATCTTATAAAATATCCAAAGAGGAGACCTTTTTCATTACAGGGACTCCATGTTCCCTCATATGATCCAATGTCCCACTGTTTGGAGCACCCCTTTGGGATGTGATGACTGAGGTCAAATTCTTGATTTAAAGAAAGTCAACCTGAAGTTTGGAAAATAGGGCTCCTTTTTTTTTTTTTTTTACCAACTGACTGCCATAAATATCTATATGTAGATAGGGACTTGACTCTGTGTATTTGTGTAAATGTATGTGTGTGACATAAGCACATGATAAGCACATATGTGGGGCAGATATAGAGACAGAGAAATGGAAAGATGTAACTTCCATTAATTGCTCCAGGAAAGTTCAAGTCTGAGAATTTAGCAAATGCCTTTGGGTTGGTTTGTTTGTTTCCTGATAAAGATGAAATACATAAAAAACCTTTTCCTAGCTGTTCTTAGAGCCAAATCAGCTCCTCAGTACTTCTTTCTATGTACTTCTAAGGTTACTTCACACTCAGTTTAATGAATCCTCTGAAGCTCACTTGGAAATGCTTAGCTCACTCCCTACACTGGTATGTATGTCTAACTGAGATATGAATTCCCTTAGACTGTCTGGAATGTCTAGGCATCAAATACTGTAAAGCTGAAGTCATTTTGTAGGCTATAGTTTAGTTAAAAAAATAAATAACTTCAGAGAATTTGTTTTTGAGGTCATAACTTTCCTCTATCATTCTGCATACTATTTATAATTATTTAAGATGCTAAGCATACTCTTCTCATAGATTTACATTATATAAGCTCATTTTTCTTCTTTCCTGACCTTCTGTGAAAAGTTATCCCTTGCAGTACATTTGTCAGTGTCTTCTCTGACTTCCTTGTCTGGCAATCTGTCCATTGGCATCCTCATAACATCTGTCATGAATGTCTATCTGCATCGTTCTCTAAGTAAGTCCTTCATTTGTTGCCTTGTCTGTTCACAGTAATTGCCACATTCATCATAGACATTTCTTTTCAAGTGGAAACAATTTCATTCTCTGATGTTGCATTTAATGTCTTCTTTGTAGTTCTTTGTATTTTATTCCTTTTTGTATCAGGAGATATCTGTACTCAGCAACCAGGTGTATAGGTAGTGCCAAAAGAAATATTTTTATCAGTTCTCTCATGCTGAGATTCTCATCTTATTCTTACATAAGAAAAGAGCTCACATCTCTACCATAATTTTCAGCTCTGCAAGAGATGCTGACTTGAACCTGCATCAAAAGAGTATGAACTGAAAATTGAAGTTGCAATTAGCTGCAATGCTACAGCTAAAAATATAGATTGATACTGTACAGTAGTATTGGATAAATAGTGTATTATTTTTACAGCATAAATTATGGCATTTCAGTCCTCTTCTCATGTAGAACATTGTGGATGCCATTGTCTTAGCCTGTAAGAATACGGGGCAATGGGAGAGTGCTCTTAATCTCTTAACTCTGGGAGAACATCCCATTTCCAGGTCAGAAGGGAAATGACATTAGTGTCTCTTCATGCAAGCTTTTTTTCTACTGAAGGAAAATCCAAATGTGGAAGTATGCCAGGAGCAATGGCGTTCTCCAAGACTGCAGACCTAGACAAATGGAGGACCAAGACTTCGAGTGTCTTATGATATATACTCAATATATCAGTTTAGATACAGTCTTCCTGTTTTGTAAGCTAAGAAATACTAGAAAATACTAATGTTACTGGAATCCTATGTTTTCAAAAGGGCATATGCCAAATGTTCAGCAGTAAAATTGACCTTTGTTAATATTTCCTACATCAGAAAAGATATCTGTTTGTTAAATGTATGTCCTTTATTTACAGCACCCTCTTGGGCACATTACCTGCCAAGTGGATAGGCCTATCACACTGTTGAGCCTAGAGATAACTCATTTTTGCTTTTAGCAACAAAATCAAGCAAAAGGGTGGGGTGGGGGGAAAGGAGGCAACAATTTCTTGGTTGATTCCCTCATAGCTTTCCTAACAGCCCTGACATTGCCAGTTACACAGGTAGATGAGATGTGTAGACACAGAAGGAGATCGGGAATACATTATTTTTTATCTGCTGTCTAACTCTTTACTGCTAGCATCATGTCATATTAGAGATATGATTATGTACTGACGTGACATAAATACATAATGTTATAACATTATCTCTGATGATACTGTAATATGAATGGCACATAACACTTAACTAGCATCATCATTTGTTAAATACCAACTGTTCTTGGGAATTTTGACCCTTCATATTCTTGCACAGTTTATCTGAGCCCTTTCTAGACTGTTTTGAATGCTCTTAACACCAGCAACTTTTTGAATTTTTTTCATGTTTGCTTATACACGCTTTCCTTTTTACATTGTGTGTTGGATTTCTATGCACTGTAAAAAAGAAAGAGAAAATATGGATCAATCTATAGCATTTTACTTGAATTTGTTTGTTAGATGCATGATTTCCTATGGACTTTCTGTTTTTCCCAGATCTTGATGAGTAATCTGCTCTTTTCAATGTGAGTGATCCCAAAGACTGGACTGAAGAGTGCACCAACGTGAACAAAGGCTTCTCAGTACAATTCAGTTTTAACACTGGTAGATATCCCCCATAAACTTTGAAATGTACTTTATAATTCCTACCCTTCTGATTACAATTCATGTTTTGTGGGAACAAGATCTTTTCTCTCTCCCCCAGTAATAAATTGTGAAGCTCACCAGTAAATATACATTTTTCCCCAATAATGCATACAAGTTTGCTTACAGGTATTTCGTTTCTTTATAGAAGTTTGCGCTAAGACCACCAAAAAATGGATCTATGAATGAATCATTTGGGCAGTAGCTCATCCAAATATTGCACCTGAGGAGCTGGAGGTAGAAGGTTGTTCACCACAAAGCCAGATTAGATTTCCTGTTTCTTTCTCAGTTTTTATTGCTGCTCACAGGAGCCAAAAGCCATCTTAAAATATAACACATATATTTGACCTACCTCTTCACCTAATTTAATCATTCTCTAAGTACACGTATTTAAAGCCTCTGACAATTGATAGCCCTGGACACAGACGTTCTCAATTTATAAACAAAGATTGCTGTAAAAAATGCATTGCCTCATCTGGGTATATAATATTTAGTTGCAGCGACCACCTTTACAAGTCACACTATAATTCAGTGGCTGACATACCACTCTATGCACTATTCATTAGTCTTTCAGTAATGGAGTAAAGTAATATCAACTGCAGCACTAACTCTTTGCGTTGTGGACATTTGCCTGAGACCGCCAATTCATTTCACAAAGTCTGCTGAACAGCAATCAGATAATAATGACTTTTCGGTATGTAGTTAATGATGCAGGGGTTTAGAGAACCCATACCTGATTAAGTGTGCAGGGTGGATGGTGTGCAGTTAATGTAATGTAATGACAGAATAAGTAGAATAAAAATAAACAGCTAAGCTGCCTTGTTCTCCACATGTTGAATGTGAAATGTAACCATTGTGAAGAGGCCTGCGCAATTCTGTGTAACATGTAAGTATCAGTTAAACCCTTATAATATGCCTTATGTAGGATGAGCTAGAGAGCTCATATTGGTTTTCTGTACAAGGATAAAGTACATGGAGCATAGGAATACTGACTATGTTCCAATGTTGATCAAAAGTCTGCCTTTTGAAATCTTTAATTTAATACAACATTTAATTTAATACAATTATATCAACATCAATTTCTATAAAGTTATTTTTATGACTATTTCTTCACAAAGGTATTCATTGCTTAGCAATGCATTGTATAATATAACTTCCTCTCTCACTGGCTCTGTGACTATTAGGTCAGTAAATACACGAGCTGTTATGTCTACGGATACCTAACCTAAACTCTTATTAATCATATATTTTTCCTGCAAGTTAAAGACTCCCAGAATTATAGGAGTCACTGTATATTTATTACTCTAAATCAGAATCAATGCACAAAAATAATTCTAAGAGTCTGTAGCAGACTACCTATAGTGTTACCTTTGAGAATGGGTTTTATTATCCTTTTACAAACTATCCTTCCACTTTTATCTTTCCTTTTTTAAGGGCATTCCTGTTTTCCACTCCAGTTCCACAAAGATTACGTCATCCTTAAAATATATACAGCAATAGTTCAGTTTTGTTTCCATATCATTGCCCAGATTCCTGAGATTAGGTTAACCTTGTTAGCTATTTCATATTAAGTAATTTATGCACAAATCTGAAAGGGAAGTGGATAGGCCAGTCAGTCTTGCTGTGGAAATGATCCTCCTTTGTTTTATGGAGAAGCAGTTTGGCTACTTATTGTCTATCTCAAAATGTAAGATAAGAAGTAAAGTAATGGGATAATACTTTTAAAATTGATTTTAAAAGGAGACATGTCTTGTACTAAAAGAAAAAAAATATATAACCAAAAATAAGTAAATAAATGCAAATGAAGCTCCTGTACTAAACAAAATGAAACAAAACATCTCACTCCAGTTACTAAGAAACAGCAAGAGAAATGAAAAGACTCTAACTCCATTCTCAGAGGAGTTCAAATACTAGAGATAAATTAAACCTACTTAAATCCTAAGAGAATTACTAAGTTCTACTAAGAATTGCTGTTTTAACCTTTCTCTTTCTGATTGCTCTGCTCTCGTGTGTAGCTAAGCAATATTTGCTTTGAAGAAGCTGGTCTGAGTCACTGCCTCTTTCTAGTGATCACAGCTTCCAAAGGGAGGGAATTCTGCACAAGAGTAGACTCTTCTGGCTCTGCTGGGGAATGAGGTGAGGAACCAGAGATGCTGAAACTTCATTCAGAAAGGAAAAGCTCTCAGTCTGAGAAAAATACATTGGAAAGAAGTGGCCAAAAAAAGTCAGAATCCAGTTCATTTTTTGACTTGAAAAACAATCATTCATACTGCTTCTTATTCAACCCTATATATTAATTTGTTCATACATTTCAAGCCTATAAAAGCTTATGTTCTAAGCTTTTAATGGTTGCAGGAAGGGGTTACATGCTGTTAATCACAGCTAAGTCTAGCAGCAAAATATAGGACATTTCATTATCATCACTTATCATCACTCTCCCCTATCTCCCCCCCCTCCCCTCCCCCCCACTCCAGGACTTTTTTCGTCTTCTGTTCCACAACTTTTAAAATAACAGTATGCCAACAATAATGAAGCATTAAATCCAAATCCAATTTGTTTATAATAACTGATTCAAATACTGAACTAGTGATCACAGGGGGTCCTGCTTTAAAGGAATGGATTTTATAGATGCAGCCTAAGTAACGAGTGTTTTTCTTTAAAGCAGATACAGTATGCATTACTCATTATTTACAAAAAAAAGTTCATATAAATTATATAAGAAAATACAAATGGGTAAACAAGCTGCTACATTTTCACAATGAAAAAGCAGAGACACAGGGATCAAGTTCTTTCCCTTCCTATACAAGGGCCTTGTGTCTTGGTACGGCTCATTTAGCAAATCCATACTTTGCCCTATTAACCAACACAATGGAATAAAATTTAAATTATACATGCTCCTAAGAGTATCAAAGAAATCTGACATCCAGAAAGATAAAGAAGCACAGCAACATTTTACAAAGCCTACAGACAGCTGAACAGATGTCACAACAGCCAGCAGCGGAACCAATCAAGGAGTCAGAGAGGGGAATATGCCAAGGGAGCAGACCCAGGCCCAGATGCCAATGCTAGAAGAATGCATCTCTTAACATCTGGTTATATCAAGCATTCCTCACATGTGAGAGTATGTGTTGGCTTTGGGCCTAATACACATGCAAAAAAAACCACCCACTGGAATACATTCAAGACTGACAGGAATGAGCCAAAACTCTGCCAAATTTGTGTTGAAATTCTGCAAATCTGACAATTGATTTTCTATTTGTAAATGTCCAATGTGTCCCTGTAGTAGCTTTGCATGTGTATATGTTGTAAACTATGAAACGGGTTCCAACCTCTTTAAATAAATTCTTACCTAAAACAGCTTGCTGGAATGAACATAGTCTATCAATACACCCTAAAAAAAAAAAAACAAACAAAAAAACCCCCAAAAACTAATCTTAGTTAAATAGGGGCTTACTAGATATGTCACTCGTTGGAATTGCGATTGACATTCTAATAAACTTGCACATCCTCCTTCCTCCTGCTGGCATCCATTACAGGCAACATAAATTAATAACACTGAAGGAAACCCGGAAGAAATTAGACTAAGCAAAGAGGGACAAGGGCCTAGATGCAGTGCAATATAAAATTTCTAACTGCTTCTTCGCTTTCTAAATTTCCACTGAAATATTTCATTGCATAAGGTTCCAAATCGTAAGAATATAAATATCTAACTATAACTTGAGGAAACTTCTGCTTGGCTACTGTCAAACCCACTAAATAGCTAATTCACAGTTTTTAGGGCAGGTTTTGTTAGATTCTGCCAACAGGTAGATGAAAAATCAGCCAAGTCTTGAGAAATGGCCAACTTGGAGTTCTTACTCAAACTGGCAGTCACGGTAGCATTTAGAAATATATGACCTTTTTTTCTAACTTACAGGTGGTCAGTGTTGATAGGCACTCTGAGAACAGGCCACTGGAGCAGGCTTGCAAAAAAAGATTCTAGGGAAATTTTTAAGTAGATGTATTTCTTCTTCTTCCTGATAACTTAGAAGCTAAGGCACTTGACATGCGTGGAATACAGGATTTGTAGAACTTTTCTCTAGACAATATTTAGCCCTGGAGCTATTTTAATAGGAATCTTCTCTTTCAGATAAAACCCCTCTGAGAAGAAATACAGAATGAACTTCTATCAGTCAGCCTCCCACCTGTTTAATGGAGACATTTTGCATATCACTTTTGAATCAAGAAACCTAAAGTTGTCTTTGGTATTATTTTGGTGTCAAAGATAAATCAGGAATAAGATTCTAATACTATATATTATACCAAGTAGCATAGCCTAGTAAAAGTGGATTTTAAGGAACAAAACATTTAGTGCTGAGAAGCTGAAATCCAAGGAATTTTTGCACTCAAAATCTTGCCATGGTCAAAAGGGAATAATGTATGTATGAATGTATGAAGATTAAAAAAAATATTTTTAGTCCAATTTCTGTTTTTACAGTCTAATAGCCCACATTATCTAATTAATACAGAAAAAGCCTGAAAATTGCTATGTGTAACCCCTCTTTCCTGTTATCTACCTTTTTTCTCTGGTGCTATGCTTACCCTTCCAATGTTCCTCTGAATCCTAAGCTTGATGGTGTGGCCTCCCTCAAGAATGGGATGGAAGATTTACAATAAATCATCAGCATCATGAGGTCTTCGCTAGGAGGAGTGGAGTTTCTTAATTCTCACACTGAGGGACCACTTGGGGCTATTTTTATACATTTGCTTATCACAGTCTGCTTCCTTCTCACTGGTTCCCAGCTGGAAAGGTGCATTGTACCACAGCCTATCCCAACATAGTTAATTTAAAGAGCTATTGTTTGTTTGCATTTTTCGCAGTGACAGCCTAGGACTGGCAGAGCTTCACCACATATGATAGGCTCAGGGCTTCAGCTACTGCAGGTCAGGCAAAGGTCACCTGAGCACCAGGATTGCCACAATAAGGTAAAGCTACCTTGAATAAAGACAAGCCCAGAGAAGTTCTGAGATTCCTGAGGTCTGCTGGTTCAGTACCACTAGCAAAAGCTGAAATCATATTTAGTGGGCTAGAACATTGCAGGGGGAGGGAGAAGGAGGGTATTCTGAAATAGCTCTCATCTGGCCTCAGGGACTGAATAACTAACAGTTGCTAGTGCACATTTGATAGCTTCCTGGGACAAATCTTCCGGATTACTTTTGTTTGAAAGGAATCACGTTTGTACCGCCTGAGTTTGTGCTCTGCAGTGTGAAGAACAGTAAGAGCAGACTTCAGGGAGAGTTGCTTCAAAAGCGCACTCCTGATCTGAACTAAAACACTGATGCAGAGGCCTTCTAAGTGGGTTAGGAGGTTGTTCCCTTTGAAAAGTGAGTTTGGCATTAGGAGCTGGGGATTCTAAATGCTTAGGTCACTTTTGAAAAATACTAAAATATACCTCGGAACTCTTATCTCTAGGCTCTACGTCACCACCTTAGTGTCAGGCTACATGCCCTAGATGGTTTATCAAATGTCTTCCCAAAGGCACTACTTCTCACCAGCAGATCCATGATATTTGCAATCCTCAAGCTGCAAAACCTAGCTGAACTAGAGGATGCTATTGCTAACCTGAGCTTTTGCAATTTTTAAAAGCTTTCATGGCTGTAGGCAGATAGCTACTCTCAAATGTTTCTGGGACAGAGAAAGAGAGTCCAAAGGCCAGAGCCTCACACATCACCTCTTCCCTTGCTTATAATGAGATGGGAAAGAGAAGATTGAATCTTCAGTTCTCTCTTGCATGTGTAGCACAAACAGAAAAACTCTATGCTTGCTACAATGTTGAGCTTGCCCATCCCTGCAGGCACCTTCTAGTAGTCACTAAAAAGTTTTGTTGTTAACGTGAAAGAATGGAATAGTATACAGAGGCCAAGTTAATATTGCATTTACCATCAGTATACATATGAGATACTATATTGACTGTAATGTTCATTATAGATCTTTTATTTAAAATGAGGTAAAGCTGCCACAGTGTTTTTAGCATATAACACTCAGTGCCACACATTGAAACCTGAATCACACTGATACTATGCTTCCTAACAAAGAATTTAGGTAAAGTGGACTGAAAAGCAGTTTAAGGTAGAAGGCTACTCACTGGTGTTTTTAGCAATTCATGGTAAATGGCAAGTCATTTCAAGTTTAAAATTTTAGTATCTTTCAATTCTGAATATCAGCATTATTCATAACCTCTTTTTTTTTTTTTAATCTGTATCCCTCTTCTCCTTAAACAAAACATTGAGAATTTATTCCTAGACCTTTCTCTTAGTTTCAGTAGCATGACTTTGAACTTTCTCTGACCTGAAAACTTCTGAGAAATATATGCTATCTGGGATTTCTACACTTGGTGCCATCAATATAGCAGATTGTCTCAAGATTTTTTCACTTTTGCTACTGCTTTAATTAAATTTAGTCACTTCAGATGACTTGCCCTCCTCTACACTGGAGTTGTCAAAACCATCATTACAGTATATGTTGACAAAGGTACTTGAGTTAATGTGATCTACAAAGACATATAATGAATCTAAAGGTTAAACTTTTCACAGATAACACATTCAAAAATATAAGTTTCAGTATCCAGAAATTCTAGATTCATTCTAGAATATTAAATAAATGTATTATAGGGCTGCAAAATATTTTTACTTAGATAACCAAATAAAGATTTAGGACTCTAATTTCAAGACCAACAGTTTTAAAGGCAGTGCACTTCGGTAGCTATCTCACTGAACTAAGCCTGAGGACAACCTTGTTTTGTTCTTTATTCTGTCACTAACCCACTGTATAACATCACAGAAGTTCCTGCTCATTTTTTACCTTACCTGCATGTTTTTTCTTGGTCCATTAAGTTCAGAAGCCTTTGGGAAAGGGATATTTTCATTATTTTCATGTATATTTAGATAATCATAGGTGCACTGGTGGCACACTTTAAAGTCCCTATTTTACCTTGTAGTAAAATATTTAACTTTCCTTAATTCAATTCATACTATTTGGTGCCTCGTCCTCCTTCATAGTCAACTCCTAACTTTGATGTAAAATATTTTGCTCATACATTCACCTTTCCTCTTTCCGTTCCTGTCAGTCACAAATTCCTATACACATGTTTAATACCTCCTCTGAACCTTACATCTCTTGGAAAAATAAGCTGTCTGCAATCATCAGAGTCTAACTCTAAGGCCTCAGTCAGGATCTTTATTAGTAACTATTTTTGCTTATCTAAATGCACTAGAGAGCTAAAGGAGTTATCTATATTTTTTCTTAGTAAGTTCATTTGAAATGTGTTTTGAGACACTCAGGAACAGAAAAATAAATTCATTTTTATCTCCAATTGAAAAGAGAGAAAAGAAATATCTACTAACTCCATTTTTGTTCGCTTAGACAGTATGAACTCATAACCAGCAGGATTCCCTCCTAGCCATGGAAGTAACATTTTAATCATATGCAATTCTGACACCCTAGAAACGCAACACAAAATTATCAAAACTTCCACTTTCACTGATATGTCCCTTAAGTAACAAGTTTCATTATCCACTTTAGCTCTAAGAGATAAAAGTACATTTAACTAACATGCAAGAGTTGGACTATTTAGGCTTTATTGGTTTCATTTAAGCTGCTGTTCACAATAAGAAGTAATTTTCCATATTATCACTAGCTTTCAGAGAATTGAAAAGTGTCAAAGCATAACATTTAACCATAAAGCATTCGGGTCTCATTCTCTTTAGGCACGGCTACTTTTCCTTCAAGTGTTTCTATTATCTTCTCTTTCTTTATGTATTAAACATTCACTTTGCTAATGCTTTTCTCTGTGTTGCTTCAACTTGCAGTATCAAAACGTAAACTAAGCAAAACTTAGTCTGAACAGTGATTATATAAAAAGTATCAAGGAAGAAATTTAGATGCTTTGGAAGTGCGCTAATGACTGATTAATTGTTCCATTATTTCTGATATTCTAAAATTTGCTTTGTAGGGTCATTTTCTGTCCTGTCAATCTCATAAAATTGTAAAAGGACTTTGGGTCTGAATAAACAAACAAACAATAACAGAAAAATCCCTGATATGAGAGACACCATAAAAAAATTTTGAGAGGGAACATCTATGAGAATAAAATACTGCTAAATAAAGCTGTTTCAAACACAACAGAAGCAGGAATCTTATATGGTGACTAGATGATTTAGTTACAAAAGAAACAGTCATTAAAAAAAAATGTTTGCATCATTGTCACTACAGAAGAACTAAAAAGTTAACACATCGGACGGATGAGTCACAAGAACTGACCTGCAGTAGAATATTTGCAGAAGACATTTAGAACAAATAAGTGGATGAGTAGTACCTATGCTTTCATCTTGAGAAAGTTTGTTAATATTTATTAACCGTTTGGTAGAAACAGGTATTACTTACCTATGAAATCCAAAGGAACTTAACTAGGAAACTCTTGACTAGGAACAGGAAGTTGCAAAAGTCAACAGACTTAACTTTTAAATGTCAACTAAAACAATGACTTAAAAAGGGCTCAAGGAGACTATGGACATTAGAGACAAGCAATCATGATTTCCATGCTTTGAAAATGTTATAGCAGAAAATAGAATTAGTGAAGATGTGGGTAATATAATAAAGAAGAATCGACAAGGCATTCACAGACAGAAAACTTGTCTTAAAAACTATAAGAGTTCTTTGAAGGAATTAATATACATATAAATAGGAGTAATTCAGTATGTAAAGTGTGCTTGTATTTCAACAAAGTTCTTGACAGCCCTTTCTAGAGTCTCTTACAAAAAATGAGCTGCCATAGGATAAGAGCAAAGGTGTTGCAGATAAGTGAAGAGTGATGCACTTCACTCATAAGCAGTATGTTTTATTGATATAACATAATGGTTTAACAAACATCAAAGGTAAATAAGACAGTGGTTTAACGAGATTTGATGGCAAGGTTCACTTGGTTATTTACTGCATAGAGGACAGGGTCAGATGAAATAGTCAAGGAGACCCACCTGTTGAGTCATGGGATTCAGGGTGGAATCCCTTGCATTCCAAACTCCTACCCAGTCCCAGACTTAGTTAATGATTTACAATCAATCTGAGACACACTTTTAAAGTTTCCAAAGTCTCCACAGCACAAACAATCTCTCCTGTTGAGTTGTGAGGTTCAGGGTGAACTCCCTTGCTTTCTGAACTTCTACCCAGTCCCAAACTTAGTCAAAGGGTCACAATCAATCCGAGATTCACTTAGCAAAGTTTGTAAAGTCTTGGCATGCTATTAGTCACTTACCGAGGTTCTGTCACATGTAAGGAGTCTCCCAACCTCAAGAAGTAACCTTGACAGGCCTCCCTACTCAAGGGGAGATTCACTGCTGTGCAGCAAGCTGCTGTGCAGCAGAGCTCAATTGGCTCCAGGCTGCAACACTATTTGTGGGCACGGAGTTTGACCCATGGTCAAACAATATTTGGTGCGGAGTTATACATTTTTGCTGATCTCATGCCAGGTGTGGGGAAAGATACCTTTTTGCCGATCTCATGCAACATAGGGAAAAATACCTTTCTCACAGACTCATAGAATCACAGAATGCCCAAGGTTGGAAGGGACTCCTGGAGATCAGAACCCTCCTGCTCAAGCACAGTCATCTAGAGCACATTGCCCAGGACCCTGTCCAGTTGGCTTTTGAATGTCTCCAGGGAAGGAGACTCCACTACCTCTCCGAGCAACCTAGTCCAGTGCTCAGTCACCTTCACAGCAAAGAAGTTTTTCCTCGGGTTCAGATGGAACTTCTTGTGGTTCATTTTATGCCCGTTGCCTCTTGTCCTGTCACTGGGCACCACGGAGAAGAGACTGGCCTCATCCTCTCAACACCCTCCCTTCAGATACTTGTACGCATTGATGAGATCCCCCCTCAGTCTTCTCTTCTCCAGGCTCAACAGGCCCAGCTCCCTCAGCCTTTCTTCACAGGAGACATGCTCCAGTCCCCTCAGCATCCTTATAGCCCTCCGCTGCACTCTCCCCAGGAGCTCCATGTCTCTCTTGTCCTGGGGAGCCCACAATTGGACACAGCACTCCAGGTGAGGCCTCCCCAGGGCTGAGGAGGGCGGCAGCATCACCTCCCTCCACCTGCTGCCAACACTCTGCCCAAGGCACCCCACAATACCCTTGGCCTGCCTGGCCACAAGGCCACATTGCTGCCTCCTGCTCAACTTGGTGTCCACCAGCACTCCCGGGGCCTTCTCGGCAGAGCTGCTTTCCAGCAGGTCAGCCCCCAGCCTGGACTGCTGCATGGGTTTATTCCTGCCCAGGGGCAGGACCCTGCACTTGCCTTTCTTGAACTTCACGAGGTTCCTCTCCGCCCAGCTCTCCAGCCTCTCCAGGTCCCTCTGAATGGCAGCACAGCCTTCTGGTGTGTCAGCCACTCCCCCCACTTTCGTATCACCAGCAAACTTGCTGAGGGGGCACTCTGTCCCTTCCTCCAGGTCATCGATGAATACATTGAACAAGACTGGACCCCTGGGGGACACCACTAGCTACAGGCCTCCAACTGGACTGTGCCACTGACCACAACCCTCTGAGCTCTGCCATCCAGCCAGGTCTCAATCCACCTCATTGTCTACTCATCCAACCCACACTTCCTGAGCTTACCTACAAGGATGTGATGGGAGACAGTGTCCAAAGCCTTGCTGAAGTCCAGGGAGACAATATCCACTACTCTCCCCTTACCTACCCAGCCAATCGTTCCATCCTAGAAAGCTATCAATTGGTCAAGCATGATTTCCCTTTTTTTTACTCAGCTCCAGGATGAGCTGTTCAATCACCTTTCCAGGGATGGAGGTGAGGCTGGCAGGCCTGCAGTTTCCCTGGCTCCTCCTTCTTGCCCTTTTGGAAGACTGGCGGGACACTGGCTTTCTTCCAGGCCTCAGGCACCTCTCCCGGTCTCCAGGACCTTTCCAAGATGATGGAGAGTGGCCTAGCAATAACATCCGCCAGCTCCCTCAGCACTCGCGGGTGCATCCCGTCGGGGCCCATGCACGCGTGGATGTCAAGCTTGGACAAAAGATCTCTAACCCGATCCTCCTCCACCAAGGGAGAGTCTTCCTTTCTCCAGCCCTCCTCGCTTGTCCCCAGGGCCTGGAATTCCTGAGAGCTGGCCTTAGCAGTGAAGACGGAAGCAAAGGCGGCATTCAATAACTCTGCCTTCTCTGTGTCCTCTGTCACCAGGGCACCCACCCCATTCAGCAGCAGGCCCACATTTTCCCTAGTCTTCCTTTTGCTATTGGTTTTTTTGAATAAGGTGTTCTTTTTGTCCTTGACATTCCTTGCCAGATTTAACTCCAAATGGGCCTTAGCCTTCCTTGTTGCATCCCATGCTGTGCAAGGGAAAACATGCCCCTTTTTGCTGTTCTCGTGCTCATTTCTGGCCTTGCCATTTGCAACTAGTATCGCCTAGTTCCACCTCACCAGCCCTGGGTGCTGTCAGCTATTTGTGGCCAGTTGCAGCCGGAAATAAGGGAGCTGCACTCTGCCATGCCTTGGGCTTGAAACGAGAGGGGAGAGTACTTGTGCTCTGGCACACTTTGGGTTTGAGATCGGGTGTGGGGGTGGGGAGGTAGTTGCACTCTGCTACAAGTTTCTCTCAAAGTTAATAATAGCCACTTAAAATATAAAAGATGGGTAGGAATGCATTATCAGTTTTCACAGTAAGGGAAAATTAACAGCTAATTACTTCAGGGATCAGTGTTGTGGCCTAGGCTGACCAAAAGTGGTGAAGAACAAGATGACAAATTTGTTGATGATACAAGACTATTTGAGTAATGAAAGCTAAAACTGACTGTGAAGACCTGCTTAACAGACTACACAAAATAAATCAATCAAATGGCAGATGAAACTGAATATTATTAAATACAGAGTAATGATTGCAAGGAGAAACACAACTTGTTGTGACCAATGACATGCTCTAAATTAGCTGTTACCACTTAGGTAAAAGGGTGCTGCAGCTATTTTTGTGAAACAAATGGAGAGGATAAGTCATCTCAACAGGCTGTCAGGGGTGAGACTAAGTAAATGATGACCTGTACTGCTGTCTAACAGTTGGGGCCTCTCAAATCAGCAGGACCCTTAATGGGGATTTAGTATGCCTGTAATAGAAGAGTTAAATGTTCAAGAGGTGGACGTCAATTTTCTGGAGAGGTGACACCTGATGCATGGTGTCCTGCTGCAGACACCAATCACAGGATTGAAGAAAAAAATAAGAGTTATAGAAGTACTGTTACACAGGTGAGATAAACGACAACCCATAGTGGACCTGCATACTAAAGTTTATTTAACAATCAACAAGCTTGGAGTGTTTATCCTCCCTGATTACTTCACTCACTCACTTACTTGCTCTCCCTCAGTGTCATGTTCACTAGGTCTCAACTTCTTTTCCTATAGCAACTTCTTTTCCTATAGGCTAATAAGGGAAGACTGGGCAGGAAGTTGTGTCTGTCTGTGCTGTGGCACTGCTCATAGTTACTAGTCTTGGGCATCACTGGCCACAGTCCCTGGGCAACTCCTGGCATTTGCATCCATGTATCTCCTTGATATCCAGGATCTTCCCCCACTTCCTGCATCTTTCCTCCAGCCAGGATCTTTGTCTTCTTCTTTCTTAGCCCCTTTCTTTTCTCTGAAACTACTCTTTTCAGGAACTCTTCTTTTCAGCACCAACTCCTCTTTCTGGCCCCTGGCCCTCAGTTTTCCCAACCTAAATAGTCAACGTGCAGAAGTACAATGCATTGTCAGTCTCCTAATTGATGATTCTGTTTCATGCCTCCTTATTAATTGAAGGGTTCAGGACGTGCCACTTTTGTTTAACCCAGGTGCTATCAATATTTACAGTAAATCCTTGCTAGCCCTTGAAGATTTCTGCATGAGAGTTCAGAAGTTCCATTTTGGACATTCATCCCACCCCATACACCCAAATATTGGCCACCTGTTAGCATTCACAATTTAAGGAGTTTTTCCGCCTATAACAGAGGGAAATCCAATACATTCTAATCAGTAAGATGAAACACTTTCTAGAGGAGCCTATAGCTCTCCATTCACTATAAAAAGGATCCTAGTAGTCTAGAGAAAACTGAGTACCTAACTTTCAGATGGATAAAACAAGGATGGGGAGAGCAGTGTCCATTCTTTTTAACAAAATATGAAATCAGGAATCTTGTGAGATGAAAATGTAATTAAAGATCATGTTATTAAGCACCCTTATACAGAGTTAACAACAGTTGTGTCATTTGCTAATCAGGGGTCCTTAATTTTGAAAATATTGTAATATCCTTCTAATGAGTGTACATGTAATTTTATGTTTAGAGCTGTTAATAGTAAGTTTGACAGAATGCATGATATGTCAGCTTCAAACTCTTATATTCTCTTTGATCTGATGAATCTAAATAATTGATTACTACTTTGACCTATATGAATAAGGTTTCAGTTAATTTGCAAATGTTTCCATTTATATAATCATTAGTACAATATTTCTTTTTTAAAAAGCTAAGTCCAAAGCCTTTTACATATTATATAAATATTTATGTTCTCATCTTTTAATAAAATACTTGGCAGCAATTAACTTTGAGTTACTTACTAGAGAACTGGAATTTAGTATTTCTGACAAAAACCTCTCCAGCTCTCCGTCCCTCTCACCTACCCTGCCATACACATACTCAGAAGCTTAAGAAAGGAATCACTTAAAAAATATATATCAAAAATAATTCATAGAAAATCATTTTGTGTCACGTAAGCTATGATTTCATCTGTACTCTCAGGACTTTTATGTGCTTACTGTTGTACAAACACAAAAAGAAAAAACATTGCTATCTCAATAGACTAGAGGTGGTATAAGGATAACATGAATGACAAGATGAGTGAGATCTAAGCTAACTGTCTAGATTGCCTATGGCATTATTAATTACATTTTGGTGTACACATTAAAAGTTAAGTGAGAAAAATCCCATTTCAGGAGTGGGATTGCAGGCATCTAACTGTAGACACCTATCTACTGTAAATACATGAATATTAGCAGTGAGTAGTAATAAGTGACAGTGGAACTGCAGAAGCAGTTAAAGATTTGAAGAGTGGATAACGAACTTTTTTTTGAACCACACTTTCTTTATTCAAAAAAAAAAAAAAAACCACATCATATCTATCCTTTATCTCAATCAATTCTCTAGTTGGCCATGCAAAGTTATCCTGAAAATGGTTAAGCATTTTGGGACACCAGTTTAACCAAAGTAACTACCCAAACTAAACTTTCAAACTATTAAAATTAACTCTTCAAACTTTTGTTTACCTATTTTAAGCATTTCACATATGGCACCAGAGACTTAAGAAGCTGTTCAGCTTAGGATTTCCCACGTGATGGCTATAATTCAGGATGTACCACCTTGTTGAATTCAGATGTTTGGCTTCCCTAGAACATACCCTGTTAAGATAAACTCAGTGTTCTCTTTGTCTTGAACCATGACTGGAGAGGGAGTCTCTTTTAACGACTCTCAGGAAATGGGAGATCAAACAGTAGTTCTTGCTATAAAGAATATGTTTAAATTCAGTTTTCTTGTTCCCAAAGTAAGCAGTCTAAGCACTGAATTCTAGTCTACTTTGAAAAGTTCCAGTGAGGGAGGGAATATGTGTAAAACTCTCCCCTCGGAAAAAAAAAAAAAAGAAAGGCTATAAAGAACAAAAGCTGAAGCAATAGTTGAATTCAATAGAAACCAACTTGTACCAGGGTTTTGGTAATACAATTGCTGCATATGATAGTCTTTAAACGCCATGCTAAGAAGCCATGCTGGACTATGATAACCTCTCTAAGGAGTTGTGAGATAAAAAGACACTAAGGAAATGTCAGAATCAAGCACAAAGTGACAAGTTAGTCCTGGTCATAGTGACAGCTCATGTCTAGGAAACTCTTCCTTCAAATCTAAGATGAAGAGCCCTCAAGCAAGCCACCAAGGGAAGTTTCTTTCTCTTTTAGGCTTTTAGCACTGTTACCAGGAGAAATGCACCCCTGATACCTTTCAATGCACTCCTACCCTGGTCTCCAGTCTTGTGCTTTCACCGCTTCTCCTGTTCTCAGTGGGTTTTGCGTCGCTCTGTAGGTCTTCCTTGGGCTCCAGCTCAGTGTTTCTGTTCTTTCTGAGAAAAATAGCAGTGATGATCAATTTATTATATATAAATTTAGAGGATATCTTTCTTGCATAAACTGTAAACCAGACTCCACGCACATCTAGCTTTTCCTTAAGGCTTACCTTTCTTGGAGTATAGAAAATGCCAGTTTCTAGAATATCCCCGTATATTTAATTTCCTGAATAGATGAAGAGTCAGTACTTTGCTTAGTTCTTGAGAATTTCATTGTGCTAAATGTCAAGTCACAATTTAAATGTTTATAGGCCTTTCAGTGTTTGGTTTCTCAGCATGGAGAACAGCTAGCCTATTGCCTGGAAGGTAGAAGTAGCTTTGTCATATTGATTAGATGACATGCAGCTTTCAAAGAACATAATATTATATATCATCTTCAAAACTGTCACACACACTTCAGGAAATGCATTCATATAACTATGTATCTGTCATTTCCCTCATAGTGGGACACAATGGGAAAAACCCAAGGACAATGGTGCTTACTTGTTTTGGCTATGAATCTAAATTACAGAGATTGGTTGGGATGCACATATCCTCCAAAAAGATGCCTAGTGAGAAAAGAATAATTTATTTTGAAAGAAAAAGTGTCAAACTTTTTTCCAGTGTATCTATATCACTTTTTTTATAGACATAAATGGAGATCAGTTTAGAGTGTCAGCTGAGATATCTGGATACAGATATCTGGTTAGAAGCCTCCCTGAAAAAAACCTCAATTTCTCATGATTGAATACCTGTATAGAACTACATATACTGTCAGGAAGCAAGGCTGGTAAAAAGAGAAATAATTTATTTTCTTGTTTAATCAAAATTTTTTTCTCATTATCAAGCTAGAAAGCAATAAAACTTATACAAATAAGTTGGACAGCAATAACAGAAAATAGTTGTCATAAGAATATTAAATATAAGATACATATATAAAATATATCTTTTTGATATTTAATTTTACATAATGTACACCCTTAGTCAGACACCCATGCATACTTACTAACTATCTGTAATCCAACAGTAAGATCAGATAATGGGTATGCCCACAGATTGCAATTTAAAGTAAATCTCATAAAAACTCATCAGAGAGTCAAGTCTAGATAAGGATATTGTTTCTTTCTTTTCATTTCAGAGACTCTGGTTTTGATCACTTGTTGAGGTCTAGTACAATTAGTGTACTTCCTGCTTGTAGATATACATTTTTTCTGTTTTAAAGGAATCAAGTATTGGTTGCTGTCATAAGCAAGACAAATGACTACTTGACCTAATGATTTCATCTATTAAGCCTGTTTTTAGTCTCCTAACGCAAGATACTTAGCATTTATGTAGTATAATTTTTAAAATGAAGCCAAACAAATACATTTTTGACTGGAAGAACAAGTTTTATTGTGTATCATAATTCCAGAAGTCTTCATAAAATAGTTTTTGTTAAAATCTTTTATGTGATGGACACAGTTACTGTAGTGCTACATTTTTGCATACTGTTAGTTTAAGCTTCTTCACCATGTGCTTTGTAATTTTCCATTGCTGCTGCTATATAGGATAAAGTAAGATTGTTTTCCCGCCTTTGTCATGTAAAGAACTTCAAAACATTCATGCATGTTGAAAGCATGTACAGTTAGTGTGCCTTCTGTGCACACCTGGAGTGGAAATTCCAGTTTAGTTTCCTCCAAACAAATCTGCACTTAAAAAACTTTCCGCACACTGAACCATCATGCAGGAAGTGGGCCTATTCATTAGAAAACAGAGTATCACTCTGAATCAAAAAACTAACACAGAGGCAGCCAAAAGGATTCAGGTATTGCTAGTGTTTATTGCTAGATCTAACTTTAGAAACCTTCTCCCAGAGTAAGATAGGCAAGTAATTGCTAAGCAGGATGTACAGGGCAAGTTATGTGCCAAAGAATGGGATCCATAAAGCTAAAACATAAAGAGGATGACACTAAAAATAGTCAGAGGAAGACAATAGGGGAGGAATGAGTTTGAAGTCATCTTTCACAGGTTTAGTACCTAGAAAGACATTAGATTTCCTGAGTTAAAACCTCTCTCAATTATGTGTGTCTAAGGAATCTTGTTCTTTTATACTGGTTGCTTTTAAGACATGATTAATGATGGTAGTTCCATCTCCTATTATATGACTGCATTTGTTGTAGTTAGCACTGCTGTGGTTCTGAAGGTCAAGCAGCGTCATCTAGACAAGATCATTTAGAAAAGTTAGGTGAAACTGCAAAAGGATGTGACTCTGCCTCCTAGAGCTCAGGGCGTTCCACCAAGGGTGGAAAGGAACAGAGATCACCTTCCTCCTCTCAGCTTCTTGCACTGAACAACTGCTGCATACGGTGAATTTACTAAAAGTAGTTTATCAGGGTGTGCTCCATTCAGCCTCTGCTTTGCTATTAGCATGTTGTCAAGTTAGATCTGTTTAATAGTGTATCCTACATTTGACCATACTCAACGTTTTCTACATTTTTTTATTCTTCCACTGTCAAAAGAAGCTGAAACCCTTTGCACTTTTGATCAGTCATATTCTGTTTCGCCTTGACAGCAAATTACTATTATTCTGAGAAACTCAGATAGTACTGTTCAAGTAGCCAGGAGAAGATACTGAGGCAGGATGTCTGTTTTTTTTTTTTTTTTTTTTTTTTTTATCTTGGTTATAGGCAGAGGTTATTTCCAACAGTAAATCCTTCATATGGCAGTACAAAATAGGGCCATGTAAAATATGGCCCCTTAGTAATTTTTGTGCATGTTTGCTATTGTAAATTCAAAAGGTAATTTTAATGAAACTTTTAAAATGTAATTGACTACTAAAAAGAAGCAACAAAGTTTATCAAAGTTAAATCTAAATAATCAAAATAATCAATGGTATTCTGTTTCTTTTATAGGCTATGTGTTTGCATGAATTAAACTAAACTCTTGTGCATCTGTATTACCCCCTCACCAGCCTCTATTGCTTCTCTTCCGAGTTTTACTCTTGTCTTTACATATTGAAAAATAGGATGAGTTATTATTCACTGAAGTGACAGCATATCTTAAAGTTTACTCTTTAGTAATGGCATACATGAGAGAGAAATCTAATGGGAAAAAATTAAAATACATATGCCAGTTTGGCACAAACATAATTTTTACATGCAAAAAAGTCACACATCCTAAACTCATGAGATGACTGCTCTATTTCACCAACTGGAGATTAGTTTAATCTGAAACTGCTCTTTCATAAACCTCATAAAGGCATAATAAACTAAAAGCTATGTTGTTTTTAAAGTCACTTAAGAAGTGATAATAAATATTTCAGAATTTTCCCAAACCCTTAAATGCAAATAACAAATAATGCTAGCTAAAGAACAGAAAATAGATTTTCTATACCTGGCACTTACAAGAGCAGACATTAGAAACATGATCTTTCATTTAAGGTCGATAAAAGTCTGCATAACAAACAACACTCTCTCTAAGGAAGAAAGATTTTTTTTTTTCCCGCCTGAGGAACCAATACACAACAAACTCGGTTTGAAGATGAAGATGTATTGTTGAGCCCAATTAAACTGAGGGGAAACATAAATAAACTCTGTAAGTCTGTCAGATTCAGAGAAGTCTTTGTGACTGGAGGCAATAGAAGCATGATTGGTATGAGGTCACAGCGCAAATTATTTTATGAGGAGAATTTTAAAACGAAATCATATCCTGAATGCCATTTTTCCTTTCCTTTTTTCTTTGTTTTTTTCTTTTTTTAATTTTATTAGCCAGCTGAGGTCATAAAATTGAAATATCATAGAACGACTTCCATGCATATTATACAGACAGTGAAGTTAAGAATTACTTAAGTATTTTAGGTAAATAACACAGTAAATATATCAATGAGCATGAATATTCCTTCTTTCCTATGCATACTGCCTTTACATTTACTATAGTAGAATATTAAAAGAATGTCGCTCCAAAATGCAAATTACTCTCAAGCGAAGTTTTTGTACTCCTTTCTCCCAACATGCAAACACTTCCAATTCCTATAAATTAGACTTAGAAAAAGTACTTGATGTTTTGATTTAGCCAGATGAACTGAAGAAAAAAAAAAAAAAAGAGTTTGACTTTCTCCACATTTATTACTGCTTTTGTTCTTTTCTTCTCTCAGTTGGGAGGAAATAATGAAAGGACATGATTCACTGTAAAATATTTTACTTTTTTTTTTTTTTTCAATTTTAAGGATTTTATTTCAAGTTTAGGAGTGAAGCTGCTGCTATTCAAAAAAAAAAAAAAAAAAAGGAAGAAAATATCATCCAACAGTTAAAGATTAGACCACTCCACTTAGCATAGTGTAAAATCAAAAAATCTCCTTGTAAATCTGGATTCTGCTACTTTTGACCATAGAGTTGAAATTGGGCCAACCTCCTCATCAAAATATCACAACTCATGTTTTATGAAATGAAAGTGGAACATGCCAGTCAATAGTTGCTTTTGATGGACTGCATCTCTTTATGATAGATGCAAGACATCAAATCTGGACAGCATTTTTATGATCCAACTTTTTTAATATTTACACAGAATCACAGAATGCCCAAGGTTGGAAGGGACTCCTGGAGATCATTTAGTCCAACCCCCCTGCTCAAGCAGGGTCCTCGACAGCACACCACCCAGGACCCTGTCCAGTTGGCTTTTGAATGTCTCCAGGGAAGGAGACTCCACTACCTCTCCGAGCAACCTAGTCCAGTGCTCAGTCACCTTCACAGCAAAGAAGTTTTTCCTCAGGTTCAGATGGAACTTCCTGTGGTTCATTTTATGCCCGTTGCCTCTTGTCCTGTCACTGGGCACCACGGAGAAGAGATTGGCCTCATCCTCTCAACACCCTCCCTTCAGATACTTGTACGCATTGATGAGATCCCCCCTCAGTCTTCTCTTCTCCAGGCTCAACAGGCCCAGCTCCCTCAGCCTTTCTTCACAGGAGACATGCTCCAGTCCCCTCAGCATCCTTATAGCCCTCCGCTGCACTCTCTCCAGGAGTGCCATGTCTCTCTTGTCCTGGGGAGCCCACAATTGGACACAGCACTCCAGGTGAGGCCTCCCCAGGGCTGAGGAGGGCAGCAGCATCGCCTCCCTTCACTTGCTGCCAACACTCTGCCCAAGGCACCCCACGATACCCTTGGCCTTCTTGGTCACAAGGCCACATTGCTGCCTCCTGCTCAACTTGGTGTCCACCAGCACTCCCGGGGCCTTCTCGGCAGAGCTGCTTTCCAGCAGGTCAGCCCCCAGCCTGGACTGCTGCATGGGTTTATTCCTGCCCAGGGGCAGGACCCTGCACTTGCCTTTCTTGAACTTCACGAGGTTCCTCTCCGCCCAGCTCTCCAGCCTCTCCAGGTCCCTCTGAATGGCAGCACAGCCTTCTGGTGTGTCAGCCACTCCCCCCACTTTCGTATCACCAGCAAACTTGCTGAGGGGGCACTCTGTCCCTTCCTCCAGGTCATCGATGAATACATTGAACAAGACTGGACCCCTGGGGGACACCACTAGCTACAGGCCTCCAACTGGACTGTGCCACTGACCACAACCCTCTGAGCTCTGCCATCCAGCCAGGTCTCAATCCACCTCACTGGCTACTCATCCAACCCACACTTCCTGAGCTTACCTACAAGGATGTGATGGGAGACAGTGTCCAAAGCCTTGCTTACACATTGGAATTATTCGCTCAGTTCTATCCAAACACATGAATAATTGTAGTTGCTTCAAAACCCCATTTGTAATTGAATATGTTGTTTTTTAGGGAGAAAAATAACACATAAAGTCCTAATGATAGTCACACACACACGAACAATTAGTGTTTAATTATTTAGTGATGCTGAATATGACTATTGTTACTGAATATTACCTGTTTTTTACTTGTCTGAATGATTTTATAGTATCCTTTCAGTAAGTAGAATAATGATCTCTTAAATCAGGAAGTAATTTAATTTTGGTATTTTTGGCAGTTGTCAATATGTTTACTGAGAGGGCCAAGATAATGTTTTACTTCAAGCCAGATTGCGGAGACCAACTGTTTCTTTTCTTAGGGCAATCAGATTCCTATAGTTTTCCCCATGTTTCTACTGAGTAATTTCCAAAGTAAAACTTTTCCTATACTACATGGAACCCTCTCATATCACTCCAACCTAGCTGATCCCATATCATTTTTACTACCAAAGAAACAAATTTCCTTTTCCATGTTAACGCTGGCTTTCTATTGGAACCGCTCCTCCACTAGGAGTCCTTTATGGCATTGTGTCCAAACACATGCACACATATACTTCCTCCATGATAAAAATCTACACTAGGGAAGCACTGGCTTTCCAGGGACGGAGGGACTTCCCCTTCCTCCTTTCTGGCTAATAAAGATTGAAATTCACTACTGAAAGTGCACGTGCCCTCACTCTCTAGTTCACAGGTGCATGCACATTTGCGGATCCCTCAAATACCAGCACAGTGCCTCTGTCTGTCTGATATTCCTGCCTGCATCTTGGGCCCTCTTCTGCACTATACAGGCCTCCTATTTACCAGCTAGCCCAGCTTGACCTTTTCTAGAGAAATACATACAGTCCCATGCACACCAGGTTAGGAGGAAATAAAAATGCTTCTTCCACCACCATAGCAGTCACCCAGGCGCACAGCAGTGAGACCTCTGGTCTCCGCTCCAGCCATCGGCGTGAGACACTCCCTCCACTCACCCCAGACCCAAGGAGCTGGAGTTACACTGACTGAATTGTCTATCCTCTATAAATTTTCTACTTGCATCATAATTTCTGGAGTTAGACCTTGCCTATATTTCTGACGTGAAAAGACAAATAAACAATAGGTGAGAAAGCACTGGGATTTTTGCCTAAATAAACTTCCAGAATTACCCTTTTACTAGGTTAGTAAATATTTGTTGGTTATCTTTAGATATTTATGTTACAAGTTTCCTTTGTACATTTTAATAATAAATACTACATTATCAATCTTTTCATTTAAGTCGCTTTCCATTTATGATTTTGTAAATATTTGGCATAAAATAAGCTTAAAATAGAATAAAATAGACAAATATATATAGACAAAAAATAGACAAATATATAAAAATGATTTTGCAAAGACTTTTAGCAAAAAATCTGTTAAAACAATCAAATAGGGTTAACACTGAAGCACTAAAACAAGGTGCTTAAGAAAAATCTTGATCAGAGAACTAAAGATAAATTTTAAGGGTACAAATTTCAAGAGAATTTAGAGTAATGCTCTAAACATAAGTCATAGGTAAAAATTTTGACAAAGTCATTAAAAGGACATTTCACATCATTTTAGTTATTTCTCCTCAAAGGGCTGAGTTTCACAAATGTTTTCTCAAGAAATCAGAAAGACTGGTGAAAGTTCAGTGAACCTGAACAGTTATTTGCTTCCTAACATTGTGTTTGTAAACATAAAGCAAACAGATCTGTTCCTACACACTGAAAGGTGAAAGGTAACGTTAAAGAAGTGAGATGTGAAAAGGAAACCTTTAACTCAGTTCACATGTAAAGTGATATATGTGTACAGTGGGAAAGTAGTACAGAAGATATGCAAAAAACACATAAAAACCAGTCCAGTCCTGAATCACAATAATATTTTATGTTGCCTTTAACATTACATGTTTGTGAGGAACATCCTTTTAAGAGGCTCTACTAAAGAGTATTTCAGTAAGTCAATCTCAGGGTCACTAGGCAAATATACTTCCCATGTCAACTTGTTCCAAATTATATTTTTTTCTCCTCATATTATTCTCATCATTTCTACCCAGCTCTAAGATTATTAGTTTGTTGTAATCCATAAAATAGAAATTGCTTTGGTAACTTGTAGACATGTTTCAATGATATTTAAATACAATGTACCTACTGCCTACATCTTACAGGACACCCTGTGCAGTGCTAATAAAGAAAGATGGTTTCACAGTGTGATATCCCATACATAAATTTGGATTTTTTTTTTTTTTTTAATAGGACAGTTAATCTATGTATAATCCTTCTTGAAATTAAATTCTAACATTCTGTGACAGGATCATGTTTGGAGTTAACATAAAGCTCAATATAGGCAAACCAAATAATTACTGCAGTCTTCTGATCCATCTTAATATTCACACTTATTAGCAAAGATTTAGACATAAAGCAACCACTGTCATTCATTCGGTGAGGATTAATTCGCTAAAGATAATACAAAGCACAGCAGCAATGGCTTGACATTGCTAAGTCTTTAGTATACAATTGAGCTAACTATTTAAAGCTAGACTTCCTGATAAAACTGCCAGGCTGCAGATAAATTTAATGAAGTTAGGAATAAAATATTTAGAGGATGAAACTGTTTCAAAAAATGTTTCAAGTATCTTGATTCAGTTACCTCAAACGTTTAGTAATATCAGTTTGAAGGCCTTGAAGATAGATGGTACTCTGTTGTATTTATACTTCTTGTATTTTGAAGTAATAAAAAATGTTCTAATTTACATATGTGCTGAGGAAGAGCACACTGTATACATTAATGGCTATCCGATTGTTTGCATCATTGCTTACCATTGTTCTTGGTACATTAGAACTGCACTCTCTCCAGGAACTAAAATGATTAGATTTGTAGTATTGCATTGTCATAGGGTATGCTGACGTGTTAAAGGTGATTTCAGGAAATTGTAGTTTTTCAGCAGTTTTGATAGGTACTGGTCTGGAATATAAAGTTCTGTTTTACACTAGGCCAAAGAGTTTTGGGAAAATAAGTGAAGATTTCTAAAGTATCAATTTAAGACCTTACTTTATTATAGATTGCTTGTGATTAGAGATTTTCTGGTATTAGAGACTACATAAATAAGTACTTTTGAATCAGATACAAAAACAATCTAAATATATTTATTTATAAAATCAGGTTGGGGTCTTACTTCCATTTAGAAAAAATGGACAAGAAATAGCATTTGAATAAGTCATGAGTTATGATATTAACATAAAGGAAACTCTTTACACACAAAAAACAACCGCTGTTTCTAGTAGCTCGTGGGCAATATTTAGATCAGCTAATTGGTAAATGAATTAGTTTATTACTAACATCTATTTTACCCTTAAATTAATTGCCCACAGTAGCTTAGACATTGGCATTTATGGCCTTATTCCGCCATGTAGAGATCAACTTATAAATATTCTGACTATTTAAAAAGGAAATTCATTAAAGCTTCAAAAATGTTTAAATAAAGTATTTGCATTGCATCATAGAAACACAGAGTCATTCAAGTTGGGAGGGAGCTCAGCATGTCACTAGTCCAGCCTCGTTCTCCAAGCAAGGTCGTCTGTCAGATCAGAACAGCTTTCACAGTGCTTTGTCCAATCTGGTCACAGCTTCTCTGGGCAACTTATTCCACTATTTTGGCTATCCTCAGGAAGAAGTTTCTCTTACATCCACTGTGATGCTCTCTTGGTTTATCTTATGCGTGTTGCCTCTTGTCCTCTCACCAAGCACTGCTGCAAAGACCCCAGCTCTTGTCTTCTTCATAGTCTCTTCATAGCCATAGCAGGTCCTGGGCGGCTCCTGTTAGGTTTCCCAAAAGCCATCTTTCCTCCAGGCTGAACAAGTCCAATTCCCTCAGCCTCTCCTCACAAGGCAAGTTCTCCAGCCCTTAACTCTGTCTGTCAAACTTGCTCCAGGCTAACAACATGTCTCTTGCATGGAGGGGGGGGGGGGGGGATAGGTGCAGGAGTCTAGATGTGACCTCATGAGTGCTGCATAGAGGGGAATAACTACTTGCCTCACTTTACTAGCTACACTCCTGTTCATATAGCCCAGGATACCTTCTCTGCTGCCAGAACGCACTGCTTTCTCTTGTTCAGCTTGCTTTCTACCAGGACCCCTGATCCTTTTCTGCAGAGCTGCTCCCCAGTCAGGCACTACAATCTGTATCACTGCAAGGGGTTCTTCCTTCCCAGGTGCAAGACTCTGCATTTTTCCTTTTCATAAGGTTCCTGTCAATCTATTCCGCTAGCCTGTTTACAGGGACAGGTCTGCCCTCCAATGCATTGACTGGTCCTCCATAATTTGGTGTCATCAGCAAACTCGATGGGAGCACACTCTGTCACATCCTCCAGGTCATTGATAAAGATAATAAACAGGACAGGTACTAGGACAGATCCACTTGTTACTGGCCTCCAGGTAGAGTATGACCCATAAACTACTTCCCTGAGCCCAACCATCTAGATGCCAACACACCCAAACTGTAACATTCTAATGCCGGACACAAGAATATTGTCAGAGATGACATCGAATCCTTACTGAAGTTAAGTTAAATGACAACACTGTTCTACCTCCATCCATAAAGCCATATTATCAGAAACATATTATCACAGAAGGCAATGAGGTTGATCAGGTATGATTCACCCTTCGTAAAGTCATGTTTACTGTTCCCAGTCACCTTCTCCTTCATGTGAGCAGAAATGTGTTCCAAGAGGACTAGCTCCATAATTTTCCCAGGGACTGAAGAGAGGCTGACTGTCCTGTAGTTCCCCACATCACTTTTTTGATATTTTTTGAGGATGGGTACATTTATGTTTCTCCAGTTGTCCTGGACCTCACCCAATACACTCTAAAAGAGGGCAGAAAGTGGTCTTGAACGGGTAACATCCAGTTCTCTCAGCATCCTTCATTACAACCTATCAGGTACCATTCACTTGTATGGGTCATGTTCTCTCAAGTAATCTCTGACTTGATCTTCACCCACTGCTGGTAGTTCTTTTCCTGGAATCCTGCCTGTAAGGACGGAGGCCTGGGAGGTGGTTTTAGTGAAGGCTGGGGCAAAGAAGGAATTGCTCATCTCAGCCTTATCTGTGTCTGCTGTCACTAAATAATCAGCTCCATTGAGCAACAGTCCCACATTTTCTTGTTCAGTCTTTTACTACTAATACAGCTGCAGAAGCTTTTCGCATTGCAATTGACACCCCTTGCAAGTGTCAACGCTATATGAACTTCAGCTTTCCTAACATCAGCCCTACATGGCCAAGCAATGTTTCTAAATTCCTCCTTTGTAGTCTGTCCTTATTTCCACTTGCTGTATACTGCCTTTTTGCACTAAAGCTTCACAGTGAACTCTCTGTTTAGCCAAGATGGTCTCCCGATATGTCTTCTTTCCTGAGTATAAAGATAGATTGTTCTTGTGCTTGAAGGATGTTGTTCTTAACAATGATCTGCTTGGTCTTACGACCTCCTTTACCCTTCAGAGTTGCTAGCTATGGGGTCCCACCTACTGAGTTCCTGAATAAGTCCACCTGCTCTGGTAAAGACTATACCTTGAAACTTGCCTTTCTCACTCATCTCAGGATGTTTAACTCCAGTATTTCACGGTCACCACAGTGAAGGCTGCCATTGACTACCAAATCTTCAGTTAGTTCTTGCTTGTTTCTGAATAGCAGATACAGCTATACTTCACTCTTCGTTTGTTCAAACACTACTTGTACCAAGAAGTTGTCCCTGACGCCCTCCAGAAATCTTCTTGACTGCTTGTGTCCCACCATGTTTGCCCTTCCAGCAGATGTCAGGGAGGCTAAAGTCCCCCATAACAACCAGGGTCTGTGATCCAGAGACATCCCAGAGCCGTTTAAAGAAGACTTTGTCAGCTTTCTCACCCTGATCAGGTGGTCTGTAACACACTGTCACCACAGTGTCACCCTTTCTGGCTTCTTCTCTGACCCTGACCCAAAAGCTCACAACCAGTCTGTCGTCTGTATGTTTGAGTTGCTCTGTTATATAGAGCGCATCTCCCTCCTCACCTCTCTCCCAGCAACCTTCCCTGCCTGTCTTTCCTGAAGGTTTTATCTGTCCATCAGAACACGCCACACATGCAAACTGTGCCACCATGTCTCAATTATTTCAAGGATGTTGTAGTTCTTTGTCTGCATGTGGAGCTCTAGTTCCTCCTGCCTGTTTCCAATGCTTATCTTTATTCTCTGAGATGGAGAATCCCACAGTGGTGTAATTAATTTTATCTGTTCCCTCTGCACAGAGCTACTTTCGTTTAACCTATATTCTAGAAGATGCCACATCTTGTTTTGTTTTGTGTGCTGAAACACTTCTCTTTTGCGTTTCTCTCCCGAAGAGCCTCAAGAAACCATCAGCAGATTTATGCCTGAGATGAAAAGCCATCTTGCTACATTCAGCAGTAAATCAGCTTCAACATACCATGTGTCCTGACTGCAAAAGACTTGTAATAAAGTAGAAGGCAAGAGGCTGGGATAACAGTGTTTACAACTAATTCTTCAGTTTTACAACCTTTGATTCTACATAAAGATACATTTTCTATCTCAGTCACAAAAAACTTGGGCTAAAAACGAGAGAAGGGACCAATGACTAAATTATAGGCTTATCAATTATGTGAGGCTGCTTTGTCCTTTTTTTTTTTTTTTTTTAAACTATCACCTCTTTCTAAGCCTAAGTCATCCTTGATATACAGAACGGTTAATAGTATTGCCACTGTGGCACACCATGAAAGGACATGAGGTAACTGTCACAAGTTACATCAAATAAAATTTTGATTGGATATTAAGATTCCCCCCCACCCCGACACACATACATACAATTTTCCTGTTCCATTTCCATCCTAGTCCTGCTTTCTAGACAAAAGAAATATAAGTTCAAGGCTCCGATAAGAGCTGTACTGCTAATGAGCGCTGGCAGGTATCATCAGTAAATTGAAAGACTAGTGAAGAGATATTCAAGTTCCCAGAAATTTTTTTTCTGGATCAAAGATCACTTTGCATCCTATTTAAGTTGGGCTTTCCTGCAGAGAATGCATTATGCCTATGATACAAATTCTGTTGTGCCTGGCTTCCAGTTTTCTTCTGCTTGTTAGCTTTTCCTTGCAATCAGTACAATTTACAGCACAGTTATCGAAAAATTATTTATTTTATACAATTAAAATCATTAAAACTGAAAAACTTGAGCTATTGAAAAATATATTTTCAGAAGGGAAATCTATAGCTTTGGAATTAATTTCCTGCAACACAGAAATGAACAACATCCATGCTAGTTCTAGCCAAAGGTCCATTCAGATCAATTGTGGATGCTGAAGGAAGAGTATAAGCACACAGGAAGCACATTAAAAAATAATTCCCTAAGCACTCTCTCAGCTTCCAACCATTTGCAGTTGAGGGACTTCATAAGCTAAAGGTGATGTCTTAATATTTAATAGACTAGATAGAACAGAATTTCTCCTTATTTCCCAGATCCTTCCCTATGTCCATGTAAAATGCTAGCCTTCACAATATCCAGTGGCCAGGATAGTGTGTATTAACTTTGCATGACATAGGTAAGTATCTTCTTTGTCTGTTTTGAATCTTCCAGTTGCAAATTTCATTTGAAACTTAATTCCTTTTCTTGGGAGAGATAGTGAACCGTTGTTCTTTATTCACTTTCACTTTACAGTACTGTTAAAATACAGTATCTATTCTACTAAGTGGAAATAATAATTTTATAGTTTAGACACAGGGGAAGACTCCTCTTGATTTCATTTGAATCAAACGCTTGGGTCACATTTTTTGCAGCTAAGAACAGAACATGCTTTAAAGAATTTTTAAGTGTTTCTTCAGATGCCTGTTACTAAATAGCACTGCATATAGTTCTAAAAAAGAATGTAGCATTTATAATTATTATAGTAGCCAATAGTGTCTGCTAGTCAGTCATATATTCAATTTGATAAATATTTTGAAATGTGGATATGTATAAAGCTGGCTAGATTAAAAAAAAAAAAAAAAAACTTTGACAAAATAACCTTTTAGATGAATAACTGTAATGTTCAATAAGTGGCTGTTTCTATTGCTGAAGTGTCTCAAATCCCTTTTTTGTAATAAGACAAGTATTAGTCACATTAAGAGTGAATAATTACTATATTTGTTTTCAAAATAAGCAAAGTTAGGCTCCATTTTGACTTGTGCAGACTACAGAATGTAGTTGTCTGGAATGATCTGGATGAAAGTACAAGGGAAGATCTACTCTGCACGACTGCTGTAACAAGCGGCAATTCTGACACTTTAGGGATATCATCTCTCCTATACTACTTCTGTACTGCCTACTGCAGGTATGCTGAGGAAGCCATAAGAAACTGAATTTGTCAGATTAAAGTAGATATTTGAAACATTATTTATTAGCTTAAAGTTATAATGCTTCACATTTGCTAAATTATAATATTTCCTGTTCATGATAAACTAATAGTATTGGATACATCATATGCAGAATGGAACAGTTTATAAGAAACAGTAATTCTTTTTTTCTCTTTTCAGATCTTGGTTCTTCCTCTTTCAAATCATCATGATTTCATCAACTCCACATGAAAGTATGTTATCTATAAGATAATTTTATTAGCTAAGGAATAGCGAATAGATGAAAATTGCTGTTATGTTAGCAGAAAGCATTACTAATCAAAGGAAACACCACATAAAAAAGTCCCAGGTGCTTATCAGTAAATTCAATAACACTAACAAAAAATGGCTTACAAATGTAAAGCTAAGAAGGAGTTTATATCCTTCAGGTTTTACTTCATAGCTGCCTTTTCATGGATCTTCACTTGAATTTGATGAGATACGAGTAAAAGGAAACATCAAGTATTCGTAGGCAGACCACATACATTAAAAATAATGAAATTGCTCTGCATATAGTAGCTTACCTAGCAGATTGTCACAGCAAGCACTCTCATTAGGCTGTCTGCTTGAAGCTTTGATTCTCGGTAAAAAGTAAAAATGGAATATCCAGGTGACGGGAGCTAGACATAGGTATTTATCATCTACTAAACTGCTTTTCAAAGAAAGGTGAAGACCATAAGGCTTTTGTAATATATATGCACTGACAGTTATTTTAGACTCTGTTTTCAGGCACATTTTTTAAGTCTTCTTTAAACTAATCACTTATTTGCACTCTGTGTTAACAGACAGTGAAGTGTTGGTCATAACAGAAAAAAGTTTGGGAATGTTACACTTTTTTGGAATTGTTGTGATAGCAATTTGTGTGTATCTGAATTAATTTCAAGCCTGCTGGGGGAACAATGGGTCCTTGTATCACTTTCTTTTTCTCCCCAGGAAAGCTAATTTCTAAAAACTGCATTGGAATGATACAATGTATGGAAAAGTATTGACATTTTAGCAATATTTACTGGGTAAAAATTCTAGGAAAGTTTAAAACCACACAGCTTAAAATGAAAATGTGAAAGACATTGCTACACATCCTAATGACTTGACTTCATATTCAAAGGAACACATCACCTGACTAGTATGAAAAAAATCCTTTTAATCTCAGGACTTCCATATGCTATCTAACGGCATGAAATCAAGCAGCATAAGAGAGTTAAATCCTTCAATAGCTAATTGTTCATTTTTTTTCATATAGATTGCCCTTCCCACCACTTAGCAGCTATGCAATTTGCTAGTAACAGCAGAAGAGAGAGTGACTCCTTAGGCTCCTTTCTTGCATATAGACTGAACATTTTACCCTTCCTTTTTCTTCAGTTTCTGTTGTCCAACCATCACATAAATAAACACCTCTCATCAATCCTAAATATGTGTTAAAAATATTTAGAAGTACACTCTGCGAAGAACTACAGCGCAAGGGAAACTTAATTCTTTCCTTTCTTGAGGAAAAAAATAGTGTTAAGTAAAGAAAAGAATTATTATAATAAATGAAAACATAAAGTTAAAAAAAAAAAACAAATAAACAAAAACCAAGGAATCTGGCGCTCTCAAGCTGAAGCCCAAGACACGATAAATGGTGGCTTACCTGAAGCCCATTTCTTATAGCATGAGGACAGTTTTTATTTTAGATGTCTCCTACCATTACTGCCAAGAAAACTACCCCTGCAGTCGCTGAAAAGTAATTTCTGTAAACAGCCTGAACCTCACCATGGCAGGTGACGGATATCCTGACAGCAACAGTACTCTTGAGAACTGATTAAAAGTGTTACGTGAGAAAACAGAAGGGTTAAAAACAAGAGAAACAGAGAAAGAAAGAAAGAAAGAAAAGTTGATGCAGTGTAGAAAAGGAAAAAAAAAACCACCAACAAAAAACCCTCAAAAGCGACAACATTCAGTTTTGCAGTATTTTTCTTCCAGTTGTATTGGGCAGCAACCAGCATGGGCAGAAACGGCCGGGTTTTGGCAGCCGGGGGCCGCAGGCTGCCCTGTGCGGGAGGCGGCCGCCAGCCGCCCTGCGCCGGTCACGGCCGGTTCCAGCCGGCTCCGTAACGGGCAGCAGCAGCCACCGCCCGCCAAAACTGCAACGCGCCTGAGGGGCCCGCGGCGCCGCGGCTCAAACCGGTGTCAGAAAGGGAGGTAGCTGCCGTGAGGGGCAGGGGACACTGGAGGAGACACAGGAGGGGACATGTGAAGAGACATGTTTGGAGAAAGGAAATGAAGGAGGTACATCTTTGAGGTGACTGAGGCCAGAACAGAGCGACTAAGAAGCCAGGAGCAGCCAAAGGAAGGAGTAGGAAGCAAGCAGCAGCAGAAAGAAACAACTAAGCGTTGACCCCAGATCCCTTGAGCTGCCTGTCGCCTGATCAAAAGGGCTGCGAGGGCCTGAGTGGGGGGGTGCTGTGAAAACAAGGGACGCTGAGACTAGGATGGGAGTTGGGAGGTGTTGGACTGAAGTTGAGCCTGGGGAAGAGGGACAAAAAGTGCTTCCTTGAATGTTGAATTCTTTATCTCTTCTTTTTTTTCTCAGTACCTGAATCAGTAATTGAAAGTTTATACTAATTCGCAGTAGATTTAAGTGATATTCCCCAAGTCGAGACTGTTTTGCCCATGACACCAGTGGTGTTTTCTCTAATCTGGTAAACACAGCTGTGTTAAAATTTTACAAGAACGAACTCTATTTTAGTAATCTATCTATCTTCTTCAGATTATGAGGTATATTTTTTCATGGAATCCATAAGTCAGCAACAAAACTGTCCTCTAAGGGAATATGTATTGCTAAATATTTTAGTTGCCACTTGAGTACCTCACACTTACTGTGTATTTAATTTTTGTTATATTTTGGGATTTTAATTTGTTTTGTATAGCTGAATAACTAATTTCTTAAAATGAACAAGAAAAAAAAAAGTTCTGAGGTATAATAAAGCTGTGAGGTAAATTATCTATTGCAAATAAACACCCACCTGACCAATGTATTATAATGTCAATTTATATTCCTATTCCTAAGCTGAGCAAAGTGGGCATAGTTGAATTATACTGCAAAATAAAAAAGAAAATCCAAGTAACTGCTTCATGTCTTCATTCATTTTATAAATGGAGTGCATGTGCTCGATTTTGCCTTAATGATAATGAGGTGATGTTTAACATGTTGTACAGAAATAGGAGGTATATCTATGAGGAACTGTGTTTTGTTTTGTTTTGTTTTTACCTCGGGTGGTACAATAGATGACATCTGTTCTAATTGTTTGTTCACAATAAATATATGTTATGTTCTATTTAAAGGATATGGATGGACTGAAGAGATGTTTATGAGTTTTTTGTTTTTTTTTCCTGTTGCTTTCTGGGTCAGGTAGGTGTACTTGCAGAGAACAGAAGATTATGGCTTCACTGGAAGTAGGTAAATATTTTCAGGATAGCACAAAGAGGAGAGAGACAGCAGGAACTCACAGAAGTTTTACTGCTGAAGAGATCAGTGAGAAAATACGCAGCCAAGCTTCTTCCTGAAAAACCCTGATTGTACTATGCAAAGTATACTGAAACGCAAAAACCTACTAAAGGGTGTCTTAGGGCAAGTCTGGGAGAAGACATTCAACCTGTCAAGACACAGCAGGCAGAGCAGAAATTTGTTAACAAACTTCTTAATCCTTATTAAAGGGTCTTTATTCAACAGATCTGCGTTGTCTCATTGCCCTAGTTTGCGTTCAGTAAAACCTGGCAGTAGGAGGTCCAAGTTCTTGCTGATGCTTTTGCAGTGCATGCTTATTAGCATTTTAGTTCAGCTCATAGGTTACCCTTTTGAAGCAAATCTTCCAGTATTTCCCACTGGCCATATTTGGTTGACATCGTGGATCAGTCTTGGAGAATGTAGACGGTATTTCTTTTTGATGAAACTCAAGCAAAAGGTGCTCTCTTGAACTATTCTTAATGTGTTCCGACTGCTAGTAGGCAGTTAGTCCGGGGCATCTGCCTAGGGTTATTCTGAAATGTATTAGAGAAACAAGTATTTAATGTAACACAGATTCATCAGAATCAATTATTTCTCCTTACACATCTGCTTCTGTTGGGCCATGAATAGGCTATGAGTGCTTACTCTAAGGAAGAGGTACAAGCAGATCCACCTCACTAAGTTGACCAACTTAATGTCCCGTCTTACTCTATTCATCAGGAGATTACGGCTTGGAGAGAAAGGGGGAGAGAATGTCCGCTTAAACTTCAGCTTTTCCAGATCAAAGTCCTCTGTCTCAGCAGAAATCCACCTCCACACATATTTTAAGGTAAAATGCTAAATTTTTCACTGAATGGCATTTATTTCTGATGAGTGTTGCAACCTCTGGTAATAAAATGGGTAAGTAATTAAGGTCAGTACTGTCTTAACCTACTGCATCCAAAATTGGAATCTAAATCTCAGGAACTTTTTATAAAATAACTATGCCCACCCATGCTAGTCCTTATGGTTTTACCAATACCACCAAGTAGAAAGGGGCAGGGAATGATTTCTGGCCTCAATATCAAGCAGTTCTGACTGCTTAGAGCTACCCGACTTCTTTAGTGGAGTGCTTTGGAGAGATCTAGATGGAGCAGTCCAAAACAGAACCAGGGAATGAACTAACAGGTAAGCGGTGTAACTGACTGGAGAGGACGTTCATTGTTCAAGCTCAAGAACAGCAGGGATCCTCTGTTATTTTCGCAATATAGACATACTATATGTCTGCAGGTCCTGAGCTAATGGTATACAAGATCATCCAAATCCAAATTATTTCACTTTCTTTTGCTGAAGGACAAATTCTTAAGGATCCTTCCAATGAAGAAGTAAAGACTGGTAAGAATGCAGTAAGAATGCAGGGGTCTACTGAAGGGAATCACAGTTATTAGCTATATATATATATATATATTTTTTTTTTGCTGTAGTGGCCATTGCTTTTTTTATTTCTCTGGGAATCTGGTAAGTAGAATAACTTCTTGAATGGTATGTGACATGTGTGTAATTAAAAATTGCAGAAATGTAAGATGGAAGGAACTTGGTAGGCTTATTGGGACACTATTTTCATATGTGGAAAATGCTCCAGAAGATTTTTAGATTAAAAACATCATGGTGTTGTGCTCTTCTAAGCTTGCAGGTGCCAGTGCTGTAGCTAAAATGTACTGGGAAACCATTCACAGTGAACTGAAGTTTCAACAACTATTTTAAGTTGAGTTACGCTGCAGTTTGTTACATTTAACTTGCTGGGTCACTGTAATGGACCAAGGCACATTTGACAGTGCTGCTAGCACTCCTGTTACTAGTGCTTTTTTTTATGATAAAAGAATACTGAAAAGTTCTTTCTAAAGGGGGAAATTGTTTATTCTGTCACATTCTGCAAGATATGTTGAAACAGATTCATTTAAATTATGTATAAATTTGAGAACAATTCAGAAATAGGATATACAGAGGTTCTTTAGGTCAAATTAATCTCACCTAACTTTATACTGATAAAAATCTAGCTTATGATGAGAAGAATGAAGTGTTAGATGTGCCTATTTCTCTACTAAAAGTATGAGTTAGCAACTGGCTCATATGTGGATCCTAGAAGAGTGCTCAGGAGGAACGTTAAAGAAAGCGCTATACCTGTTTTGCAGAAGAGAGAAACTGTCTTTGAAGGTATAATGAGAAAGAATCTAGGGTAGTGCTTAATAATAAGGAAAAAATTCTAGAGAAAAATAAAATAAGTAGAGATCTTCTTAGTCTTCATAGAAAATGATTAATAAAAAGTCTAAATTGGGATTTAGAGCTAGGATGAAACTTCTAAGTTACAAAAATAGATCAATACACTCTGAAGGAAACTTCTGAGGAACTGAGGTTGGACTATAAAGGTGCTAACACTAATCAATTTTATCAACTGTTCTTAAATAAAATGTCCTATAAGTTGTTATGTTTAGCAGTTTCTACATGTCAAACTGATTCCTTTTAAAGGGAATATTTTTATATGTGGTACCAAGGTAAACACTGTTTTATGTTGAAGTTTGAAGTGATATTTTAAAGGCAAGCTTATGGTAGAGTTATAAATTGTCCCTGCTTAATTCAGAGATAGACTTCTTTGTATTAGAGATCAATATTCTAAGAATTTCATTATTTAGAAGGGCCATTTAACCTTTTTTGGTTCTCTGCCAATGGCATAATATGGTGAGAAAGGAATTGTCTCTAGGTTGAAGGATGCTTTCCAGCTGCTTGAAAGAGCAAGACCTAGGAAAGGAATGGCCGGGTTACTTACTGTACCAGTGTAAAATTGAGAAATTAAGTTGTCTTATCAGAAAAGAAATAAATGCAGATTAGAAAGGAAATTGAGAGAGGGGTAGAAATGGAAGTAACAATGATGATTAAAAATGGTTATAATACCTTACTAACTTGCTTTTTCAACTGTGAATGCTATAATCGTAATAGATCAGTTGCATTTGCGTCAGTCAGCGCACATTTTACCCGCTGGCAAAGAAGGTACAAGCAGTTTCTGATTCCTCCTACATCACACTCATTTAATTTTCCCCAGCTCTACTCCTCAACCTGTGTTATAAATACATTTTTGGGTTATCAGATTATATTTCATGTGATTTATTTTCCTATTCAGTTCTAGACATGGGTCTGCGTATGGTTGCATGAGTGGTGCAGAGTCAGGGGCAAGTGATCAGCTGAAGGGAAAAGGCATGCAGAAGCTAGCTATACCAGACTTTCTTTTGACAGCCTAGTAATTCATATGTAGTATTACAAGGAATTTAAACATTAAGCTGGTAAAAAATGTATCTGAAAACGGTTCCTTGAGAAAAAGTCATTTTCCTCATAATTGCATTTCTCCTATGAGACAGTTTTTTGTCATAAGAAAAAAGATTTAGGAAAGCTTAATCAGTACTCAGTTTCATATCAGGTCAACCTGAACTTAAGCATGAATTTCCTACCTCAATATTATATATTACTGATGCAGCAGTAATCTGATATTCAAAAGCACATGCAAATATTGTAATAGAATTTTGAAAGTTACACATTTTAGGCTATCAATATATTTAAATTATCAGCATATTTCTTGTAGCATTCTGCACATTTTAAAAATTATCTACTTTTTCTGTAGAGCTGTTTCACAGACACTCACGGACAGAATGTTAAGTAGAAAATCAAATCTGTCCAGCTGGACAGTCGGTCACTGTTCAGTTGGTGATGAGAGTATCTTGCAAGAGTCCTTGCAGGGGCATATTCAGCTGTATCAGGTGAGACTTCTGCAACCGTTCTTCTGCTGAATACTTACAGTCCATCTGATCCTTGGCCTTGTGTGACCGCTCCAGCACGTGCATGATCTGTTGCTGTTGATTATATTAAATTACATACAAAACATCTCCCAGCTATTTTAGCTATGTACAAAAGACTGTTTTCCTATTAAGTCTATTCTGGCATCTGCAGAAAAAGTTTCTGCTGATTATTTAGGAGTGTATTGATTGTTTATGAGTATCTTGCCTATGTACAATTCAATCAGTTCCCCATCTGGGAACTCTCCGGATGGCCAGATTCTCCACCCAGGATGTTAACACATTTAAGCATACAAAGGGGTGTATGCACAGCAGGAGCTGCCTGGGAGAATCTTTGGGATAGTCCCAGATTCCCATCTGGAGAGCTCTTGTACCAATTAGGCAAATACTTAATTTTGAAGGCGGCTAGGAGTTGAGTGAATTGCCTTGTCTTAAGTTGGTCCATGATCTCATCTATGCAGATGACTACCAGGGGAGCTCCTGGATTACCTAGGGAATTAATATGTGCGCAGGCTCAGCCCTGATACCTGACTATACCATAGTTACAACAAGCAAACTTGAGAGTAATAACTTCAAGTCAGTAATTCTTGCTAGAGAGATTTAGAAACATTTTTCCTCTTTTATTATTTTCTTTGCTTTGATATTTTTTCTACCAGAAATACAACTTTCAGAATGTTAGCCCAGCCTTTCTTCTAAAAGAACCATCTGTGAGACTCTGTTTAATGTTAACGTGTATAATCTCTGTGCTATGGTTTAAACTAGTATTAACTTTTGCCTGCAGGATAGTTTCTGAAAGAGGATGTCATATATACCTAATAAATTCTGTTAGAAATGCTATGAACATATCTAGTACCAGGACTGTATAAAGTAAATAAGGATTTTGTACTAGGCTGTATAAACTAACTTGCTTTTTTTGTCAATACTATTCTATACAAAAAGAAACAACCTCAAAGTAAGTAATAAAACTGGTGTAATTTTGATGCAAGAAAATGTATCATAAGGATTTATAGTCCTGCTAAGTTTCAATCAGCTAAGGAATTGGCAATTCAGCTAAGGAGTTAACAATATATATTTCGATATACTGAAACCAGTTTGGTGCAGATCAAAACAACTACACAAGAACTGAAGGGTACAAAGGTACTCCTTCTAGGAAATAATATAATAAAGAAGATACATCATGGCACTTTGTTAAATATTCTAATAAAATCTTTGGAAAGGTGAAACAAAATTCCCATGTGTAGCACGGTCTGCTGTAGTAGAAAACAAAACAAAAACTAAGTTATATTTCAAGCTCAAAAATTTTGCATTTACAAAAGGGAAAATATGTTATGATCCAGAGTTGCAGAAAGAGATATTTTTAAGAACATGCTTGACTTTATAAATTGCATTACTATAAAAAAAAAAAAAGATTAATTATTGAACTGTTTATAGTGTACACTGAAGGTCTGTGTACACCCTAAGGGTGTACACACCTTACATACCTTAATTTACTTATTAAAAATAAGTAACTTTTCAGACTGATTTTGATAAGGTATAAACGAAAACTTATATGCCAGGACCACCAGGCCATCCTTGAGTAAGCCACATCAATGACAAACACATACATTGCCTAGATCAGATTTCCTTCTGATCTGAAGTTTCCACGTTGTTTAAAAACAGACAAGCCAAGCCTCCTCATTTTAAATCAATGAAAAAATGCACTAGGCCTGCAGTACAATATAAATTTCTCAGCCAGTATAAATAAGGAAACTTAGACCTGGTCTTCATTTGGATTTCTATATCGATATATGCATTTTGATTAGCAATCATAATTCTTTCCTATTTAAAAAAAAAAACTAGTATGAGCTCTATTGTTAATGTAGTTATCCTCACGTAAAGATATCTTGCAGCATTCTTCCTCCCCTGAATAGCTGAATACAGCTGTACTCAAACTACATTTATACTGCAATAACTGCATGACCTCTGTTATGTAGTTTTTTGTGGGCTTTATTCTAGTATATTGAGCTGAACTATATAATGATGTCTGCATCGAAGATAAAATTTGGTATGTATTTTCAAAAAGAGAATGAGGATGTTGGTATGGTATGATATGCTGATGTATAGCCAGGTCTCTGAAGTAGAGCTAATGCTAACCTTTAGGAGTTGGCAATTTATTAATAAAACTTTTAACCTCATGTGGTGATCTAACCACTTGGTGAGGCAGCTGCACCTTTCTGTTTCTTTGAAAGCTTTTATTTCATTAAGTTTTCTCAAAGTAATGAAGACTTCAGGAAACCTAAGGGATGTTTCTAAGGGTACATCTACGTTGTATCCAAGTGACCTAGGTGTCCACTGTTCACAGTTAGTCCCTCTAGATCAGGCTGACTACATGCTACTACTTAACACTAGGTGTACACTAGGTGTCTCTAGGCCCCACATAGTGCCCCTGCTATATGTCCTTAAAATGTAATTTATATTTTTCTGTCTGTAATAAGGGGTGGTCGTTGCATCTTCATGGTCCTTTTATAACAAGAAAATACATTTTCTCATAAGGGGTATTTGAGCAGGCCAAGGCTATTTTGACATCATTGGAGCATTGTGTTGTCTGGAGAGAGTCAAACTGGTTGTAGTCTTACTCATACTGCTTAGTGGGTGCTATCAACTAGAGTGAACTATTCCCAAAACCACTCTCATGCTTAGCGTTGAAGGGAAATAGTCTCAAAGATAGTCCAGAGGCAATTAACATTTATTCAGCTGAGACCAGGATATGTCTTGAGTCCTTCAACAATGTACCTTACATGTCTTGGGTGGGAATTTTCTGGCCAAGTGAAGATGTGTCTATTTCTGACCTAGTCACTCCTTTTAGAGAAGCTTCTGCAGAATAATTCATCTTATTGAGAAGTAAATGTCCAACATAGATGAAATGTGTTCTAAAAATGCATTTGCTTTCTATTTAATGCATAGGGAGTCAAGCAAACCAGCTGAGCTGCATATTATGTACATTAACTCACATATATCCCACCCTTATGTCTGAGGTTTTTAAACAATTTTTCAGTGACCGAAAAAGCTTTACCAGAACAAAAGTTTGAAGTTCTTTAGCAAAGATAAATATATGACAAAAGGGCACGTGAAATAACCATTTTTTGTCAGTGTAATGCTAGGTTCTCCACCGAGGTTCCTCATAATGATCTCTGTTCTCGAACTGAATATTGTATTTTAATAGGGGTTGTTAACACCCACCGTTTACCACATTGGCCACTATAACCAGCTGACGTTGCCTTTATTCAACTCGATAATCAAGATTTTCATTTTATCGTTCAAAATGATGAAATTTAAAAATGAAATCTTGCATGACGTTCTACTATCAGATCACCATAACAAATAACAATGTCACATTAAGAAATAAATTCCCTTGACTTCAGATGTAATCATTATAAATATTTGCATTCATTGTCATTTTCAACATTATACCTGAAGGGGAAATGCACATGGACGTTTCTAATATATTGGTATTCATGGCATCAAGTGTTTCTGCCTATTCAAATAGTAATTATGGTATAACGGTAGGTTAATCCTTTTGTAGGATAACAAATTTATTATAAAGCAGAAAATAGTAAATTATAATCAGTTGCTTCACAAAAGATTATTGTAACTGTGGCAATTGAAAAACCTGTATATTTTTCCTGAAGCAGTCTGTTTCTAATAAGGCAATTAATATTACACTACAGGCATCAACTCGGGGTCTTCAGACAGATGATACGCTGTGTGGAGGAGTTCCTTCTCGATGATCAACTTCCTTGAGAAATTCCATGCAACTCTGGGAATGCTGCGTTGTCACAGGTAGAAGTAAGAGGGTTCCTTTCTTTTGAACTTCTAAAGTTTAGGAGCTTCCTCTCTGAGTGTAAAAGATTTTCTTAAACCCACAATGCCCTGTGACCTTGTCAGATCTTCAATTCTGTAATGACTGCAGCAGAGGATGAATATATATCTCTCATACCTGGGACTTGGACTATAACTGCAGTGCTATCACCGCACTGATGAAATATGAACGGAGGCCAGTGATATCTACTGCATGAAGTCCAGCTGTCAGAGAAGACAGTTTCTGAGCATCTCATTATGAGAAAATGAAAATGCATGGTGCTTGGAGAACATGTCCAAATTGTGGAGGAACTGCAACAGTGGCAGGAGCAAAGTGTAGTATTTATGCACAGACTTGCCATGAAAAAGCTTGTGGAAAGCAGCATTTATTTGGAGAGCAGTGCTGGCCCTAAGAGGAATGCCAGGTTTGAGAGAAGAAAGCTGGAGGAGTCACTTAGAATGATTCAGAGACGTAGAAAAAAGTTTAAAATAACTTTTTTGATGTGTACTTCAAAACTTCTGAAGTTTCTCCTGACAAGAGAATTTATATTCACTTGTCATGTTGTTTGCAGTTACCTGCCAGCTCTTACAAATATTTTCACTGTATGCATATTCTTAGCAAAACACTTTAGCATTTGAAAGAAAGCATTTTGTCAGGAAAAAAACAAATGGCAAACACGTCACATGTTCAGTTATGGCAGACATGTATACAGGAAGTACAAAGTTAAATGATTACTTCATAATTTTGCAATATTTGCCTTTCTCCACTCTCTCAGTCTGAAAATTAATGAAGCTAAGGCAGGTCTCAGTATGAGATGTAACTTAGAGTGCTCTGGAACAGTCCTGAGTCTATCATTTACAGAGTTTAAGGTGATTTTACATATTTTAATATTTGATCAGTACAATACATTTCCACTAACTTACTTTTTCCCTTTACTTCATAGGATTCCCAGGTGTGTTTTGGTCTGCAGATTAGTTAGCCTGTTAATTAAAGATATTGAAATTATAACCAACATTCCAGAAAATTAAAGCTACTGAAACAAACTCTCTTCCTGATCACAGCTCTTAAACTCTAAAACTAGACCAATTTAAAGACCTGCAATGGCAAAACCTGCCACTTAAATGCTTCCTACGGTTCATCTTTTATTACCTCCGGGTGCCTCTACAATAGCATTCTAGTTCAGAACAGCATTTAGTAAAGAATGCATCTACAACAGTGTAGTTCAGAAGTGCACTTTTGAAATGAATCTCTTGAGTTACTGAATCTCTTGAGTTATTGTTCCTGCTTACCGTGCTTTCAGTCATACCGCACACAAACTGGATTCCTTTTAGATGAAACGAAACTAGAAGATGATCTCAAACAGTGCAGAGGTGTTCCGGTTCATGTGGCCAAGACAGAGTTTATTCAAATTAAATCCCTAAAACATATATTGTATTGGTAGCAGGTCCGAAGCATCACCATTTTCACTCTACAGACACACTCTTATTGGCCATCACATAGATACAGCCTCTCTTACTGTTTGTAATGCTCTACCTGTAATGCGTTATTCCTCTTTGCCCTCTCTTTCTTGCTTAGAGGAGAGCTATGAAGTGGAGTGCTTGGAGAAGTTTTAAAAAATACATTGCTTCAGGCAGATATTTTAGAGTTGGGTTTGAATCCTAAACTAGGGACTATACCTTTCACTTTATGATGATATTAAAGTATCTTTCAGAAACAGCTTGAAGAAGAACCTTACTGTGTACAATATTATTTCTACTGAGTAACTCCACCAACTTAAGCATCAGCTGAACAAAATTATCACCTAAATGGCAGAAAGATTTCACTTTGATATGTCAGTTGTAAAAGCCACGCTCTTACAATATAGCTGCCTAAACTGAGTTATCTTTAAAGGACATGATAATGGGCAAAGTCTTCTACAAGCAGAGTACTCATACTGTTACACTGATGGTCAGTGATTTGGTTCATGTTTATCTTGTGCATCTTAGCAAATAGTCAAATTTATTTCAATCTTTTTTCCTAGTCGGTCATTCTTGTCTGTATACTAATGACCTGGTTCATTCTAGGGATGGGATTTTTTTACGGTCAAATAAAAGCAACGTTCTTTGATCCTCGCCAGCCATTTGTTAAATCTTTAGAAGATACTTGCTATCCACTAGTTGCTGTTACCTTCTTTTCTATAAAATGATAGTATTCATTTTGTAACAAAGGTGGGGACCCCATTGTCTGCCTTGCTATATCTTATAAATGTCAGGATTATTGAGAATACTCTTTTTTTTTTTTTCTTGTAAGAATATTGTATCTCTAAATATCTATCCTCGTCTAGAATGATGCTCCGTTTCTATGCAGTTAACTTAGTCATTCCCAGTCCTACATCCATCAATGGAAATGTTTCTTAAGTGCTTCTCTCCAGCTTGCACAACCAGGTCAAGTAAATTCTAAAATGTAGGGCCAAATAGCCCTACGTAGCTTAAATATGCTAGTAAAGCTCCAGTTGATATAATTGAGAATGGCACACACATGTCATTCAGCATGACAGAAGTTTTCTTACTTTCTAAATCTGTAGTTGGGATAATGAAAATTTTAATGTTCAGTGATACGTTCAGTAATATATAGGCAAGCAAATTCAATAAGAAAATCATTGCCTTTTTTTTTTAAGAGCTGTCATTTTTATTTTTTACTATGGAATATTTATTTAACTTGATTCCCTGGTAGCTCATTCTTCCTCACTCTTTTTGTGACTAACTTCATAGATCACACTTTATATATATGTTACGTTTTTGTAGCGCAAGTACTAAATGATGCTTTTCAAATTACAGTAATAGATCGTATCCACCAATGTGCTTTATTTCTTGTTAACAAAATGGAAATGAGAATAAAGAGAATTGCATGAATGATTTCCTTGCTTTCTGAAACTCAGTGCACAAATCAATGTACACATGAAAAATATCCCGTTTAAACTTTTCTGAGATTTTTTCTTGTGCATTTGAACCAGGTCTGATGTTCTAGAATATCAATAGATGCAAAGTATCAGCCATAAATAACAACTTGATTTATCTTCAGATCCAAAAAGGCATGAATTCAATAATTAGGCAGAGAAGAGATTTACAAACCATTTGTTACTCAAAATGCATACTTGTAGATATGTTAACATTTGTAGTGCAAGGAAAGACCAGTGGCTTTCATTGAAAATTATATTTTGCTCAAGCTGCAATCAAGATAAACTTTCTGCTTTTGTTCTTTCCAGAGTTTTCTGTACCAGTGAGATATTTTTTAGTAGTCAGTTACTGAAAGGTACCAAAAGTTTTAAGATACAGAAGGTGACACTAGTGGGCACTATTTAATTATTCTGAAAAAAAAAAAAAAAGTCATAAAAAGTCTGCCTTGTACAAGGGAGAAATTATTGTCACAGAGAAAATGCACTCTGGCCAGATATTGAATAGTGGTAGCTTAAGTGTTCAAAATCGTGAATTTGAACAAGTAAAACGGCAGTTAGTCCATCACTTTTTTCTTAGTTGTTCATTATGCACATATCAATCTGGATGTTTTTCACCCCTGTTTTAGATATGATTTGTATACAAGTATTAGAGGAATCCAGAGACACTAAATGCAGGGAGTAACTGGACAAATTTTGAGATACTGAATGGGTGAGAGATAGGTCATTACTGTCAGTTATGCCAAAAATTTTCCCTCTGCTTGCTGACATACATACGTGGAGTACATGAGAATAAAAGATGATTCTGTGGCCTTCAGGAATGAAAGATTGATAGTTCAACCCAATTGTGATGCCTTCTCCATCCCCAATTGCTTTTAAAGCTTTTCTAAGTGTTTCTTAGTCAGTTCTTCTCCACCATAACTGTAATACTGTTGTGTGTCATTTTTAGGATGCTCACGTGTTCCAGGAAGCCTCTCCTCAATTAAAAAAGTATAGTAAATAGGATTACATTCAGCTCACATACACCATTCTGGATCCCCAAAGAGTGCAGGGCCATAATTTTAAGTAGTAATGAATAAATTTGTAGTTATTTATAGCTTTCTTCTAATATAGATTGAAGGTTGAAAAAGCTAAAATGCAAGGCTAAATTAAGGAATACATGGAATGTAATTGGTGGATCGCATTAGCGTACAGTTTTGAAGAGGAAACCTAAAGTACTATGAGAAAAAATGTTTCCGCTCCAGCCATAAAGAGTGGCTGATTGACTCTTCTAGGGTTAGGTTACAGAATGGTTTAGAGAGATTTAGATCAAACTGAGATCAAACTGAATTCTTCATCTTTCGTGAGTGCTTTTGATTATAACTCGTCTTTGTGGACTTCATCTTTTATTCTGAGCTCCCTGTTGGCTGGAAAGCACCAAATTATATTGAAAAAAAAAGTTCAATCCTGATTCGGTAGTATACTGTAAACAGGATGATCTTATGCCAGGTTATATGACATCTTAGAGGAATGCTACATCTAGAGAAGTAATGACAGAGAAATCACCACCCATTGAAAATAATCATTTATAAAAGAACAAACTACAGACAAGAGGAATGACTCACCTACACAAAAGACTGATTTAAGAAAAGTTGCAGGTCCCCAGATTACACTACATTGGCAGGAAAGGAAAAGAGAGATTTGAAAGATGGTTAGTTTTTGTAAGAAGGAGAACATATGGAGAAAGTCCTAATGTGTTGCATGAGATGGGCTGAGGCAATTCAGTGACTTACTGCTGGGAAAAAAGGAATACCTGTTCTTCCCTAAAGGCTTCTGCCCATGTGCCTTCTGTGTTCTTCTCACTGACTCAGGCACTTGCCTGACCCCACTCTAAGTCATTTCGGGTAGTTTGGAAAAAAGCTAATCGAAGAAGCGTAACAGAAAATAGTTTTCTGGCAGGCTAGTGAGCTGAATCAACTTGCTATGCGATCAAGGAAATCCCAGCTCCAGTGAAAGTGAGGGAGGGGAATTACATATTAATGAATGCAAAAGGATAAGAAGAAACAGAGGCATGGGGATTCTTCCTTTCCAGAAATAGAGAACATTAGCTTAGCTCAACCATCTTGCTAAAAGCAATCTTAGGAGGACAAGGAAAACAAACTGAAGGATTGCACTTCCCATTTCATTGTTCATATAAAAATCTGTAATATTCACACTACTTAAATAAATAAATAAATAAAAAGTAAATTAAATAAAATTCCCTCATTATGCTTGTATTTCTTGCCTTTTTGGGGTACTAAGTTCCCCTAAAGACTTTAACCAGGAGCTCACCATGGTTGGAGTACTGTAGGAAAAAAAAATTAAAAAGAGGGAGAGAGAGAAAACTTCTTTGGGAGCTGGGAAGTTTTCTATCAGATAGGCAAAATGAAACTGAAGTATATGGCTGATAGACCCCTCTCTTTTGCTCTAATCAAAGAAAGGCTTGTATTACATAATAAAGGAATATAAGAGATAAAACTTTTGTTTTCTCTTTACCACACTGCACCACATTACTGAGCCATTTCCTCTATGAAATGCTATTCTTTGATATGTCCTCTCAAGGTAAATAACTACTGAGCAAATTTTGTGGCTAACTTGTCAGAAGCACAAGTTTTCAAACTTGTAACAAACAATTATGATATGCTAAAGTTGAACAAGAAAGTTGTTGGAGACAGACTGTATGAACATTCTGTGCTACTAGATCTTGCTGCCTGTGTCACACCAAAAAAGTAGTGACAGTGGTAGAAATGTGGTTAGTTGATTCCAAAAGCAATAAGGGTCCACTGAGATAGGAATCCATACAGAGAACGAAGTGTCATGGTGTTGCTTCGTAGCCTGCTGCAGAAGTTTCTATACGCTATTGGAAAGGGTGCCTCAGACACTGCTTGTAGATTGTGGAGAGGAATCCGATCAGCATCCCTGAACTACATTGAAATCTAGCTTTTATCTGCCATTTCATTTAGACGTTACGTAAGGTTTGATTACAACCTTACAAACTGAAATTGTGTCTTCCTTTAACAAATGAGTTTACCTATCATATTTCAGCAAGGATGCTGAAGAGTTGTTAGGGTAAGTTTCAGATTTGCTTGTCACACTTATTGAACTACATCTATATTGGGGAGTGCAGTACCTAATTCATGTGTTTTGCAATGGGAAGGATTTTGCAAGAAGTCACAGGTGCACAGGGACATATATTACAGAGGAGACTGAATGAAGGTTAAGACAGTAACAGAAGACAGGTTATAGTTATCTTATAAACATTACTGCTATCACTGGAGAGAAGGCTACTCCCACTGCAACTTTTAAACCCTTCTTTTTAAATGTTATACTATAAAATTAGTTTTGCATGGGTTTTCTTTTTAGTGTCTTGTAACTGGAACATTATCTTGATTAACTGATCAAAAATACTGTAATAAAAATATGATCTGTTTTGCTTCATACCAACAGAATTTGGACTGGTGTAAAACAGATTACAATATGCAAATGAACTGCTGTGTAAATAATCCTAACTAATTAAATTTGTAACTACAGACTATAATTGTTTACACAAATACATCTACTCAGCTTTTATTGACTGATGAATATAAAATAAACGGTAATCAAAATTGATTTCTAATAAATATTTGGATATTTTTAAAATTTGCTACAGTGCAGTAGATTTGGTTCTTTTCAGCCACTTTTTTCATAGAATGGAAATTTCTCTGATAGTTATACAAAAGGCCTATTCCTGAAGAAATCTTACTTGTATTCTTGTGTTCTTTGGAGATAGTCAACTGATAAGATTTAAATTAGATCAGTAAACAGATTAAATAGTTAAAACTCTGTGAAAACCTATTGATTTCTCTTTTATGTTATCACCTAAAGGGATGGAACCTTATGGAGTAAGTACTGAAAAGGTTTTTCTATATACTGGAACAAAACTAGACTTAGTGCATTCTGCATTGTTACTAAGAAGCAGCTTATCTTGTAGTAACCTGAAATTTAAATTTCTTCCACTCGGAGTAAATAAGTAGACAACTAAATGACACTTTAATTAAGACAGTCCTGTGTTAACATATCTCAACCTCTGCTTTTTATAGGCTGCTTCTCCATTTTCCTTCTGGGACTTTTCTTAGTGACACATGTCCTACAGTGCTGACTGCCGAGATGGCTTGTGCAGAAATCCACATCAAACCTATATATCAACAATCTGAATTTCTTCTTTGTGATAACAAGGGCAATAGAAGATGAGGACTTGTACCCAGCTGTTTCCCAATACAACTAGCTTGAACTGAGAATAGCTTTAATTACAGTAGTCTAAATATGGTTGTATTCAAGTGCTAAATGTGTCTCTACAGTGCTGAAGACTAAGGAAGAAAAGGAATATATGCTGTAGGAATGATGTTAAGTGCTGCTGTCTGCCCTTGCTTGCACTAATTTTAAGATTTCTGGTTTGCAGGAGTTTCTGGGAAGCAATATCCAAAGTCAGGAAAAATTTCTGTTAACTCAGGTTCCACATTATCCTAATCCATGAAAAAAACTAGAAAAGAAAAAAAACAAAACAAACAAACAAAAAAAAACCCTTACAGAGTTCCAAAAATTCTGAGTTATAAATCTTGGACTTATTAGAGTCAAATAAATTTTGTCTTTTCACTTTTAAAATTATAAATTTAATTCAAATTCACGCTGCCCAGGGTGTGTGCCATTATTCTGATACCACAATATATTATATTTTTGAGGATGAGATAAAATATATATATATATATATATATGTAAATAACTTTTAAAGTATTTTGCACAAGTATCAAGAAAAAAAATCCAGTCAAGCCCCTAACATTTATTTAGGCTTGGTGTCTCCCCCCCAAAAAAGAATAAACTCATCATTAATATTTCTTTTTTTTTTGATTACTATTTAAATCAAGTATGGTGTGGAATTGACTTGTATATATATGAGCACAGGGATTTATTTAACTAATATTCACACTGAGCGTTACTAAAGATTCTAGTTAAGGCACTGGGCCTTTTTGACTTCTGATATTAAAGCTTTGTTTGCATAAAAAAGTAACAGCAACAACAAAACCCAAAACAGTCCTTAATAACAAAAAGTCACAGAAGATATACAGACCCATTTCTATATAAGGAATTACAGTGTGACATTACACATTTTTCTTTCGTAAGACTGACTATTCACTGTCTTCTGAAGATGATTTAGACATATTTGTTTTTTTGCTTTGAAGACAAGCTCAAAAAGAATAGCCTTAATTTTAGGCACAATGTTAAAGAATTTGTTATTCGTTATTGAAAATGAAGACTAACTCAATTTATTAAGGAAATTGATTTTTTAGTCTATCAAGTTTTACATTAAAGTTGCTACAGATTTTCATTGTTTTACAGATTTTGATTGCTTTATGTTCAATTCATAGCAAACTTATAACTGTAATATTCTGGGCTTTTAAAAAAATTTGTCCCCTTTTTTTTCCTCCAAAGTTTGCATAACCATTCTTTGCAGCATTCTTTATCAAAGAGAAACTTTGAACTAAGGCTCCAGGGAAATGGATAACAGGTGGAGGTGTTTTTGGAATATCAGTGTTCTGTTCAGTTATTTGATTATGAGGTAAAATTCTGATCTTACGCATATACAGAAAACTCCTGTACGAGACAATAAACTACGTATGACAGATAAGAGAAGTACTGAATAAGTCTACACAAATCTGAAACCTTCATTTCAATTGTGCTATAGTACTGTTAATTTGATTCAAAACGGTTCAGAACCAGCGTATTATTTTCTAATGTGTAAAAAATCTTCAGTGGAAAAGTAACCTCAAAAGAGGATCAGAATCATCCTCCTCCATGCATACTAAATGTCAGTTAACTTCATTCAGTGGAACTACTGATGGTGAGGATGATGATGATTATTTTTTTGCTTTTACAGTTTCAATAATCATTTACAAAGTAAAAGTATCCTACATACTAAAAGAACTGCTCATTTTCAGTAATGAAGTTTTTTTTTTTCCCCCTATAATTTGAAGTTTAAGAAGCATAAAAAGAAAATGCACAGTTCATCTTATTCCTGCTTCCACTAAAGTAAAAAGATCAAAGAATTGCTGTCAAGGTAGATGAAATAGAATATCAATTGTCAATAATAGCCAATCAAAGATGATATTAAGGTGTCAGAGACCTGGAATTTCAAAAATTTGTGAATTTTGTTTCTAATTGTGTCTCGTCATTCTGTCTTCTGTATCAATAGAACAGTTTCCAATTTAAAAGGTGTAGTGTCAGCTGGGCATTTGGAGATTTTCTTTAGCATACTTTGAGCTACATGCAGCATGGCCAAATATTTATCACTGTGATTTTTTCTTGCCATTAATTGGAGAATTAGGTCTTTACATGAGCTTGAGTAGCAACAATAAAGTTATGAGTTGAGACTGTAACCTCACAAAAACTTTTTTTTTTTTTTTGCTTATCCCATTTTAACATAGATTCTGAAGAACAGTTAGTATAAGTTCCAGAAATGTCCCTAATAGTCACTAACATAATAAGTTCTTGTGAAGAAGATACAGTACGTAGTTTATCTACTTTTCAGGATAAAGTATTCTAAAAGTCATTGCTTCTGTTTTTGTCATTGTTACTCTATGTCTGTGAGGATAGAGGCAGATAGACTCCAACTTCCTTTTCCCATGCCTCTAACCAGCTCGTATGGCTCGTAATTGTGTTAACATATGAGAAACAAAATATATTAGTTCAGGTGGAGCTGTTCTAAAATTCCTGTAAGTCTGGATAGCTTAATAGATGGGTAAAGTTTATTGACATGTCTTTACCTCTGAGAAATGCTAGCTTCTTCTTTCCTCGTTATTTCTATGTAAAATAAAAGACAGAAATCTAAAATATAGACAAAAAATTCTGATCATTTATATGAATCATCTGTAGCACATATAAAGAAGGAAAAGAAAATTATTTCAAGGTAAGCTATTTAAGGTAAAGGTTAATTAAGAACAGTATCAACAGAACCCACCACTACAATTTTTGTATGCTGTATAGTTAAATGTTACCTATCCTATTGGGACAGAGAAAAAGCTGCTGTAATTGAGTACAAAGATAACATGTTTAATATCTAAGATGTTACCTAAAACAACTGAGCAGGGATGTTCAAACTGATATGGAAAAACTACATCTCTGCGTGTGGTTATTGTAGTTAACAAAACCCATCCATGCACATGTGTTTTAACTCAGTCTTCAGCCCTTAACTAACTCATTGGTGGTGATATATTTCCTTCAAATAAACTATTTGAGAAGTTGAATACTACATTTCCATCAAATGTCCTATGTAGAAACTTAGGCAAACAGCTTTGTCTTTTTCCTCCAATTTTGCTTGAACCTTTCCCTTTTTGCAAGCCTAAGGAGTCTTAACAACTTCATTCTGCTCTAGCCTTAATGACTTTTCATCTTGTTTTTACTGACAAGGAAAGGTACTAATTCAATACCTGAATCATCTTCTGTGAAAAAGGCCCGTGGTAGCTTATTAAGACAACTGTAGTCTAGCTTTTGATTTTATTAGTAGAACTATACTTATTTATTTGTTGGAAGAGGGATTAATTTACAAGAAGACAAAAACACATTCATTATCAGCCAACAGTCTGAAGAATACTGCAGTTAAAAATTCTCATGTATTTTATTATTGCTGGGTTACTCTGTGTTTAGGAGGGAAACATCTTAAAGCAGGGTAGGGGGGAAAAAACAACAACAAAAAAAAGCAGATACACCCCCTCACACACACACAATGCAGAAAGCAAGCATTGCTGAAAAGACAATTTTTACTTAACTAATTAACCGTACATACACAAACATACACAAACATAAGCTAACTTTAAAAAATTGTTTATCCACTCAAGCCAGACAACTGAATATTTTGATGAATAATTGAAATCCAAAGTTTTTTGTGATGGGTCAGTAGGAGCAGGTATGCTCTAACTGAGCAGGGCAGCACTAGTTACAGCAAAAGGGACCATTAGCAGTCCCAGACAAGGAAAGATAAGGAGCCAAGTCTGAGATCCATCTAAGAAACCCAGTCAGGAACAGCAGGAGGTAGGGCCAGGCGTGAAGCTGAAGACAAGGCTAGCTGCAATAGAGGTCCAAGGTCCATCCACAAGACATGGCTGGAAGCAAGGCTGTCTAAAGCATAGGCCAGGATCCATCCAGGAAGACCAGTCAGTGAATCAGGTCACAGGAGACAGGGCTGGACAGAGGCTTACCTACAGCATAGCTCAGGCCAGGTTTGGGGGCCAGAGTTTAAATGTCACACCTGAGCCCACAGATGGATGATGGGGGTCCCAGGTGCATCTAGTTAGGGCAATTAAGGTCTGCTAGTGCCCTCAGGACCCTGACGTTTTATTACAACCATGTACAATGGAAGGCAAATAAACAGGTTTTATGACTGGTTTTGTTAAATGTCATGCCACCTATATCCAACTGACTATAGCAATTAAAAATGAAAGCAGTCAGAAATTGCTGGAGAGTATGAACTTTATATCTAAGCTAATATTCGACTCCTCACAAAATAGGGCACGATCATCAGAATATACAAAATTATTTTGCAACTTTAATGAAGCAGTCAATAACACTAAACTTTGGTGCTGAATTGTTTTGTTCTGTTTTTCAGTGTTCTGGGCCTTCTCTTCCTGTTGCAAGCAAACCCAACCACTAGTATGTTTTATATTCATTGCTATGAGGAACAAGAGAAAAATAAAGGAATTTGGAAAGGCTACAGTGGAAGTGGGTATGCAAACAAAATAATACCAATTCGGATTCTTCCAAAGTTTCTAGTCCTTGTCTCCATTCATGCTCAGTACTCTGTCATTGTAAAGAGTATAGCAAGCTGCCCTGAAAAGATACCTGAATAATCTCTAATGAAAGGTATTCTTTGTTTTTAAAGTTGTTTATGCATCTGCGATGAGTACATTTTGCTGCAGGTGAGGTCAAAAAGGCTAAGATAAATGCTACCACAGCACAGGAGAAATGGGCAAGATCTTTATGGGTGGCACATCTTAAAGTAAATGTCAGAACTATCTTTATTTCCTTTATGGTTCTTGATCAAGATGCAGCTCAGGCAGGCAAAGTGGGTAGCAGTGATATGGCTACGCAAACTGTTTAATTCTGAATGCATTCTTTTTGGAAGACCCTGTAAGCAAAAGACAGGGTGGGAATGAGATCATAGAAAAAAGATGAATTTAGCCAAATTTCAGATATCTGTAACATTGATGCCTACATCTGATCAAGCTACCTAAACTTCCCTTATAATGGATAGAGAGAAATAGACACTTCAGGATGCAATTCCTCTGATCTGTTTCAAGCCCAAGAAAATTAGTCATGCTCTACAAGAGCCTGTTTCTGCTCATTAGCTATGAAAGGAATATAAATGATATGCTTAGATATAAATGTAAATAGTGTAGATGTTTAAAGACATTGAATACTAGGATCACAGCTCTAGACTTCAGGTGAGCAGACTCGGGTCTGCTCAGGGATAAAGGCATATGGTGCTGGAGAGAAGAGGGGTCCAGGAGGGCTGGTTGAATTTCAGTGGTCACCTTGTCCAAGCTCAAGAATGGTTTATCCCAACAAGCAAGAAATGAAGCAAAGGTGGCAGGAGGCCTGCATGAATGAACAAGTCGCTCCCGACAAAACTCAAAAGTAAAAAGGCAGCATAGAAGAGGTATCCATCTCTTTTAAGGAGAGATGATCGAGGAGGAGTTCCATCCAAGCATACAGGGATGGAGTTAGGAAAATCAAAGCCCATCTGTAGCTGACTCTGGCAAGGAATGTGAAGTGCAACAAGAAAGGCTTCTACAAACACATCAGCAAGAAGACAACAATTAGGGAAAATGTGGGCCTACTGCCAAATCAGGCAGGTGAGCTGGTGACAAAGGACACAGAAAAGGCCTAGATACTCAATACCGTCTTCACCTTGGTCTTTGCTGGTAACACTGACCTTCAGGAATCCAAGGGACCTGAGACCAGAGGGAAATTCTGGAGCAAGGAAAACTTACCTTTGGTGGAGGAGGATCCAGTTAGGGAACACTAGAACAAACTGGACACCCACAAGCCCATGGGACCGGATAGGATGCAGCCATGATTGCTGAGGGAGCTGGCCAATGACGTAGCAAGGCCATTCTCAATTAACTTTGAAAAGTCATGGCGATCAGGAGATATTCCCGATAATTGGGAAAAGACAAATGTCACTCCTATCTTTGAGGAGGCCAAGAAAGAGGATCGAGGGAACTACAGGCTGGTTGGCCTCCCTCAATCCCTGGGAGGGTGGTGGGGCAAGTATTCCTGGAAGCCATTTCCAAATCTATGAAGGACAAGAAGGTGATTGGGTGTAGTCAGCATGGATCTACAGAAGGGGAAATGGTGTTTAACCAATGTGATAGCTTTTTGTGATGAGATGGCTGGCTTGATGCATGAGTGGATGTTATTAACTTGACTTCAGTAAGACTTTTGGTGCTCTGTCCCATAATATCCTAATAGACAAACGGATGCAGTATGAGCTAGAGAAGTGGTTAGTGAGGTGGCTTGAATACTGGCTGAACTGCCAGGCTCAGAGGCTTGTCATCAGTGGCACTAAGTCCAGCTGGAGACCAGTCCCTTCTGGTGTTCCCCAGAGGTCGATGATCAGCCAATACCATCTTCACTAATAACCTGGATGATGGCATGATGATACAGAGTGCATCATCAGCAAGTTTGCAGATGATACAAAACTGGGAGGAGTGGTCGATACCAGATGGTTGTACTGCTATTCAGAGGGACTATGCCACTCTGGAGAAATGGGAAAACAGGAATTCCATGGAATTCCACAAGGGTAAATGCAAAGTCCGGCTCCTGGGGAGGAATATTCTCATGCATCAGTACAGGCTGGGGGCCATTGGGCTGGATAGCAGCTTTGCAGAGAAGGACCTGAGGGTCCTGGTGGACAACAAGCTGAACATGGGCCAGCAATGTGCCCTTTCAACAAAGAAGGCCAACAGTATCCTGGACTGCATTAGGAAGAATGTTGCCAGCAGGTTGAAGGAGGTGATCCTTCCCCTCTACTCAGCCCTGGTGAGACCACACCTGGAGTGCTGGGTCCAGGTCTGGACTCCTCTGTATGAGAGAGACATGGACATGGAGCAAGTCTAGTAAAGGGCCACAAAGATGATTAAGTGATTCAAGCATCTGTCATACTAGTTGGTGCTGAGAGAGCTGGGACTGCCCTGCCTAGAGAAGGCTTGAGGGGATCTTACCAATGTTTTTAAATATCTGGTGGAAGGTTGTAGTGATAATGGAGCCAGACTTTTCTCAGAGGTGATCAGGGACTGATCAGGGACAAGAAGCTATAGGAACAAACTGAAACACAGGGAATTCCATTTAAAAAGAAAAAAAGAATTTTGTATTTTAAGATTCAGAAATACAAAGAGATGTTGTCAGCGTAAAATCCTCTTCTGTTCAGCAGGATTACTTAGCATAATGACATTACATATTCAACTTTGAATATCAAAAGGCAGTATTATGTTTCTTTTATAATGCCTATATTTTCATTGGCCAAAGATTTTTTTGATCCTGTTGGCATTCTATAATTATCTGTTAATTGCATTAAGTTCAGAAACATCATCAAAGAAGCACCATGAAAGGGTAATCTCAAAAATGTTATGATTCTGGCTTCCATCATTTTCTATTCTACATTGTTATAAGCACAGCTCTCATTTTTTAATCTTTTTTTTTCTTGGTATAGCCTTTATCACAAATGGAGATTTGCAATATGCTCAGAATATGATGACTTAAAATACTGTATAAATTGCAGCCATGTGTTGTCTTGCTTTGATGCTTACACTGATTCTTTAGCTCAATGCATTGTCCTTTGTCTTGCCCTCATTATTTATAGCTCCAGTGACCTGTGGAAAATGAGCAGCCAGGTCATGCTATCCAAATTAAAACACTAGTAAGGTTAATGTAGGACAGGAAATAGCACATTTGGAATACTGCAGTCTTTGTGCCTTTTTTGCATATAAAAAGTTGACATTGGAATGGTAGGGAACGGGTCCATTTTTATTTACTACGAAAGATTATAGTCTTACCCTTCTCTCTGCCCAGCTTATGCCTTAATATGAAGGGAACACTCTTGCCCTTACTGTTTCAACCTTCCTAGTGTGGCTATCTAGGGGGAAAAAAATGGCGTGGTTATACAGGTAGAAAAAGAATGCTTCAAATAGCTGATCTTCAGCATCGTCCGGTAAACACATTTCCTGCAGTCATTATTTCTGAAATACACACGCTAAAAGTTGAATCTTTACCAAAGTCTGTACTAATGTTTCTAGCAGAGCAATAGAGGAAGGGAAGGACTTCATCAGCCTTTCAGTTCATAAATGTTGTCCATAGTCTGCTGTGAATCATTAACCTACTGTACCACTCAGTGGCACTAAAGTCTTGACTACACACAAAACTATTTTCTAATCGTTTTCCATATTACCCTAGAAATTAGCTGTGTATCTTTGGTGTGACTTATAATGGCATCTAATCACTTATTACCTGTATCACTATATTAATTGACTTTTTGTTAGAATCAAGTGTGCAGAGAAAATAACTTATTTGGGCACAGCAGTGAGGTTTAAATGGACAAATAAATTGAAATACAGGGAATCTGATATTCTCTTTATTTCAGAGATGTTGTGTAGCAGGATAATGAGGTGTTTACTTTCATATCACCTGTTAACTGGTTAATGGCCTCTGGAAATTTTATGTCTTCTCTTGTTCACTTTTGCCAAGAATATATCAATATCTCTTCTTTTTTCTTTGATGTCTTTGTTAAATACCAAGGATTATCAGTGAGTGTTTACCTTAGAAAATATCTAAGGGGCAGTAGACAGAGATCCTTTCTTATTGTAAAAATGGAAGAAGAAAATGGATTAATTAGGCTTTGGACCTGGGCAATATCATTCACTCTGTTTTATTTTTACAGCTTATGATTTCATGAATATCTTGTGCATATCTTTGATCCCTTGAGAGAACATCCACACAATACCCTCTACGTTTTGTGTCCCAGGATTGGAGCTACATATTACAGGGTTTCCGGTCATCATTGCACCACTGCTATTTCATGTTACGAATGTGAATACCGAAGTGTGGTGGCTGACATCGCTAGACTGGTGTTGTTCAATGATGGGCACAGGAACTTTTCCTGCTCCAGACTGATTGCATGTGTGCATATTTTCATTCTTTGTCAAGCATATTTTTCAGACATTAAAAGGAGGATATATCTGACGAAACATAGGTGTCTAGATCTGATCTAGTTATCTTAGGCTCCCTTTATGATTAGAAGAGAGCAAAAGGACTTTCTTTGGCTCAGTTCATCTTACCTTAAAGTAGATGTTTAAAACAGGTCAAATAAGCAGCAACTTAAAATTACTTCTGTCTTTTACTGTGCATAAAAAGGACATAATATCATTAGCTTAGATGTAGATATTTGCTATGGAGATATCTAAGATTAGGTGAGGAGCCTAACATTAAATATGTTTCAGGTTTTCTTTACTAATAGTAGCAGGGCAAATTACGCTCAGAATTTTCTCGGACATTTTAAAGTTATTTCTTCAGCTTTATAACTGCTGCTATAGAGAAAGACATACAAGCTGAAGGGCATTTCTGTATCTTCACTGGTAAAAATTAAATAAAATCAAGATGTCTTAGCTCTTTGAGGGATTGGTCTTTCAAAGCCATTTTGTATTCTAATCAGCCAAATATTTATGTACCACTTAAAAGAGCCCTTTTCTTGATATAACTGTCAACTAAATGTTCTTTATAGATGGAGTCCTTAAAAACTCACTACTTTTACATCAGCAACCTCTAGACTACTCTCAGTCACCTTAGCTAATTTGCTTATTGATCTCTTTGTATTCATACGTAATATAGTACTCTCCTTGCTTTTTCAGTGGCTTAAAATGGCAAATGTTTACAAGGCAATGACTCCAAGGAGGAATAAGTAGAAACTGCAGACAATAATTTTGTATAACGGACAGTGTAATGCATTATTTCTGCTTTTTCTATGTTTTGCCCAGACTTTCGGTATCAGACTTTGAGGAGGGAGGGGATGGGATAGGAGGGGAAAGAGGGAAGTATTAATATATAACATGGGTAGCTATGTAGACAAAAGCTATACCAAACTCAAATTCTGACTGCATTCAAGGAAATTTTTTTGGGACAGTTTGGTTGTTTTTGGGGCTTACCCACTCAAGAATATACTATTATACAGTCCTGGAATCTGCACTATATTTCTTAGGCGTTCTCTTCTTGTAATCAGTGTTTCACAGCGGCTATTATCTTAGGTGGAAAATCGTATATAGAAAGTCACATTTTTCCTGTGACCGCTTATCAGTTTGGTTTGTGACAACATAAACTAAAATAGATTTTAGGTATAGCAACAGCATATAGCTTCATATTTATTACTGTTCTTCAAATACAGTTGCTTTCTGTTTTTCAGTTCCACATAAGTCAAAGTGACAAATTAAGGGAATTAGAGTATGATATTTTGTTAAGTAACTTTCTGAGGTTCTATAGTATTGTGATCAATAACTTTTCACCTGAATAAGTCTGGGTTGTGAACAGTTTTTGGACTAGTTTCATCAGAACTAACATTTTTTGAGTGAAGAAATTTGCTAGAGACTTAAGTGGTTATTTGTAAGGAACCTGCCAAGTCACAGGAAAAAAGGAGAGAGGACTGTCTAGGTCTTCAGGTCCCATCTCAAATGATCATTCATAAGTGAAAAACATTCTGGACCACCTCACAATTCCATATAACAACCTTTACATCTGTAACAAAATACCAAATGCCACAAAGAGCCACAGGTACAGTAGAGTAGATCAAGAGCACTTAATATGCCAAGCAGGAGAGGATTTATTAATAAAATTAACTAAAACTCTAAGATGCTCCTCGGAAGAATGTTAAATTCATGGAGCCCGCTTACCTGATAAAAAGGTGAACTTATTTCCAGATTCAAAAACTTTCCACTGCCTTAGTGCTGAAAGTGTTAAGAGAACACAGATGTGATTAATTGTAACTAGGAGAATCAATGCACTGTTTTAGGACTAGGCTGTGATTCATCAGGGGAGAGGTACATGATAGAAAGTATCTTGAGGAGAGATTTATTTCTATAGTTGTGACTAATCTCTAATGCTGTGGAGGAGAAGAAATTTTCCCCACAGTTTCTATGCAGAAAGCAAACGCTAGTGATGGACACTATTCAAGGATATACTGCGCTCCCTCAGCCCTCCCCCCCACCACGACCTTTCAGGTGTATGATGAATGACGCTGAAGGTACCAGTGGAAACCAGTATGGAGCGGCAAACTGTGGGGGATGACTGCCAGTTCCCGCCCAGAGTGCTCTGCTAATGGTGACTGGACAGCCATAGGAAGCGTGTCCAACTGTGATTGGTCAAATGAATATGTAAGACTAAATGAATTTTATACATTTGATACCACTGAAGCTACCAGCTTCATAGGGTTCATCTCTGGGGGCACCTAGTGTGCACAATTAAAACTTTCCTTGTAATCTTCTACACTGCATCCATGTCTCTCTCCTCAGCCGGCAAGACCCAGCCGTGCTTTCGTGACACTGCACTAGGGGGAAAAAACACCATCTTTCCAGGCGCATAGGACTAGTATGATATAGTGCAAACAATGTCTGTCAAAATATTCTTGTGTATGCCATTGCATTATGCTTTCAAAGCTTGTTCAACTTAACCTAAATAAAATTAAGAGAGGATTTAGTGGACTCCATAACTACATTTTGAGGTAAATACACTCGAGGGAGAAAAGCCGTGTAAGTTAAATGATAATATCTGCACAAGCTTGCATAACTATATATTGGCCATGAATAAATTTAGATTTGAGATTAGAACAATGTTCTTAACTGTACAGGGCATAAAAACTTTGAATGAACTCCCAGATGGGGTAGTATAGAAAAGGGGCTAAATGATTTAACCTTTTAATGGGAATATATAACTAAATAAGAAAATGTCTAGAAATGACAAATTTGGAAAATTGAGCATTATTCTCATCTTTTTTATCCCTTTTTATTCAATTTCGGTTTCTTTGATAAATGATTTGTTCCTACCTTCTCAAATTTACTGGCGAATAACTGACCTGACTGGCAACCAGGATCTTGCCCTATGGCTGTTGTATTTGCCAGTCTGCAAACAGCAGCACATTTGAGCAAATAAGTATCAAGCTGAATTTAGTCAGGGCCAGTTTCCTTCTGGAGTTAGCAGTGTAGACAGCAGATCTGATGGATTTCTCCTGCTTCTAATAATACTAATGCTGTGATCATTAGTTAGGTCTATAACTTGATATTACTTCTTTCTTAAAAGTATTCTAGCTTTTACTTGAGTAATTAGCTTGCTAGTATAATAAAGCGGAAGGAAAAGAGTATTTTATATTTACTTTTTTTTTCCCCCTCAATGCCTATGTTATTGAACTTCATTTCTGTAACACAGCCATCTCTACTCCCTTCCTATAATTGGGTTGTCTGGTTGATTTGTCTCCTCTTCTTCTTTTTTTTTTTTAATTATCTATTGCAGTACTGTTCTTAGCCATTGTCCTTTTAATAATGAGCACATTTAAAATCTTTGCTCAAGGGGGGAAATAATCTCTAAATAACACTTGTTCTTGCCCCATGTTATTTTCTTAACCAGGAGATGATGCTAAGGCATTTTGTACAATATGAAGCAATTATAGTGAAATACTATTTTATTGGGGGAAAACATAATTAAAATGTGTATTTAACCTAATTAAAATGTGAATTTAGCAGTGTTTCATTACTGATGGCTTCCATGACTCACAGGTAGACCACATTGTTAGAGATTTCAATCTGATTTATCTCTCTTTAATTGCATACTATAAAATATATTAAAATGTTATTAATTCCACACACAGTCATAAATATATGAATATTTTTACTCCATTTATTCACAGCTTTTTACATCAGCAAAGAGCTTTTATCACAAGGCCTGCTGACACTGTAAAGTAAACTCCTTTTGAATATGTTTGCTAGATAGCTTCATTGATTATAGTTTGGCCTAGCATATACCAATGTATGTAAAATTATAAATTTTCCCTCAATTTACCTGGACTTACTGTTTGTTCTCTGAGATATGCTGTATGAATTAAAGAAGGAACAGGCACAACACAGACACAAATATACATATAGCCAGTTTTATATTAACCATACACTCTGCAGCTTCTTAAACACATAGTTAACATGAAAAAGGAGAAGGTTAATAAGAAAATTCTTATGACTTCTTATAATAGGCATGACTGAGTGATCAGAACATTATTCATTAATTAGTTTTTTAGTATGTCCTTCCACCCTATGCTCTTGTTCCTCTCTTGTTCCAATTTCATCCTCACTGCTTACAACATCATTGTTTCATTCAGGACAATTACTTCTATAGCTGAAAATATGAACATTTTATTATCCTTCCCTTTGCAACACTTTTACGTATTTGTAGAGAAATACGTGAACTCCCTTTATTCATGTCTTGTCTACCTTAAGCAATCTATTTTGTTAGTCGTTTCCAATTAGTAATGCTTTCCCAACCTCTAATCATTAGTTCACCTCTCTTAAAAGCTCTCTTCACCTGGTTCACATCTTACATGAAGTGTAATGCATGAAAATGAATATAGTGTTTAATCCAAAGCCTTGCAAATACTAATAGCTGCCTGCATGATTTGATTTGCTGATACTCTAAATATCTGATGTGATTGTATATGGTATATTAGATTTTTGTCACAGGAACAGTCAATAAACAATAAACCATTTGGCGGGGGGGGGGGGGGGGGGGGGATGTTTGAAAGTTCCTGAATAATGAATTCCCAAGATTTGGCTGATTAGAAAAATAAGATAAGGTTTTTTTAATCATTATTTTTTAAATATTTGAATATGCACATCTAAATGGAAGTTGCTTGTAACTCAAAAATCAATTTGTATGTTTTAACATTGCTATCTGTAAGTACTTGTAGGTTTTAAATATATTAACTGAAATGCACACTAACTGCAAAAAAGCTTTAGGCAACAATAATAGAGTGTTGCTGTTACTTTTTTTTCTTTTACATTTTATTGGAAATATGCACAAAAATGTATTTCTATATACAGAAAAAAAAAAGAAAAACCAAAGATTTTCCAGGAAATATGTTTACAATTTTATCTTTATTCATCATTGTCATATGAAAATTATAATCACATAAGGTGGTCTTATTGTAATCTATTGAGAAATATTCTGTCTCCAGGGTATGGCATAAGCCTCCTTTTCTGAGAACACCAACATCATGGTGGAAAGGAAAAAATAAGAGAGCCAATCCACTCAGCTGAGATCACTCCATCTCTGGTTGCTGGAAAATGCTAAGTGAGCAGAAAAGATGGTGTGAGGAGACTTTCAGATAAAGTCCATGCTCTTGACCATTCCAGCAGAGAAACCCAAGTGTGAGTGTTTGAGAGAGATGGGGAAATGTGGCTTTCTTGGGAGTGCAAGGAGCCCCCTCTTGCCTGTTTCTGTATAAGGTGCCATCCACCAAATGGAGTGACTGCGTGGGACACCAGCCCTCAGTGTTCAGGAAACCTCTGAGAGGCATGCACAGGATCCATGAGTGTTACAACAGCCTTGACTCCCTGCCCTGGCGTCTGTGGAGATGGGGTCATTAGTGGCTTACTTCTCTGCCTGTGAGGAGGTAGTTGGAGAGAGCACTGCTCTCTGGTAGGAATTATGTCCAAGATGAAGAGATTTCGATTTTGGTGGGGTAACGGTCACTGTTCAGTTCTTTTTGGTAAGCCTGCAGGGCTCCTCACATTTAAGACTGTCGTCTGCTCAATTTCTGATTGTCTGATCTCAACTTGGGTCTTTCTGCTGTGAACTTCTCACCCGAGGAACTCATCCACAAAATCCCTCAGAGAGATGGCAAAGGAAGCAACCAACGCAGAGCCATTTCTCTACTATGTGGCTCCACAGCACACTGCAGACAACTTCGATGCTGTGTACCAGATGGCGTGCCTGCCTGCCTGAGTCTGAGGTTCCAGTACACTCACCTTCGACTGGGTAATAAAGGCACCAGCTCCAAACCAGCGAGTTTCTTGGTGTCAGTAGTGAGGGGAAGAATTTTTCTGAAGCCATTAGACCCTGCCTGATGCTAGGACCTGAGGGTAGGTAATCCTCGGCTTGTTTCCTTCCAGGTTGCTTGGTTAAAGGAGCTTCACAGGAGAGACCTAAGGAGCCTGAGGATGGAGACATGGAAACAAAGTCCCTCCCTGCAGCCATCAACACCTTGGCTGCCTCTACAGTCTCTCTGCTCAGCCAACCGCAGGAAAATGAGGTAAGGCTGTGGCAGTTTCAGTGGAATGCACCCGAATTCAAGCACTTTGATTCCAAATGTGCCTGGCTCCCATCAGGCACTAGGGCATGTGCTTTTGCCAAATGGCCAACACCACATAACAGAAATGCATTTTTTGCCCGTCATTAGGAGACAAGACTACTGTGCATCATCCTTTCCCACAGAAGGCAAGAGTGCAGTATAGGACAAGGCTCACCCTCTTGTAATTTGCATTCCACAGGCTTCCTCCTTTTCTCCAGACGTATTCTCTGAAAACTTCCTGAGCACAAGCGTAGTCCTACACCCATCCTAAGCCCCCACTCCTCGGACTGCTGCCTGCAGCCCTGACCGTATTTGATATTTGTCGACCTCTCAAAGACAGCACAATATAAATGTCACTCAAGAGCAACTCTGTGAATGGTAGGCAGTTCTGCTGGTACGATCCACAGGTTACCCCAGGAAATTCCCTGAGGAGCCAGGGAGTCAGCCCCTTCTGAGGAATTCTGGAAATGTCATTGTCCCATGTGCTCCTTTTGTCCATGGCACTTTTTTTGAGCACGGTTTGAGCCGTGAGTTCTTTGGGGCACCAACTGTGCGCTTGCAGAGTATCCAGAACAATGGAAGGCGTTCTCAACTCAAGTAGATATTGACAAAAGCAACAGGGGCATCCTCCATTTGGAGAAACTTTCTCGTGCAGCTGGTCACTCAGCTACTTTCTACAACCAGATCTAGAAATAGAGCTGTCTGTATGAGCCATTTGGGAGGCTGTAAGGAACAAGTGCTCTAAGACTTCCTCGTCATCAAGGAGAAGGAAGTCCAAATGTTTCCTCTTCTGATTTGTCCTCAGGGTAACCGAGTAGAAACTTACCAGGATCTAGAGAGAGTCCTGCAGGAAGATGGCGACCATTTGGAGAGCAATCTGATAAGCCAGTTAATAATGTTGGCTTCAAGGGATATGAGAGTGGAGCTGGTAAGCTTCTTCTCTTTGAAGCTAGTCAAAGCATCCTGCCTCAAGCCCTGCTGTTTAGAAAACTATAGCATGATGTCAAAGATCTCCCCTTTGCCTTAAAAAACAGTGATGGTTCCCAGATCCCACTATGGGAGACTCTTCCTCGGGGGAGCTGACTCCTTGAGGGAAAAGGCCATATCCAGCAGAGCTCTTGAGCAGATGCAAACTCTGAAACAGCTGCCCTGTGTAAAGCAGCACATTGGCCTGAATCTTTGGCTGGAGCTGGGGCAAGCAGGCCCATGAATGCTGAAAAAAAGCATGTCTTTCTTGAAGGGAAAAGTTCTAGGCAGGAAGGTAGAAACTCAGCTGCTTCCACATGATTGGCCATTGGATTACCATTCTTGCGTAGTCATCCTGCTTTGAGGAAGAGATATGGTGAAGTGCCAGTTGCTTCCCTGCTGTGCCAAATATTCCATGTGGCCTCCTGTGTGAAGCATGTTTGATTCTGGAGCCTCCTTGGAGCTTCTCTGTCCCTATTCCCTTGCTGTTAGAGAGGGGAGGGAGAGGAAGCAATACCACAGAAAGGCAAACGGTGCAAACTCCTCCCTGAGAAATGAGTTTGGACTGCTGAACTGCTTAGCTTCCTCAAAGAGTCAAAGGGGTGGCAGCCAAAAAGGGCAGGGAATATTTATCACTGAAGGATCTCTGGAGACACAACGCTTGTCTCACTCTTCCTGTCCACATGGAAACGAAGAGCTGAAGTCATTGGAAATGAAGAGCTGAAGTCATATGGCCATTGTTGGGTAGTTTCACCTGCCCCGTTGCCTCAGTCTTTTCCGTGTTGATAGTTTTCCTTCATGGTCCTTTTTTAGGGTATAACAGATATAGTACAACGAGCAGCAAGTGACATCCTGGTATCCCTGGCCCACTCTCACTTCCTACAAATCATGGAGGAGCTACAGCATCATCTGAAGCCTGTGGAGGGAATCCCTCAGGAGTTCATTTTTTTTTACACTCAGCAGACTGGCCACAAACTATGATACTGCACCATGGACTTTATGCTTTGGTGCTGGCTTCTTTGAGCAGTGGGAGAAGGCTTTCAGTTTGGGGGACATGGGAGGGCTACAAGGTTTTAGCTGTCATGTCTTTCGCTGCTTGGGAGCAGCTGAAAATGGTGACTTTGGCCCCTGAGCTAAGTGGCCTAAGGATGGGACTGCAAGGAGACCCAACCTAGCAGAGTTCTGCTCCGCTGTGCTTCCAGTCCCATCCTGAAGGGCTTCCCTGCTCCCACGCTTCTGGAGGAAGGGCAGCCAGCCACTTCCACCCTGGCAGAAGGACTCTCCTGACAGCTCACTGTTTGCTTTCCCTCTGCCCTGTCCCTTCTCTGCAGCACTGAGGTGCATCCTGTTTCTGGAGATGACCTGGGATGCCATGCACATCATGGTGAAGCAAGTGGAGAATAGCAAGATGAAACAAGCTTTCTGTGGTGGTAAGCGTCCACCTCAGGCGCCAGGGCTGCTTTGGGTTGCAGAGTCAAGAGGAAGTTAGTTAGTGGTGGTCAACATCCAAGTCTCTTCTCTCCCACATGCTGTTACTGTAGGTTCTGAACCTCTAGTGAGTTCAGGCCCTTGACAGCTCCAAACAGTCTGTACAATGTAAAAGCAGTGTCTGAAGCTCAGGAGATTGCTGTGGCCAGGAGAGGAATGGATTTACTGGAATTTTACTACTCAGCCTCCTGCAGCTAATCTTGGAGGGGAAAAAGGACTAGCAGGAGGAGAAGGAGGATGTCGCAGGAGGCCCGGGAAGGGCGGCTGAGCCCACCCCAGAGCACCCTCACGCTCTGGTCCCCACAGCGCTCCACGCTACCAGAAAGGTTCGGGTGGCAGTACAGGTGTCCCTGTCACTTATGAACGGGTTCACAATTAACGGCCAGAAACAGATAACAAAGTTTAATGTGTATCACTGATAACAACAACAATTAAAAACTAGTAATACCAACAACAATCGTAACAATACACCGTTAATCAGTCAGTAACCACACACTGAACTCCCCACACAACAGAGGACAGGACAGTTACAGTCATTACAAACACAAACACGAGCTCCAGCCGGTGAGGTGCAGGTACCTGGTGGTTACACCAGAAGGCACGGGGCTGGGGGGGAGGAGGAAGGGACAAGCAGGCCGCGCCCAGGGTGGGGTCGGTGCCGCTTCCAGCCCGAGGGCTCCTCAGCAGGCGGCAGCGGGTGCAGCGCACCGCCGCCATGCGGCTCTGCAGTGAGCAGGCCACAGCCGAGCCGGTGTGCCGCCTCGGTCACTGCTGCCCGGAGCGGGGAGGAGGGCAGTACTCAGGTGTCCGCCGGTGTTAGTAGCGGTGGGGGGATCCCCAGCTGCCTGACCCGGCGTCCTGGATCGGAGGGCACGGCGGCGCTGGCTGCTCGCAGCTTGCCGGGGCGGAGAGCTTCCCTCGGTGGGGCGGGGGGGCCTTGCACAAGGCTGCCTGGCCTCTTGGAGCCTTGGGAGAGGCCGCCGAGGCGTCTTCTTCCCCAGCCGCTTCGGTGATTTCAGCTCTCAGCAGCTGCTTTTTTGCTGCTGCTGCTTCTTCAGTGAATTCAGCTCTCTTCTTCTCTCTGCCACTGCCACAAAAGCTGCTGCTGGGCTGGTGTGTGCCCCTTTTATCCCTAGCCCATTTTGGGACCGCAGGCAAGGGATTGGTTGAATTTGTCTAGACCCCTGCTCTTAGTGGTCCGGTTTCGATCCCTAATCGTAACGCGGACCGGTTTGCAGCCGGCCGTGCAGACTCGCCTTCCTTCTGGAACGTTCTGCTGCCCGACCGACCGGTCCGGGCTGCTGGGGTACACGTTAGCCCTCCGCTAACGATCTCAGATTGTGGCAGTGGGGGATTTCTGCTGGCTAACCGAGGTGACAAAAAGGACAGGGTGATTGGCACCTTGTACCCATTGTTCAGTAAAACCCATTTTCTTAACTTTTCCCCTAAACCAAACCTCTCCGTGACAGAGGAGAAGAGGCAGGAGAGAAATAGCTTAGCATTTCAAGAAAGGCCTGTTCAAACATACCACACCTGCCCCAGAATCCAGAACTGCTCTGGAGTTAAGCACTGATGAGCATGGGAGCACAGTTTGAGACAGCTCAGGGTGATAATGCAAGCTGTTCTCCCTGGGACATACTTGACAGAGTGACCTTTCTCCCTCTCTTTTATGCAGTTCTGGAAATGTGGTCAAAAGGGGTAACTCTTTCATTGCAAGACTGGACAAAGTGCTCCTTCCCTGGAAGGAGAGAAGCTCAGCTTTGTGACAGAACATACCCTTTCTTCTGCTATGTGGTCAGAAACTGGCTGGACTGTGAAGAGGAGGAGGTGAGAATGGCTGCTGCTTCAGCAGCAGCAGCAGCTGTTATGCTGGAGTTCACCTGTCTTTCTGGGGGATGAGGGTGTCACTTCAGAAGTGTTTTCTGGGCAGGAAGCAGGTTGTCTGAGACAATGTGTCGGGCTGGAAGCCTGCTGCAGGTCAAGAGCATGGAAATGCCATGGGCTGATAGGCAGTGCGCCTGGAGTCCCACTTGGCAGCCCCGCTAGGAGGTGGTGAGGCCAGGCGGGGACTGGAGAGCAGCTGCTGGGAACCAGCCGAATGCCGGTGGCCTTTGAGCCCTAAGGGGCATGTCAAGGGTATGAAAGCAGGGAAATGTTCCCTCTCTTCTTAAGCAAAACCATTTCCTCCAGAGGAGGATGGGAAATGACCATCTTTGAGAAGAGGGAAGTTTGTGTCTGGGGGATGGTGCCTCCTAGAGCAGAGCTTCAGTCGGAGCAAACAGAGTCTTCTGCCTTCCCTGGGCGCAGTTCAAGCATGCTGTCATCAGGCTGTGGCAGCTATGATGGGCCTCCTTCTTCACAAAGAAAAGTATTGTGAGCATGTGTGCGGCCAGCTCTCCTGGCTCTTGGGCCGATATGAAGAGGTCTAAGACGGTTCTCATGTGACCAAAGTGAGGTGCCCGGCAAGACACTGTGTGGCTCTGTGGGTCAGGGTGGGTGCATTCCAGGGTGAGGGAGTTGTGGGAGTTCGTGGGGGAGCTGGGAACCTGTTAGAGAAGAAGCCGAGAAAGTCAGGCACAGATGGAGGGGGAGGCTTGACGCTTCTTGGCTTTTCAAGGAAGAGAAGAATCAACTGTGGAGGTATGCTGTCCTGTGTTAACAAGCTGCTCTCAATCACTAGCCACTCTCCCATCTTCACTTTCTCTTGTAGAGTCTCAGGCATTTCTTGGAAGTTGTGGAGAAATCCCAGCTCTTTATCCCCAGAGGAATAGTTGGTATCATCTGCGTTGCTATGCACAACCAGGTAAGCAGGGGCTGAACAAATCACACTTCCCCTTGGGTGAGCGATTCTGCCTCAGGATGGCAGGAGAGACCCACAGTGTGGCAGGGCAAGCTTTCCCTCCACTGGACTTTTCTCACACCTTGCAGTCAGGTCCGTGCGTCTCTCGAGGAGCACCATTCCAGCCAGGTGTCCACAGAATTTCCAAGCTTTATTCTGACTGCTTTGCACAAACCCCAGAACACAAAGAAATTGCATGCTCAGGCAGAGAGCAGGAGGAATCTGGAGCCCAGAGCTCTAAAGTTCAGCCCTTGCATCCTAACCGCCTTTTGCTGCTGCCGACCCTGTGACTGGAACTCAAAGGTTGCCTCTTGCCTCTTGCCTCTGGGGTATAGCCTGGGGTGCATTTTGGCTGTGGGTCCCATGCTGTGGGCTCAAACTCCCTCTGGGGTGTTAGAATGGAGTCAGCAAGACACTCAGGAACGCATTCATCTCTGACTCCAGGATCTAGAAGTTGCCTGTCTGAGCAGAAGCTCATGTCTGGGCTCTCCACAGAGTTCCATGGTGGGGGAGGTGGTGAGGGGATGGAGGGCAGAAGATGGCTTTGTGAGGAGAGTCTTGAATGGCATCTTTCCCTTGCTGTGAGTCCCCAGGGAGACAAGACCTCACAGGAGAGCTTCTTTTCAGTCCCTCTCAAGACTGATCCTAGAAGTACCTTAATCCCACAGCACTTGGATGGGACCAAGAAGCACCGCATTGGCCATAAAACAGAGTTGTGCCACTGCATGCTGCTGCTAGTTAAGGACAAGACAGAGTTTGCCTGTGGTTTCTTTGTAACTCTCCCGCAAAACTCTGCAATGTGAGAAGAGGTTGATTGTTAACCCGGCACATGATTCCCTCCCCTCAGCCCAAAGCTTCCCTGATGACACCACAGAGTTTCTGTGCTCACAACTGGAGGCTGAGAGTGAGGCTTCTAGAACAACATCCCTGTCTCTGCTGAGATTCTTTGTTTACTGCGACTGTAAATTACACTAGGAAGAAAGCAGGAGGCTTTGGCTTTCTGTGCTTTGGCTGAGGGACTACAAGCAGATACACCAAGAGCTGAAGCCATGAACTGCCAGAGCATGACTAGAAGAGGTTTTCAGGCTGTGAAGTTGGGCTGTGATAGCCCGGACTCCTCTGTGACTTGAGTGCACAGACAAAGAGCACACACTGCCTGACGGATTTCCAGAGCTGCCTGGGTCCCCTTCAGCTCTGAGAAACACCCCGGCAGCCTTGTCGAAATCTATGGGTTGGAGGGCACACTCAGTGTGGCCCAAGCTCCTTTCCATGTTTCAGCTGAGAAAGGTTACTCCAGGGGTGACGCACAGCAACATGCGGGTGCTTACAAAGACTGTTACCCAGGTGAATTGTACTGTCTCCACCTGTATCAAACCCAGCTGAGCAGTCTGTCTGGATAGTTATTAACCACGTTCTGCCAGGGGTGACAGTTGAAGCTCAGTAACACACCAAGCAGAGAGAGCAGCGAATTGCAGTAGGGGTCCCCTTTCTCTAACTTTTGGATGTTAGGCAGTCCCCGTGAAACAGTGGTGTTGCTCCTGGCTTCTGTTGCTTCCTCTGAAGTCAGACTTTGGCCCTGTGCTTTCTGTCTGGTTGTCCGTGAGAAAGCAGGGACATTTTGACAGTGCTTTTCTTGAGGGCGGGACTCCACCTCAGTATACCTGTACTTCTTTTCAGCAATGGCAATAAGAAAGAAAATGTGACGGGTTGTAAAGGCAGTGGAATCTGTGTTTGGAGACTGCTGGAGTAAGGTGAGGTGTCTGGGGAAGGGACAGTAGCCTGATGAGTGACAGGAAAAGCATTTCCCTCTGCACCAAGTCTGACAAGGAAATATCAGTAGGCTGCTGGTTTGGATCTGGACTAGGCACACGTTTCCTGTTTGAGCATGTTAGCAGGAGAGGTACTGCAAGGAGACGGTCTTGCGGCCTGCCTTGGCAGGTGGCTGGGACTACCAAGTGATGAGCTGAGCACATTTTCGGGGTCATGCTTGATGAGCTGTAGGTGGCACTTTCCTAAAAGGCGAGGGAGAGATTGCCAAGTGGTAAGGGCATGCCACTTTGTTGGGTTCTTGATCTAAAGATATGGCCTGGCTGTGAAGCCCAACAGTAAAACCAGAAGCTAAGAATGCTTCGGTGTCCTTGTCATCTCTCCAAAGGTCAGAATGCTTTCTGCATACGTCAGTGCCAAGGTAGGTTTCCTTGCGCTTTCGGAGAGAAGGACTCACTCTTCTTTACAGTCTCCTCCCTGGCAGGTGAAGAAGGCCATTCTCAGTTTCATCAAGGAACTGTTCAGCTCTGGCATCGAGAATTGTGCTGCGTGGGGTATAGTGGCCTATATTTTCAGGGAGTTCAGTCAGGCCACCAACAGACTGGTAAGAGGGGAACATGACATTTTGGGCTTTGTTCTGTGTCCTTTGTATGCTGACCACTCCATTGGGCTTCCCTGAAGATGTGGAGGTCCTCAAAGAGCAAGTCTTGAGTGCCTGATGCCATGATCTCCTTGGCATGAGGAGATCTGACATGAATCATGGATAATTCTGTTGTTGCCAAGGGAGTGGCTACTCTTCTGTTTCACCATGTCATGCATTGGAAGGCACTGCAGGAGAGTTAGAATCAAGATAGCAGTGGTGCTACCAGGGCCTTTCAGCAAAGCTGCTTGCCAAAAGCCACTTTGGAAAAGTGGATTCTCAGCAGGATGCAAAGCCAGGCCAATCTTTTCTGAAATGCTGATGGATGATCAGCAAAAGACAGAAATCATAGGCTGAGCAGGACAAGCTGGAAAAGCTCTCCAGTTCTTTCCTTGTACTTTGTATATCTGTCCAAACCTGTCCTGCCCTGCAGCTCCTGAAGGCTGCGTTTGTAAGCAGAAGGGTGTAAAGAACTCTCAACTCCTCCTTCTTGTCCTTGAGGCTAGTCCTGCTGTCCTTTCAGTGGAGGAATTGAGCAGAACCCCTCCAAAGAGTGTACCTCCTTGCCTTTTCTTTGTTGTCGTTAAAACAGAGTTTGGGTCACTGAGCATTTACTGTAGCTAATAAACCATTTACCTCCGTTGGTTGGGTAAATTCAAACAGGCAGTCACCCTGATTGCATTCTGTGTAGTTTTTCCTGCAGTCTGGGATGTGACCCTACTCTAGGACTTCCTAGTCGTGTCTTACCTCAGGTGACCTGTGCTCCCAAAGCAAAAGCCAAGTCTCCTGCTGAAGCCTGCAGTCTCCTACTGAAGTAACAGTAACTGATGGATGTATTTTGAAACTTCTATTTTGCAGGAGACAGGAAACCTATTTGAGAGGGAAGCACTGGAAGAGACCACCCTTCAAACTCTCTGTTCACATGTCCTTGACACACTGGACATCTCAGTAAGTCGCATGTAAGTCTCAGCTTGAGGATACCTTTTTCTAGCTCTCCCTCTCTCTGCTGATGAGCTCTTCAGAGCAGGAGGCTACCAGAATGTCATATCAGAAGAAAGAGGAAACAACCCTTGTGAGTAACAACCCAAGAGATGGGCTTAAGTGGGGATTAGGACAGTGGACTAGAAGGAGGAGGCGTAGAAGAGAAAGGGTGGGAGAGACATGAAGTAACCTGTCAGAGGAGGTAAAAGGTGACAGGAGTCGGTCATAGCCACGGAAGACGACTGCTCTGAAAAAGGGAGTTGGAGGGATGGAAATACTAACATGCTGAAGTGCTGTATTCTTCTCTGCGGCTCTTATGGTCAAGGCTCCTCCAGTATGTAGTGCCAGCTCAGTACACTGACACTTTGATCCCCCTCTCCTGATGTCTTGGGGAGCTAACAGAGACACGGGAGAGAGCAGAAGAGGAGAAGGAAGAGCCCAACTACCCGAGCTACCAAGAATGTGGTAGTAGAAAGCAGAAACCCTGCTAGTGTATTCTGGTTTACCTATTCTGTCAGGTGGACAGGTTGAGTCTGTTTGTCTCTCTATCCCCTGGCAGATCCAACCGGGAGGTGGGGAAGAGTGAAGAGCCCTTCTGCTCTTCACATCCTGCCCTGTATTTCCTCTGTGATCCAGAGGAAATGCCTTGCTCTTCATTGCTCAGCTTTCTCCTTGTAAAATGGAGGACTTGTTCATGGCAGCAGTGGGGAGCTCCCTTCTTTTCAGGGCACTAATCACATGGATACCCTGAGATGGAAAGTGCCATGGGAAGGCAAATTTGCAGCAGGTTACCAGTCCTCTTTAGTGGCATGGTGGAGGGCCTGCTGGAAATGGATGGGTGAACATCGTATGTGGGACTTGGCCTGCTGAAACAGAGCTTTTTGTTCACTTTCCAGCCAAGCTGCCATCTCCCCCGGCTCTGCTGGTACGCCTCGTGGTGAATAGTTGGGGACTTCATGGAGCAGAGTTTTTCTGACCAAGGACAAGGGGGAGAGGTGAGCATGGAGACTTTCCAAGGCAGGTCCTTGCAGCCTCCAAGGAGGAACAAGCCTGCTGGAGTATGCCTTGACCTCCACAGGCTGCCTGGGGATGCAAAGATGCAGCACTCCTCAGCGAGGCAGTGCAGAAAGAAAACCAACACTGTTGTGTGCTGCCTGCCATGGCAGGAGTGGACCCTGCCTTCTTTCTGGAGTAAATTGCTGTTCCTCTGGCTGGCCTGCCACTCTAATGCCGCTCTCTCTGCTTCCCTCTTCTACTTCCTTGCTTGGTCACCTTTTGAAGGAGGTGGCTATGGATTTGCTGCCCTGCAGCTGCTGAAGGCCCTTCACAGGGCGATTTACAGGGGGATGGAGATTCTGTGGATGGCACAGATCCCTTCCCTGCTGCAGTACCTTGAAGGTCAAGCATCTGCTGGGAGGAGATAGATTTTTGGAGGACTGAAGGGGAGTCAGGAAAAGGCACCTGCCTTTTCCTCAGGCTGACCAAGGCAACAGAACCCTTGAGTGTCTTAAAGCTGTCTTGTTTTGCATGCCTTACAGTTCCAGGGAGCTGGAACGAACAGCTGAGAGGAGGGATGCCCCTGAGATCAGCTGATCCCTCTGTGGGATTTAGCCTTGCCTGTTGCATCAGAATGGCAGGCTCTGGCAGCATCTCCTCACCCTTACTTGGACAGTGTTTGGAAAGGATTACATTCCCCTTTCAGGAGGTCTTGTGACACTACCTTCTCCCTTGAAGTTCAGAGTCAGCAATCAAGTCCAGTTTGGCAGTGGCAGTTCTCTTTTACACTAAGCTTACACTCTCTTACACTGGTTTTGAAAGGCCCTTCTGCTTCATGTTTCTTCCTGTGAGGAAATAGGCAGCTGCTTTGAAGCAGCGGGCATATTCTATATTCCCCAGCTTTGATTCTGTGGTCCTGCGAAAATGGGACTCAGACATGCTCTGTGCCTTTGGATTCACAAAGGGGCTGATGGAGTAGCTGCCTTTGAGCCCTGACATAGGGCCTGGGAATTCTGGCCTGGGAATAGATAGGCCTGATAGCCTGGGAATGTTGGGTTTTTTGGTTCCAAAGGAGACATGAGGATGCTTCTTTTGGGCTCACTGTAATCAGACGACCTGCTGTTGTGTCCTCTTGCTTCCCAGGAGAAGATGAGAGCTCCCTGGACTATGCAGAACGGGAACACCTTCTGCTGAAGGTACAGAGTCATTTTACGATGTCTAAGAAGTGGGGTCTTAGCAGTGAAGTTTGGGGCATGCCTGTCCTCTCCCAGAACTTGGACCTGTGGTCCTAAAGGCACCATTGCCTCTTTCTCTATAGTTTCCTGAGACCCAGAAGAATATTAGCTGCCGTGTTGGAAGAAGAGCATGGGGCAGGTTAAAGGGGAGGAGAGGGGAGACGAATTATCCGTAGTGCGAGCTGTCCCCAGACACCACCTTATTGTATGGAAATGAGAGAAAGAGCTTGACAAAACCAGAGGAAGCATTTGCTTCACTTTTTGTTTTCTCCATAGTTCCTGAGAACATCTCTGAAAGCCGTAAAGAACCAGACCTGGAACATGAAACTGAACACGGAGTTAACTCAGCAGATGGCCCACTATCCAAATCTTTCCAAGGAGAAGGTTGGTTCTCTGCTAAGATTTGGTCTTTACTTCTCTTCTCTTTTCTTCCCTGAAAGGTTTGGTGGCAGAGCCACAGGACACTTCTCTCCCTGCCATAACATAAAAGGCATGGTCTTTTCAATACAATTGCTTTTCACCACTTCCTATTCTCAGCCATCCATAATGCTTTCCCCCCCCCCCCCCCCTTTAATTCTCTGTGCAGAGCTGTTAACTAGATTGGGCCAAGAAATGGGCTATTTCTATAGTCTTGGTGCCTTGGCTGTCTCTTGGTCCTTGAGATGGGGTGATAACGGGTGCTCTGCTTCTGCAGTGATGACAGATTAGTGTGTTAATGGCCTTGATGCTGGCCTCTTCTCTTTCAGTATTTCCTCTATAAAGCTGTGGGGACAGCACTCGCAGGTTCTCAGGATGACAGCTACATTCAAGAGCAGATGCAGAGCTATTTGGAAGGATTCAAAAGTCTGGAACCTTCTGAGAGAGAGGTGGGCACTCTCTCTCTTCTTTCTCCAGTCTTCCCTTGGGAGCTTGGGTCTCTGTGTGGGACTTTTTCTTGCTGATTCTCTCAGGCAATACGCTAGAAAGTTTACAAGGGAGGAAAGTGCGGGATGGCAACAGACTCACTCTTTCCCTTGTGTTGCAGGGACCAATTTCAGTGTTAGCATGTTCTACCAAGGGCCACCTTTGGTCTGGCCCTGAAGACAGTCCATGAGTTTGTGGCTCTCTTCCAGGAGGTAAGGGAAGCATGTATTCTTTGTTGTCTTGGCTTGCTTTGCCTGTGTATTGCCAGAAGAATTGCCAGAGGCCTGCAGCCAGAAGTTCTGATCCTTCAGGCATCTCTGGGACAGATCAAGTTACAGAGTCACAGATCAATGCTCCCCAGCGGTGGCAACAACAGCAACTGGCCATTAGAACAGTGTTCAGTGTGATTTCAGTTCAGCTGGCAAACGGGGATGAGGGATTGTCAATGGACAGTGGTCCAGCTCCTGGTGGTGTCAAGGAAGGAGGTTCTGCACCTCAGCCTTTCTTTGTCTAAGAACTCTAGCTCTCTTCTCCAGAGAGTTAAGAGAGGCGCTGAAGAATTACTTGGGGAAATGCTTTGAAAAGCATGTATGAAAAAGGCAAGCTCATACCTGTTTGGAGGCAGTTTCTCGGCTAGAAGCAAAGGTAAAATGGCTGGACTCAGGCTTGTATGGAGTCCTGGCCTCCTCTGCCAAGAGGAAATGGAGATCTTTCCTCAGCAAAGAAGTCACAACTTCTACTTGAACCAGAATTCTACTCCACCTTAGGACCCAGATCCAGAAGTTTACAATGTAAGAGCCACCTTTCACTTCTTTCTTCATAAGGAGGGTGACATATTGCAATAGCAGAGCAATATCGGCCCTTCCTGATAGCTTTCTGTATAGCTGCATAGTGCCTTTCCATGTGGAGACAATTTCAACCTGTTCCAACAGCTTTTTCTATTGGAGGTGCAGGGCAGGCTTCCCAGATCTCACAGTGGTCAAGTCTCAGACCTGCCTCCAAGTCTTTGTTGACCACAGCCCTTCCGATCTGCCGCTTCCTCCTGAGATCCAGTGCTTCTCCCAAGAAGATGTAAGTTAACAGCTGTCTCCCACAGGTGAGAGCTATCTGGCACTGATGCTGTCTCCAGGGTTCCACGTACCAGGCCAGGGGAACAATGGCTGCTGTTGCAATCACTCCCCTCTCCTTTCTGGAAATGGCCTTGAGTGAAGCACCTCCTGCTCTTGAAAGGGATCAGCAACGCTTAGCTCAATGAGGTCCCTTGAAAGGCACCTGGCTGGTCCTGGGGAGGACTGAGCTGGGTCAACTCTCCTTTTCAGGGTTGTCAAAGCACTTTCCTGCTCTGCACTCCACTGCTGGGCCTGCGGAAGCTCCAGGCACATGTTGCTCTGAACACTGAGAATCACACAGAAGAACTCCAGGAAACTGTCTGCAGTCAGCTAGTGAGTAAGCTGTCACCTGTGGTAAGATTTGCTGATGGCAGTGACTTTCCTTGGCCTGGAGCATGGAGTGCCCTTCAGGGGAGTGGCAGAGCAGGAACTAGCATGGCTATGATGGGAATTGTCAGTCCCTTGCAGCCTCCAGCTCTTTTCTTCATCTCCTGATTCATCTGCTCTCTTTGCCAAGGGTCAATGGCAGGGCCAAAGAGCTCCTATTTCTGTATTTTCCCCCAGGCCAGAAATGTCCCAGAGCTTCTGGAAAGTATCTATGACATCCTCCAGACCTATTTCTGGAGCTTGTGTTGGAGGATGAAGACTGCAGCCATCAGATTAGCTGGTGAGAGACAAAGCTGATACTCTCTTCTGCTCCTCTCTGCAAGAGACAGCAAAGGACAATCTCCACTGTCTCTGCATTCTCAACTGGGGAGTCACCTGCCTTAGGAGGGTGGCAGCAGGAGGAATTAGTTAAAGGCCATAAAGCAGCTGAATTCTCTGCAGCAAAAAGCACAGTGGAATTAGTGCTCCGCGCAAGGCTTGTCCCCTGGCACACACAGTTGCTCAGCTTTGCCTCATACTTCTGCACAGGAACTTCAAAATGGAAGGGACCCCTGTGCTGCTTTGATATTTCTAACCTTCCCCTGCTCCCCAAAGCCTATCATCTATTGTCTGAAACTAGGGAATTGGGGCTACCACAGACAGTGCCTTGACGTTTATGAATTTACATTGTGCAAGTAGGTGTAATCCTGGAAAGTGCAGATACCTGATGGCTGAGAGAGCAAGATAAAAGTTTTCTGAGTACAGGTAGGTTACAGTTGCCCTCCCTGCATTCCACCCTCTCCTTGTCCATGGAAAGACATCACCACCTTTGGCTTCCTGACACTGCCCCTTCTCTCCGGTGTCCTGTCCCACACCTCATCCTGGGTATGACTTTATGACAGCAGCATGTGGACTCAGTGCCCTTGCATCTCCAGAGAGAGAAGCTCCTGACTGATAAACTCTGAATGTCTGTTGGATAACGACTGAGACTTTATATGATTAAAGACACTTTTTTTTAAGTAGAAAGAGGAGGAAATCTTCTATCTCCTGTTTAAAATTCATTATTATCCAGATGTGATTGAAGAATTTTCAAGACCACTCATATTCAGAAGTATCTAAGAAGTTGCATGTGATCAGATTTTGATTAACATCTTTAGTGCTCATTCTATAGTGAATATGGCCAACAATCGTTTTGTAATAACCAAACAGTTCCAGCACTTTCGCAAGATATTGGAAATCTGAGTCCTAGACTTTCACCAGGTTGCTGAGGATATTCAGCCCAGTTCCTAAAATTTAAGAGAGTACCCCAAGCACAAGGCTGAAAACATTGTTCAGCTTTTCCTTTGAAAATGCACAAATGTGCACCACTATACAGACAAGACCATAAGAGAAAGTAAGAGAGATCAGGCTTTCATCTGGATAACAGCTTCTCTGAGAATTTCTGACCTTATTGCTAGATTATTCCTATTTTATCCAGTACAGTTTAATATAAAATTGCATGAACCGTGCTACCTAATTCTGGTAGTCTGTATTTCACAGCTGATGACCACAAATTACTTATTAGGCACGTCAATGCTGAAATTAGGCTTCTAATTTGGTCTTTTTTTTTTTTTTTTGGTTATACTTCTTAAGAAGTTTCCATAGGTTATGTGATTCTTATCAACTGGCATAGAGTTCTTCCTTGTTAACAAACTTAGTCTCCTGGATAGTATAACTAGCGGAATATCATTGTGTTTCATTCAAGAAATATTTATAATTCAGTGATAGGTGAATTTAATCTTCATAGGTCACAGTCTCAACTCTACAAGACATAAGAGATGCAGTTAACTGTTACCACAGTCACTGTAAAATTGATCTGAAAAGCTCTAATAGTCTGCAAATTACAAAAGAAATAAAAAAGCCTGAAAAATATTATATGGAACCTCTCAGATTCCAACACTGGGTGTCTCAGATGCTTATCTAACGCAAACACAAACAAAGAAGTAAGAAACCCCTTCAAATCCTCCCACCAACACATTTTACTGTGACGATCAAAACTGTCTATGATCTAACAAAAAATATTGTCAGTAAATACCTGTGAGGGATTACGTCTTGTTCTTTGCATTTAATAGATTAACAAAAGGCTGAAAATTCCTTAGCTATGCAAAAAGGCAGAGATGACGGCCAAAACTTGCATAGTTCTGTATAGTATCAACATATGAGACCATAGTTTTGATAGCAGTATCTGTCACAGAAATCCGCTTTTAACTCAGTTATTTACTCCAATTATTAGGAAGAAGGGTTTTTCGTTTGTTGTTGCAGGGGGGAGCAGGTAGGGAGGAATTCAGTGGGAAAAAAAGGACAGAACAAGTTATACCTGTCAATTTGGGAGGAATTAAGGCTTTCTGAGTCACGAAGTTCTCTGAGATTGGTAGTACAAATTAATAAACGTATCTATAAATAAACACAAATAAATCTGTATTATGTCGGATTAAATGCTGGAAGGATATTTGCATGTGTCTTGGTATGGTCCATATAATTCATTCTTGTCAGCAGGTCCTATTATACTAGTAAATGGTTTTTATGTAGCACAAAGTGAAATATCATTTTTTACTTTATTCCTTGATTTTACGTTATTTGGGAAGGGAAAGATAACAATGGTCCTTGCAAAACTAATCTTTTTGTCCTGGCAAGACTATTGTAAATGAAATCTGTGGTATATCAGTACCTCTAGTTAATTATTGCTATGGATCATGATAAATTTTTGTTTATCACATGCTCTGTTAACATAAAGCAAAAATATCAGAAATGAGCATTCCCCCTGTGTCAGAGAAGCAAATTTTAGCCAGGAATGCATTAATCCCCCAAGAACTAACAAGACCTGAAATTTTAAGTGAAATAGGAGTCATGCTGCTTAATTCTAACAGAAACATTTAATTGTATTAGTTTTGGTTGATACATGGTGCCAATGATGAATATGTCGGAGGAAAAAAAAGTATTCACTTGTATTCTAGCATAAATACTTTGGTATATATGAACAGATTGATAACTGTGCATATGTAGATCCATATAAAGTCTCTCAAAAATGTGTTGGGAGAATAAAATAGATGAATCTCATGAAATCATGAAAATTAAAGGTGGAAAACTATTATATCAGAAATATCACCTTCGCTTAAACTTTAAGAGCCTAAAAAATTTGCGAATAATATAGTGGAAAACATTTTTATTTCAGTTAAATTAAAGATATGGTATCTTTAATAGTAAGTGCAATTTAAAATACAGATTTCTCTGGAGAAATATAAGATACTTACATTTCAGGATTTATATCTCTGGTAAACTCTTATCTGCACAGACTCTTACATAGGTAATAAGTCAATCACTAAAATCAAATAAAAATGCCATCTATTTTTGGCCCCTGTGACATTATCAGCCCACCGAAAGTTAAGTCTACAGGTCTCTAAAGCACTCATTGTTCACTTCTGTTTAACCATTGCTTCCAGTAAGTATTTATTTTAATTTATTTTATTTATTTATTTCACCAAAGTGGAAGGGGCCTTTTAGTTACCTTTAAAGACTTGTCTTTTTCTTGTAGCAAAACAATCGTCAGTTGTTTGCTCTGCCCTGATCTTAATTGAATCATCATACCAGAAAAGCAGCCTCTACCAGGTGTTATCAAGACTTCCAGAAATTATACCATTAACAACCCTCTCCTGCTACTGTGAAAATTACATTTACCTGCAGTGATGAAGAGCTGGATTCATCTAACTAAATTTATGTTTTACAGTGTAGCTGTCTACAGCTGAGCTAGTTAACCTTTGCTTAATAAAAATAGGCATTGGAAAAAACTAACATGTATGAGATGTAACTCACTTTGTTCTAAAACATGTGAAATATATCAAATGAATCCAGAAAAACTATTTCTTTCTACAAAAGGAATACAGTATGACTATGATAGGTGTGGGTGTCTACATATAGGCGTCTAAGGTTTAAAAGAGACCGATCCCATATCCTTATTATAAGGTTTCAGTGAAACTAGAGAAGGCAAATGGGCTGACTTTGCTAAACTTATTGACCAGTATAGACTTATTTCCCAACAGAACATCCGGATAGTTTAAACAAAGTTATTTTTAAAATGATCTTTTATATTGTCTTACAAGGTCACCCTGACTGTCTTTAAGAAGGGCAAGACGGAGGATATGGAGCTACAAGCCAGTCAGCCTCACCTAAATCTCTGAGAGGGTGATAGAGCAATTAATCCTGGATATTATTTCCAGACATGTGAAAGACAGAAAAGTGATCAGGAGTAGTTAACATGGAATTACAGAAGGGGAAATTGTGCTTGACCCACCTGATAGCCTTCTATGATGAGATGACTGGCTTAGTGGATGAAGGGAGAGCAGTGGATGCTGTTTACTTGAGTTCAGTAAGGCTTTTGATGCTCTCTCCCATAATATCCTTATAGATAAACTGATGAAGTACAGCCTAGAGAAGTGGTCAGTGAGGTGGACAGAAAACTAGCTGAACTGCGGGGCTCACATGGTTGTGATCAGTGGCATGAAGTCCAGCTGGAGGGCAGTCACTACGGGTGTCCCCCAGGGGTTGATGCTGAGGCCGGCTCTCCATCATCTTCATTAATGACCTGGATGATGGGACAGAGTGCATCATCAGCAAGTCTGCAGACTGGGAGGAGTAGTTGATACACCAGAAGGCTGTGCTGCCTTTCAGAGGGACCTTGACAGCCTGGAGAAATGGGCAGAGAAGAACCTCATGAAGTTTAATAAATGGAAATCCAAAGACCTTCACCTGGATGGGAAGGGGCAGGGGGCAGAATAGCTCCATGCACCAGTACAGACTGGGGGCTGGTTGGCTGGAGAGTAGCTTTGCAGAGAAGAACCTCAAGGTACTGGCAGAAAACAAGTTGGACACGAGCCGGAAATGTGCCCTCATGGCAAAGAAGGCCAATGGTATCCTGAGCGTTAGCTCCAGCTCCAGCATTAGTTTAACAGCTGCATTAGGAAGAGTGTTGCCAGTAGGTCAAGGAAGGTGATTCACTCCCCTCCACTGAGCACTAGTGAGGCCACACCTAGAGTGCTGGGTCCAGTTCTGGGCTCCCCGATTCAAGAGAGAGATGGACCTACTGGAGCAAGTCCAGCAAAGGGCAACAGAGATGATTAAAGGACTGGAGCGTTTGTCGTATGAGGAGAGGCTGAGAGAACAGTGACTGTTCAGCCTGGAGAGAGAAGCCTGAGAGGGACCTTATCAATGTTGATAAGTATCTGATGTGAGGGTGTTAGATTATAGAGTGTGTGGAAGATTTATAGAGAATGTCATCAACCAGAAAAACTCAGAACACATCTTTTATTTACACTGTTTTAGCAGCACAACTTTGCCTACCTAGTTGCAGCATCCTTAATTGATGGCAGCTATAGGCAACCTTTGCCCCCTGGTCTCTAGGACTGGTTGTTTAAACAAATGTTGTTCTTTCTGATAGAGCCCAGAGTGACATACTACTGAGTACCTAAATATGTGGTGATGTACACATTTATGGCACAATGCCAAAGTAAGCCTTCTTAGCAAGACAGTTTATATCATCAGAAGAAAAATGCACAACCTCTTTAGTAATAAATTCATATAACGTGTTTAGCATATCAATTCAGTGAATTATTTATATATATGAATGTTTTTCTGTAAGAGGTGAGTTGAGAGGTAATATTTATCTTACCAAGCTTACAGCTGAGTTAGTCACTCAAAGCACTGTTTATCATCACTGAAAAGAAACTTGTAGAACATGGTTTTTATTATCTTAAACATTTAACGCTAGCATTACCTATTCATTGCCTATTTATCTCCATTTACTGTGAGGAGAGCTTAGTATGACTGATTCAGCTATAGACATTCTGCATTGCTTAAAATTAAGCGAATTAAGTGAAATAAATATTAGTCACACAAAATCAATGAGATAATTAAGAAGCTTAGAGGTAAGTTGGTGTTTGTCAAAACAGTATTCTGAACCAGAATGTTATGTTAGATAAAAATAGCTTCATAATTTTATCTGAATAATTGTCTACTATGAACTCTTTGGTGTCCATATGAATATATATGTTTGTGAATGCAAAAACAGATCCATGTGTGTTTCTATAAAAATTTGGTAAAACTTTCATTAAAGAATATTTTAATATGCTTTAAAAAGTAGTATATAGAGCTTATCTCACTGAGATTACTCTTAATAGTATCTTAAATAATTTTCTCTCAGTAGAAATAAAGAAATAAAGCTTAGCTGATAGCTTTATATGGTATTATTCCATTGACTTAGAAAGTATCATTTCCTCCATAATTCGAGCTGACTACACAATTAGACTTCTTCAACCCAATGCTTTAGTTGTTTGCCTACTATCCAACAGTTAAGAACTGCATGGGGAAGAGACATGGAAATGGGAAGGGGAAGGGGGAAAGTAAGAGGAAGGGGAAGAGGAAAGAGAGAAAGAGAAAAAAATAGAGACAGAGAAAGAGAGAAAGGGAAAGAAAGAGTAGGGAGTTGACAAATCTGTGGAAGTTAATGGGATAAGGATTGTGGGTCTTTTTTTTACATTCTCATCTAGCATCTCAAATAATATTTGCTGAAATTTTAATAATAAATGAAAATTTTGACTTCCAAAAAAGTCTGGTATTGTGTATGTTGTACAGGTATATCTCAGGATTATGCATCTATCCTCAACATTAATATTCCTAGAGAACTCCACTAGTGTATTATTCTATTCTATTACTGAAGAAAAGAATAATAAATTATTTTTCATTTATATTATTAAGCTTCAATACACTTGTATTCATAGAACAGTGTAAAGTATCCTCAGGTAACTGAAAATGAGGCCTGAGAATTTTAGTTATCCGTTTTTCAGGTCTTTCAGCAGTAGTGAGAAACCATTACGCTGCAGGATGAGTTGGTCTGTTAAAGACATATTGACATTCAATAAAGTTCTGTCGTCATACAACAACTCAAAATGAAAAGATAAAGAAGATTCTATATGTGATTAAAGTAAATAAAAGTATGTTTATGACTAGGCACTTAAGCTCTTTCAGAGTAATTGTAAATCTTTTTTCTTCTTTTCCACTATCTACAGAGATTCTTCACTTGAACATTCACTAGCATTTATAAATTGAATTTATTCTGTACAGTAAGTACCCAGAAACTGATTTAAAACCATATTAGGTGGCAAATGCAAATAATCATTAATATTGGAGATCATCATTGCTCTCATTGATTCACAAGCTCTATCTTGCTTATCTGTTAGTGATCAACACACTTCTGAAGTTTAGTCAGATTTGAAATCATTCAATTAAAATTATTTTAAGGTTATTAAGGTAAAATTCATTTTAACTATAACAAAAAAATCATATTTCAGCTGATGTGCAAATTCATAACTTTCAAAAGAGTAATGAAGATAATTTTAAAATAATTTATTTTAGAACTCAGTCTCGTGGGTTGAATTCTGTACATTTAATGCAAAGTTGCAAATGTTGCATATAAGAAAATCTAGCCTAGGCAGCTTATATTAGATTATTGAACCTAAAGCTCAAGGATAAAAGTTTTACTAAAACCTCCCAGGTAAAAAGCCTCCTGTGGGAAAAAACAAAGCAAAACAAAACCCAGAAACCAAAAATAACATTTGCCAAATTTAGAAGAACAGGAAATGATCAGCTATAGCTTTTGCTCTTCAACCAGAAAAGCAGACTCTTAAAGATACTTGCATGACTTATTTCATACTTTTCTTTCACTCTGTTCTTTTCTATCTGTACAGTACCCAAGGGAGGAAAAGAAACACTTAAAATTCCTTTTTACAGAATCAATAACATGCCCATTTCTTCCTTTTTTCCAGGTTGTTCTGATGCTGAAAAAGAAATATTTTTTGAGGGCCAATTAGAAAGACCTTTCTGTCTTTCTAATGTGCAAGCCACAGCTCATATAGCAGAGAATCACTTTGTCAGAATGAACTCTCTCCAAATATTACTTGCTGATAGCAGCCCCTTTTGATCTTATACAAGGAGCAATTTAGAACATTTTCCCAAAGCTCTGGAAGTTGTAGAGCTCTGGAAGCTTTACCTCAATGATAGAAAAATCCAATTCTCCACGAGCTGATTCCAAGTTTTCATTCCTAAAATGAGGGACTGGCAGGGTCCAAAGCTTGGTGGAGCCTGGTATGGAGAAACCAGCTGCCCACTGCATTCTTGTGTGTGTGCGTGTGTGCATGCGCGTGCGTGTGTGTGTGTGTGTGCACGCGCGCGTGCGTGTATGTTTTCTTAATGTTCAGAGGGGGTCCATGATACCCATTTCTTTTTCACACTGAATATATTCCTAAAGCCTCTTCAATCAAAGGACAGAGAGCATTTCTGTTTACAAAATTCCTGATGTATGAAAGGCAAGGAGAAGAGGTAAAATAAATTGTTCTGTGAGCAGCAAAACTGCTGGAGGTGAATTTCCTATAGATACCTGTCCTTTGTGTCCTAGCTTCTAAATAACTGCTGAGGCAGCATAAAAGCTGATTGACTTTTCATTGTATGTAGCTGGAGGATATCAATATTTCTGTGAAGAATCATGTTTTTTCCCGTTTTTTATTATATTTCTTTGTTGTTTTAAGTAATTTCTGTATACTTCTATTATTTACGCTTTTGATTCATGCAGAGAATCTCAGAGCCTCATTAAATGCTATAGATTTTCATGAGAGATCTGAAATGGCAAAAAAACATTGGGTTGACATAAGGGAGCATGAACTCTGACAAATATCTAATATCCAGAAAATTAGGTTTAAAGATAGGGATCATATGCCTAATAAAGAGAATGTAAGTGTATCTTGTCTATATTCTTTGCCACTTACACCTTTTTATTTGTTAATTATGATATTTTGTCTCCATGTTAGCATATAGTATTACTAGCATCAAAATAAATCATAGTGTTATGCTCAGAAGCTTGTTTATGGGCAAAGAGGAAACATACTTTACATGTAAAGTCAAGAATTTAGTGTTAATACAATGGAAATCTTAACAAACTAAATGCAGGGTCATTATTGGTCCAGAAGAAGTTATTACATGAAAAGAAATAAAGGTTCTATACCCCCCAAAAGCCTCAATTATAGTAATAAAACTGTTAAATTGTTAAACTTTAGAGTTTCTACTACTTTTCCTACTGTTATGTTCACCCTTCCACTGCTCTGCAGGCCCTAGGGTCAGCAGTTTCATTTACGGTGGGACGGTGGTGGGTGTTACAGCGACTTGTCAGCATCTGGGCTCCTTTGCCAGGAGGAATACGATATTCGTGGCGATGGTTTCCTCTTACTCATTCTGGGATTCACCTGAGGTTATTTTTATGTATTTTCTACCATGCTGTTACATGCTTTGCTCTTCACCGGTCTGCAGCTCTGTGTTGCACACAAATTTCTGGTATTTGGGGCCTTTGACATATGTTAGGTATGTATTCTTTACTGCCCGTGTTACCCCTGAAGCCAGGTTTGTCCCGCTCCGGATCTGCATTTGCTTAAGACAGCTTGGGTGAGCTGTTCCGTTATCATCCCATGTCTGCACTCCTCTGCACCGCACCCTGGGTCCCTGCTTCTCGAGGCCTCTGCTCTCGCACCACACCTGTAATTCTCTGTACCACGGAACTATGTTACAGTCATGAATAGCTCTTCTGCACAGAATTACTGCTTGTTACTGCAATCTATATCAAACTATGATTCTACTGTACAAAGATAAAAATAAGTAAACGAAAATATCCAGAGCCACCTGGTCAATTATAAAAACAGCTGCCACAGCTAAAGCGACTGAAACAAAGCTGCAGGCACGGCAAGACAAGTTCAGGCACAACTCAGGCCAAGCCGGAGCAGCCTCAGTCCCGAGGCCTTGCAAACTCAGTACAAAGCTTATGGCCAGTAACTAGCAATGCCAAGGCTGTAATACACGGCTACAGGGTAACAGTAGCAATTTTAATGTTTTTTCATCTGATAAAAATCTCTCATGTTACAAAAGTTCGGATTTGTTTCATTCAGATTTAGACATCTGAACTGTCAGCGTCTGCGTATGAACTGGAAACTTGGAGCAGTCAGACGACAGGTGAGAGACAGCCTAAAGCAGCTGTCATCTTATGCGTTTGGCTGCGCTTAACCTAAATAATCTGGGGATTTAAATTGGTTCCCAAATGTGGCACACACCGCTTCCACCCCTTTACTCCAGTTTTGACAGAGACTAAGCCTGGGTTCAGCACCTAGAAGGCAGCCAAAACACATCTAACTCAGACCAGGGTAGTCCTTGTTTTCTGTCCTTTCCCTCACCGTTCCCAGCAAATCTATGTACAACCTGAATAAGCAGTACATGCCAAAGGTGGGTTCCAGTGCAGGTCACAGCAATAGGTAAATGTAGCAGAGATAAGGCATAAGGGTTTAAGGGTTCAATTACATCATATAAGAAAATGCAAAATTCCCCCATTGTTCTTGACGCGGTTCATTACATCTCCTCTGAAAGACTGAGAAGAGTAACTGGATCTCTGTTTCCATACTCTTCTCATAATTAATAAATTATATATTAAAAAGAATTTTCTAATTAAAAAGTTTTTTATTGTGTAACTACTTAGAAAGATTCAACTGCAAATGTTCTTTAAAGTTTAAATTAGATGTTATTGCTATTTCTACAAAACTGACTATGATTAATGAACTTTGCTTCGTAAGAGTTGTTTGACCTCATATTTAACCCAGTTCTTTTCCTTCCATGTGTTTATTGGCATAAAAAGGAGAAAAAAGATAAAAAAGAAAAATAATACATTTTTTACATTATTAAAGCCTATATGGTAAAACTAAGATAACCAAGTTATTTTGATTTACTTTGTTATTCTTCCAAGAATTAATGGTAGTAAAGAGAAATTAACAGCTGATATCACATTTTAAACAAGTTTGCTTTTAGATGATTGCTACAATCAAGAGAAAATGACAAGAGGAAATGCCAAATGATTTTTCCTGTGGAAAATCAGAAAGAAGAAAAGCTGCTAAGATATAAGCAATATACAAATATTGCTGTAGATTTTGGCTCTGAGAGGCACAATGACTTTTTATCTTGTTGGCACAAGTGTATTAAAATCCACATGATTTGGAAGCGTAAGTTAAAGCCAGACTGGTTTCCATGGCTTTTAAAAAGCTGATTGAAAAGAGTTAGCTAGAACAGCGATAATTATTAACATTCTTATCATTATTGCTAAGGTTTGAAGAAGAAATTGTTTTGAATAGTTTTCTACCATGTAGATTCACAGAAAATCATGGAGATTTATAAACATATTTTTATGATGTCATCCCGCAGAACTACATTCCTTTAGACTATTTTATGCCAATCTAGGATTATAGCTCAACATAAAATACATTTTTCATGAAAAGTAGGAATGCTTCCTACTCAGTTGGAATAACTCTGTCAGATGCTATGAGACTCTGAGATACCTACTTTCCGGGTCAATTATTCAGACGTTTTTTTTCAAAAATTCCTAGGAGTGTTATGACACTGCATACTTAATCCTGAAATTACTACTTTTTAAAAATCTTATTACTGCATTAGAGAGGGTAAGTCAGTTCTCTTCCATATTGCCTAACTAGTAAAGTTGCAATTTTTACTATGAGTCATGTAGTATTATAGGACTGTTGCAGTAAATATCCCCTCTTTCTTATTTATTTCACCTCTATTTTTTCCCTTATTATAATATGCCATGGAAGCTGTATGAACTCTTGCTATTTGCTTTATTTTTAGAGTTCATGTGCACTTTGAGATTTCACTGTGTCCTGAAATGAAAATGCTAAGGTGGTTAAAAACTGTGATCTTCAGAAAATATGACAAAAACCTGCATTCTCACAGAGCTTTAGGATAAAATAAGCTTGGATGAAGAGTTCACTCATTTGAAAATGTTAAAAATACTTTTATATTCTATTGGAAGTGTATTTACATTTCAGCTGAATAAAATAGAAGCTTTTACTGTTTTCAAGGCTTTCCACATGTGGCTTCTCTAATTCTGCAATGCACCCAACAGGGTATCTATCCAGATTGGCCTTCCATAAGCTTTGGATTTTACCTCTCAGTAAACAGTATTGGCTATTTATTTCTAGCAGAGACCACGCTGCTCAGAAATTGTGCTTGACTTCATGAAATGCTTCCAGAGAGTTTGTCTCTCACAGACCATTAGGCTACATATTAAAAAGAAGAAGAAAAAAAACAACCCCCCCGCACCCCTACTGCTGATTGCAGCTCATGTAATACATACTGCTGCAAGATTAAAGGCACTTCTGTATAGATGAGAGGGGATGTCATCAATCCATTAGGTCAGGCAATCTCAGAGCTGCACAAATGGCAGGAAGAAGAATGAGGTGCCTTCTGTATGCATTTGCTATCTTCAATGTTTCTTTCTCTCTCTATCTGGTTTTTTTCAAGAATTTCTAAACCCCTAAAAAATTACTTCCACAGCAAAAACATGAAAGAGACAATGTTTTGTTTTTTTTTTTTTTTTTCTGTTAAATATATGTTACTGTCTAGTTATTTCTCAGAACAGAAATGTTAGTATTGCGGGCAATAAGATACTATGTTTTGTTTTTTGTTTTTTGTTTTTTTTAAAGACTGGTAGGCCACTACAGCCATTGCTCACAAGCTGCAGAACTGAATGGACTTAAGTAGAGACATAAGGATTATTTTAATACTTTTCTAGCAAGATTATTGTAATGCATACAGTTTTTCTGTAAGAATTACAGCTACACATAGGAGCGTACGACTCAGCTCAATTACTAAGGGTAAAGTCTAAGAACAAAAAGAAATCAAAAGTGAATATCTTTAGCAACTTGAATCACATCTAACACTATTGATAATGGTTGTGTTATCTCCACATTACCCTTTCCTAACTCTAGAAATTTCTTCACCAAGCTCCATGGAAGGATAAAGAAGAGGCTGATCGCTCCATCTCAACATTTATTAATGATATTTGTCAGATTAACTCCATCATCCCATATTTTTAACAGAAAAGCTCTACGAATATTTCAGATAAAAATAAAGCTTTCCCTTTTTATATGCATAAGAATATTTTAAAAATATTATTCTTTCAATTGATCAAATAAATGATAAATACTGTCTAGGGAATATAGGAAGAACAGGAAGAAATACAGAATGACAAGCATTTTTGCACCTTTTTTACCACATTCTCATTATCACCTCTATTTAAATACATGTACCAGCTAAAGGGAGTAACTCAAGAGACTTGTGAAAGTTCCTTAATTCTGAGACTCAGCAAATGCAATATGTCTGTCTGTTATTAGGAAGAGGGAGTTTTATCAGTAATTGCTCTTTGCTGAGCACTGAGTAATTGCTTCAGAAACAATTTCAGGGGCCAGCCTTGATTCATGCATTCACCTTTCAGTCGAATTCTGTAATTATTTTTAAATATTCATATCTGCCCATTCTAAAGGAGTACTGACAACTTGATTTTTCTTCTTTTCTTCCTTCCCTTTCCTTCCTTTCCCTTCCTTTCCCTTCCTTTCCCTTCCCTTCCCTTCTCGGATTATTTTTAAAATAAATGTTTCAGTGTAGAAGCGTTCAGGTAGTTGTTACAAACTCCTTCTGTAGTAAAAATGTTCAGCTATTTATTATTTTGCATACTCTAAAGCGCTCGTCTCACTAACACTGGTCACTACATGAGCCTGCTGAATGTGGAGTACTTCCATGGATCTCTGAGTTGCTGTTTGTTAAACTGTTCCAGGCAGTTCAGTCAAGATTTGTTATGCTTTGGCTATGCAGAAAAAATTTCAAAATCCTAGTTTTACAGATAACCATGTGAAGAAAAACAGAACAATAGTAAGATTCAATCAATTAAGAGAGAAAAATTATTTACAAAATGCAAAATTGACAATATTTTATAAGAGTTCTTAAAGGTTGTGTTAAGACAAATGTAAAATAAAAGAAAGAAAAACATGACAATATTTCTTCCATCCAATCTAAAATAATTCTGTTTTCCTTACTTTGTCCATATAATCTCTATCGTTAGTCCTCAGGCATGCTGTACAGTCCAGAGATTGTATTCATAATAAACGATATCAAGCTGAAGAACGTACTGGCATTTCACTTGTTTGTGATGTGCTAGAGAGTTCATTGAAACTTCAGTCTTCCTTTTCCATAGGATGTCTTGCTCTCTCAGGAAGTTCTGTCACTCTCAGCTGAACAACTTACCTTTTATACAGGACAGCTGCAGTATATCTTGAGTTTGTCAGAACTAAAAACAAGTTGTTAACCATTAGCAGGAGAAAACTCAAAGGAAAATATAATTGTTTCCCTTCTGCTTAAAGCAATATGCAAATCTCAATTGATAACTATTACTTACAGCAAACCTCATGTTTTAGGTAAACATAATTATGCTTTTTATAAAACTATGAATGAGATTAGTGCTTGTGACCAGTTATTCTTGTGGCCAGATACTTTAATCCTTAACCACTTTGGGTGACATGAAGGGTACAGTGACAATAGTAAATTCATATATATTCACATACCTCCTTATATCTTGTATTTTTTTCTGTTTTATATGAATATTACTATTGTTTTCGTTATGCACAAAATCATGATTATGAATAAAATAGAAACATGCATTTTACATTAAGACAAGAATTTATTTTAATATAATTGCAGTCTTAGCAGTCTAAAACAAGAATCATTATTAGTCCAGATCTAAATAAGACACAAAAAGTGAGACTACTTCTACAGAGAAAAAGTTTCAATAATAGTAATCACACAATAATAGAACAAAGTCACAAAATAGTTGTGGTAGGAAGGGACCTCTGAAGATCATCTAGTCCAATTTCCTTGCTCAAGGCAGAATCAGCTAGAGCAGGTTGCTCAGTGCCGTGCCCAGTTGGGTTTTGAATGTCTCCAGGGATGGAGACTTCACAACCTTTCTGGGAAACCTGGTCCAGTGCTCGACCACCCGTCACAGTGCATGAGTGTTTTCCTATGTTCAACTGGAATTTCCTGTCTTTAAATTTGTGCCCATTGCCTCCTGTCTTGTCACTGAGCGCCTGCTGTCCTCCAGCTGGACTTAGTGCTGCTGATGACAGCCCTCTGAGTCTGGCAGTTCAACCAGTTTTCAAGTCACCTCACTGACCACTTCTCTAGCTCGTACTTCATCAGTTGGAGGAAATTGAGGGAATCACCATCTAAAACCTTACTAAAGTCGAGTAAACAACATGTTCTCCCCTCATCCACCGAACCAGCCTACTCATCACAGAAGGCTATCATTGGGATCATTAAACACGATTTCCCCTTTTGTAGATCTGTGCTGACTATTCCCAACCACATTCCTGTCCTTCATAGATTTGGAAATAACTTTCAGGAATACAAAGATAAAAATAAGTAAATGAAAATATCCAGAGCCACCTGGCCAATTATAAAAACAGCTGCCACAGCTAAAGCGACTGAAACAAAGCTGCAGGCACGGCAAGACAAGTTCAGGCACAACTCAGGCCAAGCCGGAGCAGCCTCAGTCCCGAGGCCTTGCAAACTCAGTACAAAGCTTATGGCCAGTAACTAGCAATGCCAAGGCTGTAATACACGGCTACAGGGTAACTTTTTAAAGGTTTTGAAGTCAAGAACTGACAGATAGGTTCAAGATTTTTCCTTTGGAAAATACATTCTTTACAAAATCAAAAGTTTCCAGAAGAAAAGTACCAATTTCTTAAGAAACACAGTTTCTTAAAAATAACAACAACGTATATCATTCATTTAATTAGTTGATCAAAAAGCTATCCAATGTTTTGTTGGACTACTCTGAAATGTGTTTGTCAAATTAATTCAATGTATTATCAAAATGAATTGCTCTTTCACTGGAATGCTTTCTGCAGATCACTATTCTCAGCTGCAACGTGCATTCCTCAGGAATGATGTTTCTGACATTAAATTGTTTCACTGAACAATCTCACCATTGTAAATAATGTGATTGGATTTAATCAACAATGTCAAAACACACGTTTTTATTTCATGGAAACTTTTTACATTTTTTTTTTGTATTCCAGTTTGGGATAAAGAGCAAACATTGGAATGTTGTGATATCCTGAAGAAACAGACATTGTGACCCTTTAGGAAACTACAATACTGAGTCTAAACAAAGCAAAAGGCGTTAGTCTCATCTAAAGCAATAACTAATGTATGACAGAATTCTTTAGGGTCTGTATGTTTCTAGAAGTATATAAAAAACATAACATTAACTAAAAAGAAATATGAATAAATGATTTCTCCACTATCTATTTCCAATGAAAATTTCTGTAAGTATTCTACTATACTAGATTCCAAAGAACCATGGTGACCTGATAATGTCTTCTCAAACTATCCTAGTTTTATGCCTGAGCTGACCAGATCTCTTTTGCAGTCTTGGTGTCTTTTCAATGCAAGACTGAGGAGCGCTGAGTTCTCTAAGGAGAGGAGTAAGCTAAAAAACAAAGTATGTCTCTGTTGCAGTGCTGCAGTTATAGTAGCAGCTGCTGTGCTTTGGAATAGTTGAATTAGCTCAACAGTGGTGGCTTCAGTGATGATTGTATGAGGCATTATAGGAAGCTAGCTGAGATTTCTGTGAACAGAGGCATGTGCTACATCTGGATTTCCATAAATGCAGGTGGTGCACTGCTGTAAATAGACCTTGTCAACATATCCTTGACTACCAGATAGAAACCTCTGTTTGTGTTACCTTTCTATTCAAAGCTTGCACACAGAGAGCAGCAGTAATTTGGTCCTAACTGTATCCAAAATATCCCAGGATTTAAGGAAAATCTGCTTTTAGCATATTTTAGATTAAACAATAAGAAATGAAAATCATGAGAAGGTAAGGTGTATAGATGTACTAATGATGCTTTTTTTATAAATTCAAGGTGAAATATTTCAAATCATATTAAAAAGAAATCAAACTTGTCACAATTTATATCTATATCTATATCTATATCTATATCTATATCTATCTATCTATCTATCTATCTATATATAAATATATATATATATATGCACACACACATGGTTTTCAGCTGCTTTAATTCATTACCAGCATACAAAACATAAAAAACTCAGTGTGAATACACAGGACCCCAACACTGAACAAACTATATATCTGAACCAGCACAAAAACCTGCTTAAAGCACAGATTGCCCTGTGACCATCCTGTTCCTCTTCAAAATATATGTCAGATTTCTACATCTGTAGTGAAAGGTCCGAAAAAGAAGTACATTGACTTAAACTTTTGTTAATGTGTCAATTTTTTGCTATTATAGATAATGACTACTTAATCCACAAACAGATTTCTTGAAAGAAAAGATAGTATGCAGGCACTGGAAAAAGAGGAATAGTATGGTCAAAGTAATAAAAGAGGTAAAGTACCTCCTATTTGATTTATTTCTCATATTGCTCATATTCCCTTTATGGACCAGAAGGGTGCAGCTGGTCAAGGGTTGTAATAATTTGTAAGCTCTTCATATATATACATTTTAGGCTAGATATTATCTTCCTTGCTAGTCAAGAAGAAATGTCTTTCCTTTAAATAGTTTTCTTTTCACATAGCTGTTTGCGGTTTGTAACTCAGACATGTACATACACACAAGAGAAGATACTTAATTACACTGCACATAGGGCATAGTTTAAAGTGGGTTTACAGAGAATTAACATTTATTTTTGGAGTTTTTTTTTTCCCTCTCATGGATAAACAGTAAACAGATTATCAATTGTTGATTTGTGGTGGCAAAAACCTGTGCCGTATTTAGAATGGCCCTGGGACCCAGGAGGAAAGATAAAGATGATGATCAGTGGAAGAAGACAGAAGTAACTGAATCGATTTTTTTAAAGTAAAAACAAAAACAAAACAAAAAACCCAGAAATTTGTTTCATGATTGCTATCTTTCTCCAAAAAGCCTTCAAAGGAGGTTATAAAGGTCAGATATCTTTGTGGAGTTAGCCATTTTTTGGTAATCTGTGAAAATTTGTGATTATTCTCATGAGGAATCCTAGCAATTTTAACATCTAACTTATTTTTTTTCTATCTGCTGATAGATGTATTAATTTTAACTCAGCGTTTACAATGGAATATGATGAGTGTTTTTGCGGAGGGGAGTTAGGTCTGGGGGAAGGGAGAAAGGAGGGGCAGGGAGGATGAGATTTTTCTAATGAAGTTGTGGTGTTAAAGCTAAAAAGTTAAAGGTAAAATGTAACAGTTTGTCATAATTATGTTTCATATTGGCAGGTGTTCTGAACTTTCTGTTTGATAACTAGACATATAAATTTCAGTTCTTAAAGCTTTGCAGCCAATTTAAGGGCTCATTTATTTCACTGACAGCAAGATGTATATGCTGCCTGGCATAGTGGATGTCTGGGGCCAAATCCACCACTTTGTTGCTTGCTTGTCTCACGGGAAGTAAATAGTAGCAATTTTTCAGCACAGGCATACCAGCACAAGGTGTTTAGGAAATAAATGAGCATAAGATGACCTGTGGTGTCCTGAAATTACTAAAATTCATGAATAATAAAATGATCTATAGATTGTTAGCAGAGGGCTATAGCAGAGGCTAATTTGCAGTCACTGAAGCTTTACAGGATAATTTGTAACTTTTGAAAATTTAATGACTTCATCAGTTTTTACCTATTTTTTTACCAATATAATTGTCTGAAAGCTACCTTCAGCAGAGATGTTCTGTCTAGATAATATCACAATCATGTATGTCATCACACTTAACAGACTTTATCTGAAGAACTTTTTTCTTTTATCTTCTTTCTTTCATCCCTACATTACAGCAATTACCAAAAATGTATCTTTATCTTACGAAGACATAATTTTTGTTTTGTTAAATCTTGTTGACATATGAGGTAGTTATAAGAAAAAATAGTAGAGTAATGTGAAAGGGAAAAGACTTAAAAAAAATATATATATATTATATATATATATATATATACACACACATATATGCACACACATACACGTAGGTGAGCAAACTGCAGCTCATTGGAAATAGAGTGAAAGCACCCTAGAACGAGATCAAAGAAATCAGAAGGGAAATTAAAGGTCTCTGCACATAACATATCACACATATTGGACAGCATTTAGTTCAGGCTTTGACAAGAAAAAGAGGCACCCATGAGTTTTGATGATCTATCACAGCATTTATTTTTAATTTAGATTAGAGAGTCACCAGCCCATGCATACAGAAAGGAAACAGGGACCAAAACCACAGCTGTTCTCTCCTTCGCCTGAAAGGCTGATCATCGAGTACACTGTTCTTTCGTTTTTCCAGATTCAAACATTTTGAATTCTTTGACATCTTAAAACTTGCTATCTCCTACATACATTACATTTAGAGCCAGATTTGTGTTATCTTGGATATTACCAAATGAAAATAGGATGTAAGCCATAAGCATAGTTCAAAATGAAGACTGCAGTTATGTTCAACATTGCAGGAGTGCATATACTCCTGCAGTTTATAATTTGCTTTTCAAATGGTGACACTGTTTTAAGGCCTCTGATTTCTCTGTGTTACCTATCTCATAGGTTTTTGGACATATTTAGAAAAATATACCACTTTGCTACACTTGTATATGTCCCCCTTTCTACATATAGATCCTCACTCCTCAGCAGGTATAAATACGACCATAGGTTGATCTCACCTAATGCCATAGTTTTGAGAAAGAAGAGACCCACCTAAACCTGTAAAGAAAGTGCCATGCCAGGATTTATCAGGGACTGACTCATTTCAATACCAAATGTACCTATGAGAGGAATGCTTCACCTGTAATAATATATATTTCTATCAAGAAGTATTAAAAACTTAATCTAGAAAAGTAAAAATAAAAAATGGAAACATCCTCTATGTAATCTCTACTTTAAAAAAAAAACATATTCTTAATTAGGGAAGTTGCATTTTCAAACCATTAAAAGGAAAGATAATTAACATCATTCTCACAATGTAGAAAAATAGTGACATTGGAAAATACTTTAAAAAGCGCTTTAAGGGGATATTTGCAAAGAGAATATTAGAAAAAGTACAACCAGAATATAGCAATATCTGGAGAACATAATTTAAGGAAAATAGGATTCGAAAGAGGAAAGAGAAAGATAAAAGAAATACGTAGTTAGCCCACTTATTTTACAATTTTAATTGCTTTTTAGCCTTTTGAATAATACTGAAGGCAAAAAATTGTAAAATTTATTCATTTATAGAGCTTTTTTAGTTTATTTTAATAGTAGTTATTCTCTGACAATGCAGAACAAATCTCTCTTTTTAAAATATTTTTGAGTTATGATTTAAAATTAGTGACTTAGCAAGTACCATACTACAGAATATTTATATTGCTCCTCAAGTTGTATTATATGTTGAGAAAAAATTAAAATAATTCATATGCAACAATAGGTTTCTCCAGATAATTGAGATCCTGGATGAAGCTTTACATAGGTAATCGCAGCGACCTTGCTCTTTACAAAAACTGTGGATCGTGTTTTTTGTAATCAGAACTTATAGACCATCTAATTAGTCCCTGAGCTTCAGAGTGGGTGCTTAAAACACAGTAAGTGGGGATTGCTCCTGAAAAAGATCAATATCAATGGAACATCTTTTTTCATTATTATTTTGTTTTCTCCCCTTCTCTAACAAGGCAGTGGTGTATCCTGCCAAGTCTTCTTGGGTAGATTGTCTAGGATGAGATTAAAAAGCAAAAGAAAAGACTAGGGATCTTGATCATCACCTTCACAGACCTGCTACCAAAAAAATGAAAAAAAAAAATCTATTTCATCTTACCCTTGATCATGCTTCCTCAGGAACTAAAGCTCTGTGAGCTAAAGGTAGTAGAACAATGAAGCAGTAGTTTAATGTCTTTTTTATCTTGAAATAAATTATTTTCCTCTTTCTTTTTTTCTCTATTTCCTATATATATATTTTTTTTTTCTTCCAGGCTATGAAAATGCAGATCATGTGTTACATCTTTTTTTTTTTTTTTTTTTCAGTAGCAAAATCATTAATAATTCCTTATAGCATTTTGACTATTTGACAGTCTAAGAGTAGCTGTGAATTGCCCAGAAAAGATCCACCCCTTGTGGACACCGTAGGCCTGTCAGCATGATATCCGATGATGACAGTGCCTTTGAAATCTCTTTAAGCTTGAACATACCACTGGCACACCGTGCTGGGTCTGCCTGTTTGTCTACGGGCTAACCCGCGCACAGTTGACTAGGAGTCTGTGAGTAGTCACACACTCAAAATGCTGAAATTCTATTTACATATGAATCTCTGGAAACTGTCGTTTTAGATCGTCCATATGCTATAACATTGCTATATATCTTGGCTGCAGAAACTGTTTTCTGAATTTGTAAAGTTGTTGGATAATTGCATTCGTTCTGAACTTGCATGGTAAAGTTCATATGCTCCACAGGTAGAGAAATAGAAATTAATATTATCTACCAGGATGAAAGGGAGGCTCCTGCAGCACTGAGACTGAAGAATAAAGATATTAAAACTTCCTATCAGCTTAACACCAAGTAATGTTTACGAGCTCATTCAATCTCCTATTCAAGGTCTAAAATTAAATAACCACTTTAATTGTTGGTGGAGAATTTTGCACAATATTGACTATGTGATATATTCATGATCTAAACCAGAATACATGTAATCAGTTACTGAACTGAACTTGAGACTCTGATCTAGGGTGGCTTTTCTATTGAGGAGAATGGGATGCATTCCCGATAGCACTTAATCGAGGGTTATCACCGTAAAGGTCTTAGTTACTTTTTTTGCACTAAGCACAGACAGTAGCAGTTTACATGCCAGCATGAAACCCATTACCACAACCATCAAAAATGAAGTAGACTGTGCCTGCTCATCTACCCTCAGATGGGGAGGTGGGTGAACCTCACTAGATAGAAGCATTAGAGCTGTAATACTCTGGTCTGATCATTCTGATATTCAACATTTTAGCAAGTGAATTTAATAAGCTTAGTGCAGTAAGAGCAATTTCAACTACTTTCACATATTTGAGTGTCTGAGTGTGAGCTACATTTCCTTGTTTCATCTTTTTAATAAATCTAATTAAAACCACACACACTCGGTTAACTTTTTTAAATAGCCACTCTCTGTAGAACCAAGGGAAATTAGTGAAATTAGTCAAGTATTTTTAGAACTGCTTGGCACTGCCCTTAAACTGAAAATGTTATCACTTATACATATATGAGCATGGATTACAAGATCAGACCCTGAATTACATTGTACTCATGCTTATCAGTTGTCTCCAGACTATTATATATATGGCTCATCCACAGATTAGTTTAAACAAAAATCCTTCTTTTTACCTAATATTTTTAAGCAGAAAGTAAATGAAAATATAATGCAACTTCTTTAATATCTGAATTCTGTACTTTTTAATCACTTAAGAATTTGCCAGCAAAGTACTAAACTATAAATGCTAAGAACAGTCAGGAAGTGTGATTAAACTTTACAAAATTAAATCTTCCAGGATAAATATAGTTCCTTACAGGATTATTCACTTTAAGAAGCTATATTAGACTGTATAGATGAAATAAGTGTTTTGAGAATGCGGCATTTTGCGCGAACTTCAAAAATTCATGTCTATGCAAATCAAACAAGAAATCTCTTATATAAGTTGGTACAATTATCTCTGAGTGACAGTCTCTGTCCGAGAAAGTCTCAGAACTTATGCAACAGAACAATTTCATGGATGAACTAGTCAAATGATGCAACAGAAGATTGCGTAGAGAAAAACCAAGATTATTAGTCATTCTTCTTCTCTAACTATAGACATATTCCAAATTAAAACAAAAGCAAATATATCTAGATTTAAAAAACATTAAAAGAACTTTCTTGAACAAAATGTTTTGTTGTCATGCTCCATCATGCAAATAACAAAAAATTTCTACTAATATGTATGAATGTCAGAAGCTACAGAAGTGTTCTGGAAAGAAAGTAGAAATCCAGCTGGTCCTAAGGACTGTACTGGTAAATCAGCTGACAGTTCCCATGTGCAGCATGTGAAGATGCAACAACCCATCTGATTTTGGTCTCATCCTTTGAGATCCAACATCAACATTATTGGAAGTGCATGGGTTAGAAGAAAATGTGGGGACATAATATATGCTGCTGATATAACACATGACCAAAGATCAGGCTGGGATGCTTGGAGAGAGGAAAGAAGAAAGTTCCCTGCTTATTGTGTTTTGTGGAATGGAAATAGCTATCCACACAGGCAAAATATTTGTAGGGATGCCTCTCTTTTTTTTTTCTTCTTTTTTTTTTTTTGTTTTTTTTTGTTTAACCGTGGCTTTTCAAATATTAGATCACCTTCATGTTTAACCCAGTCACTTGCTTTCTATTCTAGTAACAACCTCAGTGGATGTCTGCACTATAGTCACTGAAAGCAGAGCATTAATATTGCAGAATAATGTGTTGGAAATTAAGTAATATGAGGCCAACAGATAGGACAGTTGCCTTAGGCTGCAAATCTTCCCAAGAATCAGGGTAGACATTTAGATGACTAGTCCAAGCGAAACTCCATGCTACTTTGCATACCATCCTACTAGAACCAAACTACTGTGACTGTGAAGTGTGAGCAAGGCATACTTTATGATTCACTGCCTATGAACCACTGAAAGACTTGCAGGCAGTTCTTATTCAAATACTTCCTGTAATTTGTCAGGACTATGCAAGCAACCCCTTGGATTAGAAAAGAAATACTTTTAATAAATAGTATTTTAATAATACACCAGAGTAGATATATATACTGCAATAACCTGGGGAAACTCATCCTTATAAAGAACCTTCTTGTTTAAAACATACTGTGTTTGCCACTATAATAATGAAATACAAATTCAGGCTCCTGTTACCGATTTTTTTTTTTTTTTTTTTTTGTTTTAAACTCTGAGTTATTCTAATGGCAGTTACAAATAATGGCTCCACTTATCTTTGGCTACATGCCTCTATCTGCAGCCATTAATGGCCACAGAACCCAGGTAACAGTGTGCAAATGATGCATGTACCAACACAGCAGGTATGGACAGCTTTTGCCAGAACTGGCTACTCTACTGGAGAGTCACATTAGCTATTATCCTTCAGGATTACAGGTTTGTATTTTGAATCACACAGTAGTATTTTTTGACTCCATTCATGGACTGTAGTCCATTGTCCCAGGTAGTGTGCATAAAAGCTTACAGTCAAACAGACCAAGAAATAAAAAGGAGAGGTGACTGAAGAGAAAGAAATAATTTTTGATTAAAATGAGAGGCCGCCAATTTGGCAACATTATATATGGCAGTAAGAACCACAGATTCTTCATTCTATTTGTGTTCTGATACTGACTCCTTCTGTGATCTCATCCAAATTAATTAGGGCCTAATTCTGTCAACTTTAGTCACAGTGATTAGTTCTTTACTCTGTGAGTAATCCCATGTATATCAGAAAGTTGAGAAGAAGTCTGCAGAATCTGTCACGGTAGCAGGAGAGTGAAGTCACTCAAAAATTGATCCTGCTTAGTGCAAAATGTATCTCCCTGACTTCTCCCTAATCCTAAAAGAGCTCTATGTGGTTCTGTAGAGTTCGAAGAATCAGCTTTTTTTTTTTTTTTCAGTAGGTAGCTTCAAAATCTGAATCTGTCCAACAATGATAATGTTGGCTCTGTACTCAAGACATTTGTAAATTCAATTGTCCTACAGGTTGCTTGACTGCAAAGTGCAATTTATATTTGGGAGTTGCCAAACCCAGCAGCCTGATAGAGGCTAGCTGCCGCAGCTCCATGCCCCCAGGTCCAACCAGTAACGAGCGTGTGTTCCCAGTAGCGCCTACACAAACACACATACACAATGCATACATACCTATACACTCAGAACAGCACAGATGGAAACAGGTAGCACATACACACAGGAGGCTCACAGCCCCACTCCAGCTCCTGGGGCCGATCCCTCAGTCACAGAAACACACACAAACATACCTACATATGCACATGCATGCACACACAAACACAGTGGATCGATCCCTCCAGTCACTGTGCTTAGACATGCAGAGCAGCCAGTAGCTGGCCCTGGATCCTGACTTCCCACACTCCAACGGTTGGCCTCGACCCCTTGGTCCCTCTGGTAGTCAGCTTTTCCCTGTGTCTCTCCATCTGTGAAACACACAAACCTGGCCCCTAGGTCACTTAACCGACCTGCTGGCTAATCCATCTTGATATGCACACTGATTTACATGCCCTCACTCACTTGCTGGCACCATACATGGGCCTTGTGACCCATGGGCACACTCCAGTTGTTGGCGCTTACACCTCCATACACACACACGCACATGCAAGAGAGAGCCCCTTACCAAGGAAAACATACAGAAATTGAGTTTAATGAGAAGATGGGACAGACTGTGTGGATCAGGCATAGGGCATGGCCAGACAGGTGCACTGATCAGCCCTGTTTACATGCAGCCAGCTCTTTTTATCCCTTTATCCCTTTATTTTCCCATGTTTGTTCCTCCCCAAACTATCTTGATGCCTCCCTTTGGCCACCTTTGGGTTCTCCCCTAACCATTTCATGATAAGTCTTGTGCAATCCCAAAATGCTCTTCCCTGCATCCCATAGTGTATCCCAGGCCCTCCAGCAGTGACCCCCACCTCAGTCGGAAAGGTGCTCCAGAGAGCCGCCGCCATTGACTCATGGTGATGGGTCTCACCCCTGGCTGGTGGGGCTGATGGCCCCCTGGGACAGCCCCTGGAGGGCTAGGTCAGAGCCTCGTGTCTCTGACTGGGTTATTGGGGTTCCCCTCTGCTGTTGTGCCTCTGTGCTCCTTTGTATGTGTGGAAATGAGTCTATGAGGGATGGATTGCTCTCCTGTGAAGGGCCTGGGAGCAGCCAGGTCAGGGTATTATTGGGGTTCCCCACACCTGCCACTGTGCCTATGGGCTGCTTTTTGTGAATGTAGATGAGTTTTTTAATCACATAATCTAACAATTTATTCTTGAATATGATGTTTTTCCCTACATAATAACAACATCCCTCTTTAAGAGACAGGATGAAAAGGTTGTAGAGTACAAAAAAAAAAAAAAAAAAAAAAGATAAAAATGGCATAAATGATCAAGGAACGCAAATTTTAAATGTAACTGAGTAACACTGTAACATCGAAAAGTATAGTGTACAAGTTAGAGCAGCCTTGGACGATTTTAACTTTTGTATTTAGCATTTATATAGTCAGTAACCTCAATTGACATTGACCTTGGGAGCAAAATGGGGCAATATTTTCACTTGGTTGAACTGTTATTGGAGAATTTCTCTAGTGTATTAGGCACAAACATGCATTCCATCAACATCAAGTACATGTTATCTTTTTTCATCAATTTTCTTTTCTCTTGTGCTAACATTGCTATTGTGGTCAGTACAGGGGAAAAAAATCACTTTATCTGAGGGTTAACTTCATCCTTGGCATAACACTATTGAAATCAACTCCTTACTGTATTTCCTTTTTGCAATCCTTTATATTTTTATATATTTTATTATTTATATCTTTATATTTTATATAAATATTTTAATATTAAAATATAAAAATATTAAATATGATCAAATTAGATTAAATCACATTAAATGTAACATTGAAATATAAATATTTTATTATTTTTATATATTTTCTTTATATAAACTCATTTGATGTGAGATTTCAGTTTAAGCTCTCACTTCATCCCAGAAACAACAATTCACACCCACAGAAAATAATTTTCCTGTGGTGCTGATTCAGCTACACATGACGGCTTCTGAGAAGAATCTTTATCTGCTCCTTTTCATCTGCCCACCATCCTGTTTAAAACTGGATGAAAGAAAGCAGAAAAACAGTATTGCCATGCTTACTAGAGCTGAGGTGAAATAGATGCTGCTGAGGGGAAGAAAGAAAGCAGATTTCTAACTCGAGTAGGTGTCCATATCTTACTCAAATTGGACTCATTAAGTTCGTTCAATTTTGCATGTGGGCATTTACACTGATTTTCAATTGACCATATTGGTTTAGCTTGTGTCTACGGACTTTCCATTAGCAGTTAAGTCGCTACAGTTCAGGAAAAGACCACACAGAGAGAAAGTAAAACCAGGTTAATATATAATCTTATGTACGTATATCTTGATGTGAAGACAAAAAAAAAGGTGGGGCAGGGTATTTTGATTCTAAAAAGATTAGTAGCTTTCCGATGCATAATACTGAATCTAACTGGGAGCAATTCAATACGTAAGAAATAATGATAACAAAATTATATAAATTACACTAATATCACAATTTACTCTTAATATTTTGTAGATGTCAACAAGCTTCAGAAAAAGGCCGTTTAGTTGTATGTAATCTTATGCCTTGAAGCTATCTCCGCCACAACTGCAAAATAGAGTTTTATTCTTTATATTGAGCCAAATGAGTTTTACACTCATGGGAATTTTGTCAGTATGGGCTCCTTTTCTGATTTTAAGACTGTTAACTGACCAGTTATTTTCTGCAGAAGCTTCAATATCTGCACAAACGTAATTATATGACTTTACCTTTTCTCCAAGAAAGCTCTATTACAGGTTTTACTTTAGTGAAACTAACTCTGAAATAATAAAAAGTAGAAACATTAGTACACTTAAAGATCCTATAATGAGTGTAAGCTATGAGAATTTGAAAACATATTCAAGTATGTTTTAGCTTTTTTGATGTTGGAAAAGAAGAATTCTGAGGGAGATGGGGGGAATGGAATCTATACATATCTATGGTTGATAGAACAAGCTTAGATAACCAGTAAAGTAGCTATTTGGATTTATAAGGATGACAACTTAAAAATAAAATGATATTCCTTACAGGATTTTTTTTGAAGATGCCCTGCATAACTTGCGACTGCTTCAGTGAAGTATTGCTTTATTTTTGACTTACATTATTTGACCACACCAGGATTCTGTTTGCCTATTCTGAAAAACCTTCACATTTCTCTTTTTTTCCTTATATCTCTCATTGCTTCTTTATGTCCAAAATATGTCCACTAATGATCATATCAATTTGATGTTACCAAGTGATATAACTCTCCTAAAGCTTGATAAAGCAGGCATCATGGTTTTGATATCCTTTTCAGGCTGTCATTGTGTCTCAGGACTTCGCTGTGCATAATTGAGTTCCATAATAAGAAAAGCTCAGGAAGAGTCTGAAGATTTTTAGGTTAAATCCAACCTTCTGAGATTTGAGAATGCTTCTCAGCTTCAGTCTTGGGACTTCTAGTTTGCTTGCCTGCATCCCAACTCCAAGAGATTATGCTCACTCACACTGTTTCTCTTCATCCTTCACATCTTTTTGACACCTAAAAGGAGCTGCAGCAATTAAGGAATTTTAGTGCTTGGGGTCTCACTTCCAAATCAATTCAGACATAATAAAAGGGGCTCAGAAAGAAAAATGTTTTCCATCAATGAGTTATCGTAAGGGGCTCCCAGATCTCACAAAGTTCTGAAGTCACTGGCAGGTGGAAATTCCTGACTCTTACAGAACTAGGATCCCTCCCGACTATTTATATTCTAGCAGTGATATTTGTGACTCGGTTTCTCAGTCATTGAGGCAGGAAAAATCCTGTGGAGGTCCTAAAAGAATCTGTCTACGTGCCTATCTAGCCATACAGTACTAATTCCTGTTCCTTACTATGCCTTACTCTTCAAATCCCTCACTTAGAAAACTGATTGCAATAATATGCTGTAATTTACTTGGTATGGGATTTTTGAACACGGTTATGTGGTTTGGGATCTTACCACTATCAGAGAAAATTATCATATTAATATGAGATAGAAGCCACAAAAGTCTTCTGTTCCTAAAATGCACAGCGCTTTTGAAAACTCCTCTTCAAGACAGACTTTAAAAAGAAGGCGAGGGGGATTTTAAAGTCTTGTTGAAACAAGCTTTCATAAAATTGCAGTTCTATTCTTAAAGAGAAAGAGACAGAGAGAGATGTTTCAGGTGATAACAACTAATTCCACTGAATTCATTGACTTTCTAATAGTGAAAGGCATTTTTTGAAACTTTCCATTTCTTTTCTTGTTGTCTGTCATTCTGTTCATTAAAGTTTACACAATCCTCTTTTGTATACCAAACAATATGGGACACTGCAGCATCAGTCTACGTTTTGATTCTTTAGACAAAAAGCATCTTGTTGGCATCACTGTCTGCACACACTTGAGCCCAGCAGAAGGTGGACCAAGCCCCTAACTCAAGCTGCAGGCTGCTACCATAAATTTAGTAAGAAATAACTAGTCTGTGAAAAGCTATAACTATAAACAGTTAATGAGCAAATAAGTTCTTATAACTGGCAACTGATGGATGTACACTTATAGGACGGTGGACTTATTCTTGATTGTAAGGATTTCAGTTATCTGTAGGTTTTCTGACAAAAACAATCAAAAAACCTCCTAGACATTTTTCACGGGATGCATTTTACCTAACTGTGTATATAAGACAGATTCCATATGAATTAGCCATCCAGACTTCCTTTATAGGTCCTGGAGAGAAATAGATACTTCTAATATGTGATTCAGTGCAGCCCAAACTAAGCAGCTGATATGCTTGTTCACAGGTAATGTTTACTTCTCTTCAGCTACTGTAAAGGAGTATGTTACCAATTGTAGAGTTAGATGAGATGAATCCCATGGCCTAATTCAATTCCTGGACATATGGAAGGGTATGGACATGAATGTAAACTATTCAGACAAATCATTGTAGCCATTATTTTTTAATACATATCTAAAACTCTTTCTTTATTACTCAGGTACCTTAGTCTGATTAAAGTGTAGTGTTGTAATCAGCATGTGATGAAAATGATCTCATACTGTTCTGAAAATGTAGAGATATGGATGAAGGCAAGATGGAAGACAGTGTAACAGAGGATTAAAACAATTTTGTTAATGCACTGTAGTGATTCATTCATGCTCCACACCACAGGAGTAGTGGTGACCTGGTGACTGCACAGTCCTGACATCTGGATTCTGCTTTCATCCATCCCTGGATGAATTCATACAGGCTTCAGTTTTCTTTAGATCTCAAATGCTAGTATTTTAGTAAGAAGAGATACTTCTAAACAGCCAAACTCCCAATGCACAGATGGCATTAGAAAAACATTAATATTTAAAGTAACTGTACTGGTCCTAAAACTAAACTAGCACGAAAGCTATTTTCTGAAAACAGTTTTATTGCTTTCTTTTCCTATTGTTTTTGTGTTGTGGGAAACATATATTCCAAAGTAATTATAAAAAGGAAAAGTTTCAAAACTGTTATGAAATATGCTGGAAAATAAAACAGAACAAAAAAAAAAAAAAAAGAGAGAAGCTTAAATATTCTGAAAATAAGAATATTCTGAAACAGCAGCTGGCAACGCTAATAGATACCAAAACCAGGTGTGCACTTACCAAGGGAGGGTATTTTAACTGGAGGAAAATCTCACACTTTGGCTCCATTTTCATTCGTTTGTCTACTTTGTATTTCCCTTTCCTTCTGTTTAATAAATTAGGTTCATGATGACTTGCTGTATGTAGAGTATTTTTCTGTTTCTAAGCTAATATCCTACCTATAAACATACTAGCACTTTTTAACTAAATAAAATAAAACATATTAGATAATAGCAGGATACTTAATCAAGCATATTTTACATGATTGTAACAAGAACTTTAAAACGAAAATAATGTACACAAATATCAGTTTAAATGAAAACATACGCATGGCGTACAATTAAAGGCAAGAAAATTGGGAGGGTCTGTAAAATTAGCATGCTGTACTACAAGAATAAGATTTGCCAGGGAACATTGGGAGAGGATGAGATCCGTGGCACATCTGGGAGAAGGTGCAGTGCATAATTTCATCACAGCCAGTCGTTTCTTGCTAGCTTGCCGCACACTTTGAGTAGTGGTTAAGCCTCAGAAAAAAATTAGTAAACAAATGGTCTCTTCATGAAGAGGAATACATTTTCAGAAAGGAGACAATATGGTCTGGTTATACTTCTTTTGATCTTGCCTGTAGTCATTCCTTTTCACAATGCATGCTCCTTTCTTGAACCTATTGTCCCTAAATGTTTAGAAAATTCCTTAAGATATTTGGGTGCAGATTGATTTCATACTGGAGAGCAGGGAGGAACTGATTAAGTGTTCAGCATTTGTTGTCTGCTTCACCGGCATCTTTAGGGGCCTTACCTGAGCATGCTGAAGTAACAGCCATTCCTAAGCTATTCTGCTCACATTATTGTTGCATTGGTCATTTACTATTAAGCGTTTCAACATCTGTTATCTGTTAGTGATGGGGTGTTCATGGGATTTGGTGAGAGCACACTCTTGTCCTTACTCAGTTCAGCTTTAACCATACAGTTTCTCAGCTCAAAATGAGAAAAAGTCCTAGAATTTGGTGTACAAGCCTTTGAAAGTGTCTTTCATATAAACTAAATATAAAGTACACTATTCCATGGCAAAGTAATGCTGAGGATTTCAGGTATTATGCGCTGGGTATTTGCTTAGTTGAATACCTATGGAAATTTTATATCTCCTGTCAGATCTGTCATTGTAATCATCAAGAATTACTGTTCAGAGAGATTTGTTTGTCCTTAGTGATGCCTGGAGCACATTAGCTTCAAGGTCACTTCTCTCCCATCCCAATCTGTTGCTTTCTATTCTGATTTTGGAAGTGGACTAGAAATTGGGATGTTCAAAAAATAAATCTTTCTTGTAACTGTGTTTAAAATCATAATAAAAAGCCAAAAGTTTTGCGTTTTCACCTTATTCATAGCAAATCGGTGAACCTGCCTTTATTCAGCCCTTGGTGACTGATACGGAAGTTCTAGGATATTCCAGGATTTTTTACCACTACATACTACATTGGACTCATCTACGTCTCTCTTCTATATCTCCTGCCACCAAGCCCCACCAAGCCACAGTTATACAACTCATTATTACCCTTCAAATAACAGAGAAACCTTCATGGAGTCATTAGTCCTCCACTAAAAGTAAGAAATAAACAGTGTGGAAGCAGGAAATTCTCATATATACTGCAATCGTAGAAAAAAAATGAACAGGAAATGATAAAAATATTATCTAGTAGACTTTGAGAGACGACTGTAACACTGATGAAAAATAGATGCAGTAATACAGTGGAAAATGATTTTATGGAAGAACCTTTGTCTGTTTTTAATTCAAGGATAATAAAGAATAAATAAATGCATGTTGGATAACATGACAACAACAAGAACAAAGAAATATCTCAGAGAGAATAGAAGTAACAGAAAGAAAATAGGTCAGTTAATAAATGAAGGAGATAAATTAATGCTCAATAAAAAATGGCCTAGATGCTGCTCCTTTTTACTTTTTCTTAAATAACCTGTCTTCAGCAGGAAAACTAAAAAAGAAATGTTGATATTATTAGGAAAATCATGAAGGTTTATTAAAATATATGCTGGAGATATGAGCATAGGCAGCACTTTGGAAAGATTAGCATATAAACATCAACTTATCTGAAAAGAATCATGGGGCAGACTTTTGAAAGAATCTGCTGTTTACAGCTCCCATTTAGGTGCCTGGGTATTTAACAGATTATGACCCCATAAAAGCAGTTAAATGAATGATCAAATATCTCAGTGTTCAGCACACATGTGTGACATGAGACTAACTGCCTCAGATCACTGAACTCTTCTGAAAAGATGAATACTTCATGCAGATGACAAAATGGGACTTTAGCTATCTTTTAAAAGTCTGGCTTTTGGACTTTAATAGGAGGGTGATGAATTGTGAATTAATACACTCTTGTCTGACATTTCAGATTTAAAATTAGCTGATGAAGAGACAATGAAAAATACATTTAAAGTTTAACAAAGTAGTTGTGGAGATGTTACCCTTGGAAACTTTGATTCTACCTCCCATATGGGGCCAAAAAGTTTTGAAGCAATTTAAGTTATTATAACAGGGATCCTCAAAGGTGTGGTAAAAGCGATCCTGATGTGCTGGAATGCCGCTGATAACTTAGGAGCCAAAGTAAAATGGTGAGAAGCAATAGGGAAATATCTAAATAGTTTGAAAACTCTTTAATAACACTCATTATCTCTGATGTTACAGAGGGAAATCAGAACACAGCCAACAGCTGCACTGTATGCCCAGGTTTGTCCAAAGGATATATTCAGTAACGGATATATTCGTGTATCAGGTCTACTCATTCTTTTGTTTACTTAAATGACTTAGTTTATATCATAGAGTAAGATTAGCTGATATTAAAAAAAAAAAAAAAAAAAACATAAAGGGAGAGCAGAAAAGTTGGGCCAATAGGAAGATGGAGGTATGCCAATTTGTGTTGCAAAGCATATAATCACTTTCAGCTGAAACGACTTTGATGTGCTATTTTGATCCACGGTTTCTACCGCATACTTAGACTGCAGTAGTAACTTCAGCATAGCATATTACAATGAGATGCACTTCAAATTCACTTGTAAATGACAGCTGGTGCAGAATTCAGCTTTTCATTTCCTAAGTGGGGTGAAATACAGTAAGCAATACGCTGGTTTCTTGTTTACTGCTAAGTACATTTCCTAGCCTTCTTCTTTTGAAGACCCACATACACTGACATTAGCTTCCAGAGAGATCACCCCTCACCATTTTATTTAGTAGTATTGCTGATCAGCTCCCCCTCATTCCTCAATATTTCTCCATAATTAATAATTCTGAGTGAATGGTGATGGTAGTTCCTCATGTAAAATTTGTTTCTGAGATAATCACTGTAAATCACTGTTTTCAGATGCTGTTTTTTGGGATTCTTGTTTCACAGATCGTGAATCTACGGAATTACAGGAAACGAGACAAACTGCAGAATTCTAGTCTCAACATTTTTTTTTTCCTAATATACTTTAAGCAGTTTAAGCTTCTAAATAAGACAAGGACTGGAAGCTGATTTTCAAAAGTGCTCTACTTCCATTACTGTATCTGTGTCTTCACAAGCGCTCACCTCTACAGCAATAGTTCAACAAAAGGAGCTGCTAGATGAAGAGAGCTTTTGAAAATACAGTCTCAACTTTCTGGTGCTAAAAGACTACAATTCATCCATTTCACTATATTTCACATCTTCTAATTTCCTTTTTTTCCGTCCCCTTTGCTCCTGTGGGGAGCATCAAAAAATATATGCACACTCTTCGTTTCCAAAAAAATCACATCTGTAAAGTGGTTTACTATCATGATTTGGTTCATGATTCAATACTTTTTATACGGGTGGTTAATTCAGCAAGGAAGATGGAAAATAAATGAATCTGTGGCTTTGTCAGATGACCCAGACAAGGGATAGCATGTTGTTCTGTTGTTCTTGAAGGAGATCATGGCTTTGAACACTGCAGTCTCAGCTTTTTCTTTACTCTGGGGGAACATGATCTGCTTTATGTCTATGCTGACCATACTACACATTGTCATGATCTACGGTTGTCACTGTACTCCTTGCATTGTTTTTATCTCAGCCACGAAGCAGACATAATGGCCTACATTTTTCTTGATCTGTGAACTTTTAATTTCATCAGGTAAGAACAAGAAGTAGCAATTACAACAAGATGAGTTTGTATATCAAATAAGTACTTCTTTTCAAGTAAACATCACACAAAATGAAAAATAATTTCCTGTAAGTGGTATGCATCATTTATAAAGCATGATAGAAATTCTGCAGTTTAATGTACTTTTGTAATTATGGCCAGTTTGCATGTTCTGCAGTGGAATACCATGGAATTACAAAATAAATTAAAATAGCATCACCATGACTGAAAGTCAGTGAAGATGGAAGGAAGGATTATGTTTATTTATTTGTTTTCAGAAAATAAACTTTAAACAAACAAGATATATAATTATAACAGACAATACAGCTGCTTCTTGAGCTTTTAAGTGACTATTATCTCATATTTTAAGATGCTTACAGTCTCAGTCAGCAGAACCTATTTTTTTCTTATTTTTAAATTAATAAGCAGAAGAGAAGGGGAATAAGAATGGCTACTAGTTCCAAAACTAGCGCAAATTTGCTTATTATTGTACCTTCTCATTAATTTTTAACAGCAATCTGATTAATATAATTTTTTTTCAACCTTTCTATTGTCACATTACTGTAAATTTAGTGCTTTGAAACATATACCTCTTAACACCACTAGATGGAACTGAAAAACCTTGTAATTCCTCTTTTTTGCCGCTTATAGATGCATACCAATTTCTTCACCATTAAAACCTGGAAAAAGTCCAGAAATGGAATTTACCAAGTCATGGAAGGATATCTGAAGCACAATAACTGTTACCTAGAGTAACACTCCCTTTATTGTTTGCAAGCCTAACTGCTGAAAAAGAAACTAGTTAAAACATATTAAAAAATATTCTACTTTCGTAGCAGTGCGGGTGAAAATAAAAACAAGCAAAACAGAAAAAAAAACAAAAACCTCTACTGCTATAGCTTCACAAACTGCACTAATTCAAACTAAGGGTCGATATTGATTGCTTTGTCAGGAAGCACTTTGGAGACAAACCAGGATAGAAGTATATTCACTTTTAATATATCTTGCATTTAAACATAGAAAGGCATGCAAAAAAGAGTGATGTTTTTCTTCTTTCATTACATTTGTTTCATTCTGTGTATGTGGGAGGGCTTATTTCATTACACATCTAACAAAAAGGAAATAGTTATTTTTCCTTGGAAAAAAAGTAAACGTGCAAATTATTAGTTCCATGGTGTATTAAAAAAAAGTATTTGTTATTTTCATTTTGAAGAGTTACTATGTCCTATTTTTCTAACAACTTCCTATTGGGGTAAGATGATATCAGTAGAAATGATGTAGCAGTTTCTACAGTCAGCTTGTCTATATTTGAATAATTAATTAAACATTCACTCTGTCCAGAAAATATCAAAATGCTTTTTAAAACTTTTAGCTACCATAATTTCTTATGCATCCCTCCACACATTCAGATTGCTTTAACACAACCACATTACCCCCTATTTAATTTGAATTCAAGTATTCCCTTTAATTAGAAACTCTTCTTTTCTGGCTAGTGGCTGAATTGCAAACATTTCTCTTATACTTTCCAAGGAAATATTTGCCTCCCTGTCCTGCAGTATTTGCCTCCCTCATGTAAGAGGAAGCTGCAATAAATAAATAAGAAATGGAGACTTGTTACCTTTGTGCTACTGCTTCCAGGGAACAGAGAGCTGCTGCATTGCAGTTTGATTTCTGAAAACCCAGTCTTATAAAGATCAACTATATGTTAAGCATCAAATGCTCAATATGCAAGCATTACAGACCACACATGCTGGCCTCCCGTCCAACCTAACCTGTATAATAGAGTAAAATAAAACAGAGTGTTAGTGAATGAAGTGCGACTAAGTTTCTCTATACTTTGCACATTCATTTTAAGGACTATGGATAACAAATCTGTTTTTGTTTTTGTTTTTCTTTTATATCTACCGTTACTAGATTTTTTTTTTATTCCTTTCCTTGACCTTTGCCCTGGCCTTTCTTTGGCATAACTGTCCCTTTAAATCTCTGTTGAATATTTCCCTTTATGCAACACCTTCCTAGAACTCACCTCTTCCTTTGAAAATATATTCCACCTTTGTTGCTGCCAATATCTACCCAGAAGGGCAAAACAAAGTGATAATTAATTATTATAACAACAAAAATACTGCATATGATCAACTCCTACCTAGAAAGAAAAAAAAATAGCCTTATTTGTATCTACTGTAGATGGAACAGTGTAGTAAAGTAAACTAGGATGCATATGAAAGGAAAGACGGATAAACAACCCAATGTTTACTATGAAGTTCTGAGGAATAAGGGTATTAGTTAAATGGTAAGTAATAGCTTATGTTTGTGCCTTTATACACCGTAAGGTGGTTTGTTGGTTTATCTGACTATATCTTTTAAGTTGTTAACCACACAGGGCAGGCGTGTGGTTTCTCTCATTTTCTGCAGAGAAGCCTGCATGTTGCCAGCCCTCAGCAACACCAGACGAGAGTCTGCTAAAGCCTGAGAAAGAGCTGAAGACAGTTTACATGTTCTGTGTAATCCCTGACAAAGATTAAGAAGAGAAAGTAACTTCTCATGGTTACAGAACAGATGTGTAAAAAAGCCTATATCAGAAAGTGTGGTTGCTTTAGGAAATTCAAGTGCAAATGAATGCCCTTCAGACTTGGGAAGAGGTGAGGGGGCTCTTTTACAATAGCTGTGTGGCTATTCTTCTTCCTTTGGGATGAGCCTTTGTTATTATAAAATACTGACGTAAAATTAGAATGCATGCCAAAAATGCAAATTGCTCAAAAATTTTGTTGATGTTTTAAGTTACAGTGAAACTACCTTCTTTATCTGCTAAAATGGGAGTTGCTTTTAAGGACTGCCTCCATTAAGCATTGCAGTGATTTTCTGTAGTATTTCATATTTTAGTACCTTAAAATACATCTATATGGTGCCCAGAGATACTTCCTCTTGTTTTATATGATTTTATCTTCACACTTCATATGGGATAATAGCATTAGCTTATTATTACTAAGCTTCAAACTTCTCAGGAAAGTAGGCACACATCAGTATTAAATTATACAACATGTTACTAGTGTGTTAAGTATTTTAAACACTCCAGGCTTTTGCTTGAATTTTACCTGGTGTAAATCAGGTTATCTTCATAGATTTTGGTGGGGCTAGTCGGTTTTTACCAGCTGAGGATACGACAACGAAGCAAAGTACATTTTATTTCTTGCTAGGACTTTTATTCATATTATAATGTTTTAAGCATATTTCCCTAGTGAAAAGCTTTAACATTGTATGTGATTATACATTATTATTTTCAACATTACTGCTTTAGCAATGTTGTAGTTGATACTCTCAGAATAAACAAATGGACAAGAATGCAAAATCAAAGCAAATATTCAATTCTAAATATATATTAATATTACTCTTTACTTATTCATCACTGAAATTTCAATAGCTTAAGGGTTGAAGTAGATTATTGTGAGAAGCTGATTAGGAAACAAGCTAAGCCCTGCCTTGTAAGTTCCAAATATTTCATACAGTGTTTCCCATCCACTCTTTTGTTTTATTTCAGCTTTTATTTGATGGCTGCCATTGTAGTAGTTGAAGCAGTGCTTGAAGAAAGTAGATAAAAACTATATTCTGTAAAGATATACCTTATGCTTAAGTAGCCTCAACTCAGTCAGTGAAAATGCTCTAATAGGATGACTCTGGAGCATAAGAGTTTGCAAGTAAATTAGCTAAATTAGTTTGTATCAGAAAAGACATAAACATGGAAGATTGATGCACTGACGTGTTGTCATGGATAGTTTTATTTATATACTTCAGTTTAGATTGTCTGATGCACCCAGTTTAGGGAGGATGTATTAGAACCAAAGAATGACAAGCCTCTGCTCCTTTAACTTTTTGTCAGATGTCACATACTGCTGCCTGGCTTCCCAAGACGTCTTCTACCAATTAAGGAACAACAGAAAGCTTTGCCTTGATTTCTTTCTGCAGGACTTGATTCGTTCTTTGCACCCACACTGCAAAAAGGATAATGGAAGAATCACCTACGACAGCTCTGACTCTGCGAAGGATGCCTACAGCTGGGAACAATACAGGAGCTGGGGTCAGTTTTTATTTTACTCTTTGATTTGTTTAAATTACTTAGAAGTCATGTATTGATCCAGGTTTTAATATTATCAAATTTCAAAAGAACTTTAGTCTGAAAAGTCCCTCTTTTTCCTAGACATTTTGGATCTAAGCTTATTACACTGGAACTCAATGGTAGTTCCAGATTTGGTGTTGATTTAGCTCCAACAGAATATTTATAAATTTATTTTTATAAGGTATAAACAAAGTTCTGTATAGGTTAAAAAAAAAGAACAGCTTTCTGATAAAATCAAATAAATAATTTATTTGTTTTAATTATCCTGTATCCATACAGTATTTGATTTGATGGCAAATATAGTTTTGTATCACCTCTGATGTTAATTCTGTAATCATCAACCTAATCTCTCTAAATCCAACTTAAATCCTTTTGCATAGAAACCATAGATTAGAGAAAACAAAAAATATTCAAGACAAAATTACTAAGAAAAAGCTATCTCTCCTGAGATCTAAATAAATATATAACTGATTACCCAGTACTAGGAAGAGATATTAAAGCAAAATATACCTTTGACGTTACACAACTAACCCGGCTTTTTTTTTTTTTTTCTTTTTTTCAGAATGAAATCACACACGGGTTTCCTGAACCGTATTTTTATGACTTTTATGCTTTGAATATGAGTCAGCAATACTCCCTCAAGCAAAAGATCAACAGCCTCCTGGGCTGCACTAGGAAGAACATTGCCAGCAGGCGGAGGGAGGTGATCCTCCCCCTCTCCTCAGCCCTGGTGAGGCCACATCTGGAGTGCTGTGTCCAGTTCTGGGCTCCCCAGGACAAGAGAGTCATGGCGCTACTGGAGAGAGTCCAGCAGAGGGCTACAAAGTTGCTGAGGGGACTGGAGCATCTCTGCTATGAAGAAAGGCTGCGAGAGCTGGGCCTGTGTAGCCTGGAGAAGAGAAGGCTCGGGGGAGAACTGATCCTTGTGTATAAAAACTTGAAGGGATGGTGTAAAGAAGGTAGAGCCAGGCTCTTCTCAGTGGTGTCCCATGGCAGGACAAGAAGCAAAGCAATGGACACAAATATAAATACAAGAAATTCCAGCTAAACATAGGAAGAAAAAAAACTGCCTTACTGTGAGGGTGGTCGAGCACTTTACCAGTTTTGCCAGAGAGGCTGTGGAGCCTCCATCCTTGGAGATATTCAAAACCTGACTGGACATAGGCCTGAGCAAACTGCTCTAGGTGGCCCTGCTGTAAGCAGGGGGATTGGACTAGATGATCTGTAGAGGTCCCTTCCAACCGTAATGATTTTGTGATTCTGTGCGATTTTGTGACAAATTTTTAAACTAATGCTGATCTTAAGAAAGATCAAACATCAAACATTTCAAAACTTGTACCCTAGGTATCATCCAGTTATATATATTTGAATACACTTTTCCAATTACTAAAAAAATAAATACATTGTAATATTAAATAATTTTTTCTCATATTTTCATAAGCTCTATTAAAGAGATCTGAAACTAGTGAAGCTGTTACGTTTTCTGTTTATTGCAAATGATTTTTTTTTTTTTTTCCTGGCATGGTATGAAGAATGAAAGGCACTGACATTTACGATACTTTTGACTGACTCTCTGACTTCCAAAAAAGTGAAAGTCTTTCCAGGTGAGGTAAAAGTATCCTTGTAATACAAAACTGCACCATTTGTCTAGAATCCTGGAGTAGCCATGACACTCTCATCTGTCCGTTCCTCTAACCATTAGAGAGTCAGAAGTGCTGAATTCTGGTTCTGCACAGGACAAGAAGGAAATTTTCTAGCCAGCAGAAGCTGGTGTCCATCAATCTTGTAGAAGATTTTCACAAAACCCGTTGAATATAACAGGTGACAGACAAGCTCCCAAAGCAAATATTCTCAGAGTATTAATCTTTCTACTGTTATAACTCTGATCTTAGAGACTAAGAAGAAAGTGAAAAAATGATTCCTCAAATAAGTTTGTTCTTTCACTCACTTTTTCTGTTCTCAAGGCCCTGCAGCTCATTTGCACTGCATATATGCATTTACATATGTACAATATATATGATTCACTGTATGATTATGTATAAACTACAGTATGGGCATACCACTATATCACTTGAGAGAGTTGATAGTTCTCTCTGAACTGCAATTCCGAATTGGTTGATTAGTTAGTAACATAATGCCAAAGCAGTAGATTAAAGTAAGAAGCGCATTAGAGAGGACTCTAAGACAGATGGATACCCTTTTGCTTAAAGCAATACCCATTTATTTCCTATTTCCAAAGTCTGAAGATATATGCCTTTATTTGTTTATATTAGCTAAATAGCTGTTTGTATTCAAATGCTATAGCAATCTGTAAGGAGAGCTTATTGCCCCAAAAGCCTACATGAGGCAATAAATACCTCTGTTTTCCTCTAGTATTCCACAAAATGACAGCTCTTGCTGCCTAGTCTTTCCATTTATAGAAGATGTAGAAGGAGAATTAGTGCAGTCCTATGGGGAGATATGTATATATACGTATATATCATACCTATTTGGGGAGATATTTAGTGTAATAATACACATAGAGGATGATAAAATAGAGTTTAAAAGAGGTAATGTAAATGGACAGGATAAGAAGGGTAATTTGTGCCAGATTAGACCAAAATTTTGTTGTTGAAAATTATTGTTGATCTGGCAAAACAAAGTTGCTTTGAAAAAATCAGTACTCTAATCTGTCACCCAGAAATCATGGAATGGCATCAGTCTTTAAACAAACAAAAAAGTCAATGTGTATTTGTATATGTGATCAAATACATATATGTATTTACATATCTCAAACTATATTTCTGCGATAACACCATGTTCACCTGTTAGAACTTCCACTTCACAAGAATATTCAAATATGGCAGCACTGAATAAAATTCAAGGAGTGATTCAAGAAGGTCATGGATTATCTTCCTCCCCAGAATTATGAGAAAAGTGGTAAATAGACTGAGATTTCTATATTTTGTTGTATCTTGATGTTCCAAAGAGCTGAGACAGTTACAGATTTGTTTTTAAAAAAAATGGAAAGGTGACAAACATGCCTCAAAGTCTAGTGTCAACTTAAACCAAGAGTAAGTGAAATATTCTTTTTCCTCTCTCTTTGATTCTCACCTTTAGAGTACATCCATTACAGACAAATACTCAGTGCAGGTAATCTTTTAATTGTTGTAATTAAGCTAAGTCAAAAATGTTAACAGCCTAATGAATTCTCGTGAACTTTCAATATAGAAAGGACAGGTCTTGACTGCATTTCGTTTATTAAAGCTTCCTTGGTGATCAGCTTTTAAAAATAAAGTAGAAACATCTATTGTCTATACTGGATTTAAAATTAATCAAAATTGCTTAATTTGGCTTGAAAGATGAAGAAAAATACAAGCTTGATCTGGGGTATTGAGGCTTTAAATCCCAAAATGTTAATTGCTTGCTAATTATTAAAAAAAAAAAAAAAGCAATATAATTTAACAAGCAGAATTAAATATGAAAGGGAAAAATCCTTTTACCAGAAAGATAAATATCAGTTCTTCTATGAAATAGAGATAGCCTGAAGCTTTAAGGATTAGGATCTGAACTTCCTCTAGATTTTGTTATTTTAAGATCCACTTTTATTAATTGAAACCAATTTCTTTCCTTTAATAATTTAAATTAGAAATAAAATACACTCTAAAATTAGCATTTTTGGTGTAATTAAAAAAAATCATAGTTTTAGAGAAGTTTAAAATAATGGTTTTGTCTGTTGCTTCTGATTTTAATGGTGAAAGAACCAAGAGTTTAATTATTCTTTTTTCAGTCATCTTTTGACAACTTTGGTCTGCATAACATAGGGGTTAGGTGAGTTTGTGGCTTTTACCTTCTCGGACATAGCCTAAGTTTACAGGGATAATAAGACATTAAAGAAACTTTGTGCTTCCTATTCTTCTCTTGGCTTTCTAGGTAAGACAAATAAAAATAATTATAAAAAAAAAATCCAACTACTAGGCTTTACAGAAAGCTTGACTTATTTTGCCAAAAAATTGAGCTTTAGTTCTACACAATATCTGAGTGCTTACTTTTAAAACAGCAACACTGAATAAATTCCAAGGACAATTATTGTATTTGACAACAACAACAAAAAACATATTTTCCCTCCAGAAATTATGTTTTACTTTAAATGCAGTTTGTATGACACTTTTGAGGAGTATTCTGCATTCAATTGTCTAGCTGAAGCTGAAATTGCATAATTCTGTGTTATTTTTTTCACTGTACTATGTGTGACATCATTGTTTCACCAGAAATGCATCATGTTTGAAAACTAGAAGTCAGAAATACTGAAAAAAGTCATTTCACCTTCACACAGCCTTCCTTCTTATAAAAGACAGAGAGGAAAAAGAATCAATGCCTACATAAACTTGACTACAACGTGAGGTCTCGATGTAGGTGTACACTCCATGTCACCTTCATGGGTAGCACTGTGACGATGTAAAATTATGTGATCAGATATGTAAAGCTCAGACCATTCTGTTCTGGCAGCACTTTCTAGCAGACTTTCTGGTGCATTATATAGGACTTCTGTGCCTGTAGGAGCTTTTACAGCGCTAAACTTTCAAGTGTTTGTAATTTAGACGCTACGAGCGTTTGTAGAAAGAGAGTATTCATAAAGCTTGGAAGAAAGGAAGATAAAGTGCTTAGACTTAGACTATTGCTCTGGAAAGGTGAATAACAGGTTCTGCTCCCTACTCCAATGACTTCTCTCTTTGCCTGTTTGTTTGTTTGTTTTCTCACGTTAAACAGTAACAGTTAAAACACAGGCAAAAAAAGATCCTATGCTATCAGAAACTACAATTTCTTCTATATCCTTTTTTAATCCCATAAAGCTGGCATTTCTACTACACTAGAATGTTACCTCCCCTCTTCTGGTTCAGTTTGTCAGGGCATCATTAGCCAGGTGCAAAGAGACTCTGCCAGCAGAATATATATATAGCTTAAAAATATAAAACAGTCATTAATTGGCTACCACATACTTAAGACAGCCAGGATTTAATAAACTACTAGGCTAAGCATTAGTGTGCTCACTATACATGATAAGGTACCCAAGGAGCATTTTCTGGCCAAGCAGGCAACAGTCAGGAGAGAGCCTCCACAGTTCCCAACATGATTCCTCAGGGTTGCTCACCGGCCATATTCCCCCATCTCTGACAACACTGCTGACCGTTATAGCTGAACATTTTAACCTAGGAATACCCTGATAGAACGCAATAAGCATCTCTTGAGTTTTTTGTGTTTGTTTGTTTGCTTTTCCTTTAAGATTTCGGTGTTTTTCCTCCTAAATCTTTGAGCTAATGACAATCCCTGTCTCAACAGTACTGCCTTCTGTCGTCACTTTTACCTTTTTTATCCTTCTGTGCTCTTTTGCAAAGTTCTTTCTCACAGCTTTGCAATATTCTCAGAAGTCTAAGGCAAGCTAGTGGTGTTGGGTTGTATCAGAGGTGGGCTTTGGACTCTCAGAGCAGAAGCCACTGAAGCCAAGGGTCAGAGGGGTTACAGCAGGGTTCACAGGGGGAAAAAAAAAAAAAAAAAGGTTATTTTGGTGGTCAGGAAGCAGAGCATGTACATTCCAGCATATGTACATATTCATGTATATTTACATTTATGTAAAGCAGATGCTATGGTATTTCCTCAGGGAAAGATTGAACTTACTGTGGCTGAGATGAATAGATTTCACTTTTTCCTGTGCAGAGGGAAAGTGGTGGTACTACTGAATGTGACTGTTTGTCTGTTCTTAAGAAAGGTTCAGTGCTGCAAGCATACGTTAGTTTTTACCACAGAACATCTACTAGATCATGCACCGCTGCTTTGAGAGACACCGCCCCCCGCATAGCTAAATCTAGGGGAGTTGAAGGCCAAGAAAACACTCTGAAATAATTTAGCAGATTGGTGTCCTAATTTTTCATTCATATCAACTGCTCTCTTAATGTTGGCACATATTTGAGACTTTGAAAAAAATCAACCTTACAGCAGGCACCTCACTTAGATACCAAAATTAGTATCATTGGATCCTCTAGAGGATGATTTAGAAATGCCTAAATTAGCAGTCATTAAATATAAATACCATTTTTTAATATTTTTTCCAACCTGGGAGAAACGCCTAATGCTTGAAAAGCAGTGAAGACTGAAATGCATACCACATTTCACCTTCAGATGATCATATTCGTATCCAAACTTGACCACATTTTTTACTCTTTCATGACCTTAGTCTAGTCTGAGATTTAACAACCAGAGTAAACTTTTTTGGCCAATTCTATTTTTTTTTCTTTTTTGTGAGTAGATGAAGAGAACCAAAGGGGAAGATATCAACTGGAGCTCTGAAGGATCTATGCATAGATCTGAAATGCTATATATTAATTTATCTGAGGATATATTTATAATCTTGTAGCTCTTCTCCCTTTTCCCTCACATGTCAGATTAGTAACCCACTTTTTAACACTAGAAATAGCAAGCAAACCTGACATTGTGTTACTACTTCGGCATTACTTTACTTCACAGTCATCACAATAAGGTACTTGAATTTAATAAACAGGAATAATTCTTCTGAAAAGGTTTACTGTTTCCCTAGTACATCTCAGGGAAGATCCTACTGCAGGATCTTATCTTTCAACGCTGCTTTAAAGGTATCCTCATTCTCTTTGTGTTTTTACTCATTTTATCTTGGGGGGTGGGGGGGGAACCCCAAACTATCCTTAGAAATCAGGACTGTTCCTGAAGTCCTAAATAGGTTTCTTGATCCTAGCTCCCCATAATCTGCAAACACAAAGTAAAGTCTATACTGAGGATATTGCTTTCTAGGTTGGCTCAATAATTATTTTCTGAACATCTGTGAAGTGAAAAGTTGAATTTCTTTCAAGTTTTGTTTTCCCTGTATGAAACTTGCATATGAGTTAAGTGAATAGCATGTCATACATATGCTTTTTTCCAACTGTGGCAGTGGCTTAATATGACGACACAGTATCACAAGACAGACTAGATGAAAAACATACAAAAACTCCTAGTCATTTCATGATACTTTTTGAAATCTCAGCAAACAGTTTTCTATTATGCTGTATTCATTTGCAACAGCTAAAATAAACTAGTTTCTTCTTTCCTTACCTCAGAAGAATGGAGTTTTGAAAGATGATGTGGATTTAATTATAAATTGTCTCAGCTTCATAATTTATTCTTGTTTAGGCAGGTCTTTTTCCTTATAAAGTGTGATTTCCTGAGATGTATATACTACTTTCATTCAAATAGCACAAGCAATACTGAAACAAAATATATCTCTGTCCTAGATGGAAAAGTATATATATATTTTTGAATCTAAATGAGACTACTTACTTTTTTAGAGTCACAAATTCTTGAATAAGAACTAGAAATCTATATCACGCTCCTGATAGATATTTACAATGTGCAGTCTGTTTTGTCTGACAAATACAAATTTCTGGCTACCACATATCTCAGTAAGGCCCTAGGAGGTATACATGGTAATATTTCTCCATCAGTACTAACACTGTTTTAGATACTTCTTCAAGTGCTGGTATAGCTGGCAGCTTTATTGTACATAAGTATTGTTTGAATAAGTATTTTAAATTCTATATTGAAAATTTCTGATTGGAGCATGGCAACATTTTATATTGCTAAGAAATTTCCCAAGATATAGATTCTAAGAATGAAACTCTCTCTTCACTACTGTCATCTTCCAGAAGATTAAGGGAAAAGGGAAAAAGAATTCAGACACTGATCAGTTCAAGGACTGGCCACAGAATTTTTCAACAGATTTTCTTTTTTTTTTTTTTTCTGATGTTAGGATACATACTGTTAGAGTTGCAGCTATATTTTCACATATCCCTGCTAAGGGGTTAAAATCTCCTTTTCACATTTCTAGCGTTTTTTTGTTTGTTTGTTTGTTTGTTTTGCTTTGTTTTCTACTACTCTAGTCTTATCACATATGTAACAATCTCTCTCTTCCTTATTTTGCTGTACAGAATAGCACATGCTACTCTGTGTGATTCCTCCCATTCATAACACTCCTGTAAAATATAAATAACACCAAATATTAAGGCCACAGAGGTAGTGGAGATGGTAGCCAATCTTATAAGAGTTCATCTAGAATTTCCAATTTCTGTATATTTCTAATTAGTTTGGGGATTTTTCTAAAAAGAGAAATAAATAAATAAACAAATAAATAGATTAAAAATTACAGTATCTTGATTTCTTAGATAATCAAAAAATAAACTTATGAAGTAAAAACTTTTGCAAATATATGTCATGCAAAAGTGGTTGAGAATTTTTAGAACTAAGAAACTCTGGGATTCAGTCAAAATTACACTCTTTCATAAAATTTAATATGACATTATTTCCAGTTTCATCACAACTTTGTTTTTGCTTTGTGTTAACAGAGTCAAGCAAAATGTTTGATACATCCTTTAACATACACATATCACAGGTTACACACCCAGTTAGCAGCAGTCTTGCCATCTGTGTAAAATAATAATCCTGTTCTGCATTCACTGCATGTCTATTTATAACCCAAAATTGGAAATGTGAAAAAGGATTTCGTAGTGCTGCAAAGGGGCATCATGAATTATTTACCATAAAAAAAAATTTTATAACCCTTCTCAATCTTTTATAAACTACATCTTCCTATTTTATTGGATATTTTATCCAGAGACTTAATGCAGCATAAGTCTGGGAAATCTCTTAAATTCCTGAAAGATTTGTAAGAGTACATGAAGAAATAGTTCTTACAGAAGCTTTTGCATTTGACATAACTGTAAGACTGTTGATATCCTATAAGCAGTTAATATTTAAGAGGAAAGGAACTAGATTATTCCTGTTATTCTGAATTAAGGTTAGTTGAAGTTGTTAGGAATTTTTGAAAACTTGTCTCAAACTCATTCATTGAACTGGGCTTATCATCCTCCTTGTTTTTACACACAGAACCAAATACAAGGTGACAGAGATGATGTATTAGAGTCAAAAATGTAGGTCACAGATGAGGAATGAGAATATCTCCTGGAAAGTGCCATCACGTTTGCAAAAGGACACTACAAAACTGGGAAACATTCAGAGAGGAACTCTAAGAACAATTAAAAGCCTGGAACATCATCTTACAATGAAGAATCTAGAAAAAATAGTTATGGAGGTAACTTCAGGGACCTCATAGAGGTGACTTCACTGTAACCAGATATGTAGCCAGTATTTTTCTTTTTCGTTTTTTTTCTTTTTTTTTTTCCAGTTTGATAAACAAAGGTGTAACAAGGAAAAGTCAGTTTCTGAAAGGAGAAATTATATTAAAGGAAGTAAAGAATAGATTGCTTTTGGATTAAAAATAATCCCCTGTTACGGTACATATGGCTTTTTCATTATCTGATATTACTTACTATGAATAGAATGATATTTTATGAATAAAATAAATTTTTGTTTCAGCTATGAAACATGCAACAGTTATTTGAGAAAATAAGTATTAGTTTGCAATAAATTCCTATGGATTATTATACAATAGCTAAACAGAATGGTGAATTCTAGATGGTCGGGATTCACTATAAACTGAAAAACTGAATGTTCCTTTGCAGTCAGAATTCAACTATTTAAGCCAAAAGATTATTATAGCTAGAATAAAATAAAATAAGAAGATTATTTTGCACTAGTGGTTTTATAAGGGTAAACTTACCATTATTAGCTATGGTAATATTGCTTAAGTATTCATAAACCCTAAAATTAAAAAAAAAAAAAAGGAAATAGAGTATGTTTGGGAATTCTTGTTGAAAGAACTGACTAAACAAAATGGAGAATTTTACTTTCTTTATTAACATCTAACAGCATAACTAGCAACTCATTGCTCAGGAGAATATTCTTTTTTTAAAGTTATAAGGAGGACACAGTTTGAATAAGAGGTGTTAGAAGCAAGTTTACAAACATTAATAGGAAAACACCTTAAATGTTCAATGAAGAGTTAGTGGCAAATAAACCAAATTTCATTTTAAGGCTTAGTTAAAAAAAAAAAAAAAAAAAAAGATAGATTACAAGATTACATGAATGGATAGAAAAAGCAAGTGAAATTAGTGATTGCTTTACTCAGGTTATATTAATGGCAATTCAAATATAAAAAGAAGAAAAGAAAATGATCCAGAACACTAAAGAAATGGCAGAGTGCTATTCACTTTTATATGAAGGAAGATAAGTAAGAAGTATGCATTTTTTTCCAAAATTTGAGCAAGTCAATTAATGTTTGTGAAGAACAGTCATTTTGCTTTTCATAGTTCTAATTCCTTGTAATCTCTGTATTTACATATACACGTTCATACCCTCCTACAAAAGCTCTAGTATCTTCTTTGCTCACAGAAAAAGAGTGATTAGCAAACTTTCTGCTAATCTTTATCTGTTGTTCATACAATCATCACAAAGAAACTCCCTGTGAGTTTCATAAGCCACACATCACTCATACATTAAGTAAAAATATGATTTAACTCTATTTTTTGTGGTATTAGAAGCCATTGTAAAATTAGTGAACATAAAATATTTCTCTTCCACTAAGAAGATTGCAAAGATGACTCAAGATTAAATAGTTTTGCATTTTAGAGTTTTGCAATTAAGACATACCTCATATACGTTAACCTATAAGTGTACAGGTGCTGTTAGATTCCAACTGAAAAAAAAAAAAAGTGATGCAAATTAATCTAAATAGCAATTAACAGATTGACAGGGGAAGTCACTTGGTTTAATTAGTACCATCTTTATGCTGAACTATATGAATGAGAAATATCTTTAGAGAAACATATTTATAAAGAATAGACTATTTAATATGTAATATAATTTCATTTAACATTAAGAATCAGCTTGTGCCAGACATTTGAGTGACTTAAAAGGTTCAAGCAGGTTGGCTGGTAGAAGTCTTATTTTTATATCTCAAGTATTTCAAGAATGTAGTAATGGGAAAAATATGCAGTAAAGTTGACTCTTATTTTAATAAGAAAGATGCTGAACATTGGTAATTTGAGCTTGGTTGTAAATGAGCACTAATGTTCCTGAAGTCTTTGTCTGACATATTTTGTTAACAACTTTTCATTTAAAAATGCTTAGTTGTTGCCATGGAAATAGAGCATAGCATTTTGCATACGGAAACTAACATTTTATTCATTTTATTTTATTCTATTCATTTTTCAGATTCTAGAAAATATGTTAAATTTTCCACACATTCAATGAATTTAATGTGATGATTATAGCTGACATTCTACTGCTAGAAAAGATTGTCAATTACTGAACTTTCTGTGGTTCATCTATTTTTGTATCATAAAATGAAGTGCTAACATTCATCAATTTTACCCAGATACATCTGGGGAATATGTTTTAGAAAATTCATATTCAAGGAACTTTTGAAAAATGAACTCAAATATTTGGTCTACTGAAGAGCATTAAATACTGCATTACATGAAAATATAAAGCACAGAGAGAAAATTTAGTTAGAGGAATTGAAAGGCTTAAATGAAAAATATGTAAAAGCTCATAACCTATTGAAATAAAACAAGTAAAAGTATAATACTTAATATATTGGGTCAAATGCCATTTCATTTTTATTAACAGAAAGATTTTAGAATTATGCTATGTCTTCCCCCTAAGACAATGTAACAAACCAACAAAATCTCCAAGGCAACAGATGAATTCAATATTTCAAGATAGATTCTGCAACCTTACAGAATCTTGCATAAATCATTGAAGGATAACCAGAGAGAGGTCCTACCCACACAGTTCATAAAGTCTATTTATGAAAGAAAGTGATATATTTACATGGATACAGAATTTATTGTTATCTGAACCCATTATCTGAATCCATTCAGTACAATCAAAATATTGTGAAACTATATAAATCCCATTTTAGAAACACATATGTTGTTATAAGATTAGTCCACGAAGACTGTAAATAGATCTGTAGGTCTCAATGACTGTTTTAAAATTTTCCTGCAGTGCACAACAATGACCTTCAGGTTCTGGCTTTCCAACCAGATTGATAATTACAAATAAATAAGCACGATATTCAAGAACAAGTGTGTAGGAACTGTGGAAGAAGGCATAGCTGAAAATCTCCTCTCTCTCTAATAGTCAGACCCAGAAACTGGAAAGTAGCTCTGCTGTCCTATGCTTCATCTAGCATTCTCTCTAACTCTAATAGGTGTCACTGGTGTCAACAGTTACTTGACTCTATCATTTTCAACACAGTCTTGTATTTATGAAGCATGAAGTTTTTTTTTCTTTTAATCAGAATAAATAAAACCTTACTATATTTGTATAGTTGAACTGAAGTAAATCAAATTTACACACTTTCCTTAAAAAAAAAAAAGAAAGAAAATAGAGATTTGATAAAGAATACAAGGCAAGTAAAATGATACAACCCTGTCTCCAAATACGCATCTTGGCAATTTTTAATTCAACATACATCAAGGCTTCCTTTAGAAGGTTCTGCCTTCCCCTTTTCTGCCACCTTTTTCTTGACAGTTCTTTGTATTTGGCAGAGCTAAGGAGCCATTGGCCTAAAGTAGTTACTTTAAACAGAAAAACTTTTGGCTTCTTTCCAATGATAAGTCCTCACTTGTGTTAAGCTGTAGCATATTCTGAGTTACCCTCAGAACTGTTTAGGTAATATAGTTTCAGAGTACTGAGCTCGAAATCTTAAAGTACTGTAGTGTAAGCCAGAGATTCAATTACAAAGAAGTTTACAGTTGAATTTTCTAGATTGGTTCCTTTTCAACTGATCTAAAATACATATGTGTTCTTTCCAGAAACATTTCTGAGTATGTTCCTCAAGTAAAAGTAAACATGAAGCAATAACTTTTTAACCAGAAGACTACCTTGGCTAGCTCTAACCTTAGTGGCTTGATTTAAAAATAGACACAGTAGAAATTTTCTCTAGATCTCTAAAGCCTATTATATCTAAAGATATTCTAAAGAGAATCAGAAATGTAATCATCTATTTTTCAGGTCATTTATCAGGACCATTCTAGAAAACTCTTTGGACTTAATATTTGTTTCAGATGGTAAAAAAAAAAAAACAAAACATGATTATGGTTAAACTGATCACAGAATCAAAGAACGGTTGAGGTTGGAAAGGACCTCTGGAGATCATTTAGTCCAACCCCCCTGCTCAAGCAGGGTCCTCTACAGCATATTGCCCAGGATCGCGTCCAGGCGGGTTTTCAATATCTCCAGCGAAGGAGACTCCACCACCTCTCTGGGCAACCTGGTCCAATGCTCTGTCACCCTCACAGCAAAGAAGTTTCTCCTCGCATTCAGGTGGAACTTCCTGTGCTGCAGCTTCTGCCCATTGCCTCTTGTCCTGTCACCGGGCACCACGGAGAAGAGACTGGCCTCATCCTCTCGACACCCTCCCTTCAGATACTTGTACGCATTGATGAGATCGCCTCTCAGTCTTCTCCTCTCCAGGCTCAACAGGTCCGGCTCCCTCAGCCTTTCTTCACAGGAGACATGCTCCAGTCCCCTCAGCATCCTTACAGCCCTCCGCTGCACTCTCCCCAGGAGCTCCATGTCTCTCTTGTCCTGGGGAGCCCACAATTGGACACAGCACTCCAGGTGAGGCCTCCCCAGGGCTGAGGAGGGCGGCAGCACCACCTCCCTCCACCTGCTGCCAACACTCTGCCCAAGGCACCCCACGATACCCTTGGCCTGCCTGGCCACAAGGCCACATTGCTGCCTCCTGCTCAACTTGGTGTCCACCAGCGCTCCCGGGGCCTTCTCGGCAGAGCTGCTTTCCAGCAGGTCAGCCCCCAGCCTGGACTGCTGCATGGGGTTATTCTTGCCCAGGGGCAGGACCCCTACACTTGCCTTTCTTGAACTTCACGAGGTTCCTCTCCACCCAGCTCTCCAGCCTCTCCAGGTCCCACGGCCTTTTGGTGTGCCAGCCACTCCCCCCGCTTTCGTATCACCGGCAAACTTGCTGAGGGGGCACTCTGTCCCTTCCTCCAGGTCATCGATGAATACATTGAACAAGACTGGACCCAGCACTGACCCCTGCGGGACACCGCTAGCCACAGGCCTCCAACTGGACTCCGCGCCACCACTGACCACTGACCACAACCCTCTGAGCTCGGCCATCCAGCCACTTCTCAATCCACCTCACTCTCCACTCATCCAGCCCCACACGTTCTGAGCTTACCTCAGAGCAGGTGATGGGAGACAGTGTCCAAAGCCTTGCTGAACGCCAGGCAGACAACACCCACTGCTCGGCCCTCCTCTACCCAGCCACTCATCCCATCACAGAAGGCTATCAGGTTGGTCAGGCATGATTTCCCTCTGCTGAATCCATGCTGACTACTCCTCGCCACCTTCTTCTCCTCCAGACGCTTAGCGAGGACCTCCAGGAGGAGTTGTTGCATCACCTTTCCCAGGGATGGAGGTGAGGCTGGCAGGCCTGCAGTTTCCCTGGCTCCTCCTTCTTGCCCTTTTGGAAGACTGGCGGGACACTGGCTTTCTTCCAGGCCTCAGGCACCTCTCCCGGTCTCCAGGACCTTTCCAAGATGATGGAGAGTGGCCTAGCAATAACATCCGCCAGCTCCCTCAGCACTCGCGGGTGCATCCCGTCGGGGCCCATGCACGCGTGGATGTCAAGCTTGGACAAAAGATCTCTAACCCGATCCTCCTCGAGCAACAGCCAGTTTTTCTTTCTCTAGACTTTCTGTCTTATCTCCAAGGTCTGGAATTCCTGAAGGCTGATGTTGAACAGTAAGCACTTCAATAATAATGGTACACTATTTATTTTTAGTAGTGGACCCATGTGTTGCTTGGTATGGACAAAATTTAAATGGAAACATTGTACCTAAGAATTGTTTTCACTTCATTTAGAGGCAAATTTTACTGCAGATTGTTGTAAAGTAATGTAAATGAAATGTCAAATTTTAGTCCTGTTTTTAAAAGCTTTAGTTGAAAAGCTTAAAAATGTTAGCAGTCTAAATAACAGGCTAAAGAAGAACAATCATAGCAAAGTGAATATTTTACTTCCCTGGAAATTTAATTATTGCTTATAATATGCTTCATTTTCTTCTAGTTAATGCTATAAAATATATCCTATTTCGGCTCAAGCTTTTAAACGTATTGTGTTGGAAACTGTGAGTTTATATGAAAATTGCCTATTTAAGAGAATTAAATTTAGAGAATATCTTAAAGTCAGTAAATATAATCAGAAAGTTAATTTTAAAATGCCTCGAATCTATTCTGACATAGCAAAGATAATGTGATTATTGACTTAGGTTTCAGAAGTAAACAGAATAGAATAAAACTTTTCACAGTACAAAACATCTCAGGTTGAAAACAACATTTTTTTTTGCAATGAATGCATGTTAGAAGGTTTATTGTCTCCCTCTGTCTCAAAGCATTGAAGCAACACCCTCTCATAATAAAAATACAACTTGCACAAAATGGATATAATGAAAGGGTAAGGATATTTTATTGAATAATCCTTATATTTAAAACCTAGTTTGGTTAAGGACTCAGATTTCTTCATACCTTTAGTAAACCAGACAAGTCACTCACACAAACAGATTATCCTGTGAGAATAGAGAAAGAAGAATGGAAATGTGCCCAGATGGCACCACTTTGCTCAAATTCTGCCTTTTTCTTTCTTTTTTCTTTTCTTAATATTTACGAGAGGTAGTTATTTTATTTCAATGAATGACATAAATATTATCTTTCTCACATTTGACACCTCATATTTTTGGTTATTTCAACATGGTACTGTGCAAGCTATATAATATTCACCACAATATCTATTTTTTGAAATACTGTACATAAGACACCTTCTTTGCATGCCAGTTTTTTCCCATCACCCTTGAATTTTTCAGTAGCTCTGTATTTCCCAATACCCTATATCCTAGTGTCATGCCTTTTTTCATAAACTTCCAGAGCTCTGTTTTCCGCTATTTATTAAATACATTTCACTACTTACAATTTGAATGTTAATTAGTTTTTTTCTTAAATTTTATTTAATAATTTCTAAAACCTGCATTACCTTCTTATTCTTTTCAGATTCAATTTTGCTATGAAAGAATGAAATCTCTCAATCAATGACAGAAAAGTGAAAGAATAATATTTTTAAAAGCATCATTAAAAAAAGGAAAAGGAAAGAAAGAAAATAAACCAGAATTGTGGCTCAAACTACTTTATCTAAATATCTACTTCATCACATCACTATTAACTTCATTTTGCATTCACCTGCATTTTATATTCTGCTATAATCTTACTGCTGTTTGCCATGCTTACTTACAGTCTTTTGTTTATATTTAAGCCACAAACTGCAAATACTTACATAACCTATTATTACAATGAGTACTTTCATTAAATTTTGGCAAGATTAAGGTCTCATACTGGAAGCTGCTCCTGTTTTTTGTCATACGTGTTATGTAGTTTGGTCATGTTTCATTTCTATGATATTTTTATAATGCAAGAAATAATTTCAATACTATCAATTAGATACTTAATTAGATATTTCATTTATTATAATATTGAAATAAAATTTTCCATTCTGTCTGTCATAACTTTAGGAATTGCATAGCTAATTGACTAAATACTAGTCCATCTAACCCTGTATGCCCTTGCTTTTTCAGTACTTAGCAAGATATTGTCTTTGTTAGTAGCAAAAGATGTACATAAATTACAAGATGGTTACAAATTGTACAATGGTAGACTATAGTGATCTCAGCTGGAGCTTTTATACATAACAGATATCTTCAGCCAACACTGGGCTCCCGGGTTGTTTTAGTTACTCACAGGGAGATATCTCCATCATCCAGATGAGGCTATAGTGAGGCTGAAACTTGATTTGTACTAAACCGCATTTATCCCTTGAAATTCCAGAGCTAGGTATGGATATTCATATCCTTGATGACAGTAATTGCACTAAAAGCTCATAAATCTCTGTTGAAGACGTACAACAAGAACAATGGATAGCAACTAGTCAAAGAAATAACAAAGAAGAGATAAATGAGTGTTTGCATAAACTGCAGCCGAACATGAAAATTAGCAGTGAGTATGGAGATGACTTAGAAGTGTTAATGGGGAAATCCAGGAAATCCATCTTTTTTTTTTTTTTTTCTTTTTAAGAAGAAATACTGATCCCCTGGCATACAAAGAAAATAAGCTAATAAAAGCCTAAAAATTAAAGTTAACAGTCCTATCTGAAGGACTTCACTGGTGCCCTAATACTCAGTGCAAGGCTCAGTAGACCAAAGCACAGGCACTGAGATGGAAATTTCTTTTTGTTGTTCTTGGGGTTTTTTTGGTAACTATTAGCAGTGCTCTAATAATAGAGCTGAGTAATAAAATTGTGAATGATTTGTGTTTAGCTATGAGTGCTCTGTTATGGTAGTCTAGAATGATAATGTCCTAGTTCACATCTATGCACACAGCAGTCTAATAACACAAGTTACCTGGAGCTGTATTTTAGGGGATACTCTAAGAGAAATTGAGTAAATTACTATTAAAAGTTTTAGGTTTGCAAATATCACGGTGCATGCTTGTACTGAAGTAGATCAGATATATAGCAGTGATATAGTAAACATGGACAGTAGCATGAAGACTATTCTATCTCATTTATTATAAAGATTACTACAGCTATGTTGTAATGGCTGAGCAGTTTTACCGATCCTGAATCCAAACGGCTAATAATCCAATTTTCAACTGATTGCCTACTGTTGGAAATGGTTAGATTACACTATTTTTGATTTGTGTGTTTATTTTTTTCTTGCATACCTGATGAGCTTGTGTTTTGCAAGGTTAAAACTGCATACTCTTGAAAATTTCTAAGCCCATAAAAGTCACTTGAACAAACAAATTGTGAAGGAGTAAGTTTTAATAGTTCCATTAGTGGGATTTCAAGTTGACCACATCATTGAAACAGACCTTTCTTTTCCTTTTCCTTATATATTTCACTTCAAAACCAAAAAGATTCTACAGCTATTTTTTTATTGAAACACAACCTAAGACAACAAAGCAAACTCAGAATAAAAATAGAACAGATGTAAGGAAGTTTATAGAAAAATCTCCTTCCTGTTTCACGTGCTCTTGTAATACAGATCTTTGACCTTAATCTAACAACCTAGCTTCTTAGGTTGCAGCAAACTCTCTAGAGTCTTTTAAGTCTTTCTTGGAGCTTCACTGGAAGTCTGGCTGCATGTCTGCTCTTCTCAGAAGTCTCCCGGTATCTGATTACGCTAAGACTCCCTTCTTGGTGTGTATCTTCTTCTGCTTTTCTCATCCAGTCCTCCAAATGTTTCTCTCATTAAACATGGTCTTTCTCTGAATCATTGCCTCTTTCTCTGGAGAATGCTACTGGTTCAGTGAAGCAGACACCACAGGTGAAAAAGAAACCTTATTTTCTGCAGCACTGTGAGTACCTTTTTAAAGGAAGATAATACACAGTACGTAAACTTCAAATAAGGAGATACTAATCTGTTTTAGTTACTGCTGTAGAAGCAGTAGAAGCTTTCACAAGTCCATGTTCATTTATTTGGAAGTGAAAGCGTGACCTTTTGAAAATGCAGTCCTTGATAAAGCTGTGATAGTAGAAAATTGGTTAACTATTTAAGCTTATTGAGAAACAATCTACCAGTGTTTATTTCACACCTAACTCAGCAAGATCCCCAAAATTTGATCTCTGGAAACTATTGAGTCATATATATTTGTAATACAAACATTTTCTGTAACTTATTCCTGAAGACTATAAACGTACTCTGTCACTGGTTTCATTTTATATAACAATAGGGTTTAAAATATGCATAGTATGTTCTGCCCTTTTTATTCTCTTTCTAGGGCTCTCAGCCCAAATTGACACTGTACCATGAACTGAGGAGTAGCTTCAGCTTCTGAGCACTATCACTGACTTCCACAAAGCTGGTTTTCAGAAACTTTCCAAAATGATAGGACATCTTAATGTTACTAGGACTGCTTAATAACACAAATTTGTGAAGTATTTCATGTGTACATAAAATTATTCTGTGGATGGCAATCAGTATTAAACCCAGCGAGTGGTATTGAACCTGAAGCATTGTAATGTTTTCAAGAAGGATACATATTTATTTTGTTTACCTCAAAATAGCCAAGCACGTTTCTGGTGCTGTCTAGTACTGACAAACTCTGTTTAATTAATATAATTCTGTTTTTCAAAATCAGTCAAACCTTTATTGAAGAACATTGAAGTGTTTCCATTGACATTTCTCAGGAATTAGATCAAAGTCTTAATCATAGTGTCCTTAGGGCAGAACCTCTAAGGTCAAACAATTGCACAATTCTAAATGATGAATATGGTCATTGCATATTAGGGTCTAACATGGTCTATAGATTTCAATATTGAAAATATGTGAACAAATTTCCCACATTTCAGCTTTCAGGTATGCTTTAAGTTCTGAATACTGCGCTAACCGTTAAAGTTAAAGAATCTTCTAATTTGGTCCACAGTATACACTTGCTTAGGTAAGTAATCTGGTATGTTATTGTGTCTTCCTCTGCCCCAGATGCCAGTAGAGTTTTGGCCAGCTTCTGGGAGATGAAGGGCAAAACAGCAGCTTAGGGTTGAGTGCCTCATGCCGCACAGGGATTGTAAAAGTGACTCTTAGGAAATGGGGAAAGAAATATTTAAAATGTGAGTGGTCAAGGAGAGATTATCAATTCTTACAATGTGAAGTCACCTGGATATCTTGGAGCCTGCCATGAAAATGGACAATTATCCTCATCACCACAGCCAAAATAGAGTAAAGGGGGATTTCAAGCTACCACAAGGCTAACTGGTCATTAGTTATTTAGAATTCTGTTAGGATAAAATTGGAAGGAATGAAAAGTTTGTGAGTTGTAGGTTTTTTGTTTCTTTGTTTATTTTTTGTAGTTTTGCAGAGCTTAGGTTAAAAGGGAAAAGATTAGGAATTTATTTTTTAGGAAATAATAGGAAGTCTAAATCTCATGTCAAGAATGTTAAGTATTGTTTGAAGGACTTTTGTCAGGCTAAAAAGGCTCACTGCCAATTTCAGGTGGGACCTAGAAAAAAGTTCTCGTATTGGTAATTACTTTTCTGGGTGTCTATGGAGATGGGTAGTGGGAAGGAGAGGAGACTGCAGCAATAATTTGCAGAAGTTACTTATTCCCTGTTAGTTAGACTACTTGGGTCCAACTGTAAGCCAAAGGACCAAGTCCAATAGACTCAGAGAGTGCTGGCTGATAGCTGCAGTATTGCACAAAAGTGGACATAATTCACCTGACTCTAGGTCAGTTGTGGAACTGTAGGACCACATAGGGATAACATATAGCACCTAGGATGGCTAAATAACGTCTACCTCACGTTACACCTTATAGAATACATCTTTGTCTCCTTTTGCCTCTTGCAATATTATAAGAGGCTAGGGGGGCACAGAATTCTTTTCTTAAATATATTAAAGTGCATTTATATATTAAATACACTAAATATAAAATTAAATAAATTAAAAATATTCGTCTTTCAACTTAAAGCTTTTTTTCTGAGCTCTTGTTCTTGATGAATTCAACTCACATTTATTTTATTGTATTGAATAAGGTGCTGCACTGCAGAAACAATATATGAGCTGAAACAAATACACTATATCAGTTTTTTGAGAAACTTGTGTCATTTCTGAAAAGATCACTGCTTTATTAAAATAATAGTCTCTTCAGCAGAATAAATAGCAAAGTTCATTTAATAAGGGAAGTGTTGAAACTAGTGCTACTGTTTCATTAAATCTTAAACAATGCCTTATTATTTTGGATAAAACCTATCCACTTTTGGCCTGCTACTTGTTTTTTAAAAATTTAGATGTTAATTACATCATATGTGGAAAAAGCTCAATGACATTATGTTGCTGAAACTTGGAGGAAACCCAATAAACCCATTTCACTCTAAAGCACCATCAAGGGAACTGAAACAAGTGTGTGTCAGGATGTTTAATATTATAGCCTAGGGGGACGTAACACTTGCTATATGTGGGAAGAAAACAGCAGGGCTTTTCACTAAAAAATGAGACAGAGAAAAAACTTGTGATCACAAAACAGAAAACCATATTGCTGATGAGACATAAGTGTAAGAGCTTTTGCACAAACTCAAGCTGTGCATTTCCCAACTAAAATCTCATATTAATTTACATGAGGCTAGTTTTACTTGCATAGCTAGCAAGAACTGAGAAAAACAAAATTAGTTGTTCTTTTCCCAGAGAGTATCCTCATGGCAAACTTCTTGCCATGCTTTTTCTTTCACCCGAAATATCAGGCTGTGGTTAGCTGATTCTTCACCTATTATATTATTTATATTAACAAGGCAGAAAATGTTAGCCTTCAAAAATTAAAGTTCTCTTCCCAGATTTGAACTGAAATTATGTATATGATATCATTTGGGGTGCACAAATCTTAAATTATTAAACTGGAATATTTTGAATGTCATTTCTGAGTATGGCAAACTATATTTTTGCCTATCTTTCACTTTGTGATTTAATTCTGAAATTAACTTTTGAGCTAAGCCACCAGAGGAATGTTATCCTCTCATTTCAGACTTACATTATAACAACAGGAAAACTCCAGAAGCGTATTTTCTAGAAAATAATTTCATGCATGTGTATGCCTGTAGGCAGTCTGAGACTTTTATTCTATTTAGTAAATGTTAACTAGGCAATAAAACGGGTATGTTGGTATTCTATTTTAATGAGTAGGACGGAAAATAAGAACTCCAAAGTTAAATTTTTCAGGTGAAACTAAATTATAATTTTGATCTATGTCACTGAGTGGTGAAATTGTTGTGATAGGACAGTCTAAGGCAGATAAAGACTCCTGATGTCAGGTATGAAATTCTTGTCAAGAAAAAAAAAAGTCATGCATTTTTATAATGCAAAATTACAAACATCCACAGGAACTTTATTTCTTCATGATTTAAAGAATATCATCAGGAAAACCTCAGAGGGTCTTATTTTCTGTCTATAATGGAGTAGATGCAACAGGCTTTGTTGAACCACTGCAGTTTTTACTTGTGTCTAAGAGAATTAGATGCAAACAACTTCAGTGACATAGAAGATAATAGTCAGTTATGGGAGTAAATAGCCATTTATCTCAGATACTTTTTCACACACTTTTTCATACCCTTGGAAATATTAAACCTAATTGTACTCAAGAGGTATTAGTATGAAATAAAGACCTTTTACTAATGGTCTGCTCAGATTTCTGAGGTGGCTTGATTACATGCATATACACCAGCGAATTCCGAAAGAAATTGCTAACTGAATGCAATAGGCATCTCATTGTTCAAGTGCTCTTTCTTTAACAGAGATCTTTTTAGTCTTTCAATTGTACTCACAACTAAGAAAGCACAAATGGAAAGAGACTGAGGTGTAGCCTGGACTTAAGTATCTACATTCTAGAGGAAGACAGAATTTAAAAACATACACCTGTGCTTAGCATATTGCTGTTGGGTAACTCTAAGTCAATACTTAGTGGGTGAGTTTACTGAATTATATTTTTAAATTTTTAATTTTGTCAGCTACAATGCATTTTAGATTCCATGTCAGGAGCTTAAAATATTTTTGTAGTTCCTCACTTGTAGGTAACTTAATCAATTTCTGGATCCAGCCTGTCTGCAAAGGACATAAAAATGGTGTATAGCTCATGACATACAGGAGCAAAGAAAAAATATGGCTGTAATGCTGGACATTTTCATTATGCCCAACTAAATCCTAAGAAGAAAATTTAGATTAAAAAATTTAGATTATTGGACAATTTTAACTGGTGCCAGTACAGGATACCTTTTAGTACAGGACGGAAAAAAGAACTCAAAAAAGTACAATATATTCAGAAATCAAGTCAATAAAAATAAATAGATAAAAAGCAAGTTCAATTCTTATATTTACAAAGACTTGAAGTTATAATTCAATATTTCAACTAATAATACTGGATGCAGCAGCCCCTGATACTAGAAGGCTATTAAAGCCTGTGACATTTGTTCCCCTCTAACAATTAGACTGAAAGATTACATTATGCCTTGGGGTAGCAGAATGAGCCCTACTCATGATAGAAGCAGTTGAATGTTTTTTCACACCAAGGATTCACTGAGGTTCATGACTTTTTAAAATTTCTTTTGCGAAGATATTTCACCTTCCTTTCAAATGAATAAGCTTTGATTAATTTTCCTTGTTTACTCTTAATTTTTAGTGTGATCAAGAGTTCTTATTTCGTCTTTAAAATAAGTGGCGTAGAAAACTATGTTAAGATGAAGACTCCCCACTCTGTTCTAAAAGCTTTGATAGTACAAAGCAACTGTAAATGATGCCAAATATGACAATGTGGGTGAGTGTCTGACTGCACTGAATTGCTTAGTGTAGTGTAGGCACCATGCAACACTACTAAAATAAATCCAGGATCATTAGTCCAATTGCTCTATAGTGATAATTGCTTGAATGAACATTTCAGGCAAGAAACTGAATGTTGCTGCAATTGGAATTACATAAGCTCTACAATCTCCAGAATATAAAGAGATACAGATGTGTATATTTTTATAACTGAGATTTTATACATACATACATATATACATATATATATATATATATATATATATATATATATCCATGCTTATTACAAAGCAAGGACTGAAGGCCATAAATAATTGTTAGTTTTTAGCCTGTTTTTCTTTTCCTAGTCATCATATATTGACATATCCTTCTCCATGTTACTTAAATACCTGTAAACAGACGCTTAATCAGAATAGGAAATAAATAAGGGAGGAAAGAAAGGGATGAAATTAGATTAAAAGGGAGAGAGAACAAGCTAAGAACTTCCACCTGTATTAGCAAAATAAAGTCTTGTAAAGAATATATATAATGCTTCTTTTTCAAATAACTGAATTGAAAAATAAGCATTTAGCTCCGGTATTACACTGTGAAATATCTGACCTCCTAAATAGGTTCAAGTGTAACTTACTGTTTCCCATCACAAGGTCACTCCTGCATTTAAGACCCTTGAGAAAAAAGATAATTGATTGAGCTGATCCAAGTGCCTTGCTCATCTCACTAGACCTATTTCTCAGCTGCCCTGGGTTAATCACCAAGTCCACTGCATGCTGATGTCCTCCATTACATCATAATTAGAATATAGGAGACAGAAATAGGGAAAGCTGATGAAATTATTCACATTTTTTTCTAAGGAGCCAGATGTTGCTGGATAGATTTCATTTAATTCTATGACAGCTGCAATAATAGTCTCCATGCGCAGAGAGCTGATAGTGACATTGATAACAGTAGAAGGAAAGTGAAGTGAGGCGTGCTTCTTGGCTAGTTAATTATGATTATTCATTATTGTGGATCATCTCATTTTATTCAACAATTACAGTAGATTGGAGAAGGATTTAATATATGCAAATGGCAACTACTTAAAAATAATTCTGTAAAAGTAAAATATGCATTCTAATGTAAAGACTTTGCAAAGTTTTTCTTACTGGGAGTTAACAGGCGTGATTTATCCTAGGATATAAAGTTTTCTATTTGGTGACATAAATACGAAATGATATATAAAGTTCTGCATGGTACTGCTGAAGGTGAGATATCACTTCTGCTTGAAGTCCATAAGTAATATACTTAAAACTGATACTGACTGTGATGGAAACGAAGATCATATCCATATGATCCATATCCATAGATATGGAAAATCATAACCATATGAAGGTATCTTCATGATAGATTGCATGTTCTAGCATAAACCAAAGTTAATATTTAACTTTGATAGATACTAAAGTAGGAAATATACTGAAATATGGAATTAGTGAACCAATTTCTAGCTTAAGAGGGGGAAAAAACTCCCCCTCTGTGTGTGAATATGTATATACATGACAGTAGGCAACTGCTAGACATAGAAAGTGGAGTGCCCAAATACAATAAGACAATGCTGTTGAACAAAAAGCTATGTATTCATCAATCCATTTAGATATCTCTGAGCCTATGTACAACAGCTGCTGATTACTTGTTCTCAAATATATTAGATATCTGCCTCTTGTTCACTATTTCCACCAAAAGCACAAATATATAAATCAGTTTTGTAAAATGATAATTAGATTTTGGCATAAATTCTGGCATAATTCCAGTAGTCCAGGGAAACCTGAACAGTTAATCAAAAGTTTCCCTTTCAGAAAGAGGTCAGAAGTCACCACAAGAAAAAAGAGAAACAAAAGAAAAAAAAAAACTTTGATTACTGATTTGATTACTTTGAGTACTGATTACTATCTTAATGAAGTCAGATATCAGACCATCTCAAGAGGTACTGCAGTTACTGTTCACAGAAGCAAACACTCAAAGACAAAAGAAATTGTACACTCCCTTTACAATTACCAGAGATGTGGTGCGTCATGTTAAGTGAAGCAGTGAGAAATATAAAACTTTTAACTACATTATCAATGCACACGCAGATAGTTTACTAACTACTGTGTTCCAGAGTATTGTTTCGGTCCTCAGCAATCATTTAATTGTGGAACTTTTTTCTTCATTATCACTACCATTCTATATAATGCCATTTCAAGTCATTCTGTATTTTACCTGTTTCTCAAATTATAAATGGAATTATTTCATTTGACTAGAAAACTAAAAACACAGCCTCTTTCCAGACTATCCATTATACTTTAACTTAGAAGCCTGATATGGAGATGCTGAGCAACTTGATGCTCAATCACAGCAGCAGCAAGACAGTCAGCAAGCGGCTAAATTGAATATCTTATATAAAAATTACCTTTACACAAAAAGGTTGCCATTTATCCGTCTCCTGACAACCATGTGAACTGTTTATCTTCAGCTGAACTTTCTTCATACACACAAATACTTCTCTTTAAATCAGTATATAATTATTAGATATATATGTATCTGGAAATATTCCCATTACAACTTCAAAGTTTTGATGTATAGATATATATTTTAATGCTACATCACTTTCCATCCATTTAACCAAAGATAGGAGAACAAATAGTCATTATATGTCAGAAGTACCGAGGAATTTTAACTGCAGAGAAATGTTCCACAAGAAATGCAAAGCATAAGATTTATGATATAAAAGATATGTTAAATCTCTTCCTGCTCTCAACCTTCTGCTAGAAGAAGCATCACCACAATAGGTAATTTTGTATTGATATCTATTTCTAAAGAATAAATCTGAAATTTCTATGATTATTACTACTTTATGAAATTAAATGGAGATAATGGTATCGACTTTCTTTTTAAATTATTTCTCACTGAAATTTCATACAAGTTTTTAAGTGTAAAACAGATTAAGTGGAAATTATTAATGTTTAAATGCTTATGTATATATTAATAAAGACATTGGTGAAAGAGTTCATATGTGGAGTTTACCAGTGAATTTAGAGTAGCATATAAACAAACAAGAGTGAGTGAGCTCTTTACCCTTGCATTTTGTGATTCATTTGTAATAACGTCAAATTCATCAGCTGCTTTCAGTAAAATGAATGGCTTCACACCCAGAAATAGTAACTGTTTTGCTTGGGTTATGATTGGTTTCTCTTCAAGACAAGTGCTAGTTTTCATTTTGAACATCACATTTTAAAGAGCTGAAAAGACAGACAAATTGCAGTGAATTCAGAAAACAACAACAAAACAATAGCAATTTTTGGAAACTATGAGAAAATAGACAACTGTGCTCTTTCTAAGACAACTGTGCTCTTTCTAAGAGAGAATAAAACTGTTTGTAAGGGTATGGAAGGATTTTGTTATGACTGGGGAATAAAAATCTTCATTTGTCAGAGGTGATAGAAGAAAAGCTAACAAGCTTCACAGGAATTTGTTCAGTTAAAATAAAAAATGGAAACAATTTATGTCTGCCATAATAAAAAAAAAAAAAAAAAAGCTATAATGCCCCTATAAATGTTTTTGCTAAATTAAACTCCTTAGCATTTCTTTGAAAGTTACTATTTGCATTTTATGTACAAGAATTTTAAGCAAATATGTGTTAAGCCTTGTGTTAGAAGGTTGATTAGAACCTGGTATTTCAGACTTTCATTTTACGTGCCACCAAATAATGAACTTCCAAAAGATCAGCCTTCTAACACAAACTATTAAGTTAAGCACATGTATTTCCTAAGAAATACAGTCCTGATTCTTTCTAAAGTCAGTGTGAGGTGTTCTGGCAGAGCTGGTTTTAGGAACGAACAGTCTGCGCAATTGCTTCAGATCTAATGATGACCTACTAAACTAAGTTATGTAGCAGTGCATCTGTTTAATTCCCTCACTGCACGCCTATTTAGCCCACAATTTAGTTTATCCATTATGTGCCAAGAGGTCTAACAATAACTGTTCCTTCAGGTAGTTGTAAGGATGCAATTAGGTGCTTCAAAGATCTGATCTTGGTGTAGGTAAGTGGTCTTGAGATGCTCAACAAAGGATCACACACTTCAAGTGTTCATACTGTTCAGCTTCATTTTCAGAAAGGTAGCTTTATTTCATGGTTTGTTTTTGATTTCCTCACTTTTTCATTCCACTTCAGCCATTATCTAGTATTAATAGCTTAAAGATTTTAACAAAATTTCAGAAGCTTTATGAAAATGTAAATACAAGCAAGAACTGAAAAAAACAGAAGGAAAAGGAAGGTCTAACATTACAGCAACAACAACAAAAAAAAGCTTTAAATTATTTACACTTACATATTTTTAAATGACCATTAGGCACATGACATGTTAGATCTTAGGAAACAGGAGTTTGATACAGCTCAGCTTAGTAATGCTTTATTGTCTTTCAGCTTCCACATTACTTTCTGCACTTCTTTTTCCTTCACTCTCTACTCTGAAGTCTAATCATGCTTGTTAGTCTCATCCTCGCTTGGCAGCACATACACTCTAGCCCTGAGCATCCCTCACTGAATTTTCTCAGCTTTGGGACCAAATTGTGCATCTCTATTCTGTGTGCTTATACAGTTTGCAAAATGAGATTTTAGAAAAACTGATAGCAGTTCCTTTACTTATATCTCAGTCATTCTTCCTTTGAAGTCAATTTCACAACCCATGCACAGGAAGCACAATTTGCTGTTGGATCATGCTGTGCCATAAAGAGAGCTCTCCTGCATCCCACTGATAATGTGACAATAAGTTCTAGGCGAATTCCTGCTTCATTTTCTTTACTACTTATGAGACAATATTTTATTTAAGAGCTTCGAGAGAAGCGGCCGTGTTTGTTCAATCATTTGCATGCTACAGGGTTCACTCCTTGATCTGTAGCGACGAGAAAGGCTTTGCATCTGTTTGTAGCACAATGATGGCCACATAGCCACAGAAGCAGAGCTCTTCTCAGCTTCTGCTGTTTCTTTTCTAATAGGTTCCCCCTGCTCCCTCCCATTTTAGCTCCATTTGGAATATATTTTATGTTGCTTCTTCTTACAAGGCATAGCAAATATATTTAATACTTATGTAGCTGGCATTATTTTCTTTTCTATCTTCTGTACTAAGAATCTTTCCAAGTAGAGAACAGCAGAGAGTGACAAAGCAACAGACCTTAATATGGTAAATGTGAGAATAAAGCACAAATTCACTTTCACTGAGAAGATTTATTGAGAGGTTTCTGTGAACTAACTTCTTTTGCCATAGGTTTGAATCTTATTACCCTAGGTTACAGATTAGTTTGGAAGATCTCCAGTAACTGTCAAGACTGTGTAGCTCTATTAAAGACTGTAGAATGCATTCTTGTAAGTTTATGAACGTCTCAGTGGAGCAACAGTTAAAGAAGCTTGAAATTTTATGAAGCAATATTTCAAAGGTTTGCCAGGCTAAAATGTTGGGCTTGATTTTTTCCATTGCCTTGCCCTTTGAACAGAATAATATAAAATACTGTTTTGAAAAGGTAGAATTCTAGACATATTTTGTAAATGAAAATGATTACACAAGCTGTTCCATGACAAAGAATTAAACCCTGTTCTCTAAAAGAGTATCATGAAAAAATAATTATTTGCCTTAGTAAGAGATGGCTGACCCATATTCCTTCCTTGTATCAGTGTGCGGTCACATAGATCCTTTTCCATTTAAATTTTCTTACTGTAAACCAGACAATATTATCTGGATTTGTGAAGCATCAATATTATATAAGTGACATACTAGAAAAAAAAAGGAGAGGGTAGTCATTTTTTTCTTTGGAAACAGTTTTTCATATTGAATGATAAATAAAACAAAGAACTACATCCTAATGGTTAAGAAAATATGTCGAATAGACTATTCAGCAGTCATGGCCAATCTTATGGTCTGACTGATTCTGCAAGGGAGGTATAAATTCTATATCATAATAAGGGATAGTCCAATTTTTATTTTGTTTTTCCTACAATAAAAATAGCTTACTTTCTCCAAACAGTGTTTTGAAATAGCTGAAAATAATTATTTAATGCAGATTAATTCAATTGAATATTTCTGGTAAGATAAGTATAGAAAAGGAAAAAAAGATAATCTGGCAAAGAAATAGAGGAACAACAATTTGGATGTTCTCAAGAGGGTTTGATTTTGAGGCATAGGACATACTGAAAGAGATCACTATAGAATGGTGTTTGGAAATAGCGGTTTTCAAATATTCTTTGTGCTTATTATGGAAAAGATTTGAGCTTCTCTTTAAATAGTTAGGAGCATGTTTATATAAGCCAATATAAAAGCTTGAGAGATCAAAAGCTAGAATACACAAGTGCTCTGCAAATGAAAGCAGAACATCAGTACTATTATTTAAGTGTTTTGGTGCAATAGAAATAAAAGATGCTCTCTAGCAACCAGGAGAAAGTGACAGTTGCAAAGGAAAAGAGAAAGGGAAAGAGAGAGACATTCAGAGAAGGAAAATGTTGAGAGTGAACAGCAAGTGCTGAGACAACATAGTTTTATGTTCACAGAAGGCTTGATTTCCCAATCATTGAAATGAATTATTTTATTGGGTATATGGCCAGGTCATAAAAAGAATAAGAAGAAGATTAGAAGATTAGATTTAGCTCTTCTGAAGAAAAAGGTAACTTTAATTAAACTTTTAAAAAGATTGTGTGTGTGTCACTATATTAATACACTTTTTCCTCTCATATTTTCAATGACCCAGTTGTTACCTTGACTTTAGGCACAAGTTTTATGCCAAAATTGTATAGCTTGGGCTCTATCTTGAATTTGAACATCTGTAGCATTATCTGGACACGCCTTGTAATCCAGGGTTTGCCATCTTTTCTTTCGAAAATAGAGAATATATTTTCTCTAGTTAAATAACCACATTTATCACCAACTTTTGTTCTTTGTGGCTTGGCTTGGCATGACTAGTATGAAAGCATTCTGACACTCCTCTGTTCTTAGTTGTTTGCTATAACTGATTAATAGTAATTTCAATAGCCCATGATGTTGAAAATCCTGATGAATTATAATATGATATGAATTATAATATGATAACACAGAGAATAACCACAGTTGCCATTGCACCATTTTCTTACAAGGAATTTTCTGTTACATCTGTAAGCTTCTGTCCTAACTGTGCCTCTGATACATTGCTTTCCCCTCTGTCTTGGTTAGGCTGTAGTGGACAGCGGATATCAACTGGAAAGATTTTTTTATTAACAAAACCCTGAATCCCAGGAAACAGTGTAATTATATTTCTTATTCAATTTTTTGAAACAAGGCTTAGTTTTATAAATATATTTTATAGTGCTTATGTAAATCAAATACTTTTGCACATTACAGATGCTATTTAACTAAGTGTCCCTTTTAAGAAAGCTTCCTTTCACAGAAAGTTTGTCCTCTGCCATTTTTCTTCTGTATGGCTGTTAACTATTAGATTAAATAAAGTATAAATAATAGTATATTCTTAAATTCAGACCCATAAAATTACTTAAACTGTCTGCAGTATGACCACTAAGTCCAAGATTCTGAACAAAATCCTTCTACTTATGCCAAGAACATCTGTTGTGTTGGCATGCAAACATGATCTATCTTTTGAGTGAAAACAAAGAAGTTTTCTAAAGTGGGATTCCTTCAGTTCCCTTCCTTGCATCATTCTTAACATCAGCCATGGGATCAGACACATTAAAAACACTGCAGCTGCGGATGTTAAATGTTGAAATAAATGCTGAATATCCTAAAATCCGGGCCTCAAGATTTAAGACTTAAAATTTAACACATTTTGCTTAAGAAGTGTTCCTAGTCACCAGATTGCTAACAGAGTACCGTGACCTTTTTCTAAGAAAACCATGATCTAAGCATCTAGAAATGCTTAGCTAGCTGCTTATGTGCAGGCCTGAAGCAGACACCCAAGTTCATAGAAAAGATAAAAGCTTTATTCAGTGTGTCCTTTGTCAGGTCTACATTTAACAGCACTCCTCAGGATCTGTTGTGAATATCAATAGAGACACTTGCATCCTCTCTGCTAGTAGCCAGTATTTAGGTGCCTAGCCTCTATTCTGCATTAGATATGTCCCCCATAGACAGGTATCTGATATGAGACCACTGCCACATCTGTTCTACAGAAGCTATGGGAAGAGCACATGTTCAGATACTTCCCCTCTGCATATCATGACTTAGCAGGCAAAACAGCCATCTGACAAGTATGCAACATAAAATCAAATTCAAATTTTTTCCTAGTCTAAATGGATTTAATCCTATGCCACTTGCAGGTAAGTGTCCTAATCAGAAATTCCGATTTTGCCTTTTTAATGTAGTTCACATTTGGATAAGGGCCTAGAACACCTGCCATAAAGGTGGAATTGTAAGTTTTAGGTGTCTAGGAGTAGCTCAAATTTTTAGCATGAACTCTGTTTGGCCCACATTTAGCTTTATCTACCTCTCTAGAAAACTGCAATGTTGAGACAGACCTCTCTCTTTATAATGCAGTACTGTCTAACTTGGATGGCTCCCCATTCAGCATGCTAGAAAAACAACATTGTATAACAGGCCTGATTCAAGGTAATACAGATGGAGATTACATGACCAGTTTCATACTTCATAAGCGTACCTATTCTGTGTAACAGCTTTAGTAAGTGATTATCAAATTTTCATTCTGTCAAACTACAAACCTGAATGGGCCAAAAATATCCTAGCCTTTTTGTTGTTTTTAGTTGTCCTTTTAAGAACTTAGCAGTATATCTGATGTATTAGGTACTACCAACTCCTTATATACCTACACACATTTGAAAATGTGTTTTTTGTGACTACATTTATAGGTTCATTTATTTCTGCATGCCCTCTCTTATGTATTATTTGACACAAGTGCCAAGAAGAAGAAAGGTAAACAAATCTGGCTTGTCAAAGATCTGGGTCACCATATTGCTACAGATAAGCAAGCTGTTACAGCTACCATATCTGTTTACACATTTTTGAAAGTTACTTTCATAATGTCATTATTTGTGTAGGGCACAGATGTTCACCTCTAATTACTCTTAAGAACACAAATATAATTTTTTTTTGAAAACTCTGCAACAACAGTCTGTATATAAATCAGCTCCAACCTCTAAACACAAAATTGACTGCAGAGAGAACTGCTACAGTAAGACAGTAAATTTTGGTTCGAAGTATGCTACCTAGGCTGTAGTTCCACTGAAGTCAAAGGGTATTTCCCAGACATCATTCTGCTTCATTGACTTTAACCAAAGGATTGTTTGATCCTTCTGTGAAAATACTTGTCATGGGGCTTATTAATGTGAAGTAGCTGGTGTTCATCAACACCTTTTGGAACAGACTTATTTTAATCATCTACTCATAGTTTTTGTTTTTCTCTCAGAAAGAACATGCAAAAACACTTCTTAGACTTAGGTCTTTGGATTAGTGTGTAGAGGCTGAAATAATAATACCGAATATTGTATTCAACAGACAAAAAAAAAGGCTAAAATATCCAGAAAATAGTGAGATAAGGCCATATTTCAAAGGAAGCCAAGGTAATAACATATAGGAATAAACAGATCAAGTGCCTAATAATCTTTAAATTCATCTCATTGCAGCAAAGGTATTTGAAAGTATGAGTTTACATGATAAATACAGAGGATTAGAGTAAATACAGGATAAACATAAGTTAGAGTAGAAAGAATCCTACTTTATTTTCAAGTCACTAGCTGAAGTGTTTGGAAATTCTATGATTTTACTACAAGGAATATTTGTGGAAAACACAGCTCAGCCAGCATGACATTTTAATAACTTTGGAAGTATCCATTTTAAAAATAATGTTAACTCATTAACAGATTTATATTTAAATACTTAGAAATAATTCCATATTAAAAGAGAGCATTTATAATTTAGAGAAAAAAATAGTATGAGAAAGATGAGACAAGAGACAAAGAAGGAGAGGGTGTTATACATTAAAAATGTAATTTGCTGAAAAATGAAAATCATGTTTAATTATGGATTATGGCCAGTGACTCCATTTATATCAATTACATAAATGACCTAAAATAATTTCACATCCAGTGAGCCTACTTTTATGCATTTTAACCATGTTTTCTGAATCTATCAATGTGATATTTGTATAATTGGTAATACAGAAGATATTACCACAATTCTTCAGAAATTTTTTACAGAGAGGAAAGCACTGCTTCAGTTTCTAAAGTTTTATACATTTTCTTTCAACTCCGTCTCAGCATACCTGCTTTCTGTTTACCAGTAGTAACGTTGAAGATTTCAGTCAGGAGTAAGGAATTGTTCTCAAAAGGGTGAACTTTAACCATCTTTGGAAACCATTAATTATGCATGTCTTTTGGAGAACCAAATACCAATAAATATGAGCTTATTTGTTAAAATAAGTTCCGATTGTTAAATTATAAATAGGAATGGAACCTCATAAAACATCTGGGCATCTGTCCAATCAAACATAGCCTTAAATGACTGCTGAGATCATCCTAAACCTGGGGAATTCCATGTTACAAACCATTTGAAAGGTTACTGTGGCCAGGTGTCATGAATTGGCACAGTAATCGGGAGAAGAGCATAGACAGTCGCCAAGCAGGAATGCTAATGAAGGAAGAGAACAGAAATCAGCTTGGAGGACAAATGTCATGACATTTGTGAAAAGAACATCACATCACAATTGATATGCCTAAAATCATACAATTTATGAATACAAAAAAGAACACAAAGTTAAATAATGTAAATAAGAAAACTGTAAGCTGATCCTAAATAGGTCATGTTTAAAACAGCTAGTGGGGACACAAGAAATATCTTTCTAACATTTGCCTTGGATTTTCAGCCGTGACTAGTGACTTTTAAAGCTCTGGTTTTGGTGGCCCAGGTAAGATGCTGAAAAGATGCCCAGTTTCAAAGAGTAATGTTCACTCACTGTTTGAAAATCAGGCCTACTCAAGGTGTCTTAAATAACATTTTCTTACTGTTTTATTGCAAGGTACCTGCTGCCCTGTAATTAGCATATTCAGAAACTTCATCTTTTTTTTTTCTTTTTTGTATTCTGAAATGCTAAACATACCTTTATTCCACATTCTGTTTCAGATGGAAAATATTGAAATCTTCAAACTACTAGAAGGTCAACTACTTCACCTCTTGTTATAGTCCAGCTCTTCCCTGGTATTGCATTTTGTTGGCTCCTTTGCTTTAAACAAAGTAGAACTCTTGAACAACTAGGAAAATAGAGATACTTTCTGTCTGAAGACTTAAGAGAAAAGAAATAGCTAATACAGAAATGATCATATTGAACAATCTTATGATTATTACTATAAACCGTCTCCTTTTTACTAAATAAATATTTATTATTTGTTACTTAGCAAATAGCTACTTAGTCAATCTTCTAGTAGACTATTGCTCTTGTCAAAAAAACATCCACTGTTGTTAAACATCCACAAAAAATGTTCAGTTTCTCAAAAAGAATTAACCAAAAAGATTATCATTTTTCCAGATCAAAGCCCATTAAAACATTGGAGGTTTGTGAAGTTTTGCCATGTCTTTAATTGTGCTACCCAGGCTTTATTTATCTCTGGTAAAATTTCTTCTTTAGATTTTACAGGCTATTGAATCTGCTCAAAAGGGATAGATAGGACTGTTGACAATAGATTTAACGGATTGGAATCTTCTTCTAGAATAACAGACATCACAGAATTTTGTCTAATTTTGCTAGTCCTAGAGTAGACTAAGATAAACAACTGGCTCCTTGATATTGCTCAACATTTCCACCCATAGACCAGAAAAAAATATATTCTGTGCTGTCAAATTGATGTTTTTTACAATATAATTAATATTTTTCATAGGTGTAGTTAGCTACAATGTGAACTTTTCTTTCACCAGATAATATATTGAAAATATTTTTTACACAAAAAATATGAACAGTCCTATCGAGCTGTGAGCATGGGAGGGAGGCTGCTAGCAGCAATTGCCTCAAGCAAAGGGCTGTCACAAACTCCAAAGCTTTGATGTGCTCAGAAAGGGTGGAAAGCATAAGGTAAAGCGTGAGGGAAAGGTATAAAAGGGAGCAGCTGAGTCCCATGCTTGTTTTTATGTTAGTCAGCAGAACAGTGCATGACAGGGTGTTAGGGGAACACATTCTGTAACCTTTCAAAAGGAGTCACAGCAATTGCTTTCACATATGTTCCTTAGCTCCCCTGAGGGTTTACTCATTGCTTTGGATGTGGAGTGATCACTATTCTTTCCCAGTCAGGCCCTACTTGTAAAAGTCAAGCTAGACTTCAAAGGAAAGGGAAAGTAGGCAAAGAACAAAACCACTTCCTTCTAAAGTGTCTTGTAGTGGTTTGTTGTTAGGCACTCCAAGACTTTCTCCACAGCTGCCAGTCACATGCTTAGAGCACAAAATAGGTTTCATACAGAATCCCTGATGTAGCTGTCTGATGGATTTCATCTGTTTTCATTTCCTGCTGCCTTCTGCAGTTATCAGACTGTAGATACTGCTCCAGCCTGCCTCACATGAGGACAAAAGAATCCCTGAAAGTAATTCAGTCACAGAGGGTGGATAGGTTAAGAAGCAACATGTCACACCATAAGATACAAAGAGCTTAGATTAAAAAAGCTAGCTTACCTTACTCACAGAAAGGGTTCCCACTGACACTAGTAGGATGTGTTTTAATACGAATTTCATGCCCTTCCACTTCTTGGAGTCTTAGATTTATTTTAGAGTGACATCAGGTACTCTTACTACAATTCTATCATCTGATGTGTTAAAACACTTAAAATCTTGTTATGGATAAAAAGGGAGCACAACCTATAAGTGGAGCTAAGAAGTTATAGAAATTATATGTTAGTATAATCAATGATTTAATGGTCTAATAAAAATACAATAAACTATATTATTATTAATCCAGTTACAGTGATATACACACATTTATATACACATTAATAAACAATTTTTTTGTCTATCTGTTCAACTACCTTCAAATTTACAAAATAATTATGTGTTCTGAAGCATTTGCAAGTGGGGAACCAGATTCTCTTCTTTTATATACCTATGTCAAGGCAGAGTAACTTTACTGAACAGCATGGAGCCTCACTTTTACAGTAATGTAATTCACGGGATATGCAGTAAATGGATTGTTTTCATTAAGAACACAATTAGAATTTAAAATAGCCAGTACTCATTAGTTTGAAGGGAAGAGCAAAGATAACAAAAATTATGCATACTTACATAAATATCCTATATTAATTGTTCTTCTTCATTAATTGCACCTTCACTCTCTTTCAATATTCATTTTGTTCATGTAATGTAAACATTCTTTGATGCACTCATACTTAAAAAGATTGAGGATACTGTAGGAGGACTTGGTGCTTTGGAAGGCTATCAGTCAGGCTGATAACTGCTATCAGTATGAAGCTAGGATTTATGTTATATTAAAGCACTTAAGTGCTGTGGTGCAAAAAAGGAGACTAAATTAGTACACCAGTTAGGACTTGTTCATGTTTTTTTCTGGTAAACAATTGAATTTTAAAATATTAGCTAACTACATCTTTTGTTAAACAAGAAAGCAATGGGGAATGTATTTCTTTTTCATGAGTCATATGTTGGATAACTTCATAATTCAGGAGATGTGATCTTTAGAAGAAGCATGACATACAGAGAACCACAACATGGATTATATTGGAGGATCCTCTAGAGATTATGTAGACTAAAACCCCTGTTCAAGGCAGGGTCAACTAGAGCAGGTTTCCTAAGGTCATGTCAAGTCAAGTTTTGAATCTCTCCAGGATGTAGACTCCACAGCCTCCCTGAGCAACCTATTCCAATGTCTCACCTTCACAGTGAAAAAGTCTTCTCTTATGTTTAAATGGCATTTTCTGTATTTCATGTCCTATTTGGATGGTTGTCATCAAAACAGAGAGCTAAAGAACAGAGATGTGAAAAATTCCTGCTAGGAAGAATAGGGAAATTTGGAGTCATCTTTCATCCCATTAACTTCAATGTAGAAGAGGATACAGCTCAGAGAACCTAATTCCCATGTGCTCCATTGTATAAAACAGAATGTAATATCTAAGAGGATGTTCAAGATTTTTTAACTCTTTTTTCTCTTGTGGAAAATACTTATGAAGGAAGATAATTACTTTCTCTTCTAGTTGATATTTTCCTGTGAACCTTGTTACCAGATTTCTTCAGATTTCAGCCACTCTGTGTGGTATAATTTTATAGAAAATGCAGATAACCTTCCTAATGTTGCAGTTTCTGAAATATTGATTGCAATTTATCAGCAGAAATTTCTTATTACTGTCTGTTACTAGTATAATCAGTAAGGAACAGAGAATACTGGAAAGGACTGTGCTTAATTGGGCTTTATCTTCCCATAAATCTAGAAGAATGGAGACCATATTAAAGTAAGATATGCAGTCTTTAATAAAGGTCAGTTCCATCACAGCTAAAAGACAGGTGCCAGCTTCAGGAATTGCTTTCAAAATGCTAAACTAACAAGATAAAGTCTATTTCACTGAAAGAGTGGAGTAAGGCACCTAAAATGATATTCACAATTTCACAAGAAATGACAGGATTATTAAGCTTGGCCAATAGTAAATGATGAAAAAAAAAGAACTTTAGCAGTTTTAAGTTTTTTTTTTTTTTTTTTTTTTTTTTTACAATTTCAGGCATTATCATTCACTTTTATTTTCTTTCAAATCCCATGATGGCCTACTGTAATTTTTTTTCTTATTCTTAGGAACAAAGATGTGTCCTAACATTCTCCTAAACTAGTTGAATGCCTTAACAAATAACTCAGAGGCATCTTCTTCTCTACCTGTTCTTTATTTTGTCTTATAATGTCTACATTTATGACTGTACAGCACCCAAGCTTCAACAGAAAGAATGAACTATCTCTGCCTTAGAAGAAATTTAGGGGTTAGTGTGTACTTCTGGGCAATGGAGAATGTGGAACCATCCAAGCTTAAAAGGGAATTCAATGCAATATCCTAATATCCTACTGCACGGTAAGGAGTTAAAACACTACATTAATAGGCAAGAGTTAGCACCTTCCAGTCTTTCTTTTGTGAGAAGGATTTCCAAAAAAAAAAAAAAAAAAAAGCTGTTTTGGGTTAAGATAGTTATTGGTGTAACTGACTTCTTTTTAGGATTTTATTGAGAACAAAAACAACTAACTAACCAATGAGAAAACCTCTGAATTAACTTTTATATGATGCTACAACTTACTAGAATGAACCCGTGGGGATGGAAATGCATCCTCTAATTTTTAAGTGTAAAAATTCTAATTTCCTTAATGGAATTATCTCATATTGCCCCTTCTGTGAGTTGGATGAAGTATTATTTCCACATACCTAATTGGTACATTAATTTGCTACTGCAAACAGTAGGCAATCAATCGTTAAGAGGTTCCACAACATTACTCTACTTTAAATGGACCATCTACATTTCCCTAAAGGAATTGTATGAAGTAACTTTTCCTTTCCAAATTTACTATTAATGTTATATACTCTTCAATGTGAAGGTTAAAGTGTAAATTACTCATACAGTAGCTGTATCATTTACTTTTTATTGGCCTTTTTCTTTTTTCACATATTAGGCATCTCTCTAAGAGGTAAAATTTGAACCACCTCGGGCTAAGTATTTTTTGGCACTCAGTCACAAAAAGGTACCTTTAGATTGATTGCCTCTTTAAAACTCTCTAGCACAAATAAAATATCAGCCTTATATATGAGCTTTGGTCTTCTATAGGGATATCACTGAAGACCAGAGACCTGGAACTTTTATCTAGGACTGTGTGGATGCTAGGGAACATGCTGATCATGCTTTCTTCATGTAAGTCAGTCTGTCAGATAACTACTACCAAGTACAATGAGATAAAACGTTTACCAGCAGTCGTCCTGTCCTGCTGTTCTCTTCACTTTTGCAGAGTGGAGTGGAGTCTAGGGCTGATGCAGACTTAGAGCTAAATAGCTTGTGAATAGGTATTTCCTATCAGCTGAATACTTGTTCTTTAAATTGTAGATAACCTTCTTTTTAAGGGTGAGTTTCTTAGAAATTCTTTCTAATTTGTCTGTATGTGATTTCTTCAGCTTTCAAAAGACTGTCAGGAAAATCTGTTTATTATTAACTACAGAGACAATAGGGAAGGAAAAGTGCCTTTTCTCCCTTCTTTGTCGTCTGTTGTGCAAATAAGTTTAATACTCAGTGTGAAAAATATTTAGTAATAGCTTAAAAGATTAAAAATATGGCCTGGAACTTACGATATATGAATAATTTCTCACATCTTTTCCAAAACTTGTACCAAACCAAACCAGCTATTTGAGTTTTCTGAAGTGAATTTAAGCATACGATTTTGTTACGTCAAAAAGAAAATAAGATGGTTCTTCCATTTTTCAGAGGCTCTGTTACTCTTTAGATTTTTAATTGCTGCAGAAAAGGGCCAAAAAAACTAATATATTTTAATGTTTTCAGAAAAAACACTAAGATCCTATCTTCTTCCTGTGAGAAAGGATTAAGATTATAGCAAATGTCCATTACAATAGTTCTCCCCTAAAAGAACTCATGGATTGCATAGTATGCACAAAAGTGATCATTTGGAAAGTAAAATACAAGTTGTCCTTTCTGACAGCTTCAGGCAGGTGTCATATCTTTTTGGCTGCATATGCAATCTGTTTTGAACCATGAACCATGAATGAGATTTACTTGTCACATGTCATTGTTCCAGAGATGTACTATTAATGATTATTTTTTTAAGAACGAAAAAATATGATGCTTCTTGGGGTTGAAAGTGTCTGGTGATGACCCCATTCACAACTTGTAGTTGAAGTTCCAATTCCTTTTTTGCAGACAGGGTCTCTACGTATTAGAGAAAAAAAAAAAAAAGCTTAAAACTTGAACGTTTTTATATATATCATGCATTTTATGTAAAGTAAATGTTATGAGTGTTGCTATTACATATTTAAATTTCCCTAAACTCTTTTCTCTCCACTTGGAAATTGCTGAATTTAAGGGATCTTGTCACCTTGAATTTTTGAACATCTGCCAGTCTGGTCAGCTGCTGTTTAGACCTTTCAAACATCCAGAAATCCTGGGCAGAAGGCCATCGTTCATACATAGGTAAACTCCATGGAGTATATGCAGTGAGGTGATGAGGATGTACTGTATTGGGCCTGCTGTAAAGATGCCCTACAAATTTCTTACTGTTTGCTATTTATGTAGAAGCTTTCTAAGCAGCATATGTACAGGACATAATACAACTGAGACACAATGGGTTTGCTGTTCATTGGTTATATGTGGTATTTTATGATAGAAATATATTATTCATGAGCAAGGCTTACTCAGTAATTCTAAAGTACTTAACAAAGATGTGTGCTATTTTATTAAAAAAAAATTAAATGCTTCAATTTCATTTTGTTAGTGCAAAATGAAACAAACAAACAAACAAACTCCCCTTCCATTCAAAAAACAACCCACCCTCCAAAACAATGCAGGTTTACAGATTTTACAGGTCAACATTGAATTGCAGCTCATAATAAAAAGTAGAACAGCATTCAGAAGAAAACCCATATCATCCAGATACCACAGTTTGTAAACATAAAATCTTATGAATTCTATTGTGGATTCTGCTTAAATGTCCACAGTCACCCTTCTTCCTAAGTTCGTATGTTTCTCAGAACTTACAAGTGACTCATCGGATGTGCTGAGCCAGTTCTCCTGTATTTACTGTTGAAAATTGAGTTCTTTTTCCTATAATGAGTCATTTTAACAAAGTAAAGACATGAAAAATAGTTTTTATTTTTTGAAAAAGTACCTTTTTTACATTGCTTTAATGTGTGTAGCAAAAGTAATCAATAGGATTTTATTCCTTGATTATGGTGGCTCAGGGAAGCAAGTGATCTTTGATTTGCTTGCAATCCAATATGTTTAGGCTGTAAAAGTTTGTAATTAAAAATGGATGTATACAGCCTTTTTAGATTTGCTTTGTGTATTCGGGAAATTAACTACAATGTAAACCAGTCTGTTACGTATTTTATACCATTTATACCCTTGAGTCACTCAGAGGTATTTGGGATATCTATGATGAGTACTGTGGGAAAAGAAAAAATCTGAATAAGAGTCTCTGTTTGCTGAAGCAAATCTCTAGCATAGACGGACAATTTCTCAGCAAGTTAATGTTACAGCTATACTCTATTAGTTCCCTTACTCCTCTGGGCAAAGTTACATTGAGTATTGGCACCAATGGGCCTGAAAAACAGGAACATCTGTTTGAATCATAAGACACTTGTTGATGGAGCTTAGCAACACAACAGAATTTAGTTTGCCTCAAGAATACAGGAAGTTATGAGTAGGAAGAGGGGGTAGAAATGACATCTGCAATGCATTTTCTACTCTGTTTATACCTTTCTAGCTAGAGATGAAATTCAATACGTTTATGGTAATGTTTTATTTAGATTTTATGTGTACATTTTATGTGGAGCCATTTCCTTTATATTCTTCTATACTTTATGTAATTTATATCTTTTTAATTGCATGATTTCAGAGGTTTTTTGGTATTACACTTGGTCCACTAAAGTGTGCTTCTGCTTCCTCATGATTCAGGTCTTTCTTTTAGATGCTTCTCCATCATGAAATTGACTCTACTCTTACTAAGTGTGTTGTCATTCACTATGTAAAAATCTGAATACATGAAAATAAAGCTTTATTTGTTTTTCATGTATAGTTCAATAATTCATATCTACAGGTCCTCTCTGGATTAAGGCTCATTTATATTGGGGAAGGAAAAAGGATCTGTGTTAAACAGATGCTATTTTGTGTTAGAGTATGGAGAAACCAAATGGAAAACAAAGCATAATATGTACTAAATGCATCTATTTCCTGGTTTATATTATTGATGAAATAAATATTGCCCTTCCTGTTTATGAGACATTTATAGGATGAATTTTTCATGTTTTTCGACTAAGTAATAATGCATGAGTACATGTATTTAGAATGGAAGCTATGTCAGATATCAGATCAGCCAATATCAGTCACAAATAAAGTATTGTACATGACTTTTTTCAGAGATTAAACTGAAGTCCATTTCACCCTGGTCTTCTTTGTCTTTTAAAGGTCTTGTTAGGCATAGCCCACTTAAAAACACATTTGAGAGCAATGCTAATGGAAGTGCGTAATCTACTTTATCTATGTTGTCTGATAGTAAATAGCCCAGAAAGTCTTAATTCAGTTTTTACAGCAAAAAAAAAAAAAAAAAAGAAATCTAAAACAGCATAAGACATTTACATTTAATCAGCTGAATTACTACCCTATATTTCAGATGCCTACACAGACACCTAAATCTAAGTGTCTCCAGTCTGCAATTTCACCATGAATATTACTTATTCAGAGAGAGAGCTTGGAAAGTATCAGAGAAATGTTTGTCTGGAAGGTTGGCCTTCCCATCATATTATTAGAGACAGCATATAGAAAAGAGAAAGATCTTTCAGGCAATCTGGAAGATGAGAAATGAAGAAGACTTTAAGAATTTAATTAATTTAGTGATAGCCTACAAGGAGATCAATGAAACCGGATACATACATTAAGCTAACTTAATAGTATACATAGGATACCACACATCCATTCCATCATAATAATCTTTTTTCTTCATAAGGATAGTGCATGGGATAAAAAATACATTTGGCCATATTTTCAGAATAGCAAAATATCTACACATTTTTATTAACACGGGGATGTTAGGAGTATCTAAAATAGTTGATTGTTTTTTTTCTTACAACTTACTTATAATTTTTTTTAACTCTCTCACTTTAATGCGTCCCTAATGCTGCAATTCCATAAAGCTACAATAAAACTGAAAAAAATGTATGATAAATGCCTTGAATATCCTCATAAAAAATCCTTTTAGATAAAACTCTTATAGAACAATGATCTACTGTATTTCAAATTAAGTTTGTCAATTGTGTCTTATCTATTTGATTTTTCTCTACAAGTATGTTTATAACAGTTTTAGTTTACAGATTAAAACTTGATAAACTAAATCAAAAAAGAAGTAAAATAGTTTCTTTCAAAAAATATATGTAGCTGAAAAAAATTTAGACAAATTTTAACTGACTTAAGTCTTTTTAGAGACATATCAAAGAGCATAATCGGTTTTACTGCAAAAGTTTTTAGATGTCTCTATATATCAAATAGAAATATGAACCTATTCGAACACAACATCTCTACATTTTCGTGAATTTTCAATACAGTTCTGAATTTTGCAATTTTAGTATATCGCTACAACTGATTATTTTCTGTTTCTCACATTTAAAGGAACTTACAGTTTGCTGGATTTTTGAAAATCTCAATATTGATCACTGGAATCCCCTACTTTGTTGATGAAATTTATGTAGTCAAGCTGTTTTTCCGCTAAACATACATACACATACACACACACTCACTCATATACTCTTTCTATACAAGTTTTTCTTTCATGGGCATAAAGTAGGCATGCAGTAAAAATGTAAACAGTCTGTAGTGTAGACTAATGCTACCGTATTCTAAAACAGTTTATCATTGAAAAAAGCTACATTTCTCAAGAAAACCCCACTCATTTGAATTTTCTCTGCTGCAATCAGGATTTGACTTTTGAAATATTGTATGGGAGGTAATTTAAAATTCTAATTTTAAAGAAAATGCCACAGACACATTACAAGGTGGATGGATATGAAAGGTCAAATTTACAATTCATATACTGACATAGTGAGTTTAATTAAAAGGTAATAAAAAAGCTATAATTTTTAATGGTTTTAGCATGCATTAATGGCTTTGACATTAGGGTAGCGTAAGGCATAGCTACTGTTTCTGATTTTCATAGAGTATAAATACTCTGAATCATTTCAGTATTGCATGTATCAGTTAACCTATCACAACACTGAAAAATTCAGTGATCAGCTGTGCTGATGTGCTGATCACTTATAGCATAGATCCATTCTTCATTCATTCGTACAAATGGGCCTCAGGACGATATTTGTTTACAACTATTTCAATTTGTTAGTGTACCTAATGATCATGTGTAGGTGATATTTTGTCAGCAGTCAGTTGCTTAGCATAAGCAACTTCTATTACCTTTACTACAGAGAAGGGTAGTAACCAATTTATCCATCTCGCGGACAATTTTACAGATATAATTCTCTCCGAATTTCCTCTAAAGAAGATTAAAAAAAAAAGATGCTATTTGACAGCAACAGAAAAAAAGAAAGCACAATTGACTAATTCCTTCTACTCCTGAGCTCACCAAATCCCAGGTTGTATGATTAAAAAAACAGCAACTTTATCTTCCTAATTAGCCTTTATATACATGTGTGGGAGGGTGTGTGTGGGTGTGGGTGTGTGTATGTGTATTTATACTTTTATCTTCTGCAAAAATCTTTCCATTTACACAATACTTTTAATCTCTTTCTCTATCCATTTTATGAGGGCTAAATCGCATCTGAAAGAAGCGGAATGCTATATTGCTGAAAGCTATATCAACATTAAGACCAAATCAACTTGACAAAAGTATATGCCTGTTTCCTGCGCCTGAACCTATCCACACTAGAACCCTAGGCAGAACGCACTGAATGCTAACTGGAAGAGAAACAGAAGGAAGATTACAAGTTAGAAGGAAACATAAGGAGATACTTTTGTGCACGAGTTAAAGTTAAGTCATAGGTCTCCTTGTTCTATGTGGATGTTAAAATTTACATAGGTTCAATAAATGACCACATTCACAAACACAAAATAAAATAAATTGAAGGATATGAAACTCAAGGTCTTGAAGCTGATGAGTACTGTGGAGTATTACCATTCAGAGTTTGCCCCTCTCTTATATTTTGTAGGTATTCTCTGTTGACTTCTGTCATAGAGAGTGTCCAAGGCTACAAATCTGCTCTGGTACAACTGTGTGTTGTTATTTTGTTTGTATGAAACATATTTTTTGTTTTCACCTTCTTAATTTCCCTCTTAATTTTATACCATGCAAAAATACTTACCAAAGTATCCCCAGCGCTTCCTTAGGGACATTATTTCCTGCAAGAATTCATTCTACAATTCCTTTTGTTCTGACTAACTGAATAAAGTAAGAGGGTGACTATTTATTTTCATAGTCAATTAATATTACCAAGAAGCAGAGGGTAGCCAGGCTATATTCTCCAGGCGTGCATAAGGGGACCATAATGCTTACAGGATCATCATGAGAACGTACGGAAGTGTGGCCTGAAGGTCCCAGAATAGCTTTTTGGTCATAACTTTTCAAGTTATCAGAAAAAAAAAAAAACAAAAAAACAACCAAACTTAAAAATACTCAGGACAAATAGTCACCTCTGTCTGCAATCATAACTTCAGATACATGTCCACCTGTATAAAGACTGACCAAACACAGGACAAAAACATTTCAAAACAAATGCCTTTCTCTTTCTTTGTCTCTTAATGCAGCCTATAACATCAGATTTTCATGTTCATGATAACCTGGAAGATGTTGAGCAAATGTTAATTTTATTTCACATAAAAAGATATGTTACTATTGTATTTTCAGTGGCACAATAAGCATATGCTTTGGGCATGCAAAAGATCCCTACCTGCATTAGAACCAAGTGGATGAATATTCGTTTATTGCTTTATTTTAAAATTTTCCCCAAACTGACACATGAAATGCAGTGTCAGCTTCTTGCTATATCTTTCAGATCTCAAGATATACAAGATGTATTTTCCACAAACATTTTCAGCACTGACAAGGGAACTATTTAGAAGTAAATATTCCATAAGAATAAAGGTAGAACTCTGATGAATTATATATGCATCACACATACTATTTCTCCATTAAACTACAATACAGTTAAGATTTTCTTTGTTTCTTAGTGAGGGAAAAAGTAAGATTAAAATGATTATTAAATAGAATCATATGCTTTATCTATAATGTTCAACCTGCCTCCCCATTTGACTAGTTGGCAATAAATGGTAATTACCATATAACTAGGAACAAATTCATTTCAAATAAATGTGTGCATTGTTAGAATGGAAGCAGTTCCGTGACAACCTAAACACAATTTGTAATTGAGCATAAAGGAAAAAGTTATTGTCATATATTTCATTCATGACTGATGAAGCATTATGGTCCAAAACTTTGGGTTTTATTTGTGTTGTTATCTCTTACTCAAGCTTTCCTCGTCTTTGATTCAGCTAATTGAAAAGTAAAATAATGATTTAAATGAACTGCACTTCTGGAAAGACAAGAAAATCATTGTTACCAGATCTTTTTTCAAAACTTTTGCTGAAAATCATATGCCTGTGAGGCTGATAACAGAACTTTGCTGTAATGTGTTCAGTTCCTTTTTGTTCTGGAGAGACATGAAATTATACCGCTTGCATAATAAGCTTCCACTGTGCTGCTAGTTCTTCAGCTGCTTCACCAGAATGACAGTCGCTGTGCAACTCTGCTGAAGTCCTCCTTATCTTTTGCTAGATATAATGTGACCTGAGAAAAAGTGTCAAGGAATTACTATTTAAATTTCTGACATGAATAATGATCTTGTGATAGAGTTTGCTTCTCCATCCTGGCCATTACTGCCACTTCTTATATGAAGTTTCACATTGTAGGCAGCTGCTCGGAGATTACAAGGTTGCACTATCCTTTAAGGTAATTCATCAGTTACTTTTGAAAACTTTGTGAGAGGGAGAGAGAAAGACTAGTTAATTTGTAATCGGAGCTGGAGCATAGAGTCAGATGAAAGTTTTTAAAATAATCACTAGTTAGTTGCCTCAGAGGTGAATGAGCAAGCTAATTAGGTTACTTGTTTCAGTTCAATAATACAGCAAAGAAATATAATAAACCCTATGCTAAGAAAGATAGTTTGTCTATACATATGCACATATGCTTTGAAAAAAAAAAAAGTGTCATTGTGAAAGTTTTCTTCCAAATAACAGCAACCTTCTACAATAATTACAGTAAATGAGATTTTATTACCAGTAATCCTTCAAGAAAAACAAAACCAAAAAATAAGCAAACAAAAACCTCCACTGATCTAGCTTCCATTTTCCCTTTCTTGTTTAAATACAGACCATACGTCAATGGCAGCAAAGGGTTTCATATTAATCCTTAAAATACTCTCTAAAATATTTTGAATTGTGCTTCTCATATACAACTGCAATTCTTAATTTAAGAAATTAAAGTAAACATTGTACATATACCTTTCCATAGGTTCTTCCCTCCCCCCCCCCCCGAGCTCTGAGCAAGTCTTCGGAATACATATTCAAAAATATATTTTGTTAGTCGGCAGAGAAGAAACACCAACTGCATATACATAAGCGCAAAGAAATATGAGCAAAATACACTCAGAATCATGACTGTGGAAAACACTGCAAGAGAAATGAGTCTCAATAACAATCTTCATTTGTCTAAACCTTCAGGTGTTCTCCCATATGAACACAGTAGAAGGAATAAATGCATAGTGTGACATCTTTTTACCATCCTTCACACCAAGGAAAATTGCACCCTTCAGTTTTAGTCCGAAATACAGCAATGTCATTCGGAGGGAGAAGCCTACTGCTTAGCATGACTGGGACTTTGTTTGAAATCTGTTCATAATAGCCATTACTGAATCAGCTAGATTTAGCTGCAAAGCTTCCTTTATACCATCTCTGGTCAGGCTGAGCCTTGTTATATATTCAGCAATTCTATACTGCAGGTCCATTGATGCTTCACATCAGGATCGACTCTTAAGATGGCATTCCCCATAGCTGGGAAAGTCCTTGATCTGTGAAAAAGAGTTTTGATTTCTGAAATAGGCCTTCATTTGAGTATGAAGTATTTTTCCAAATTAGAATCTAATAACTCATACGTTAGACTTTGAGACTTTTCAGGGCTGACTTTCCTTTTTTCCTGCAGGGAGATCAGATTCAAACCTTCTAATACTTTAATTGGACTGCCTTAGGATATAACAGCTATTGGTTTTTTTTTTGTTTGTTTGTTTTCTATCTATCTTTTGTCCCCCAATCGGAAAATATACTTCAAATTTAAAGAAATGAAATTGAGTTGTAAAAAGAAAAAAAAGGGTGTATGAAAGGAATTCTTTATACAAGAAGAAAAAACTTTTCTCATATAATTCAATATTTTTTACTTTTTTTTTGTACAGAAGCACGCTCAGATTGGTTATACAAACTAATCTGGTGATTCTGATCAAATTCCACATATTGCTTATCCTTAGGAAAAAAAAAATAATCTAAAATTACATGTAAATACATAGAATGCTTTTGTTAATAATTCATCATCTTATTTATCTGAGAATTTTCACTGGTCTGAAAGTAAATAAAAAAACAGATATATCTGGTAAACAAAATAGGTTATCTGAGTGTGTGTTACATTTTTTCACAATCCCAGTCTAACATAAACCTTGATCAAATCTAAGAGTCATTTTTGATATTTTTGTTTCAGCAGTACCTGCTATATTTTCAGTAAGTTGTTGTTTGTTTAGTCATATGAAACTTCATTTTAGTTAGCTGATGTTAGTTAATATTAAATGTAAGTATCATTTTCAAAATGACACTAACATTGTCAGATTAAATATCCAAACATTTCATATATCATTCAAAGAATATATCCATCATTCAAAGAATATCAAATTTAGAATAAAACTAAATGTTGAACTCATAACATTTTCTTAGAAAAATGGACACAGTGAGTGAGATTCAGTTCCCTAAATGTAGTATCTACTACTATTTTAGATACTTGAAATCATAGTACCTGGCCTCCAACTGATGCTCCTGAAGGACTTATGACTCAGGTAAGCTCTCTGTGTGTCTTGTGATACTTATCATTTAGAACTTGAATCACTATTTTTGGATGCTTTACAGGATACACATAAAATGCATAATGAAATAAAAATAGTAATGTATTTGTAATCCATAGAACTGTCTTGTTTGGGAAGAGTAAGAATTTTTGTCCAAGTATTTTGCAATGGAATGGCTAGCTTGTTTTGAGAATTCTGGTTCATACCTATTTTTTCTCTCCATTTTATCAGTAGATGCTTCATATTTTCAAAACAAAAGTCCATTAAGCAAGCAATGTGAGATCTTTATATCCATATCATAGGTAGATAACCCAATGATACAGAATATTGGGGATGTATAATAGTATTAGTAATTTAATGAGTTATCCTAAGCGGCCTGATTTCTATTTCTATGTTCTAATCTCAGGATAATTTGGCTCATTTTCTTTATAGCTGAAGACTGTTTATATTGCAGTACCTAAGTCCGCAGAAGCTGAGATCAGAGTGTTATAGCTTATGGACTGAGTTTTTTCCTACTTTTGGTATGACTTCTGAGACTTAGTCTTCATGCTCTGTAACAAATACTTGGCCTACAAAAACACCAAAGTTGAGAAAAGGTGCCTGCAGTAGGTTATGTGGGATGGTGAAACCGTCAATTCCATTTTTGTAAGAAAAATCACAGAATCACAGAATCACAGAATCGTTTAGGTTGGAAGGGACCTCTGGAGATCATCTAGTCCAACCTCCCTGCTCAAGCAGGGACCTCTAGAGCATATTGCCCAGGATCACATCCAGACAGGTTTTGAATATCTCCAGGGAAGGAGACTCCACTACCTCTTTGGGCATACTTGACATTTATGGATGCAAAGTTTGGACAAAAGATCTCTAACCCGATCCTCCTCCACCAAGGGAGAGTCTTCCTTTCTCCAGCCCTCCTCGCTTGTCCCCAGGGCCTGGAATTCCTGAGCACTGGCCGCAGCAGTGAAGACGGAAGCAAAGGCGGCATTCAATAACTCTGCCTCCTCCCTATCCTTTGTCACCAGGGCACCCGCCCCATTCAGCAGCGGGCCCACGTTTTCCCTCGGCTTCCTTTTGCTACTGAGGTATTTGAAGAAGCCCTTCTTGTTGCCCTTGACATCCCTTGCCAGATTGAATTCCAAAGGGGCCTTAGCCTTCCTTGCCGCTTCCCTGCACGCTCTGACAACGTCCCTGTAGTCCTCCCAAGTGGCCCGTCCCCTTTTCCACATTCGGTAGACGTCCTTCTCCTGTTGGAGTTTTGCCAGGAGTTCCTTGCTCATCCACGCAGGTCTCCTGCCCGCTTTGCTCCACTTCTTACTCAGAGGGATGCACCGATCTTGAGCCTGGAGGAGGTGATGCTTGAATATTAACCAGCTTGCTTGGGCCCCCTCTTGCTGCTAGGGCCTGCACCCATGGCACTCCTCCAAGGAGGTCCCTGAAGAGGCCAAAGTCTGCTCTCCTGAAGTCCAGGGTTGCGATCCTACTCATTGCCCTGCTCCCTCCTCGCAGGATCCTGAACTCCACCATCTCACGGTCACTGCAGCCAAGGCTGCCCCCAGCCTTCACATCTCCAGCCAGACCTTCTTGCTTTGTTAGCACAAGGTCCAGAGGCGCACCTCTCCTCGTTGGCGTCGCCACCACCTGTAGCGACAAGTTATCCTCAGTGCTCTGCAGGAACCTCTTTGACTGTTTGCGCCTAGCTGTGCTCTCTTGCCAGCAGATGTCAGGGTGGTGGAAGTGTCCCAGGAGAACCAGGGCCTGTGATCGTGAGGCTACTTCCAGCTGTCGGTAGAAGGCCTCATCGACGACTTCCTCCTGATCAGGTGGCCTGGAGTAAACCCCCACAACAGCGTCGCCCGTTTCAGCCTGCCCTTTAACCCTTACCCATAGGCTCTCCACTTGCTCTTCATCCACCGCGAGGCAGAGCTCCACACATTCTAGTTGCTCCCTCCCATGAAGGTGGTGGCAACTCCACCCCCTCGCCTTCCTGGCCTCTCTTTCCTAACAAGCACATAGCCGTCCATGACAGCACTCCAGTCATGTGAGCTCTCCCACCATGTCCCTGTAACTGCAGTGAGATCATGGCCCTGCGACCGCACACACATCTCTAACTCTTCCTGCTTATTCCCCATGCTGCGCGCATTGGTGTGCAGGCATCTCAGAGAGCCAGTCGAGCATGTAAGCTTCCCAGGAGAGGTGCAAGGGGATCCTCCATAGCCATGTAGCAGAAAATGTAACAGAAAGTGTTCATAATGCAGTCCTTTAGACTCTAAATTATGTGTGCAACGCATCAAAAAGCTGAACAGGAGATATGCATTATTATATTGCATCAGATAAGCACTGAGATACTTAGCTCAGCCTGAAGTGGTGACAGAGCAAGTCCATCACCAAAGCATCTGTTCTTCAATGCCAAAGAATCTATTCTTCAATCCTAAGCACTGCAGCAGAAAAATGAGGATTTGTGGTTCCCCCCTTAGGCGATTGCAGTACACATATTGTATGTACACATACATGTAGATATATACAAATGCACACAAAAATATATTTCAGGTGTCTGACTTTTATTGATTTTGGTGAAAACTAACTAGGCATCCACAGAACCTCTGGCCTTCTGTGTCTAAGTGTTTTGGTTGTTCTGGGCCTGAAGTGATTAGTCTAAGCTATCACTTAGCATTCATCTCAGAGCAGAAACATTTATAAGTGTCCTAAATTCCATACTATAAATTCATAATTTTTTACAAGAAAAATTATTGGCCATATAATGTATAAACAGTGCCCAGTATGATAATTCTATCCCACTGAAAGTTAATTGTCTAATATTATGGGCATACCAGCAAGTCTCAGTATGTATAAAGTGCCCCATTCCTACCTGAATGCAAGTTTTTGAAGTCAAAATCAAAGGACATTAATCACAAAACAATGTTTCATCTTTGCCTTTCTTAACTGTATATTAAGAAAGTTCGTGATCACCAAGTTCGATATTAATTGCAGCACCAAAAGTCAGACTTCTGGAATCATCTATACTTAAAATAGAGTTAATATCTAGTTTCAGCTCATTTTCACTGTTGGTTTGCTTTATTGGTTTTAAAAGAAATTCAGTGAGAATATTCAGTATTCCACAGCATATAGTTTGCCTACCTCAGTTTAATTGTACTATAGTGAGTGCAAGATCTCAACTGCGGAATAGGAATTTGTGAATACTGAGTTCCATTATACTAGAAATCTTAATTTAAGCTCAGCTTCATTGTTGGTTTGTCTTATCAAAACGCTCTCCGGTAAGCAGAGCTGACAAGATAACGCAGAATGGAATATTTATTATCTCCTGCCAAATATATAAACACAGTACAAAAGCAAATAACCGTCATCCCAAAATTAAAATATGCTTCACTAAAGAACTGCTGTGCATAAACATCTAATTAATTAAATAAAGGTATGACTAGATATATGCAATAGAGGATACTACTTGGATACTACATCTTCTCATGGAGAAAGGGGTGGAAGGGAAGCCATTGCAATGGGAATACTTTCAAGAATCCCTAGAAGTGTTTTGAAATTTCTGGTATTTAGCTCTTATATCACTTAAATATTAAAAAAAATCAATTTTATTTGTACTTAATCTGTGCTTTATTAGCATCTCTATATGATTTGTATTAGTACTTCTTAACAAAATGAATGAGACAACAGACAAGGTGGCAATGGCATGGTCATTAATTTAAACGAGGACATAGTTTTGAAGAATGATTTAGAGAACAGTTTTGTTTTGCTTTGTTTTCGTATCCTTGACCTGCCTGAGGAATGATTCAAATGACTGCTTACCCTAGCTGGGGCACAGTATTGTTCCCACTAAGTCAGCAGCATTTTGGCATTGACTTATGTGTGAGTGTGACTGATTCTTATAGAACTGATAAAGCAAGGATTGCTTATTGTATAATTATGCTTTTTATACGGTAAGAATATAAGTAAAAATTTAAACTTCCACTTTAAAAATGTGCAAAAATAATGTTGAAAATGATTGATAAGTTGTCATCTGCACCAGCAGGCATTCTTGAAGGCTGATTTGAACTCAGAGAGCCTGTCTCCACTAGCTGTGGAGACAGCCTAAGGACAGGGGCCTTTCTTGGCTGAAGTTGGCCTTTGTAATTCTTTAAATAGCTGTTCAGACAATGCCCAATAGAACAACTTCTGACAAACTTTGTCGAATTCTGCAAATGTAAGCCTTTTGGTGCCGAAAATCCTTAGGTGTCTCCAGATTTAGGTAACTGACCATGTAATGATCTAATTTAAAGTTTAGAAAGCAAAAGTAGCATTAAACACCTGCACGACTTTGTGGGTTTAGCTCCCTGGAGCTGTCTTCATTAAATGTGCATGATTTGAACAAGCTTAAGCTATGCAACCACCTGAATGAAAAGCTGCTGCTTGTAAAGCTCAAAAAGTATGAAATATAAGCACAATCAATGCTTTTCAGTGATGCCTCCACTAACTGCCTTTCTTTTGATTTTGGCTGTTTGAAAGATGCTAAGTAGGATTCTTAGACTTATTTGTTTGAAATCTGTAACAGTTCAGTCACTGGTGTATCTTGGAATAGATTTAGGTCAGTGTCAAGAGCTTGAAAAACCTACTCTTAAATCTTCCTGCTTTTAATAAACTTGAAGTAAAATCTTGTCCGGTTATTACTTAAATTGAATAAAATATAATTTCAGCCATGAGCAGAACTGGCTGAGAAGCGTCTGATGGCAGTTTCTTTCCTTCTTCTGAACAGTAAATGCATCTCCAAATAACAACTATTCTGTATAAGAAAGTTAAGAGCTTTTTTGGCAAAATATTTGTTTTTACGCTGGATTAACCCAAACCTTGTTTCAAACATGGCACTGGCTGGCCACAATGAATTCAAATTTTTAATTCTGAGTCAGGTTATTGTCAGTATCTGTCTCTGCAAGCATCCACTATGTCAGTTGGAAGGCATACATTTGGTTATTTTGTATATCTATTCTCCTGTTCTCCTGCATGATCTCACTGATTAGCATACATCTTCCATTATAAACTTATCACAGGTATCTTTCAAACTAGGTAGCATGAAACACTATATAAGAAGTACTTCATTCAGGAACTCAATTTAGAAGAAAGGAAAAGGGGACAAGAAAGTAGTTACCATGAGATGCACGACTGTTCAGAGAGGGAAAGGCTGATGCTGTACAGTGTTGAACACTTCCAACATTATCTTATTGCCACTTCTTGAAAAAAAATATTAAAAAAGATATTTCAACTTTGCATTCCAATTTATATGAAGTAAAAATTGAAGCTTTCTGTGAGAAAGGAAGTCCAGAAATGTATGAGTTTTACTGATTATCAGACTTCTGAAATTACACATTTAAAAAGTGTGATCTACACAGTCACATTTGGTTGGAGAACTAAAGTATAGTAATGGTAGTTTATTTTTCCAAAATTGTTCAGAACTTATTTCCATGAGTATCATGTATCCAATGATCAAGATAATTAGACAGTTAATTTACTGAAATTGGTTACTCTGATGAGATATTATGAATAGCATCTGTGGTTTACCAAAAAATTAATAAAGTGATTAATTTTAACAAAGTGGAAGAATCAAGAAACAGTAAAAGGGCTGCATGGTAAATATTAAACATAACTGCTGTTCCATTACATATACACTTACTTTGCATTAGTTTTCTCATTATATCAAATAAAATAAGGCTTTCCAACTTTGTGAGTACTAGCATCTGAATAAATGGTTTCTTATTTTTTTAACTTACAATTAATAATATAAAAAACTAAAAATAATGTAAGAGAATAATCTTATTATAAACTATTTCTTTCTTCACTGTTTGTGTGTATGGTACTTTGTGGTCCCATTCTCCCAGTTAGCGAGAGTAAGGACAGGGTAAGGAAAGGAGAAAGAACGAGGAAGGAGAAGATTGTTGGTGGTGAGGGGGAAAGTGAGTGTAATAAAATATCCCTAGAAATTTCACAGTGATCTGATTAGGGTTTTCTCTGCACAGCTGGACAAACTTAATTAAGGTTGCTCTTTTCTTTATCTTTTTCTTGATTTACCTGATCTATTTCACACCCATTCTTTCTCACTACACTGAACTGCTATTCTGACCTCAAACTGCTATTGAAATATATGACGTATGAGGTACTAAACTGAGAGTCAACTCTTTAGGTTTTTCATGGAAAAGTGCATAGATATTTTGGACCTATATATTTATAGGAGCAGAATACAGATAAAACTAGTTATAAGTATGCTTAAATGTGCACTTAGGTATAAAAATGGCCTTTTAAAATTAGCATTACTTACTAATGTATACTTAAATGATCCTATTATCTGCTTGCTAATTTCATCAATGAGGTGACACACAGAGGCTCACTGTGGGAAATCTTTACAATATCTGTGAAGTTTTCTGAGTCAGAGACTCTTATTTTCTGCTCCATGGTGTGTGGTTGAGAACTACAATAACAATAATCTGGAGGTAATTACTGTCTCTAAATTACTTCTGTTGAGCTTCCTCTGGAACTTTATATACTAATTTTTCAAAAGGCAGTGCACAGAATCTCTTTGAAGGGGAGAAAAACCCAACTTTTGAGAAATTAAAAGATTTTTTGGTGTGGTTCTTTCTGATGAAATCAATAGGCTAGGCTTGTGACTAAGTTAGGAATGCTCTGTATGTAAAACACGTATCCAATTACTTTGTATGTGCAGAAAAGGGAGAATTCTGTATAAGGCTTGTAACGTTCCATTTGCTTGGGTAATGATCCTGGTTTATCTATTCAATGATCCTGGTTTATGTATTTCTTGCAACAAATACATCTGCAAAGCTCTACAAGTAAGTGCTAACAAATCTGTTTATAAATGTTTGAGCTTTCAAATAAGTGTTCCTGTATAAACAAGTAGGAGGAAATATTTCTCTAATAGAATAAGGCTACATAGAGCATTCACAAATTAGAGATAAGAGTCTTAGTAGTAATGTGAAGCTGGTATTTCCATTAAAAAGTAGATATCAGTTTTGAGTCTGTTCCTCATATGGCTAAACATGGAGCTCTTGAGAAATAATGAAGAAACCATTTATACTCCTCAACCCATGAAATGCTGTTAAAATGCAGATTAGGAATATCCTGGAGCAAAGGGATAGAATTTAATCAGATAATCAGTACTGTATTTAAGAAGAAATCTGAAAATTAGGTAAATGACTGCCCAATACTAATGTATGTGCTTGTGCTCCTCTAACATCATTATATTAGCATGCAGGCAAATGTTCACGTCCCTGAATATGTCACTTTATCCATTCATCACATACAGAAGAGATTTATTTTTAGCACTTTAAAGCCCATTCTGAGCAGGTAAGTTTTGGATACATCTGCATGTAACTTTCAGTTCTGATCGGAAGTGATCTTCCAGTGTGAATCTCCCAGACAATCAACCATTATTATGCTTTATTTGCACTTTGCGCAGCTATCTGAGAGAATAAGAAATGGATTCTTTTACGATGAAACTTGTCTGGAATGTGTGCTTCAAGGGTGCATCTATGGCACTTAAATTACTAATAGGTGCTTAGTATACAAGAACAAACTAGAGCTAGTCTAAAGTGAAACCGTGGAAATGTTTGGGAGGGGGGAAGCAATGGGTTTTTAAAATTAGCTGAAACAAATTATTCCTTTATTTCGTTAAGTCTTTCCAAAAGAACTGAAATAGTTTTCAGGGCAATTTATTCTTTAAATAGATAGAAAGATGCTTAGGCCAGAAGAGACTGTTATTATCATCAAGTCAGATATGCATAACACAAGTCAAAGAAATAGCCAAATCAGAATTAGAAATCACTTTTTTATGCTAAGAAAGAAGAGTTTAAATGAAGAAAGTTTGAATTTTATTTTTGGGACAAAATTTTGTTTTAGAATGTATATTTTCATGTCCATTCAGCTATATATCTCATTGTTCTTAATCACTTTTTAATTATCATATATATAACAACTTTTGGTATATAACCCTATTGCTTGAGATCCCCTATTAAGTTCTAGATAATCTTCATAGAAGCAAAATGAAGGCTAAAAACTGATGCAGAATAACATTGCATTCTGGTTAATTGATTCAGGCAGTATCTTACTATATCAAATGTAAAAAAAACCTTAAAATATTGCCAGAATTAAATTAGGAACAGTTGGCCTGCTTCTGCAAGCTGTTCCTCATTTAAGAAATCTCATGAGGCAATGAAAATCCTTGCACAAGAGTCTCCTGTGTTATTTACTATTAGTTTGGGATATCCAAAAAGAAAGACTGAATAGTAAAGAACTTCACTATAGGTACATTTCAGAGGGAGGAGTTTTTTTCGTGTACTAAAATGAGAAAGAAAGAAAGAAAGAAAGAAAAGGAGCATTGTTCCATAAGAGAGTTAATGAAAGGAAAATCAGTTCTAGTAGTGTTATAAAAGAAACTGAAGTGAGTAGCCAAATTCAATTGATTCCACTGAGACTTAGGAACCTAACTTTATGTCTCAAAGACTTCTGGATTTTCTGAAGGTTTTCTGAAGTTTACGCTGTAGTTACAAGCCAAAATATATTTATTAATAATTTCTATAATCACATAAATGAGCTTCTGCTATTTTTACTTCTTTAACAAGTAACTGTCTATTTAAGCACAAGAAAAATTAGATGTTTAACTTCTTAAAAAATACACATGGTGAGGCAGAGGAGACTACGAAACCATCAACTGATGTTTATTCTCCTACAATAGTGCTTTGCACTAGCAACAGTAAAATTCTTCAAGAAAAACACCAGTGAAGCTCTTGTTGATTTTACGGTGTTAGTAACCACAGGAAATGTGAGCTAGTGGGATAGTTTATCACAGGCTTGGGCCTGGTTAAACTTTGTTTGCCCTCAGATGTCTGCCCTGTAACTAAGCCGTTAATGGCGGGGCGGTTGCCAAGGTGCGGAGAACCTTCCTGAAGGTCGGGCTGCGTGCGCCAGGCACGGCGACAGCCAGTCGCCAGGCCCTGCAGGAATCTGAGCCAATCAGAACTAGGCTTTCTCTCCCCACCCCAATAAACGCCTGGGGGTCAGGGGTCAGGGTACTGTGGAGACCCAGAGGGTGGTTGCCAGTGGGCTACTGAAAGTGGTGGGGGGGGATGTCCCTTATTAACATTAAATGTATCTGTGGCTAATTCTGTATATACCTTCTTTTCACTGATCCTGTTCTCCGGGTTTGAGTGTCCCTGGGCTAGGGACAAGGGTTCTTTGCTTTATCCAGTTTTCACTCAGTGAAGCGTGATAACAGAGAAGGGAAGTGGTAAGAGGGAGGTTGCTACCTGCTGCCAACCTTGTTGTCCCCAAAACATTCAAGTGGAAACTAAAAATAAACTACAAGATCTGTGTAGCTTCTGATGTTCCAAAGATAGCATAAATAATTCCTTAGTGGAACAAAAACTAACACTCAACAAAAAGATGTGAAAGCACTGGTTTGCCATAGTCATAGCCCACTGGCAGAGTTCTGCAATTGCCTAACTATATATGTTGCTTCATCTTGGAGAATACCATTGTGTTGTATAGGAATTGCCTCAACAGCAATTCCCATCCTGTTTTATGTATTTAAATGTGTTGCTGACCTTGTCCATAGGCAAAGTTGTCATCCATATAATAGATGGAAATAGTAAGGTGAAAAAGGCCATTTCAAGAACCTGTAAATCAAGGTCATCAGCTGTTCTCATCACATGCCCCAGTGACCAAATGCCATTTAGCATTCTTATAGCTCAGCTATAAGTATAGAAAAATAAGTATAAGAAAAGTAAGTATAAGAGAAGTTCAGAATTTTTTTTTCTTTTACATTTTTTCCTGACAACCAACTAGAATTCTAAATATCAATTCAGTCGGGGGGGGGGGGGGAGGGGGGAACTAAACATAGTAAAAAGACTTACAAGAAGAGTACTAAGAATAAGCAGGAAATTTATTAGCAGAGCTTAGATGTCTGCAATTATCAGAGTTATAATATCTGATATTTTAAAAGTTAGGAAAATTATGTAGTGATACGCTAGTTATTGTATTATCTATGTATATTCCTTCATCCAACCTAGCAGCTGAAAAATATATATCACAGCTACTGTTTCCACAAAAAGTTACAATATTTTTCAGTAATAATAATAAAATATGAAAATTTATTATAAGCGCAGGATGGGTGTCCTTCTCCTGAGATTAGTCCAGATTTGTCATATTTAGCATAAATGTAAAGCTTGGGGCTTAAGCTTTACAGATCTGAATTTGTAATATCTAATCTAATATTTTTCTGACGCAATTATGTAAAGGCAGAGGAGTGGGAAAAATAACACTTTGTCCGCAGGTACAAAATATCTGTTGCATTTAGCTGAAAGTCATATTTAGTGGTAGCTACTGCCTGTCATAAGGAAAGTCCAGTGTTTCAAAGGGTTAATCTTTGTGGGAATAAGAGGATAATGTGCTTTGTAACTTCCAGTATTTGCTTCTGTTATATAATAATTGGATCCATACATTCTTCCTATACATGAGTGCACATAGCAGAGGAAGCAATCAAGAGGAATTAGACATCCATGCACTGCTGAAGAGCTATGATCTCACTGGGATCATGGATAAGGGGTGGGATAGATTGCCAGACTGGAGAGTTGCAGCGGATAGTTACAAGCTTCTTTGGAAGACAGTTTGGGAAGGTGAGGAGATGGGGCTCCTCTCTATAAAAAGAGACTGGCTAGAATGCCTGGGTCTTTCCCTTGGATAGGTGATTAATTGATAGAGGACTTGTGGATAAGGATCAGAGGAAAAACAGCACAGGTGATGTTATGGCATTTATCTGATAGAGACCTAAGTAAGAAAAAGTAGTACATGAAGCTTTTGCTGCACACCTGGAGGAAGCCTCTTAATTGCAGGTCCAGCAATTCATGTTGGGAGGGAGATATGGCTGGATATGGCTTCAGCATTCCAGAAAATGTTTGGAGTGTGTTGATGACAACTTCTTGGCATAGATGATTAATGAACAGACTAGGGGAGATGTTATGCTGAACTTAGCAATCACAAACAAGGGAAAATTAGTTGAGGATGTGAACAGTGACACAGTGTATTTTAAAATCCTGAAAGAAGTTACCACGGCAAATACCAGTCACAAATACCAAACTTGGGTATTTGGCCTTCTTCAAGAATTTACTTGGCAAGATCCCTTGAGAAATTGCCCTGGAGGCCAAAGAGACCCAGGAGAGCTGGTCGATCTTGAAGAACAAATTCCTCAAAGCACAAAAGCATCCCATCCTGATGTCCAGTCTAGTAAATATGGCAAAAGACCAGCAACAGGGAAAACAAAGAAAAAGGAAATACACAAAAAGTAGAAGCAAGGACAGGGCTACCCTGGAGAAATACAGAGGCATTGCCTAGGAATGCGGAAAAGCAGCTAATTGTCAGAGCTCCACTGAAGTTGAAACTAGCAATGAATGTGCAGGTCAACAAGATGGGCTTCTGTAAGTGTATCAGCTGGAAGAAAAAAAAATCTAAGGATAATGTGAAATACAGGCCCGTTACTGAATGGGGCAGTGAACCTTGTGTCAAAGGACATGAAAGAGGCAAAGGTACTCAGTGTTTTTTTGCCTCAGTTTTCACTGGCCAAGTCTGGCCTCTGACCTCCCAGTTTCCAAAGCCTGTTAGCAGGGTTTGTAATAGTAAAGCATTATAGAGGAAAATACTGTTAGGGAGAACTTTAACCAACCAAAGTGAGGCTGCTTTCTATCATCTTTGAAAAGTCAGAGCAAACAGGGAAGGTTCCTGAAGGCTGGAAAGAGGTTAACATCACACTCATCTTCAAAAAGAGCAAGAAGAAGGATCTGTGGAAATACAGGGTGGCAAACCTGACCTCGGGTAATAGGAAATTTATAGACCAAATCCTCCTGGAAGACATTTCTGACCATTTGAAGAGTGGACTGTGACTAGAAACAGCCAGAATGGATTTACCAAAGGTAAATCATGCTTGATCAACCTGATTGTTTTCTGCAATGAGATGGTTGGCTCAGTAGACAAAAGGAGCGCAGTGGATGCCATTCACCTTGACTTTAGCAAGGCCTTTCACATATTCTCCCACAGTCTTCTTAAAGCCAAAATCGATATGTCAGCGTGAGGGTAGTCAAACACCGGAACAGATTGCTCAGACAGTTTATGTTTTCTCTGTGCTTGGAGTTTTTTCAAAACTCAAGTGAACAAGACACACTTTGAGCAGGAAGCTGGGCTAAAGGACTTCCAAAGATCCTTTCCAACCTCTGTTATTCCGTATGTCTTTAAGAAAATATTAGGATATGGAGGGGGGAACAGATAACTTACTCTGTTATTTTTATTTTTACAGAAAAATACACTTTACCTAAGAACTGGAGGGGAGATACTTGTCAGTATAAAATTATTGCTAGGGGAAAATTATAGCTGTCTATAAAAATATTAATAAGAAGAAAAGATGCCAAAAAGAGCAAATTTTCCATTATATACCAAGATTAAGATTTTCTTCCACTTTTAATTCTTTCTAGGTTCAAAACAATAGTCAGAAGAGCTTTTTTATTATCTTTTGGGGGAAATATTCAAAAATTTTGATCCTTACAAGTATTTGGTCTTTGGGAAGCCTGGAACAGAATGCAAGACAGACATTTGCATATATCAGCTTCACCCTACAGAAAAATAAACAAGCCACAAAACAAGGAGATTAACATGTATGAGCTGCCCTTATTCCCTTTAAATGACTCTTTAACTAGCATTAAAAGCTCTCAAAAACTCCCTATTGAATCTTTACTTTTCATCATATGAGACTGTGGAATGATAAAAACAAGATCAAAACATACCTATAAAGTATAGTGGAAATAATATCACTATACAATTTTTTTTTTTTTTTTTTGTTTCTCAGTCACATTTGAATGACTTTTCTGATAGTGCACATATAATAACTGTGACCATCAAAGTATATAGAAATAAATGCAAATAAAAATTTGCCCAGAGAGGTTGTGCAGTCGCCATCTTTACAGGTTCTTAAGACCCAAGTAGATAAAACGTGAGCAACCTGGCCTGACCTCACAGCTACTACTTTGACCATGTTGTTGGGCTAGAAATATCCTGAGGTCTCTTCCAACTTGAATTATCTTTATTATCCTATGATCTTATTCAGACAACAGCATTTATCCTATACAAAATTCAACAGAACTGTTCTCAGATTTTCATACTATCAAAATTTACAATTTTTAGCCCTTTTTAAAATCCTCAGAAAAAGAAAACTAATAAATGTATATTAGAAATCTCTATCTCTGTCTGAGTCTGTCTGTCTGTCTGTCTCTCTCTGTATAGTTCCACACAACTAAAATTCTGTTAAACAATTAGAATATTACTTTTAATCAGATAAAGTATTAGACGTTCATTCTTTTCACTTCACCAATCTGACTTTCAAAAACTGAAATTAAATATAAAATGCATTTATTATACGTAGTGAATGAAACACATGCCTAACTAAATGAAAAGGCAACATTGTTTACTATATTTCTCTTGAAATATTTAGGTAAGGGAAAGGTGACTTTAACAACACTGTTATTTCCTCCAATAAAATGTTTTTTTACTCTTTTTCTCTTTCTTTCCCTTATAAGAATATAAAGACATACTTTCTACAGCACAGTATTAATTAATATGATTTTCCTTTGATCCTATCTAATTTGTATTTATATATAAAAATAAAAAAATATAAAAATTATAACTAAATTCAGTTTGCATCATATTCAGATATATTGAATTCCATTTTCCATTTCAAACTAGCTTTTCTATAATCATACTAGTTACCGTTCTTTATTATAAAAACTGAGACACTTAAATCTCTATACTTTGCTGGCTAAAGTCTTATGGAACAGTGCTAAAAATTTGCAGCTACCAAAATATCATAGCATGAATAAAATGTACTCAAAATATTGTCAAACAACCTTTACATTTTATTTAGATTTTTTTTTCTCTTTCAGATATCATATAACTACCATGTGGCATCTCAATGGCTAGCACAAGTCTCAAGAAATGGAAAAAAAGAGACCAGTCAATGTGAGTATTATTCTACAATGTGATAAATTATATTGAGAAATATTGAATAGTTGTAGTTACCAGAGTGTCAGAGTACTATGAATTTTCTTGCTCTATTTTATGAAGCATTAAACTGTTCAAGATAACTGTTGCTTCTAGATGTCATCTATAAATCAAGTCAGGCCAGTGGCAGCAAAGTGATGGATATCCACCCATCTAAGGGATTTGATCATAAGACACAAACTAAAATAGTGACAAGGCAGAGATAAATGTTTGTGTTCAGATTAACATCCCAAGGTCAGAGTGCCTAAGCATATCAATGAGAAATTTCAACCAACACTCTAAGAATATTAATCTAGAAAGGTATCATTACAAACGAGAGAAGAAATTGAATTTTAATGAAGTTGTCTATTTTGATTGTCTAAGAAAATATTTATGGTAAACTAATCACACAGTGATTGGATTTTGTTCTTGCATAGGGCCTGTTCCTTGAAAATATCAGCCTTACCCTGGGTTTTAATGGTAAATTTATTTTCATTTATTTAATTTTACAAGGATGTTAATAAAACATTAAAGGAAAAAATGTAGTGAAAATTCTTTATTTCTTAAATAGAAAAATAGATCAAAACAAAATGCTGACATGGAAGTCATGCACTACTAATTCTAAGATGACTTTGTGTTTATACAAAATCTTGTTAAGGTTGTACAAGATGGTTATTTAACGCTTACATTTGTAGGCGTTAATAACAGGCAATAGTGGGAAGATATTTCAAGAACATAGCAATTAATTAAGACAAATAAAAAATCATCAGCTCCCAAAAGCAGCCTGGTTATTTTCTGTACCTACAGTATATGCTATTTTGTTGAGGTATCTAAGGTATTGAAAATATCACTTTCAACCTAAAAAAAACCCCAGAAAACTGGGACAGTGTAACTAGGGCTTACTTCTGATATTAGATTTTCAGTGTGTGTATGAGTGTAGTAGCTGTTTTAACAAGATACTCAGCAATGCATGCTTGTCTATCTGAGATGAGGGTCAAGCCCATAGGGCACATTCTTCTGTTTTCCTTTTTTTTGTCTCTTTCTTTCAGTGGAGTGCTCTTCCAATTTGTTTCTGTGTATTCTGTAAGTTGCAGAAGCAGGGGAAAAAAATCTGAAGTCATGAGTAATTCACTCAGTCTATAATAACTCTTTAAGAAAATCAATTCTGTGAACTGCACTATACTGGATCATTTAAACCCTCTATAGTCATAACTGAAATTTACTGGATTAATAAGCTTTGGGTCTTGATACTTCTTTAGAAGTGAATTGAAGTACGATTTTTTAAGCTTTCCAAAAAAGAATAATAAATCATTCTGTTTAAGTAATAGATGACAAAATTATTTTTGACATGTAAGTACTTACAGGGATGTATAAATTTCTATGCATAAACATACACACACATATATACCTCCCTTCCTTCCAGGTGCATCATTCATTAAATTATATAGCATTAAACATTTCTAAAATACTCATTTCTGTTCTGCTTTTACAAATTTTCAATGAAGATTAAAAAATGGTTCATTTATTGATGTTATCCTGTCATTGCTAGTGCTTTTTATAGACAGCAACTGTTCTGTTCCAGTTTTTGGTGTTTTAGATGAGTTCGGGTTTATCTATGATGCATGTATATAAACATACAAAAAAACCCAAAACTTTACAATATATTAGCCTATTATAGTTAGTGCAGATCAGTGATTAAAATATAATAAAAGTGTATTTTGAAATAGATGAACAATCTATTGTTCAATAGATTAACAACAATAGATGAACAACAGGAAAAATATTAATTTATTAAAACTACTTCTAATTAAGTAAGCAGACTTTCTCAGTTACACCCACTATATTCTGGATATCACAAAGAAAAAAGAAACAGCTACTGCTACAGAAACCAGTTCAGTTTCAAGTAGCATTTCCTAAGCTTTTTCTTATCTATGTAAGACAAAAAAATCCAAATTTATTCAGAAAACTGATCTGTGCAGATCTCACACTGAGAAAACTGAAAAACAAAAACAAAAACTGAACAGCTCCTTAATCATGAGTCTTTATTACAACAAAGAGGAGGGACATATGGATAAGCAAAATTAATCTGAAAATATTCTAACTCCTTCCTGTTTTAACAGTGCAAAAGAAAACAAAAAAAGAAAAGATGCTTTAAACTGCAGGTTAATTTAGCCCTACATCCTTAGAGAGCTTAAGCTGCTGTAGAGAAAATCTGTAGAAACCTCTGCAGACCAATTTTGATGCATTAAATCAATGCAAGAAGAATCAAAAAAAATAATTATTAGTCACTAAGTGTGAAAAATATATGCAGAAAAAATGTTAACATGATTGCCATCTTCATATCTTCCATTTCATTGTCATTCTGAAAGTATTTCTGAATGTTCGGGAAATGCAAAAGAACATGCTGTTCAAAGTTAGGAGGAGGGGAAGTCGGTAGGAAAAGTGTTTCTAAAAAAAGAACTGGCATAACTTTGTCTGCAGGGAGATCAATGAAATAATGCACTGTATTTAAATGCTTCATCTAAGAATAAGAGAACAGTATTAATTATAGCCCTTAGCCCTTTTCATGGCAATCCTTTGGTAATTATAGTTCAAGAGAAAGAACAGAAGTAATTTAAAGATGTATTTCTTTATAAGATATCCAATTTTATTTTTTCTTAGAAAAGAATACATTTCAAAGGAGGACTTTTTTCTTAAAGTTAGATGTATCTTATTTGCAAAGATGTAATGAAATAATAAACTGTGGAGAGATTTCATTAATAATTGTTATTATATTAGCAACTGCATCCACAGTGGTAAACTTGCTCATTGATAGCATGCTGAATAACATAAACTTCAAAGGTGCCTGCTGAAGACCTTAAAGTTATTGCTTATGAACTTAAATTTGAATAATTGCAACAGTCTTTTTTTTTCCCTCCCTTTACTACACAAAATAGTATCTTACAATATCAACTTAAATAACAATGCAGAAACTAAGATTCTTTTGGGGAGTACATAGTGGCATACCAAAGAAGATAGTGAGGTCTTACAAGCAAAATGGAAGAGAGAAAGAATGTGATTGAAGTTTGAAAATTTATCTGAATTAACAAGAGTTTCCAATTTTGGGTAGTGTGTAGAGCGCAGCCAACAGAGGCAGCGAACAGACGCAGCAGTTTGTGCAGCAGTTCGTGCAGAAGGGCGCCAGAAGGCAAAGAAGGCACCTCTCCATTTTGCACAGTGGTCTGTCCTTCCCCAGGGCATGGTCATGACATGCCGCAGAGCACATTCCCCAGTGGCTGCTGGAGGTGCTGCATCAGCTGTGTCTGAGGCTTCAACCCAGACAGACCCTCTGACAGCAGATGCAGCTCCGCAGGTGTCAGGCTGCAGGGAGTGCCTGGGGCCTCTCTGTGAGGCCTGGGCTGACAGTCAGCTCTCCTGCAGAGGGTGTGCTGTGGTTGACCAGTTGTATCGCCAGGTAAAGGAGTTATGGGAGGAAGTCAGTAGGCTGTGCAGCATCTGAGAAGATGAGCAGGAGATAGGCAGGGTATTCTCGGAGACTGTGCGGCTCCAGGAGTCCCCACCCTCCACTGCAGTGGAGTTGTCGGAGGGCTCTGTGCCGTGCGTGACAGTTCATCGTAACACTGTTGAAGAGGGCTGGAAACTGGTCACTTCTCGTGGAAGGAGAAAGGCTCTTGCTCCTCCTCAAGGTTTGCCTTTGAGGAACAAGTTTAGTGCCCTGCAAGCTGAGGAGGAGCTGGGCATGGCTCCAAGGGAGGCAACTGGCCTGACAGGCCCTGTGCCATGTGGGAACCCCCGGAAGAAGCGGCGAGCGATTGTTGTGGGTGACTCCCTGCTGCAGGGGACAGAGGCACCTACCTGCCGACCTGACCTCTTGTCTAGAGAGGTCTGCTGCCTGCCAGGGGCTCGAATAAGAGCTGTCATGGAAAGACTGGCAAGGCTTGTCCATGCATTAGACTACTACCCTCTGCTGCTCTTCCATGTGGGCACTAACGACACGAAAGGCAAATTGGGAACCATCAAACAGGACTCCAGAGCTCTGGGAATGGTGGCCAAGGGTCTGGGAGCCCAGGTCGTTTTCTCCTCAATTTGCCTGTGAAGGGGGGGGATGGGAGGAGGAGTAGATGGATTTCCCAAGTTAACAGCTGGCTGCGCCGCTGGTGCTGGCAGCAGGGCTTTGGTTTCTATGACCATGGGACCCTGCTTGAAGATCAACAGCTGATGGGGAGAGATGGGATCCACCTTACCAAGCGGGGCACGCGTGTCTTTGCCAACAGGTTGGCCAGCCTGGTAAGGAGGGCCTTAAACTAGGCAAGATGGGGGAAGGGGAGTGGTATAGAGACAGGGGAGTCAGTAAAACACCGCTCAAGTCAGGAGGCCTCCAGCGGGTGCCTGCAGCCAGGGGAGACAGCATGGAACATGGCTATGGAGGATCCTCTTGCACCTCTCCTGGGAAGCTTACATGCTCGACTGGCTCTCTGAGATGCCTGCACACCAATGCGCGCAGCATGGGGAATAAGCAGGAAGAGTTAGAGATGTGTGTGCGGTCGCAGGGCCATGATCTCACTGCAGTTACAGGGACATGGTGGGAGAGCTCACATGACTGGAATGCTGTCATGGACGGCTATGTGCTTGTTAGGAAAGAGAGGCCAGGAAGGCGAGGGGGTGGAGTTGCCACCACCTTCATGGGAGGGAGCAACTAGAATGTGTGGAGCTCTGCCTCGCGGTGGATGAAGAGCAAGTGGAGAGCCTATGGGTAAGGGTTAAAGGGCAGGCTGAAACGGGCGACGCTGTTGTGGGGGTTTACTCCAGGCCACCTGATCAGGAGGAAGTCGTCGATGAGGCCTTCTACCGACAGCTGGAAGTAGCCTCACGATCACAGGCCCTGGTTCTCCTGGGACACTTCCACCACCCTGACATCTGCTGGCAAGAGAGCACAGCTAGGCGCAAACAGTCAAAGAGGTTCCTGCAGAGCACTGAGGATAACTTGTCGCTACAGGTGGTGGCGACGCCAACGAGGAGAGGTGCGCCTCTGGACCTTGTGCTAACAAAGCAAGAAGGTCTGGCTGGAGATGTGAAGGCTGGGGGCAGCCTTGGCTGCAGTGACCGTGAGATGGTGGAGTTCAGGATCCTGCGAGGAGGGAGCAGGGCAATGAGTAGGATCGCAACCCTGGACTTCAGGAGAGCAGACTTTGGCCTCTTCAGGGACCTCCTTGGAGGAGTGCCATGGGTGCAGGCCCTAGCAGCAAGAGGGGGCCCAAGCAAGCTGGTTAATATTCAAGCATCACCTCCTCCAGGCTCAAGATCGGTGCATCCCTCTGAGTAAGAAGTGGAGCAAAGCGGGCAGGAGACCTGCGTGGATGAGCAAGGAACTCCTGGCAAAACTCCAACAGGAGAAGGACGTCTACCGAATGTGGAAAAGGGGACGGGCCACTTGGGAGGACTACAGGGACGTTGTCAGAGCGTGCAGGGAAGCGGCAAGGAAGGCTAAGGCCCCTTTGGAATTCAATCTGGCAAGGGATGTCAAGGGCAACAAGAAGGGCTTCTTCAAATACCTCAGTAGCAAAAGGAAGCCGAGGGAAAACGTGGGCCCGCTGCTGAATGGGGCGGGTGCCCTGGTGACAAAGGATAGGGAGGAGGCAGAGTTATTGAATGCCGCCTTTGCTTCCGTCTTCACTGCTGCGGCCAGTGCTCAGGAATTCCAGGCCCTGGGGACAAGCGAGGAGGGCTGGAGAAAGGAAGACTCTCCCTTGGTGGAGGAGGATCAGGTTAGAGATCTTTTGTCCAAGCTTGACATCCACAAATCCATGGGCCCCGACGGGATGCACCCGCGAGTGCTGAGGGAGCTGGCGGATGTTATTGCTAGGCCACTCTCCATCATCTTGGAAAGGTCCTGGAGACCGGGAGAAGTGCCTGAGGCCTGGAAGAAAGCCAGTGTCCCGCCAGTCTTCCAAAAGGGCAAGAAGGAGGAGTCAGGGAAACTGCAGGCCTGCCAGCCTCACCTCCATCCCTGGGAAAGGTGATGCAACAACTCCTCCTGGAGGTCCTCACTAAGCATGTGGAGGAGAAGAAGGTGGCGAGGAGTAGTCAGCATGGATTCAGCAGAGGGAAATCATGCTTGACCAACCTGATAGCCTTCTGTGATGGGATGAGTGGCTGGGTAGAGGAGGGCCGAGCAGTGGGTGTTGTCTGCCTGGCGTTCAGCAAGGCTTTGGACACTGTCTCCCATCACCTGCTCTGAGGTAAGCTCAGAACGTGAGGGGCTGGATGAGTGGAGAGTGAGGTGGATTGAGAAGTGGCTGGATGGCCGAGCTCAGAGGGTTGTGGTCAGTGGTGGCGCGGAGTCCAGTTGGAGGCCTGTGGCTAGCGGTGTCCCGCAGGGGTCAGTGCTGGGTCCAGTCTTGTTCAATGTATTCATCGATGACCTGGAGGAAGGGACAGAGTGCCCCCTCAGCAAGTTTGCCGGTGATACGAAAGTGGGGGGAGAGGCTGGCACACCAGAAGACTGTGCTGCCATTCCGAGGGACCTGGAGAGGCTGGAGAGCTGGGCGGAGAGGAACCTTGTGAAGTTCAAGAAAGGCAAGTGCAGGGTCCTGCCCCTGGGCAGGAATAACCCCATGCAGCAGTCCAGGCTGGGGGCTGACCTGCTGGAAAGCAGCTCTGCCGAGAAGGCCCCGGGAGCGCTGGTGGACACCAAGTTGAGCAGGAGGCAGCAATGTGGCCTTGTGGCCAGGCAGGCCAAGGGTATCGTGGGGTGCCTTGGGCAGAGTGTTGGCAGCAGGTGGAGGGAGGTGGTGCTGCCGCCCTCCTCAGCCCTGGGGAGGCCTCACCTGGAGTGCTGTGTCCAATTGTGGGCTCCGCAGGACAAGAGAGACATGGAGCTCCTGGGGAGAGTGCAGCGGAGGGCTGTAAGGATGCTGAGGGGACTTGAGCATGTCTCCTGTGAAGAAAGGCTGAGGGAGCCGGACCTGTTGAGCCTGGAGAGGAGAAGACTGAGAGGCGATCTCATCAATGCGTACAAGTATCTGAAGGGAGGGTGTCGAGAGGATGAGGCCAGTCTCTTCTCCGTGGTGCCCAGTGACAGGACAAGAGGCAATGGGCAGGAGCTGCAGCACAGGAAGTTCCACCTGAATGCGAGGAGAAACTTCTTTGCTGTGAGGGTGACAGAGCATTGGACCAGGTTGCCCAGAGAGGTGGTGGAGTCTCCTTCGCTGGAGATATTGAAAACCCGCCTGGACGCGATCCTGGGCAATATGCTGTAGAGGACCCTGCTTGAGCAGGGGGGTTGGACTAGATGATCTCCAGAGGTCCCTTCCAACCTAAACCATTCTGTGATTCTGTGATTCGGTGATCATCATGCAACTCTGCAAATGGTGTTCTTTAAAAAGATAAATGATTCTTCAAACAATTAAGCCTCATCAGGCACCTTACTTACATAAAAAATCTCTTTGACTTCTGTTTAAGACCAGAGATATTTAGCTCACTGAATTCTGTAACTTAATTATTAAGTAAAAATATTGTAATTTAGAATAGTACAGCCCGATACTCTGGTAATGTTTTATTTTTAGGCAATTGTTTAGAATTATTTCTTTATTTGGAATTCAAGCAGCATTACATGGAGCAGAGAATACCAAAACCAGTCTTTTGGAGGAAGTAAATGAGATAGAAAGTAGCCAGCAGGAGATGGTTTCCTGATACAGCCAGTTTTTATAGTAATTATAAGGTAAAATCCTTCTTAAGAAGAAATCAAATGCAATGTAGTAACCCCATTAGTTGTGTAACGTAAGATACAACTGTAGGCCTTCGTAATCAACTGTGAGAAATAAATTTTTCCAGAAGATTATTCACACTGCTTCTGTTGTCCCACTCTTTTAATGACATTAGACCTTTAATTTCTGCTTGGGGCATGATCTTCTTTCAAAATAAAAGATTAATATTCTCCTCCCCATTCAATCAGAGTTGACTCTTAGCCTTTCATATAAACTTGTAGTTAAAGACTTTTCCTGGCTTCCTAAGTCCTAATTTTGTCAGTCAGAAAAAAACTTAGAACTTAGGCTAATATCTACTTTGTATGAACTTTAATCACTAGGCTGTTATAATTATGCAGAATGTTGAATTAACATATTTAATGTATATGTTTGCAGGTTCTCTTTGGATATGCCAGGATTAGATGGCATGTCAATATTCATTTTAGTTTTCTTTTGGGAACATACACGTTTACGTTCGGCTTGAATTGAATATGGACTGTCTAGATACATCCTGCGCTATCTTAGTATTGAAGTTTGACAGATGTATTTACATTTCCTGTTACTAGGTTTATGATTTGATATTTAAAAATAGCAATAATTAAAAAAGAAAAAGCCTCAGTTTGGGGGAGAACATTTTTTCTTGTTTTCATTTTTTTACTTTTTTCCCCCCTTCAGGCAGAAGATGAAATAAATAAGAATTAGAAGAAGAATGGGTAAATAATCTTTCACGCTTTTATTCTTCTCTCAGTGAAAAGGATATTTTAAACATACTTCATTACCATTTGTAAATAAATATTTTTATCTGAGAAGAAATTTTTATTTGGATTTTTTTAATAAATATTTTAATAAATCCACATTCCTTTCTTATTAATTGTTTTTATTATCTCTGGCTTCTGAATATATGCTTCCAGTTATACTATGTGCCAGAAAAAGGTATTTTTCAGTGGTGAATGGAAGAAAGTTTTCTATCTCACAACAATTTCTGAAGATTTTGAAAATTTTCTTTTCAGAGGTCCTGAATAAGGATGACAAAGGACTCTTGAAAATGTTCAAAATATGATGATGGTGATAACATTGTGATGACAAATATTGCAATGAATCAGTTAAAGTTTGAGATGTACTTTTTTAAACTGTTCCATTTTGATGAAAATATATTTTAATAATTTTATCTTCTAGGAAATAGAATTTCAAAACTATTTTTCAACAAAAACATATCGCTTTTAATTTAAGAATAGTCAAATGTTCTTTTTTAGTAGTTATAAAACTCAAGTTTCACCTTTTTTGAGTTAGGAGGTGCAGAAAAGAAGGACTGAAATTTGACCAAAACTACCATTTTCCTGTTAGTTTCTGAAAGTTTCTGAAACATTTTGTTTCATGTAGATAGATTTTCCAGCCAAAAATTTTTCAATAGTACTTACAGCACTTAGAACATTAGTATTTATTGGTATTGGCCATTTGTATTTATTAATGAAATCTTATCTAAAAGATAGGTTTTTTTGTTTTGTTTTGTTTTGTTTTTTTCAATAGCTTTCATAGCACCACAGAGTATGGGATGAAGATAAATCGCTAAATGAATTGTTTTATTTTACCTTAATCTGTAAGATGTTCTGGGACTTCTTACAGACAACGTCTCCCTTTCCCCTTATAACTGAAGTAAATCCAAATTCAAAGTCAAATTCAAAAAAAAAAAAAAAAACAGATTTTAGGCATGATAGAATGTTATCCATAATCTTATTACTAACCCCATTTACCAGTGAACTGAAATACCATTTTATCTCTTTGTGAGATTGCGTTCAGTTTGCCCACCTGTAGCTGATAAAGCCCTTGAGCAGTCTGTTCTTTCTGACAAGCTATCTCTATTTGGAACAAATACATTAAAAACATGTCTGACATTATATTTTGACTGATAATAAAAAGTTTACAGTATGCAAGTGAATTGTAAAGGGGAGGGATTTTATGAAGAAAATTATGCTTTCAGTGATATGGTTGCAGTGTGAAAAAGACTGAAAATGACAGGAAGAACAAGGATAGATTAGAAACAGAAAAGAAAAAAAACCTAAAGACTAGGCAGGAGTTTATTTTAATTATCCAATGTTTCGCTGTAAGTTGCTGTTTTAAGGGCAGCAACTAAGGAAGAAGAAACTGCCAAAATGTTCTAGTTTTACCAATCTCTACATTTTTCATAGATTTTTCTTAGGTTTTTCATAAATCTTTTATCTGGAGATCCTGGCCCGGGTACAAATTGATTGTGAAGGGCATGTAAAAATCAGAAGATAAGCATATTTATTTTTACATTTGTTTCGTGTTCAAAATTGATAAAAGGAATATGCAATTTTCTCACCTTTTTTGTTTCTCAATATTTATGTGGAACAGTATGTTAAACACTTCTTTTTGAACTAAAGGCATTCTGCAACTGAAAAGAAAATACTGTATTCAGAAAACTAACAATAATGGTTTATAAATAACCTCAATCTTATTTTAATTTTAGTTGTTCAGTGATTCTTTAATATTTGGAAAGGCTATGAGTAAACAAGGTTATCTCAGTAAAACAAGCAAGCAAGCAAATAAAACCTTTTTTGTTGAAAATGTCATCACATTGGAACCAGCATAATGAGTTTATATGAGTTTGTTTGTTATTTCCATCCCCAAGATGTTTCCTCTCATTTCCAAGCAGTCCTGAAACATCACAGATAGCAGTAGCATACATTAAAACTTTTGCCAAGTGCCAGAGACATGGCTCAACATACTGTAGGAGCGTACTGTGAAAGTCTGCTGGTTTTGAGCACGAATTTCCAGTTTTGCTAAGTTTTACTGAGTATCTAGTATGTCACAGAGTAAAGACAGCTGCCAATTTAGAAAGGCAATATAGTTAAAAAGGACTAGTCTTTTTCTATGTTGATGAAATTGTGGCTTCCATGGTTCGAGATCTGTATGTTCTTGGTACCTACTCCCTGGATATTATTTTTATCAAGGAGCTGAGTTGCTTAAGTTGATGTTTATGTGTATTTATTTACTTATTTTCTGGGCAGGGTCATAAACTAGTTATTGTTTAAACTAGTTATTAAACTAGTTATAAACTAGTTATTGTCAAGTTATTAATTACTTTTCTCTGCTGCAGATTGTTTGGACTGTAGGATTGGCTGCTTGGTTCTAACTCTGTATTGCATTTAATTTTACATGCTGGTGGTGAGTAAATAAAATCTTAACACAGAAACACACTCTTCTACCTGAAAGCACTGCTAAGTAAGTGAGACTTTGACTACATCTGCCGAGCTCTAACAGACTAGTGCTTAATTCTGTATGAGCTATAAAAACAAAGAAACAAAATCAAACCTTTCTTACACAACTATTGCTAACTGCACATTTTTGTAACATACTTGAGGTGGAAGAAAGTCCTGTGGCCAATGCTAATTGCCCTTATGTATGGAGACAGTCAAAGAAACCGTCTTGGGGCTACATTACTAGTGAGGCCACTGATAATTTATCCCCAAAAATCTAATTATAGAAAGTAATAAATAGTGAAAGCAATAGTCTCTTGAGGGTTGGAGAAAAGTACCCACTCACATTCCTGGAAATCTGACACCGTGTAGAAGGCTGATTTTGAGGTGGTACTGCTATACATGACAACTGAGACCCCAGCCAGGATGCAGTCGGAGTGTATGTCCTGTTCCTCTGGGTTCATGATCTAAAGTGGGCCAAAAGGGCAAGGCCCTTGACTAAGGTCAATGTGAAGTATATCTGTGTCATAAAATAGAAATCTTAATCTAGAAATTGTTACCACCTGCTATAGCCATCCTGCTTTGTAAATAATTTTTAGAGTATACGTCATTGGGGTGGTTCTGTTCGTGCAGCCACTGCACCCTTAATGCCCTGTAACAAGCATTTTCATGGTACCTTCTCTCCTTTTATTCTAAATAACTGTTACAAAATAATATATATTCAATCCAGGTTTGAATGGTTTGGAATATAATTTTTGTGCTCTCTTATCCCCCCAAACTTATGGAAGAAGGGGACTTCCCTAGAATACTTGAGTCAGAAGGATTTTCCAAGAACTGAGAGGCTCATTTCTTGGAAGCATGAATACACTCTGAAGATTCAGCTCCCATCCAGTCCTGCATGTGCGGTTGAGAAGTTGTGACTGCTAGCACCATGGTAATTTTATTCGCTTTTTAACCTTCACTCATGTATTTTATCTTTCTATCATATCTTGATTGGCATGAAGGTTATAGAACTATGAGGCCAGAGCTACCATTTTTGTGTTGAACAATTGAGAATCTTCGTGTTTCTCCGATAGAAATAATATGCAATGAAGGATGACAAACAGTGACCAACATTTACGTAAGGAGGATGACATGTGAAACAGTACACAAATCATACGTTCTGAAAGCAAAGATATTTTTGAAATACCTGATGCTACTTTTTACCTTGCGAAACAGCTATTCAGGAAACAAACAAACAAACAGACAAACAAAGATATAACAAAAATGATATTTCAGGGATAAAAAGTAATAGAAATAAGAACTTAGAATTCTCAGAAATCTTCTTCCTGCACCTTTTTGAAGAATGGATTTGCTTTCCCTCTTTTAAAGTCTGTTCTTAAAGTAGTCTTGCCTAACTAACTACTGAACATGAAAGAAGATTTGTATTTCACGATCATGAGGTTCAGTTCCAGGTTTCAAAGAGGATACAAAAGAGTTTCAAATTACTTTAGAATATTTTGAAGTAAAAAAAATGTATAAGTACTTAAGCAAATGGTTTTGCATATGAAACTTTGGCTGGGTAGGTTTCTCCCCTTTAAATGCTGTGTTAACTCATTTTAGCTTACAATAGGAAGATATTTAGACAACTCCTTTCAGTTTCACATTCTCTTTTAGATACTTTCCACCCACCTCCATTAGGAAATAAACTACCAACTTTTGGAAACATTTATTTTGAAACAGAAAAAATGTTTATTATTTTCTGCATCTCTGTTTTACAAACATCATAATTAGTGTTTTCATTTTTTAGACAAATTGTATTTTTAATTTATTGAAGAATTCTTAAATTATTTTAATTGAAATTATGCATCAGGCAGTTCTGCTACTGACATTGTTCAAGGTGTCTTCACACAGAGAGGCTGCAGATGAATACATGGTGGTTTTGGCAGGAGAGGACAAAGACATCTGAGCATGCAAAGAGCTGACAGATTCATGCCCCAGAGCTGGCGGAAGGCAAGAAGGGCTCCCAGATGAAGCAGGCTACAGGTGCAAATGCTGCCACGGGATGGAAGTTTCAGGCATTTTTTCCTTGTCTGCTTTATGCCCACAAGGAGAAATAAGATGACAAAGAATCAAAAAGTGTTCTTCTTCATGTGATTAGGGAGTACACATTTATTGCATTTTTTTCTTTAACTAAAAAGCAGTAGGTCAGGAAGGGAAGAAGGGGAAAGAGGAGGGTGAAAGCTGCAATCTCATAAGGCAGTAGCAGTAGCAGGGGCCGGTTTGCTCTACCTCACCTTCCTTCTCAAAAACCTTCTTCATGTGTGGATGGAAAATCCAGAGATTGCCAGATATCTCTTCAGCTGATGTATTGCATAAAGTTTAAACCACGTTTTACCGAGATTACTGGGCATATCCCAAATGCCGGATTCCTGGCATGCAGTAGTCTGGCTATTGGATGTATCAGTGCCCCAGCAGCAGTGGCTGTAGCAGCTCAGCAGCATCTGTGCCAGCAGGTTCATCAGCAGTGGTAAGGCTGATACTGGGACTGTGGTGCTGCAGCGGCAATCATAGTGGTGATCTTCCTCACTTTCCCTTTGGAGAGGGAAAGAGTACCAAGCGCAGGAGATCTTTTCTTATAGTAAGTACAGTCCACTCACTCCTGCTTGAAATATGTAGTAAGAACTGGGCAGGGTCAGTCCTTCTTCCCCTGTTGCCTAATCTTAGAGACAAGATAGCAGAGAAAGAGACCCTTGGCTTGAATAAGTACAGCTGTCCATTTTTCCTTTTTTATACTTGTGCCCTTTTTTTTTTTTTTCCTAAGTAAAGCTCTTGCTTTATGGATAACCAGTTGAAAGGCAATTCTGTTTATGAGTACTGGATGATTAACTCTATCTTTCCCATGCAAATAATTCCATCTGGCTTCAAAGGCTGTCTTGCATTCTTTCTTTGGTTTTAACATGTATTTGAAAGCACATTTTTGCAGGTTGTAGTATATGTGCTGAAGCATGTCAGCACAGTTGTTATATACTTGTATAGTTCCAGTACAGTTTTATCACATATATAGCGTCTTTTTCTTTCCTATTACTTCATCTTTGACCCAATTTTCATTGCTACTTAATTTCCTCCCTGACTTCAATTTACTTGACAGAGTAAAATTTCAAGATTCTTTAAGAGTTGAAAAATATTTAGTTCTTTTTAGTTTCACAGATATAATTACAAGGTAGTTTACAAATAAGCGTAATTTTGATGTAGAGTAGCTGCCTGTTTTTTTTTTTTTTTTTTCCAAGTATCCCAAAGGATGAAAGTAGACTTTTATCTTTAAAAGTGAATTTAGAAATCTAATGAAGGTATTTTTAATATCTTAGCTTTTGCCATAAGGTTTGCTATATAATCATGCAAATTGTCTGTTTCTGCATGTGGCAAACGTATTGTATATTTCCCCTCTTAGATAATGTGTTCTCCGACTTCAAAGAATCCTGAAATAATTGGACTTCTGTTACATGTAGGAAACTGGGGATAAAATTAATTGAAATTGATGTTAATTGTATTTTTTTCTTAATTGCTGCAAATGTGGGTCAACATTACCATGGGCTTCATATAGCTTTTAATAGAATTGTGAATTCTAAGATATTTTTGGATTTGCTTCAAGCATAAAGTTCTTCAGAAAATTAAATGATAGAATCTCATAGCTGATGCCTTCCCAGTGAGAGCAGATTTAGAGTGGCCTTTTACAAGTGAACATGCAGTTTGGGAGTGCACAAGGCTTGTATGGCTCAGTGTCTTCTAATGCCGGAATCCAAATGGTTCTCCAACAAACTTACATAGCTTCAGAAGGGGAATAGTGTTATATATTAAGAAGCAGGAGGCTCAGTTCAGTTGCTTAGGTAAAGATGTCTAGTGCCATTTCCTTAAGGTGTTCTGTGAGATCTGCAATTGCTGGTGTAGAAGGTCGGGAATCAGTCTTAAGTCTTATGTCACATCTGTCAGCTTTGTCTGGAAGTTTCCATTGCCGCAGGGCATGTGAAATGGCATTAACCATCCATGTCTAATGGAGATGAGAAGTTGCAAAGGAGATTTCAGTTACTCCACATAATCTGGGCAAATGTTCATGCAATATACAAAACATAAATTAGACGTTCTCAATAACTGTTTCTTAGAACAATTAACCAGAGATGTACAAGAAAAGAACTAATTCTTTATCTATTTTCTAGCTATGCACTAAACCAAGATATATTAGGATAAAAGCATATTATATAATAATAGCCGCAGTCTATTCAGAAATAAAATCCTCAAAGGAAAAGAAGAATACCTGTGAGATCCACAACAGCCCTTTAGCTTAGTAGAGAAAACTACTGAAAAATAGGATGGCTACTTTAAATTAAAATAAAGAAAAGCATCTAAAAGAATAATATATTTGATTATGGCATGGAGATTTTTCAATGATATTTTTTAATTAGAGTGATATACATTTACAGACCAATCAAGGACTGATTGAAAAGGACTGTATAAATGAATAGAAAAAAAAAAAAAATCAGTGGAAAAAAAAAAGCCCTCAAAGGTTAAATATGAAAGAAAACTAGCTATTTAAAAGTGAGATACATTTCAAAAACAAAAAGCTATGTTCAAATGAAGAAGGGAGTAATTTTGGCAATGCAATGCTGTAATACAATGTATGCATTATTACCTCATTTATACTTTACATATGTACCTCGATACAACAGTTTTCAAAAGATTTGAGAAAGGTCTTGTTTCTCAAAACTCATGATAAATTAATCATATTAAGAAGCAAGAAACTTCTCTAAGATTCTTTTTCTGCTGAAAATGACCACATTGCAGAAGGAATTAAAAAGGGTAGGGGGGGAGCATTGCAATACAGTGTTAAAATAATTTCCTTATGAAATTGTGGAACTACTATTTAATATGTAAATTATCACTTAAATTGGCTTAAGTATCAGAAGTAGAAGAAAACACTAAATATAGTAGTATTTTTAAAGGATTCCAGGGCTGATGTAAGGAAATACAGACAGATAAATCTGACTAATAGAAACTGCAGTAAAGAATATGTGTTGTACACATATGGATACATACAATAGAGTGAAAAAAGACAACAGGACTTTAGTTGAAAAGTGGTACATCTCACAAATTTATTAGAGCTTCTTAGTGGGCTTAAAACAGGTTTCAACAAAATCTTTTGGAAAAAAAAATCTTTTTGTGTCAAGTAAGAGGGAAGGTTCCTTTATGGTTTGATAACTGGCTTAGAAAAGAGAAACAGGTGGTAGGAGTAGAAAGGAGATTTATTCAAAGCAAAGGATTGTCATTAATGTCACACTGATTTCTGTGGGCATTTTAGCTCTACAGTATATTTATGTAAATGGAAGTGAGATGTGAGATGTTAAGCTTTGCTTCCCACAGTACTATTCAGGGTGGTCTATATTAATGCTGACTGAGAAGAATTACTGAAGGATCATGTGGTAGAAAGACCCTGGGTAATAAAATAGCAGACTAAATCTAATTCTGGTAAATGCAAAGTAAGACACGTAAAAGAAAAATATAGCGCCTGGAACTTCAGGATGGTGAGCACTACCTCAATTCCTGGGAAAGTGATCAGGCAAATTATCCTAGTAGCCATTTCCAAACGTGTTTAGGACAAGAAGGTAAATGGAAGTACGTCACACTGATTTATGAAGGGAAAATCATGCCTGACCAGCCTGAGAGCCTTCTGTGATTAAATGATTAGCTCATGGATAAGTGGAGATCAGTGGATGTTATTAACCATCTCCCATAACATCCTCATAGACAAACTGTTGAATTACAGACTAGAAAAGTAAACAATGAGGTGGGCTGAAAACTGGCTGAACTGCTGGGCTTAAAGGGTTGTGAATAATAGCACAAAGTCCAGCTGGAGGCCAGTTACAGTTGATGTGCCCTAGTGATCAATAACGGGGCCAAGACGATTTAACATCTTCATTAATGCTATGGACGATAGGACAGTGCACCCTCAGGAAGTTTGCTGATGACACGAAACTGGGAGGAATGGTTGATACGACAGAGGACTGTGCAGCTATTCAGAGGGTCTTTGGCAGGCTGGAGAAATGGGCAGAGAGGAACCTCATGAAATTCAATAAAGGGAAGCACACAGTCCTGCACCTAGGGAATAACTTCATGCACCAGTGCAGGCTGGGGGCTGATCTACTAGAAAACGGCTCTGCGGAGAAGGACCTGGGAGTCCTGATGGACAACAAGTCGAACATGAGGCAGCAGTGCGCTCTTGAATCAAATAAGGCCAATGGTATCCTGAGCTATATTTAGAAGAGTGTTGTCATCATGTTGAGGGAAGTGATCCTTCCTCTGTAATCAGCCCTGGTGAGGCCACAACTGTGCTGGGTCCAGGTCTGGGCTCCCCAGTACAAGAAAGATGTGGACAAAAGAAGTGAAGCCAGTGAAGGGCACAAAGATGATTATAGGATTGGAGCATCTCTTGTTTGAGGAGAGGCCAAGAGAGCTGGGGCAGTTTAGCATACAGAAGAGACGGCTTAGAGGGATCTTATCAATGGTTATAAATATCTCATGGGAGGGTTTAAAACGGATGGGGCCAGACTCTTCTTAGTGGTGCCCAGTAACAGGATAACTGATTATCTGTTTAAGTATAAGAATTTTTTCTTTATTTTAGTTTGAAGGTGGTCTGACGTGGGAAGATAGATGGGAATTGTTATTAATCTAATTATAATCTTAACAATATAATCAAAATTAGACTTATATTATTAGTCTATTTGTGGTAATACTCTTATAGTCCAAATTAATAGAGGAAAAACCCATCAATAATACCCTAAAATTGTTATACTAGAAAATTTACTGATATCTACCCATTATTGTTGGTGTTATCCTCACTCCTCTATTTTCCTGTACGTCCAAAGGCTGGTCATATCTTTCTTAAGCAGAGACATGTCATAGTCGATTGTCAGCATCCCAAGTTTTTTATTGGAGGAGTTTCTTGTTCAGGGGATGTTTGATGTTCGTTTAATGTTTAAAAGTTGCACTGTAGCCTCTTTCAGCTTCAGGTCCCTCAAAGGCTATTCTCTGTTATGCTATTCCTTGTTATACCTGGATTTCTCACACTTTTACTATGTATGGTATTTCCAAAGCTTCAGCTATAACAGGTTAGGGGCAATAGTCACTCAACCACTAGGTAACTGTTACAAATATCTCAGTTTAGCTAAGGCCAAGACATACCCTGACAAGCCATGAGCCCCTGTACTGTCCTTCAAATACACAGCCTGTGGATTTTTATTATTAATGGCAAAAATCATATTTACTGGATTACAGAGCTCTCCCGGTTCTGTACGCTCTTTCTTACATTCAGTATTGGCACAGCTGGAGCCTGAATCCTAGGCTCTAAATATGTTTCATCTGCTGAGGTGAGGAATGTCTTATTTATACAAAGTCTATTATACATAACGAAGATTTTAGATTTGATTTCTCTTTTATATTTTATACAGATGGCTATTGCCAGTTAAAGAATCAGATCCTCCTACCTTCCAAAAAATTATAAAGTTTGCTATTGGGGAGAGGAAAGAGAAAGGATTAAAGAACAACTGTGTATGCCAGGCATCCAACTGTGAAACGCTCTGTAGAGTTAACATTACATAAAATAATCCTATTCTAATAAGTTGCTTTATGTTCGTGCTTTGTAGAAGAAAGTATTGGAGAGATAAATGGGTATATATATTCCTTTTTTTATGTAGCTTTTTAAAATACAAAGTGATCACATCACATTCCTACACTGCACAGTAAGTGATCTCAGATAAGATGAAAAAAGGACTTGCCAACATTATGTTAGAAAAAATTGAATCTTCCTTACATTCTGACTCCAGACATTCCCAGGCACCGAGATAGCCAAAGTAAAAGGCAATGGGAAACCTTGATCTCAGAGGACTATAGAGAACAACACAGAAACGGGGAGTCATATGGTTACCCCAGCAGGTCTACTATGGTGAGCATTGGTCAGTAGGAACTAGTAAAAGCTGACACAGAGTAGGATAACATTTTTCACTCTTTTAATCTGTTTTCTATTGTAACGCAGATACCCTTTCACTTAGCTTGATTTCTTATGGAGGCTTAATAGATCCTAGCTGTTAAACAGTAATCATGTGCTGACTGCTAGCAGAAGTGAGTAAGCCATTAGACTTAGCAGTAGCACTTAAAAACAGCGTTTTAAAAATATTTCAATCATTATATCTTATGATAGCTCAACTGAAGAATAATTAATTTCCTTTCCTAAAACTTGTTGGGAAACTGAAACATCTACTTTCCCTTGAATTCATTTTTGTATTTGTAGATATTTGTGATGTTGTAGATATGTGGTTGTTGCTGTAGACTCTTCATGTACCTATCTGCAGCAGCAGTTTATCTGATTAAGCAGTTTATGATTTGAGAAAAGCAAATAGAAACACCTAATTCGCAACACCTACTCTTTAGCAGGTTTAGCATTTTTTCTCTCACCTATTTTCTGTATTTGAAGTTTACATTTTAATTGAATTTTGAGTATCTCCGAGGAGATAAAATCAGTAGTAAATCAGATTTTCCCTTGTTCCAACTTGTGTCCATTGCCTCTCATTCTATTGCTATACACCTCAGAGAAGAGTCTGGGAGCATTCTCTCTATATCCTCCTGTTAGGTACTTGAAGACAGCAGTAAGATCTCCATTTAGTTATCTCTTCCTAAGACTGAACACAGTTCTCAGCTTCTGCTCAGATAGTGCAGTGAGCTGTCTCAAACAGGACAATGGATCAAGAACAGAGAGTGATGAGCCTTGGCATGGACCATAGATGAAAAAGTAACCGTAGAAGAAAACCTGAAACTGCAGGAAAGGTACACTGTAATATCATTGTGGACTGATCTGATTGGTGGCCTGTACCAAAATCTGCTTACAAAGACCCACAGCAGTAAAGACTAGAGGAGAGCACTGTTACACAGATATCTACACTGCGTAGAAGTAGAGCGCCAAGGTGGAGCAGTTACACGTCGGTGGCAAGCTGCTGGCCAGAGCCCAACACTGAGACTAGTCAGAGCAAGTGTTGCTTTTCCCAGGACTAGACTGTGTAAGTTACTGGACTGGAAACTGTGGTGGGTGTCTGCTGATGGTATGGGTATGTGAGGGAGAAGATTTTCCCTGACAACCTATCCATTTCTTGTTCCCCTTGATAAATTGAATTTAGCAGTGTCACTTTTCCCCCAAAAGTGACACATGTCCTGTGCTTCAACCCCCTAATTATCTTTCTAGTGCTCCACTGGACTCAATTCTAACATGTTAATGTCTTCCTTGTACTGCAGGACAAGAGTACTGCAGTACACAGATATCCAGTGGAGGGGAAGAGTACCTTCCTGGACCTGCTGGCTGCAGTCGTGCTAATGCAGGCCTCCGTGTGGTTGGCCTCCTCTGCTGCAAGGGCTCACTGCTGACTCATATTCAGCTTCTTGTCCAGCAGACCCCCATGTCTTTCCTGCAGATTTGCTTTCTAGTCAGCTGGAGCACAGCCTATATTGTTGCTTTGTGATTATTCTGCCCAGAGGCAGGACTTCACATTTACCTTTGCTGAATTTAATGAGATTCCTGTCAGGCTATTCCTCAAGCCTGTTGAGGTCTCTCTGAAGTATTTCCATCGTATCAGCCACTCTTCACAGTTTATTATTATCTGTGAACTTGCTGAGGGTTTCTGTCCCACCATCTAGGTCTTTAGAAATGACATTAAACAGGCAAGAGAGCTTATTTTCTCTTGCTGGAAGGCTATCAGATTGATTAGGCATGATTTGGTCTTAGTACCTCTGTACCGGCTGCTCCCAATCACCTGTCCTTCGTATGCCTAGATATGGCTTACAGGAGGATTCACTCTGTATTTTTTTATTGGGAACTGTTATCAGACTAGTGGGTCTGTAGTTCTCGAGAGTCTCCTGCTTACCCTTCTTAAAAATGAGCATTACCTTTATCTTTCTCAATAGCTGTCTCATTCCTACTTACAGTGATATGAAAGAAAAATAGTGAATAACTTGTAGTGAATAACTATGGAGTAGGTTCCGTTTAATATCTTGTACCCAACAATGAACCTGGTTTATAGGAACAAAAATAATTTTACTTCTCTAAGATTGCTTATTTCACCATGTTGCCTTTCATTTTCAAAAACAATAATACCTTCAAGCTTCTGTCATGCTTTTGTATTTTCTCTCATTATCACCAGATAAGACTACTATGTTTTTGCAAAGTCCTATGACTTCTGCACTACATATGGGGAGGGATCTCTGCCCCCAGCTCTTATTTTTTGCCAGCATTGGTTTCAGGTTTTTTTTTAACTCCATGCTATCAAGTAATCAACATTATCTCTGCTCACACTGCCATCAGAGAGACCATAACAACCTTCAGATTGTTCCAGGACGCTATCATATTCCTGACAGAAGAGATTTACAATAAAGCACAGTCAGCAAAGACAGTGATCAGAATCATTCTCACTCTATATTGATGAAAATACAAAGTCAGCTGAACACAGTTAAAATGTTATCAGTTGTTTCAGAACTTCTCCTCAGGTGACAGCAGAATCGGTAGATTTGAGCGCTGAAGTATAAATCCTTGAATATGTATTGGTATATCTGAAATATTGTTAACCTTTACTTGACTAGCTAATGCTTGGCAGTGACTGTCCAACAGTGCGTATAGCACTGTGTTTAATTATAATTATAAATTTCAATGATGCTATGCATCTTCCAAAAAAAAAAAAAAAAAGACGATGAGCAGGTAAAATGTATACAGATCTAAGATCTAAGAAATGCAAAATAAAGGATTAGTAAGGATTACTGTGAGCCTGACCCCATATTAGCTTTACATTGCCAATCACGTAAGGATAGCTCTTAATTCAGAACAAATATATAACATTAATGAAGTCCAGCACTCATTAATCCTATTAGAAAGAAGTGGTTTAGTTAACACTTTGAGATTTTCTGTTTCTTTTAAATCCTTAGTAATCTTCAATATTCATTTCTCTATGTAATATCAAGCCCCAAATTATGTGTATAGACATATGTCTATATATCTATGAGTTTACCTGACTGTGAAAAGTATTTGGGAGTTCTCATCAGTTTAGAGCCTGAACAGAATGTTTCCAAAGCATACTTTTTAATAAAAATTTCAGAAGTTTTACTGCTTTTTAAAAATTATTAAAGCTGGGGGAGTGTGGAATAAAATAAGTAATCTATTTTGAAATAATAGTTTTTGAATATGCAGCATGTTGGGGTAGGGACTGATAATATTTTTAGTGGGATTCTTGATTTCCAAGTTAGTCCCTTCTGCCTTCATCAAGCTGGTAATGCAGACAATGTCTCTGTCACCTGTATCAAATGTATGATCTAAGCTTTCCATTCTCTTCTTCTGTTTTAGGGCTTAATTTACTCTTATCAAGCTTTATGTATTGGAAGAGGGTGAGGGAAGGAAGAAAAGCAGAAAAACTAGAAAGAGGTCCAATAACCGGGACTATCCTAGCATCCATCCTGTGCAGATGAGAGAAAATTTAGTGTTAATGTGAAGGTTTTCTACTTTCAGTCCTTAAGAGAGCTAAACAATTGTACTACTCCTTTGGACGTAGGCCTAGGGCCTGCAGAAGGGTAGGATGGATAAGTGCTGTTTCTTCTTTATCAACTTGAAAATGTTGAAAAGTGTATTATTTTCCAGTGTTCAGTAACTCAGAAGTGGACTAATGTAATTCTTTCCCTCCAGAATTAGGAGTAGCAAAACAGAATTAAACTTAATTACAAAAAAAAAAAAAAAAATCCTTTAGACTGTGAGTGTTCAAGTATCAAAAAAATACATGATCCTGTGGAAACATGAGATTACAACAAAGGTCATTTTTCTTCTGAATTATTTAAGTATGTAATAATAATAGTTTGACTCAAAGAAGAGAAAACATATTCTACTTCATTAAATGCTGAAAAGGTCCCACACAGCTCAGGCCAGCTTTGATTGCTGTCTATGGATATCTGCATAGGTGAAAATTTAGAATTTGTCTTGTCTAACTTATTTCATTTTTCCTAATATTTATTCTCCCTAACATTCACAATAAGGGCTAGAAGAGTATCTTTCTATTTTATTGTTAGATTAATATGGAGTAAGCTCTGTGAGTCAAAAATTTAAAAGGTGATGATGTTGCTTTGAGATTTTCAGAGTGATAGGAAGATGAGTTTTTTGACAATAAAAAAAGGGAACTCTACTAATTATAAAAATATACAAGTGAAAATTATAATGGTATTTTGATCCTATTTTTCAGATGAATTTAAGCACCAAATTGAAACAGTAGCATGTGATATCTGAAACAGTTACAGTTTTACCACTGACCTATATTTGCTGTCACCATTCAATATTTTCATTTTACACATGAAATGCAAAATATGGAAATTGTTTATTGTGATCATAATGATGATAAATATTTAATATATGAACCAATTAAGTAACTCGAAATCTCTAATTTAAGGAGCTATACTAGCTGAGGAGAGCAAAAGGAACAGTATAAACCTTAATATAAGTTTGTTGTTGGGATAGACAGTTTTTATTTATGCTGAGAATCAACCTGGTCTCAAACTTTCATTTTCTACTACAGGAAATGTAGCAGAAATTAAATGCTATTGTAGCACATCTGAAGTATCACCTCCTAATAATTACTGTCAGGAAAGCTAGTAACTGATTCAGGTTGGGATTTATTTTCAACCTATTTTTAGCTATCTAAAAGTTAGACTTCAGAGTCTGAAGTAGGTTCACGTTGTAGTCAATTAAAAGAAAATAAGCATCTCAGAAGGAAATTAAGTTAGATTAGAATATTTGGAAATATTATTTCTCTCCTTTGACCATACTGAAAGCTTAGGATAACTTACATGGCACCTGGTAGAGATCTAAACTTAAATGAAGTTACTGTGTCTCAAACTGCATGTCAGTATATTTCAAAGGCTCTTCTCCATGAAATTCAACCGACTTTAAAGATCATTTAAATGAATAAAATTTATCTAGTCTTTACTACTTAATTGTTCATGTCAGTGCTAATAAATTAAACATATCCAGGACCATTTTCCGACACTGGAGCCATCTGCCATAGCAAGGTTTGTGTCCATAGTATTAAACTGTGTTACTCTCCAAAAGAGTGTACCCACGACAGCCCTGCTGGGATTGGACTCTGGCCTGTGCAGCAGTGCAGAATGCCAGCTGGTCCAAAACAAGCTGTGTCCAGGATTGTTCTCACAACTTAACTGGATAAATAATCAATCCCAGAGCCCGGAACACTCCTTGGCACTATTTAATTTATGAAATCATTAACACCCTGTTGTCTGTCAATAGCTATGCTGTACTGAAAAAACGTAAAATACAAAATTAATTCTACGGTAAGAGGTTACCTTATTTGCAAGTATTACTGTTGTTTTGCCTATGAAATTACTACATTCTACCTTAAGTTAAAAGAACAACCATATCTGTTAGCAAGACTAGCACCAACAAACTGATTTCTTAATATACCTTTCAACAACGTTCAGAATCTTAGAAGGATCATTAAAGCGTTCTTTAGAATATATTCATTCAATACTTCAGATTTCTACACAATGGAAACATTGTATTCCTTTTCATGCTCTATTCTGAAATTTTAAATCATAAAGAAAACAGAATTTTAAAATGGACCTTTCTGTTCTGTTCTTTTTTTTCTTTTTTTTTTCTTCTATAAAATACATATATAACCCATACATTGTATATGTTAGGATCACCTTAAATTATCATTTTAAAATATTGTTTTAATGCTATGCAGAGCTAATTTTAAGGGCAACAAATAGAAAAATGTACGTCTCTGGCAGGTAAAAGGGACTCCTGGATAAATTAGAGAGTATCCATGTTCCCATTTGCCCATAAAAAAGCAGCTAACATTAGGCTCTGCTTACAATCCCTATGAATCAATCATTATGTCTGCTACTAGAAAGCAATAACTGAGTGCTAAATATACAAGTAACCCATCACTTTGCAAATTTGTATTTGACTGTCGTTAGGTCCAGATGATGTCTTAAAGACTTTAAAAGAACATCTGAACATTCAACCAGCAAGCGAATTTTAGGGAAATCGTTTTGTTGCCAAAACATCGGTATGCTTAACAGCTTACTTTTATTTCAGCTGAAGACACATTTCTTGCTGAGATGTTTTGGTATTTTTCCATGGAAATTTTCATTTGAGCTTTATCAAGTTATAATGCCCCGGAAAGGGCCCCTGAGTAGGTTAGTGTAAAACAACTGGAAAGAGCAATCTCTGGGGTTTGTGTTAGGACCACTCTGCTGCAGCAAGACACTTTGGGCAAAACTCTGACAATAAGGATAATAGCTTATTCTGCAAAGGCAGTTGTCAAAATCAGAGGGATTGCTTCTGAAATTCAATTACAAACATCAGAACTGGGTCTTTTTAATGTTTTCATGCTTTAACAATAATAGCTGCCAACATCAAATATCTTCAATAAATGCTCTTATTTAGTAAATTCTTTGCTCTAGTATATTTTAGTACAGACATCAGGCCAAATTATTCTCCAAATGATAGAATTTCAGAATGTAGCTCATAGCTAATTTGTACAAGATGCAGTTCTGGGTAGGAAACAGAATGTATTACGAGTTACTTTATATTCTTTATAAGAATATAGTAGAATAGTGTACTAAGTTTTTCAAAATTTACTGAACAAAAGATACTTTCATCATTAAATCTATCCCATTTGTTTGATCTTCATTCCACCGTTCTCCTGCGTCATCATGCCTTTCACTTATTTTCTTATCCAAGGGCAAGTTCTCTTAGTTTCATTTAACTTTATGAGATATTCAGCAAGTAGAAATAGTTGCTTTTGGATGCCCAAATACTCATAAATAGTAATGAAGGTAGTAAGAAGAAAAGGAGTTTAGTTAATCTATTTGTGCATGTGTGTTTAATTTTACTTTGTTTTCCACTACATATTTCTATTATCTGAAATAGGAAGGGTCACTTGAAAGATGCTTCAAAAGCACAGCATTTGATTCACCATAGCGAATTTATTTCTAAAGTAGAATTTTCTTTCTGTAAGAAGTAGAAGCAGGAAACTGGAAAAAAAAAAAAACCACATTAAAATAAAATAGTAAAAGTCACTTATCAACAGCCACCTAAGCGAACTGTGACATGCAAAGAAATGCTGCTCTTTGCCTATTTAGATTCTACACTGAAATTACTAAGTGTTTTCATAGGTCGAAATGAAAGCAGACAAAAGTGTGTGCATGCTAGCCCTGCAAAATTTCATAGGCTTCAGTGTAGACAAGAAAAGCAGAGTAAAAGCGTTTTAAGAATGCTAATGATGTAATCAAGCAATGAGTTCAAACTGAAGCCAGTGCTATTGCATCCTCACTGGTGCTGTTACCAGAATTCAGATTGTACAGTTGTATTTCCTATCACTTTTTCTTTTTTCTATCTTTTTCCACTACACATGCATGCAAACACATACTACATTTCTTAGATCTCTGAGGCCTGATATGTTTGTGTACTGTAGCTAAAATAAATCAAAGATAACTGGAATAAAACTTTTCTGTTAGTGAACAGTTGGAGTTTTGAAAGACAAAAAGACTTTAAACATCCTACTCTTTGCTATAAGAATGTAATTGAACTATAATAGCTGAAACAAACAAACAAAAAGACATGTATATGGATACAGATATAGTTATATTTAAGTTGCAAAACCAGAAACATTAAGAAATGACTTTTTTTTTTTTTTTTTACTTGCAGGGATAGCACAAAAGCAGAGCAAGGAACAGATACAGGTCCACACTGTGAGCCACAAATCTTTGTTAGCCTACAATATAATAACATTGCAGAAAGGGCTGCCTGTAAAAGCTGTTTTAAAATTCTAGCAAGGTTGATACTCAATTAATGGCAAACCCTGCATGAACTATGGCAACAAGGATATTCCATTTTGTGAACAAGAATCAATTATTAAAAGAGAAATCTATGTAAGAAACATTGTAAAAGGTTCTTGCTGTACTCTTTTCATCAGACTTCAAAGGGACTTTTCTCAAATGCATTAAGAATATACTATAATTCAAAGGTTGCATTTAAGTTGTGATACTAGCTACAAGAAGCAAGAGAACTAAGTCTGCACACTGCCAAAAGAGCAGCTTTTGTTTCTTCTGAAGAGAAGGATAATTTCAGCAACAGGATTTTTCCACAGGCTTTTAAATTTCAAAAGGAAAAGAACATATCCTATCTTTTCCAGAACTATGAAGAAAGACAAATAAATCGTTATAATCTGGTTCAAATAAGAGACTGATTAAACCAGTGTGAATTTAGCAAAGATTAAAGGTTGAATAGAGAATAACATGGAGCAAGGAGGGAGACGTTTCTGCACTAGGCATGGTTTAATAATGGAATACCATGGCATATTCTAGTGTCCATAGCTCAAGATGAAAGTTGGTTAACTTTAGAAGATTAAAAGAAGACCACAATTACTATTTTTGTGTCTAAAAGCATTCTGGATTGTTTGAAACACCAGATATTCAATCAATTCAATTGAACAAAGTTAGGGTGTAATTTGATCATTGTATGTAGAGAATGGACACTTTGTATTAGACCACACTTTAGAAGAAAAGAGTATAAGACAACATCTACTGAGAGGATGAATTAATAACAGAATTAATCAGTATTATGGTGGATTTTCTATTACTGACATATCTGAGACAAGATTTCTAAAAAAGTGTTTTAATTGAATTAGAAATGAGCAAAGAGAAGCCTTATGCGTTTTCTTGTACAGAAGGTAAGACTGTATTTTGATGGTAGTTCTTAAACTATAATACTCATCAAAAAGCAGAGCATCTTTACAATACAATAGAACATCTTTTTTTTTTTTTTTTCATTTATTGTTTTTCTCTGGAGAATAGAGAAACATATGTGAGAAAGAGACCTATGTGATTTAATTTATATGTCTTTAAGACAGCTGAGGTGAGGTAATACAATAATTACTAGTAGCGTAATCTTTCTTAGGAGTCTGGACCTGTTTTATAATCTTTCAGCAATTCAAAGAATTTCTTTTACCCATATGAGTTCCCTATCCCAGGGAAGGTTCATACTGAATTGGTAAAGAGTTTTCTGAACTCTCTCTGAAGCATCCTCTCAGTCTTGTCTCCATTTGTGACTGATCAATAAACCCCTGCAATGGAAGAAGGCTCAGAGGACATGGGCAAGGGTGAGATTGCATGCAGCTCAGGGAAGAATATAGGGAGTCACTGACCACAGCTCTTGCACAGAAAGCTGAGTTTATCTCAGCCCAAAGGGGACTGACCGGAGGGGGGCCTTCGCTTTAGATAAACAGCTATGTCAGTGGACTGGATCAACTGGTGGTGTAAATGTTTCTTCCTGGGTTTATGAAATTTCTAAAGTTGAAGAAGATGATAAAGAAGTTTGCATTGAATTTATTTACTTTATATGTGGAAATACCCTGGAGGCATTACTGTAAGCAGTGACCAGCAAAAGAAAGTTTTAAAGTATGTACCACAAAGAAGATACAGCAACAGCACAAAACAGGAAAAAAAAAAAAAAAAAAACCTCTAACAACAGTTTTTATAACTTTCAATAAAGGTGGTATGGAAGTATATTTCAAAAGTAGTTTTAATAATAAATAAATAAATAAATAAATCTACTCAGAATTTAAACTAAAGTTACTATATTCCGTGCTCCAGAGTCAACAACACAATGAGTCACAAATGGATTTGGGAAAAAAAAAAGGAGAACAGATGTCAAGAAACATTTGATCATGCAGAAACTCATAAACATGTGGAATGGCCTATGAAGCAGGAGATTGTAGAGGCCAAAACACTGGAGCCGTTGCAACAATTAGATGGTGTCCTAGGAGAAACGCAGTGCTAAAAAGGAATGAATTTGTTGGGTTGAGTGATCTTTAGTCATTTCACCAATATTTCTATCTTTTATGATTTTTCCTCCCTTGGTTATATAGGACAATGCTTTTCTTTCCATCTGTTATAAATTGCTCAGGGTATTGCACAGTAAATTAAGAGTTTAAAAGTTCATCTAGAAAAGTTCATTACAGGGCTTTTGTATTAGAAAAGAGCAAGAAAAAAAGATTCCCAGCAAAAGAGAGCTTCTTAAAGTTAATTTATACTGAAAATTATGTTTTGTATACTATGCAAATGGTATATTTGATCTTTCTATATAGGAAAATAAAATGAAGCAATATGAAAAAGAAATGGCATTTCTGTTTAATCCACCCATCTCTGCTGATCTGTGTGTTGATATATATTTATCCATGACAACAGGAACCACCTTGATTGTCTTACTCATTTATGCTAGTCCTGGAGAAGTTAATGAGATGATTCATGTAATTAACATAAGTAGAGTTTGGCGTCTGTGTGAGCTATATTAATGGTGTTTGGAATGCCTAACAAGTGCTCAATTGTAATTCATAGTTCATAATCCTTACTACTCTGTTAGTCCTCAGTGCCTTGCTAAAATATTAATACTGTATTCCATCTGCATTTAAAAATTTTAATAAGTAAAAATTAAGCCAATTTTAAGGACAAATTAAAGTTAAAAAACTAAAATATATTTTATGAAAAATATACTCTTTTAAATTAGATATTGAAAAAGATAAGTATTTGTTGTTTAAAACATGGAAAATTGCAGAAAATTCATTGCATTTTATTTTATTTCATCAAGCATATTAGTTCCTATTCCATTTTTACTTTCAGTTCTAAAATGACAGATATTAAAGGAAGAACACTCTTTACAGCTAGTTAAGGCTTATCGTGTATTGTTTAACCACAAATTCATTCTTAACTCTATAGAAATATTTCAGTAAATTCTTTCAATTACATAAATACTTGTTAGTTTCTTTTCAACCTATTAATTAATAGTCAATTCATTCAATTTCTCATTCATACACATTCAGTATTTACTCTTAATGACTTAAACTATTTTTGTTGCTTCTTCTTGTTTTGATATACACATCCCTATGATGGGTTACTTTCTACTAAGCAATAGTATGGCTCCACATCTTTGGAGGTTAATTTTTGGATTAAAAAGGAAATCAATGAACTGCAGCTGGAATATAAGTCAAATGTAATTTATCTCGTTCACGCTTATATACTAGTCTCAAAATTCGGAGATGAATAAATATGCAGAGCATTTTTCATTTTTCTGGCTATCTATCTCAGCCAATGCTATTGTTTTTTCAAAGAAAACCTTGAAAAATTTGACCTAGTAGGGAAAAAAATGATCAAACTCCCTTTTTCAGTTCTTCCTCTCTCCTTAATCTACACAACTGATCTAGAAAAAAAAAGTATGGAATGAGATCTATCAACGTTCCTTTGCAAGCTAAGTAAAGTGCCTAAGTAAGCTGGACCTAAGCTGTGCAGTGTATGCAAATTAAGCTTGTTTAGCATGAGGTTTGACAAGCACCAGATGAGGCATGAGGGAGGGACAGAAAAAGGGACAGCATCAGCAGTAGAGAAGTAATGAAGAAGAGACTCGGAGAGGAACAGAACTGTCCCTTTTGTTGTCACTGAATTTAGTAGTCTTGGTGGAACTCTCAAACACAGATTAAAGAGGGCAACTGAATAAGTTCAGGTCTTCCACACTGCCTAATTGATTCAGACCATTTCAGTTAATTCTTTCCAAGATAATGACCGGGCACGGCGTGAAACATAGTTTCCTTCAGTTACTTCTTGTAAAAGAAAACATGATGTGACTGAGGAAAGATTGACTCCTTCATCTCTGCACAGTCCTCTAACATTATACCAGAAAACTTTGCTCCTTCAGATACCCTCACATGGTCTGAAGTCATGCCCTCAGATGTGCAACGTATACCCTCTGTTGCCTTCTACAGAAGCACCATTCCAAGAGCATGAAGCAGAATCCTAACATTTCAGCCTTTGCAGCCTGGAAAGCTTATAAACAGTTATGCCTGGGTATCCAGTTATGAACTGAAATGAGACTTGGACCAGGATCAAGGTACTGTGGATGCATTCAATTGGCTCTCTACCTAGTCTGGACTTGAGTCAATCCATATGACCAATTTATGAACATAGGGATTAGCCTCTGGCTTTATGATATTTGCTAATATGAAATAAAACCATAATATAGCATAGCATAACTATAACCTCAAACTTTATCTCACTAATCAAGGTAGGAACTTTAACCTCAATTTGCATAACTCAGGTAAAACCAGAGTCATCAGGGTAAGGCTGTGGACTACATTTATCTTCTTTTCTCTTCCTAGAAAATTTCTATTTTATATTAATGATTAAATAGTAACGGCCTGTAAGAAGCATAGGTTCATATGCCCAAGAGAAGAAATGTAAATATCAAAGAAAAATTTCTGAATAGTGATTCTTTTTTGTGGACACAACAACCATCGCTTGTCATCTCCTTTCACAGGACTGTTTCATTTAAAGTAAGTGTGAATTCAACTTCTAAATCATACAGGTAGCTTATGAAAAAGTGTAACATCAAACAAGCTGCTTGAGCCCAATATAATGATTAACCTTGTTGTAGCTACTTATATGCTTGAAAGTTATACTGAAAACAACATCAGAAAATAGAAATGACAAACAGTTCCGTTACAAGCAGAAGAGGATCTTTTATTCTTGTTTGATCATTGCTGACAGCATGAGCTATAAGGAAAATAAGAACTGTGTTGTAGAAAGAGTTTTTTATTCTTGTTTCATTTTTCATTGACTAGTTTAAAATATATTTCCTTCTGACCAAAATTTTCATCTAGATTTGATAAACACTTCTTTTTTGTTTAACTAACTAACTAAGTTCACCTAGCCCTTCTCTGCACAGGTCCATCACAGGTTATCAGTTGTATCATCTGCACCAATGTAGTTGGTCAATATCAAGGAGTTTCTCTCTCAGCAAGAATGAAAGACAATTAAGAACAATGGCACTGAATGAATTCACTAAGAAACTGTAAAATAGGGCAGATGTCTGTACTGGAGAAAGTAGCACATGCTACTACTGACACAGCTATTGACAATTATAAAAGAAGTAGCAGAAACCAGTGAGTCCAGCTACCTTCTAGTGACTTCTCACTGTTTATAATTAAGGTGTGGATACCCTTGTTGCCCATTGTGGTCGTTAAAAATTTGCATTGATTCAACCAGTGACTGCATACATTTATAGGGGGGGAAAAAACCTTTGACATCCATTAAAAATAAAAATATAACCTCAGGCTCAGGAATTTGCAAATTGCTGGAGGCTGGCAAAATAGTCTGGTAAAAAAAATCACTGTATTTTGGTCCTATTACTATGCTCCTTCATAGTAATCCCTTTTTTGCTACTGTTGAAGACAGAATGCTGGACTGATGGGCCTCTGGCCTGACATGTTGCATAGCACAGTCATTTTAATGTTCTTATGCTGTTGCCTTTTATTTATTTATTTATTCATTTATTTTAAGCAGCTATGCTCTCTGTCTGACCAGGAAGTTTTCTGGCAGTGTGTACCTGTGTATTCTGAATACATCAGGTTTAGACTAAAGCTACAGATACATGTTCAATGAGAAGATAAGAATGCCTTTTTCTTGGAGATTTTCAGGTTATCAGCTTAGCTTTCTCCTTAGAAAACCTCTTGTGTGTTATATTAGTTACCTACATTAATTTGTAAAATTTTAATTGACTTTAATCTCAAAAAGGTAGATACAACATTACTGCAATCAGTGACACCATTCTATGTGAGGTACACTTAAACGGTATATGCTAGTATGACGATAGACTGAAGAAAAGTAATTTTCTATTTTTTTAAGCATTTCCTTTATATCCTTATTTTTATTATCTTATCTGCTATAGATACATTACTCCTGCATTCCTTAATGTTTGTGATACATACCTTAAATAGAAGAGAAACACTCAGTTTTAATCTTTAGATTTAAAAAAATCAAACCCTACATCTCAAATTTTGATAAAGAATTTTTAAATTTAATTTTATCTGTCTAAAGTTAATAAATATACTTAATAAATGCCTTTATTTTAAGGATTTGAATGTATAACTTGTGGGAGAACTTTATTGCTTAATATACTTTGAATGAACGTTATTATTTATATTTTGTTTCTGTCTCTTTTAAAGATCTATAAAACTTAAAATTCCCTGCCGCTTAAAGACATAAGAGAGTATTAAGCTATGCAAAACAGACTGTTTATTTATGTGAGTTTACAAATGACCGAAGTTTATTATAGCATGAAAACATATGAGATGCAATCACTGTCAATGAAATCATTGTCAGAACATTTGCAAAGAAATTACTTTCCCAATTTATTTTTGCTTTAGAGATATCTGCTAATGACATGAAGGATAATACCTTTTTAACAGGAAAAATAGTGACATGATCCAATAGAGTAAATTTTTTTATTTTTATTTTATTCTTCTCTTTTGCATGTCATGTTTAATTTTTCCAGTCCATGCTTCATAAATACTCATTTTCTTAAATTAATACTTTCTTAAAAGTCTTCAGTCAAATGCAACTTGATAAGTTTATTTCTAATAAAGTGAAAAAGTGACACAAATCTCTTTGGCTTATTCATATAATGTAAAAAAAAAGTTTAGAGGCTTTGCAAATTTATTCTTTTTGTAGATTTTTTAAAGACCCTTGAACTCTCTTATAATTTAATTTATTGGAGCTGAGGCTTGCTATTACTTTTGGCATAAGTGCATCTGTATGTATATATAAATACGTATATAATGTATATGTATACAATTTTGTGTGCAATCTGTAGTGTAGATGGGGAAGATTAAACAACTCAGAGGGCTCTGTAAGACGACTCAGATGGACTCAGAATTCTTTTGAGACTTTGGGCAAAACAATCAATAACTGTACCTATTGTATTGCTTATTGTCATGTGTGATCATGACACTTTTCTCTCTATTCATGGTAATATAAAGAAAAGCTGATGAGTAATTATGAGAAAATGAGATCTTGCAGAACTGTCGTACACATAATGATGTTAATATTATCTTTTTATTTGATTTATTGATGTCAACAGACTAAATCTACTATGCAAAACTGGCTGAAAGTTTAAAGGAGAAAATGAATGTTCCCCTGTTAATAGAAAATAGTGATTGTAAATATACTACATTTCCAGCACTTTTTATCTTACAGAATGTTAATAGGTTTTGCAAAATAGCAACATAAAACCCTTTCTCAGATCACAATGTTTGTTGACTGTTTCATTTAACACAAATTGCACAGCATTAGTAACTTGTTGTCAAACTAATTATTTAGATTTCATTACACTGAACTGCATTTACCATCTGTTGTCCTCAATTACATAAATAGTCCAAAAGCTTTTGAATCTACAGCTACCTCATATTGAAAATGTTTCTCCTTCTATCTATATCTTATCTCATACTTGTAGATTTATATCTTATAAAATGTTTGTGTATAAGAGAAGCTTCTGTTATTTTCTGTTTCACCAAAATGGTTCATGTCGGAGAGAAAATAGCTTAGGAGAAAGTAATAAGAGAAATGAAGGAGTGGAAAAATGAGCAATATATGAAAGGTAACCTAGGTAGTATGCAGTAATTTTTAGCCCTGGGATGGACAGGTAAATTGGATCATGGATAGCTGATTGGACTTGAAGAGGAAGATTTGTACACTCAGTTGTTGACAGATTACCTCGATACAACATCCTCAGGCATAATTCTGTAATGAAGCTTCAGACTATTAGAATTAAGTATGAGGATTTATAAAGGACATTCCAAAAGTTGTGCTTAATTGACAAAATAAGATGGGAGACGTAATAAAATACTTCTGCAATGCAAAATTGCATACAATATATGTAACAATTAAAAAGTGATTTTACAGGCTTTGTATAAAAGCCTAGTGGCTTTTAGTGGTCCACAGATTGTGTTTTGTGAGTTCCTGGGACACTTTATCGGTTTCCAGAAAAACAAGAATCAGAAAAATTAAGGAAAGATTGATAAATGGCTATTAAAAAAAAAAAATCTTCCTCCCCCAAAATGTACAGATATCATCAGAATGTGTATTTTTTCTTTTTCCACCATATGACAGGCTTCTGAACTCAGTTTAAACTATTGTTTGCAATTAATATATTTATGCTTCTAAATCTTAATGTTTGTGAATCATGCCAATTCATATTTTTGTACAATGATTTTGATTATTTTATGTATTAAAATAAAATACTAACCTGTTATTACAAACGTTTAATACATTTTTCCTGACTTTCTTTCATCAACAAAGCATGCACGCTCTTTTTAAGCTATTAATAACCTTAGCGTAAAACATAGTAGACATACTATTTTGTGGACTAGCTTCTCAGCTGGTATTAATTCTCGTTTCTCCTTTTAATTCAGTTTCAGTAATACTATGTTGTACTTTATCACGCATATTTATTGCTTTGAATATTGTATGTGGCATCATTTATTTAGAAAGAAAGTTTGCTTTTCAAGGCTGCTCTTTTGCTTTTGGTTTTGGCAATTTTTTTTTCAACCTCTGGTAGGTTATAATTATCAAGAAAAGCACAGCTGTTGTAAAGATTTACTTTTTCATTTATTCACAACTAATCGTGTATCTTCTCCTTGGAAGCATCATCATGAAAAATAAGTAATCTAATTATAACACAAGACTTCACTCCACTTCTTCATAGTCCAAGTTGCCAGTCAAATAAATAGAATTGCCTTCAGTAAATTTTACAGGTTGGATGTGATTTTTAACTGCTGTTGAACGAAAAGCTCGGAATTGTATTTTCTCCTGTATTACATTATCATCTTTTCAAAGATGCTTTAAGCCAGGATTTAGACTTGATAAATTCACTGTGTAGGCAATCGAAAGAGACAGCTAGCTCTGAAGGTTTACGGAAAGATGCTCACCAATATTTGGAGCGTAAGCTAATGAGTTAAACATTCTTCACTGATTAAGTTGAGTGTTGCACTCAATGGTTTGCTAACAGTGTAATTTACCCTCAAATATTCAAATATCTGACCCTACGTGTCTACAAGTAGCTGTCCATACATGTGTGAAATGTTAAAGCTACTTCTACTGTGGCTACCCACATTTATAAAGTTCAGTACCTGAACATTTTTTCAGGATATGTATGTCTAACATGCATTGTGACACTATAACTATATGATCACTATATATATTGTGATCATACAGTTGATGCTTGAATATGTAGTAGAGATAAGAAGTAGTGCTTTAAAACAGCATGATTATGCATAGAAAAAGACTTATTCAATCTATCAGTGTGCATGTCTGATACGGAGTTGTGATTACTTCAGCAGGGAACACAAAGACAGTTTTCCCAAGAACAACAGGTTGTAGGAAAGTATCTAAATTCACCTTCAGGCATTTATCATTTAAGAATAAGTAAAACAAACCCTGACTCTCTTTGCTTTCTATCATTCAGCTTTCATATAACACTGAATATTTTTTAGCTCTTCCCCCACAAAGCAAGTCATGAGACAGAAGATATACTACCAGATAGTTACCCTAGTAAGTTCTAATAGAGTAAAAATCAATTTATCAAATACGCCACTTTTCCTAAAAATAGATTCTTAACTTGTCACTGAAACATATAAATGCAGGTCTCATCTCTCTAGGTCAGTGTTCTAGCTTCTGTAGGAACCTCTCAGAGAGATGAACACAAGAAAAGATGAAATAACTCATATTGCAGAGGTTGTTGGGAATAATTAAGTTTTGAAAATATTCCTATGATTCCTTTTACTATACAGATAATAAATCTGTGAGTCTGCTCCTCTGATGTATTGAAAGAATCAAGATGTTGTTTTCCATCTCTGACCTGAATACGTCATTTTTTTTCTGCACAATACTCAAGCTTTAATAGAAACAGCTGGGGAATGGCAAAATTCTTTTCTGCAATACTGATTATGAACCATGTTTCTTTCAGTCTTGTATTTAAAAACAATTTAACAGTTTTCTGAACTGATGGAATTGTGACCAATCACAGAATGAAATTTGAGATAGACTCAACGCTTCTACAGAGATAGAACTTCTCTATAAACAAACTATATAAAACAAATTTTAATCAGTTTTGCAAATCAGCATAGTGAATCCAGCACTCCTTTTATGTGCTAATTTCTTGATTACTTTAGTTAGTTGAAAATAACTAAGTGGAATCATAGAAAAACATTTATTTATTAGCTTGATTTTCGTTATTTCTCTATTTGGTATATTCATGGTTTATATATTGAAGGTACCTCTGCATTTTAATCCCTGTAGTTTTTCATATTTATTTTTAATTTGTCTATGTTGCACATTTTTTCTGTTTCTGACATACATAGACACTTTTATGATATGTATTTAATTAATTCCAAAGTGTAGTTCCGTGGGCAATACAGATATTTTTAAAGTGATTATGATTATGATGGAGATATTGGGAAGTAAAACCTGAAAAACAGAATTCTGTTTTTATATCATGCAGGAAAGGCACATGAATTTTTTGTCGCTGAGGTCTATCACAAAGACCTCTTAAAAGTGGCTTTTTTTATTGAGTGTGCTGTCTAAATCAGCTTTCCCATCAATTTTGCAGCCATTTGTAGTCAAAAGTAATGAGTATCTCCGCTTATAGGTTTCAAAGTAATATACTAGAAAATCAAAGTAAGAGTGCAAGGAACAGAAACTGCATTGAACTTTGGAAAGTAATATTGATACTTTTTTTCTTGCTGAGGCAGTTATCTGAACATGAAATACTGGTTTTGATGCTATTAGCTGTTGACAATGTAATTATTGTAAGAGTTCTTTCAAAATATAGAAGTGTTGCACAACATAAAGTTGATATTTTTCTTTTCTTTTTTTAATAGGAATTATAAGTTGCTATTATGTTGAATTTAAAGCAAAATTTAATATATAAGGAAAATTTAAAACTAAAAATATTTTTTCTCTGAAGGGAACTGAATTATTCATGCAGGCACAACAGGTCCAGATTTTTATCTTATGTTTAGAAAATAAAGATAGCTTGTATCTTCTTTTTCATCTATTTCCCCTGCCTTTAATAAATCATAGAACATATGTAAGAGCAACATTTTATTTCTTAAATATCAGCAAACCTTTAAAAACCTAATTCAAACTATATTCACTGTGACAAAGGAGTGAGTGATTCAGACACATAAGCAGGAAATGGGAAACAGAAAAAGAAAGGGTGGTAAGGGGGATATAAGAAATATTTCATACCTGAAAACAGTGTATAGATGAACCAGGAAGGCTAAGGTGATGTGCAGTATTGAATTAAGGAGGAGTAACTAACACGTCTGCAAACTGTTTGTACTCAGTATCAATGACCTATCAAATGCATCTCATCTTCTCTTTGGAAACATTTTTCTTTTCCTCAAAACAACTGGTGTACTTGATCCAGTTTAATGACAACAGCAAGAACAGCAGCAACAACAAACATGCTTTCAACTTTATATTGGAAAAATAACCTCAAAATGTAATGATGCTGTATCCTAGTGATCAGAAAAAAAAAAAAAAAATTGACAATGTATGCTATATAGTTTACCTAAATTGTGCAAAACAAAAAAAAAAAAAAAAAAACCCAAACAGTTTTCACAGATTTCTAAATGAGGAAAAATACCTTTGAAAGAATTCTGTCCTACTTAACAGAAGTCTCCATTGCAGTTTCCCCTTTTCAGTCAACACTACTTTAGATCCCTCATAGGCTGATTTTAATTCAATGCCAATTTCATATTCTTACTGTAACATACTTGCAAAAGTGTCTCCTGTGTACATAATGAAAATAGGTGATAGAGCAGTTTGTGACCTATTGCTGGCCATAAAGCGTAGGACAGTGGATGATCATCTGAAGATACTTCTATGCATACTAAACAAGGATGTTACAAGCGAGGATTTCAGTAGGAGCAATCAGCCTTTACATTGTAGAAAAGGAACAAAGGGAATACTTATATGATAGGGTTCATTTCTTATACTTTTCCATTTAAGGAATATAAGACTAGCTCAGCTGAAGACTGGAAAAATGCTGAAATAGTCTCTGAGAAGAGATCTTCATCCGTTGGTGAAGGGATGTCTATCTTCTGATGAATGTCTATGTTTTGCCCCATATGAAGGTCCCCTTAAAAAATACAAAACAGATAAAGAGACCAGTTAGCACACGGTTCAGTTCTGACATTTCTCTGACATTTCATCTAGTAATGGTAGGTAGGAGATAACTCAGGATCTTTTTACTGCACCATTACAACTGCTTCTGGGAGTAGCACAGCACAAGATGGGGAATTCTAGGGTCTGCAGGCTGGCTTTGAGATTGAAAGCTTTTGGCTCCAAAATGCTTTGTAAAAGAAAAGTCATTTGCGTTTCAACCAGCTAAAGGGTTCATTGACTTGTTAGTTATATTAATCTCTTTAGATATAGACCCTGAGTATTTGAAGACATAGACTTAGAAACTTACATCCATAATTCTTATGTTCAGGAACGTCTGTAAAGCTTGTCATTTTCCTTAAACAGAAAAATCTTAAGTTATGGAGGAATAAAAGATAATCTAAAGATGAAGCTTCATTTCACACTGGTTTTTCAGACTCACAATTGCAAGCGATGTATATTCATAATGTGACTTTTCTTTTCTCCAACACATGATGAAAATGTGGCTAAGTAGGACTGTATAAATATATACTTTTGCTTTCTTTTCTTTTGTTTTGATAATGGCTGATGAGGCAGGTTTTTTCTTCTGGTCCTCACTTGACTCTTGCTCAGTCCCTATGGTAGCTCAGAGTTACAGGTAATTTCCTGAATAAGGAAAAGCGTGACCCAATTTTTAGAAGGAAAGGGCGGGGTATGTGTTACAATCAAAGTCTGTTACATATATAAGTGTGACAACAAAAATATACTTTGACAAATTGTTTTATAATGCGTTACAGAACTACATGAATACTTTATTTTATGATTTTTCTTTCCAGTATTTATTGAGATTGGCAGAATATTTGAAGTAGGAAACTCTTCTACTCTTCAGCTAGCATAAGTTTTTGGAATTGGTACCGACCAGTTACGTGTGTCGTATTGCTCACTTGTTCAGAATCATCTGTGGGTTTCAGTGGAGGGCTCAACCTGGCCATAGCCTGGACAAGGCTTCACTATAATACCTGGATAGATATACATAATGTGTCGCCTGTAGTTCAACAAAAGCCTTTTTTTTCATTCAGGCAATCCATTAAGACAGACCAATCTATTGATCCTGACTATGTATTCTCCATATCATGTCCCTAATTTGTGCAGCAAATAACTTAAATTCCACAATCAAAAAGAAACTCTGTTAAAGCTCAGTTTGCTCCATACAGCAATTTTCTCTAAACTATGGCTATGGAAGTGAAATCATAGGGAGTGAGTATTATTTATTTATTTATTTTTATGTCAGGGATTATGGGTAGGTACATAAGCTGGTTATTTAAAACCTGTCAACTGTCCCTCATTGTGAAGGATGTCCCTTATTTTAAACTCAAACCTCATGTTATGCTAAATTTATTCTTTTAAATTACTTACCTCAGAAATGCTGAATCAGTAAATTGAAGTGATTCAAAATGTTACGCTGAGTCTGCTATCACAGTAGGGACCGTGACGGTGGGCCTCGGTGCTGGAATCACATTTGCTGCCATTCCTCTTCTTTATTTAGCTGATAACAAAGGAACTTTCCCGCTGGAGACATTTACCGGGAAAGAACGTTTTTTTTTTCACTTAAGAGTAAGAAGAGGAGAGAGAGAAGTCATCATCACAGCTCTGAATGATGTTCCATTTTCTCACATCTCCCCTATATCTTGCCTATGAGAAAACTCAGTACGAGTTAACAGAGAAGAAACTCTAAATGCTTCTCCTTTATAAACTCACTTATTAGTTTTTCCTTCTCTGAGAAATTAATACACAGCTGACGAGACGATCATATTGCCAACACAAGAATTCAGAAATCATATGTTAAATTTCAAAGTCATGAATTTCTTTTTAGGAAGAATTTAAATACCAGTAAATATGCTGATTAAAAAATCAGTTCCTTGGTATTGCATTTCTGAAATGGTAATAAATGGTCCACATCTTGAAATAAGTAATTTTTAATTGGAAAAAGCACATTTTAAATATGAAAAAAAGCCCAAATAGAAAATGTTATATATAGATCTCTAACAAAGAATACTAAAGACTAATTATAAATTAAAGGTACTGAATAAAAATAAATTAAAACAGAAACTTCACCTGTGTATTTAATAAAAATTAAGTAAGAGAATCAATAAACCGAAGGCTAAACTATCAGACAAGGAAAATAAAGCTGAATTTATTATAGCGAATGAAAGGAAGCAAGTGATTTAGTGAAATATAAGATCATCCATAGAAAGACAGAAAGATGTCATCTTTATATATAAAATCCATATATATATATTTGAATGGATAGGAATGACAAGTCTATTTATATATACTTAAAAAGTGAAAATGGATTGTGTGTTAAATTAATTGCCAATCTTTCCATCCTTGTATTTCCCCCATGTTTCCATGTCTATAAATAGTCTTATTATACTCTAACTGTCTTTGGACAAGGTCTTTGTTCCTTTCCATGACTGTGTGTCTGTCACCTTTTCAGTGCTGAGAAACTAGATAGCAATAAAATGTTTTGCATGAAAGTATAATCCGACAACATATGAAATGCATTTAGTATTTTAAAACTAGATTAAATATTTTAATGCTTTTTTGTTTGTTTTTTTTGTTTAAAATGTCGGTGTAGTATCATTGCAGTATTTGTTACCTGAAACAGACTGACCATTTTTTACAGCAGCAGTAAGATTAATGTGGTTGTTTAATAGCCTAATTAGGTATAAATTTGGTTTCTCAGGTGTCTGAAAAGTCCTTGAGGCTTCTGAAGAAGAAAGATTCAACTGAGGAGTATTCTTTATGGAATAGGAACTGCAAAATATTTCTTTCATAAAAATGAAATAAATACCTACATGCATATATACATTTATATATATATATATATACATATATATATGTGTGTGTATATATAGTTACTTCTAAAAAGAATGAAAAAAATAAAAGCAAAAAGAACACCTTCAACAGAGAATAACTTTTTTGGCATTTCCATTTTGTGGAGCATTTAAAGTGTCATTGTGATACACAGAATATCCTTTTTTGACAATTTTTCCATCTTATTTATAGGGAGTCATCAATGAAATATATCAGGGTTAATATTTTTAAAAGGCAGGATCCATAAATACATACTTTTATTTCTTTTTGTAGCCAAGTAGTCACTCTGTGAAAGAATGTGATTTATTGTCTAGAAAATTAATGTAAAAGGCATCACTAAGTTTATGTAAAGCAACTAACAAATCATATAATGAAGTGTGAGGATTGGTAAGTAAACAATCTTTTCCTTCCCCAGAGGAAGAGGAATTTGCTAACCGGAGACATCAGCTGCCCCATAATAACATATGGGCAATTTTTTCACAGCATGAGCTCTTATTTTCTGGAATTTACTTACCAAAGAGGATCTCTAAAGAATTCATTGCACAAAATAATGAGTTTTATGCTCACACATTCTTTTATTTTTGTAAAGTCCAGGCTACATATGCCTTACTTTAATTTTACCACATCATGAGTTTGAATATTTTCAGAACTGAGGAAAATAAATGAATTGATTTTTTCCTCCCCTTTCAGTTTTCCTCTAAATGCACATCAGGCAGTTCTTCACTTCTGGGTTAAGTCCTGCTCAGCAGCTACAAAAACAGTTTTTAGAACTGTCCATCATATAAGGCAATCTCTTATTCTCTGCAATGCTCCTGCACATTTTTATCCTGTTTTTTTCTTCCCTCCCTTGAGAAAGTTCTATCGTTCATAGTAAATCCATGGGCCTTTGTGGTCTTTCTGTACTTTGCCCCAGAAACAATTGAAACTTCATTTTTGCTTCATCTGTTTCCTTGTACCTTTAGTAAACTCTCCTCTTTACTGTGATTTTAAATCCTTCTAGTTTTTCCTAGATGTTGGTTTTCATTATTATATTTAACAAAATAGGTTTTAGGAAATAGAAAGTCTTGTCTTCAATAGAGTACAGTTTTTTTCCATGTTACATTAGTTACTTCTTTTTTTTTTTTTTTTTTATTTCTTGCTATTCCCATTTTCCCTGTTCCATTATTTGTATTAACTATCTATCTGTTATGGATGATTTCTTATCACAGAAAGCAGGAAAAAAAAAAAAAGGCCCATAAATCTGCTTTGTTCATTGAGAATTGCTTAGGAAAAGGATTAGAAATCCAAGACATCAAAACAATTAAGAAGTCTATGAATGACATAGATATTTCTCATTTCTGATTCTGCTTCTATAATCCTGTTCTAATTTTCTGACAACTGGTGTCACAAACTCCGCAATGACTTTTTGTCAACGAGGTGTCCATTTACTGTGCTGAACAGGTACAACTTGCTATCCTTTGGGCTAAAAGTATGTTTTAGCCCATTTTCACAAAAGCTGGCACTTTACATCTAGGGCTACTAACCGGACAACAATCTCCCTTAGAATTATCAGGATTAATTATCTAAGGAGGATATTGGGTGGAATATTGTGTAGAATTCCTTTCCCAATAAAAAAATAAAATAGTATTTTCAGCTGTTGTAAACTGTGAGTCTAAATCTTCGCTCATTGAAATCATCAGGAGGTTTCCTGATGGGGGTCTAGATCAACAGAAAGTATCCATGAAATCATTCCTCTAACTTCTATATGCTTCAGTACCCCCTTTTTTAACTACAGAAATAGGAGCTACTGCTGAGACTTGCAAAAGCTTTCCAAAACCTTGTGTCAGCTTTGGGCAGTATATCATACTGCCATAAAAAAACAGTTTTTTGAGTGAATGAAAATGGTAAAAGGTAAGATTTCACAAGAAAGGCTTGGGAGGTTTATTACTTTAACTAGAAAGTTCTTTCAACTAAATCATAGGAATTTAAATCCTGCTCTTTATCACTGAAGAAATTGATTTTTTTGTGGAATTTCATCATACCCCAACCGGGTTTCAGCCAGAGAAATTCAACAGTATATTCTGCAGATTTCACATAAAAAGTAGTCTTATTATACACAAGTCTTAACGTCCTGCAAAATGTCATCTAAAAGGTCTCAAATGAGCTTACAGCGTCCATGCAAAATATGAAGCATCAGCAAAATAGTTTCTTGGACTCAGGCTGGACAAATATTTCCATCTGACAAGTTGCTCTTTTTTCATGTAGGAGTTTTGTCATTAGAAGATAATCTTGGAATATTTAGTCAGAATTCAGATTACTATATTCAGAGGAATACAGTAATTGTGAAATATTATGCCATCTTTTCTATAATTTGTTTTATCATCATCTTTTATACAATTTTATGCAATTCATTAATGTTTGGATTCTGTTACATTTTTAGACTTTCTTACATTTTATATTTCTAGAATTTATCCCAAACATTGCTTCAGATCTGGAAAGTTTGTGAAAAATGGAAGACAAGTTGCTATTTTCCATGCAAGGCTCAAAAATTCTTGCATCTAAGTATTTCTATCTAGATTTTTAAAATCATTTTGGGGGGTTAGGTTTCTTTTCATTTAATTCAGCAACCGTATTTTGCTCTGTAGTTTCGTTGGGAGTATGATAATATATAACCATAATTAATCAACATAAAAAGCTTTTAATCTTAAGCATCTTTTAATGCTTTTAATCTGTATTTATTAAAAGCATAAAGCTTTAAATATGATTATGTTCTTATAGAAGGGCATATTTTTCTATACCATATTGTCCAAAATAGCAGTCTATAAAAATTGCTCCCATAGATGCAAGCAGTATGATCTATATATTCTTATATCACTCTCTTCATCACTGATCGTTGTTTAAACTTAAATGAATTATTTCCTTCCATAGCTACATTGCCTCCATAAACTTACTTATCATTTTTTTATCAGATGCAGCCACCTCATTCAGCATCTATATCATTACAATTTGACATTATTCGGGTGGTTTTGACCGCTGCTACAAAATCATAAATTGCATCTTTATCATTCTGCCTGATAAATATGCATCCTGACAAGTCCCCTGACACAGCAGGAATAGTTCCACTTCGTTCACTCTGACATGGACTTTTACCCAACACATAGATCTATTATAGCCTACTAATACTGAATATGGGTCAAAAGAAGAACAGTAAAGATGGTGACGTTCAGAACCTTTCAAAACACAGCAAGAACATGCCTAGAGCTAGCTGTCAGAGTATGTAAGGGGCAGGTACAAATCTTAGGTTTAAAACTTCCTTTTGGTGCTTTACTTGGGAGATAGAGAAAGGTCCTTCTGCAGTCTGGAGTCCCCATGTAAGGTTAGGTGCCCATGTTTGTTCTTCCAAATAATAGAGCAAAGCTCAGTTTTGGTTGCTTGTTCGTTATAACAGTTGTGAATCGGCCTGTCTTTTTCAACAGCTACCTCTATGTTACAGAAAACTTACTTAGGAAGAGGTAGACAGAGGCCCATTTCTTTTCTGTGCCTGAGCAGATTCAAAACCATATTTCAATTTTCCACCTAAGTGCCCTAACCATACTGTAAGCTACTAAGTCTATTAAGATGGTTCCACTTTGCAGAATATAATTTAAGAATCATTGGGTCATACAAAGAAAACACAAAAAGGAACACATTTTTGTAGCTTTAATAGTTACAGTAGTTTCTGTAGTTTAACAGCTACCTTGTAACCTAGAGAGAATCCTAAATTCTAGTGCAAATTCATGAGATAGCTTCCGTGTTTTAACCAGTGAAATTTGCATATAAAGCCTATGCTTTTTCTTATACATTCATGTTAACTATTCTAATCACTACACCGAATGGCTGTATTTCTCCTTGCTTTTTCCTCTTTATGAATTCTTAATTTTGCTTGGCCTTGAGGAACAGCTTCAATAGCTGACAGCTACCTTTAAGCATCTTATCAGCTAATGCATTTTCATTGCGAATGGTGAATCTCCTCACATAGAAGAAAACACAGAAACCAGTTTTTCCAGCATTCTGCTGAATTTTATAACTAGTGATTGATTTAATGATTCGAGTAGAACATCTCCTCTTTCCATATATATATTTTACGATAGAATTGCTTATACTGTTACAGGTTTTGTAGACCTCAGCCAAGTCAGATTATTCACGGAACAGTTCAGAAAAGCTCTATTATATGCAGTAAAACAACCTGAAGAATTTAAGAAATCTTCCTATCAAAGTATGACCTAAGTCAGAATTTGTTTTCTATACTCCAGAGTCAGGTAGCTGTTGACTGAGGACTGTCAGGACTGTAGTTTTGAATATATGAACCTATGTTCAGCAAAAATCAAATTTCAGATCTAAAAACCCTGTTGGATCCAAAAACCTTGGATCTTGTTTTATATCCAGCTGAGCTTATTACTAGCCTTGCTATATATGTGCATGTGTGTGTGTGAAGTAGCATATCATGTGCAGCCATATGACTTACTATCTTTTACAAAGATAGTAAGCCATATGGCCATAGTCTATCTGTCCATAGTCAATCTAATAGTCTACTACTAATAGTCAATCACACATGCACGCATTACATATTTGGAATATAAAACTTTACAAAATGTGTCCAATATTTTGAGAAAAAAGATTCAAATAACTTATTATGTGAAAGTGAAACCGAAGAAATCAAAAGAAGCCTGCAATGAAAGAACACCACTACAGAGTGTACCTTGTGTAGTGAATATCTGCTACTAAAAGTAAAACAATCCCCCCCAAAAAACCTCCTAATTTTATACCGGTCTTATTATAGTGTTTATGCATGCAACATCACCACTAAATAATTAAATTTCCTTAGCAGCAGTTAAGTACCATAATGCCATTAAGACAATCAAGCAATTAAAAAGGTGTGCTTTGCTCATTAAAAAGTTGCATATCCAGTCAGACATGCTGTTTCTATGAATTGTTTATGTAACAGTGCAGAGGACTGCAGGAAGCCTATGCAACTTTAGACAAAACAGGATAATCAAACATTTGTGAAGGTATGTGTGTTAGTTTGTGGCAGGAATTGAAAACTGAAGAATATTATGCTATAAAAATTGGGCCTGACTGAAAAAGTAAAAAAAAATAATACTGTGTGATAGTTTATATAAGGACCTTAAAGGCTGTTTTTTTATTATGTCAGATTTCAAATTCATGTTTGGCAAGGAGTGCTTTAATGGAATCTACTGGCTATGTCTGTGTAATAAACATTTCAGATCCAAAAGTTCATTTAAGCCAATATCACTCCAGTAACATATGTAAAAATATGTATATTTTTAACAGAACTTAAACACATATTCCCCCATAAACACGTATTCCATAAAGGCATACAGTCCTGAGGCTGAGGTGCGGGCTCCTTCACACTGCATACTAAATAACTTTTAGTAATACCTAACGCTGCCTAGTTTCCCCAGGTTGCCAGATGATTGATGCTTTTAGTCAACTGTTACAATGTCTCATTCTTAACATCTGCTGCGATGATGGGGAAATCATCTAATAACTGGTACACTAATCCCAGAGAACCGCGAACTCTGGGATTTCAAACAGTGTGAGGAAAAATAAGTTGGATCTGATTACACAGACAAAAAAGAGATCTAGAAAGGTTACAGAAGCAAAACTTAGACATTACAGGAGCTCAGTCTAGAATTTGATTCTTAAAAACTCTTGAACAGTGCTGCTTAATTACAGAGATGTTTAACTATGCTATCAGTCAACTTTTGACCTGAAAGTTTTGTAAAAATTTATAGGTGTGCTTTTCTACAGATCTAGTCCTAATATTTATGCCTGTCCAAAAAGTAGATCCTTTTTTTGTTAGACTATGTATGTGTGCCAGAAAAGAAGCTGAGACCTGTTCACTGTCCCTAAAGGTGTGTGAAGTAGTGATTCATATCTGCATGACTACATTTTCTTCCATCTCAGAACAGGGTGTCCTTGACCAGGCTCTTTAGAGAGTACTGCTGGCCTCAAGAACATGCCTGAATTTTGCCTGGGATTGTGCCAACTGGCATGGGACAAAATCTGTGAGGAGCATGTAATCAATTAAACTGTACAGAGGTCACATGCCAGTGTTCAAGGCTATGACTTGTCCTTTTTGTTTACTAGAATAGATGTAGCCTGAGAGATGCAAATCTGTGTATCGCTTATTCTTAAAATAGTTTATACATCTCTTCAGCATCATATTGTTTATAAAAGAGAGTAGTCTTCCTTAAGGGAAAACATTTTTCTTTTAAGATGTGACCTATGAGATGGAATGATGCTGCTACCTATCTATTTGCTATCCAGTCTCTTGTAGACATGTATTACTTGAGCTAATTCATCTCATACTTCTTATTTTCCAGGAAAGCAGTTTAAACCTACTTATATCCTAAAGGCAAGAGCACTCATACAAAAAACAGAATGTAGTATTCTAGTTCTCATTTCAACATCTGTTTGTGTGACAGTTTTACATGAAACAGCCCTTGCATGTATTGTTTTAAGGACTGGGAGTCAATCTTTTCAGATCAGTGTTTCGACCACTTTGCTGGAGAGTCACACTTCCTCTCCACAGGTCCTGTTGCACGATGGAGTTTTGTGGGATAAGCATTTGGTTATTTTTTAATAGATAAGATTATTTAGAATTAAGATTTGTCTTTGTAGCTAAAAAGGCATACTTTAATTGAACTTATACTTCCTCATGATTTAACTGCATAAATAAAAGGTTTTTCAAGTTTTTCAAAAAAAGAGTAAAATTTGGAATCAAATTAAATATTTTTGCTTTTCCTTCCTTTATGAGTAATAAATCTGAAGGATATTAGATAATGAAAAGCAGTTCAAGTAAGAAATATAAAGCTCTAGAATGAAGTACCTTGACCATTTGTAATGTTTGGAATATTGATGAAATTGACCAACAAACATTAAATATCTTATTGCAAATTAATTAGTATATTTTGCTTGACAGAAATTTATGGAAAAAAATCTTGTGCTTTTCTGCGTAAGATGTACGGTTATGTCTGCTGTAACGAGGGTTAACTCACAAAAAGATATTTTAAAATATATCAGAAATGCAATAATATTTTCCTGAAAATTCACATTTAGAAGGTCATAGACAAATCCATAAGTAGCACCTAAACATCTATAAAAGCTGAAGAGTAAGCCAGCTTCTTGGACTTGCTCAGATACTGTTTTCTCCTGACCTGTCATGAGACATGTCTTGAGAACATTAGGAATTTCTGAGACTCCATCAGTGTCACACATAGATCCCCTCCCTGTAGACCTGTATTGTATTGCAGAGATATGCTTTTAGATGAAAGATTCTTTTGCTTGTGTTTCTCTTGGTCTTTAATTAGGGCAGTATTCATCTTGGTTATCTCTGCTTTCCTAAAAGTTAGGTATTGAGTATAAGCAAGCCTGTTGTGTAATCTGTGAGATGAGGACACCTGAAAATGTCTATTCTTTCCATCTATCCTATGGTCATCTCTCTTGAATCTCTTTCCATTGACTCTGAAATGAAATTAGGCAAACTAGCGTGTCTTAGACTAAACGTCTAATTTAAAGGTTTATGTTTGCTGGAATGAATCCTGATCTAGTGATAAATGGGATGACTTAGCTATCATATTTCAATATCACATGACCATTGATCTTCTGTATGCCCATAATCTGAAGAAAGTTACAGTTTTTATTCACAAATACAATTTTCATATAGATGTCTATTCTGCTATATCTTATAAGTTTTTGGATCCATCACATTTTCTAAAATACAAATAAAAAAACAATTTATTGGACTGAAATAAGTCTGAGCAAGAGATAAATCCAACTAATTATTTTTGCACATACAACATGAGTAATCTTCTTGAAAAGTAAAATCAAACCCACTAAATTTCTTAATATGTCTTTTTAAAATTTTAATGTAGTTCAGAGAACTTACTCATCCAAACTTAAATTCATTCATGCTTTTCTGCAGTTGTAAGTGTGTTCAATTATTTTGACCTCTTGTAAATAAAATTTATGTCTGGATAGCATGTCTGAGTTGATAAGACGACTGAATCTGTCTTTTACTAAATGTATATGTCAAATCCAGCCTGCCCTGACATTGGAACATGGAACAGGAATGGATAGAATTAGTTCTTCAGTTCCTTGTCAACATATTTATATTATTATGTGGTGTTTACAGCTATGTGGATAACACAAGATTCTCCTAAAAACTATTTATTGTAGTGCTATAACATACTTCATTGCCTGCAAATATTTTTCTTATGTAATTGTCTGATATTTATTTTAAAATGAATTCTCTGGCAAGAAAATTCTAAAGGCATTACAGACCAATTTTTAGAGAGGGAGATTCAACAAAGTATTAATACAATTGCAAGTCTTCTGTCTGTATTAGAATTTGAAGTTTAAACATTGTGTTGGATCTTGGTCAAACATGATGACATGTTTGACATATTGGCACACTTATAATTCCAAGGAAAAAAATGTTTTTATTTTATAATATCATTTTTACCAAAATTATCTAGATATTTGAATGTGGAGAATATAGAGATTCAGTCTGTCCATTTTAGAATTTTTTTTTTTTTAATTCTTGATATAATTAAATTCTGATAGAAATTATAACGTTATCATTTCTTGATGCAGACTGACAAATACATTGTGAATTAGATTTTTAAAATGTGAAAGGTCTGGTCAGTTTTCGCAAGCCCTGGGCTATCTTTCAAAATAGGAAATAAAAAAATGCTTATAGTGAGTCTTACCAAATGTATAATGTTTAATATGAACATTTGCTGCCTCACTTTCAGTAGGAAACAATTATACATCCCTATATTTGTTGCAAAAGTTCACATTACTTAGTTCAGCCTAGACCCATTAGCATCAATTAAATATTTAAAATTTACAGGAAAACAAACGGTCAGAGAAGCCCTCTAGCTTTACAACAAATGTGTAGAGAAAAATATGTGATTTTCTGATTGATTCAGGTAATATGAATAAATTATTACTCCTTACAGTAGCAGAGAAAATTAATCTTTTGAGTACAATGAAATTAAAAGGTTTTGGCTTGTCTGATCTGAACAAAGTGAGATGAATTTTTAATACAGCAAATTAATTAGGCACATAATGAGGAATAGGATGCATAATAGCTCTAATTCTGATAAATAGCAAAATAGTCCAGATCCTCAAGGAAATAAATATCATCCATCACAGACACACCTTAAATTCTGTTTACTGGGAAATATTAACATTAAGAGAGCTTGCATAAAGGAGTTAAATAAATTCTATTTGCTGATTTTGTTCAGTGCAATTACATTACGTGTTGACTATCATCTGTAACTTTTTGTGGAATTGATCTTAGGACATTATTCATTTCTGAAGGTGTTAATGTACCATAAAGGATTTGTACTATCATTAAACATACTGTCTGTGCCAGGTGTTACATGTTATTTGCTTCTGCCCTGAAGATCATTTAACAGCTTATAAATCTTTATGGCCCCGTGATGTTTTACTACAATAATTTGCATCCCTAAATAGCTTTTGAGTGATGTGTTCTAAAAATAAGTAACAAGCAACATTTTTGTTATTCAAGTACATATATTTTCTCTTTTATAATAGTCCAAGTTACAAAACTCAAGTAATAGTAGTATGGGATACAATAAGAAGTTGGTTAGAGACATGAAAACAAATATTTCCCATAACTTTTTACAATATAAAAGTATTTCAATGCAGAGAAATCATTAATGAGTTTATGAAATTTTCTGTTATCAGACCTCTCTCCATGAGCATTTTAGAAAGTTATGTAGATGACTTTCTGCACTTCAATAGAAAATCATGCATGCTACCTACATATGTATTTTGGACACATGGTAGCTAAATACGTAATATTAATAAATTCTGATATACCACAAAGAACTCACGAAACCAGAATAAAAATTGACTGATTTGACAGATCTGATCTGTTTATTTGTTCATTTGTTACTCTATAATATCTTTATTTTAAAGGGTATAGCTCCGCACCAGGGAAGGGGACTGCTTTGGGGTTTGTCTTTGCTGCTGCATGTAGCCTGAAACACCATGGGAAAGGAGGGCCTTGGGAATAACAGGGCATGGAGCTTTGGAAGAACACTTTGGGAAGGGGCAGATAGGGAATAATACACACAACAGGGAGCTTCCAACAAGACGGAAGCTTTCTCAGGGAAGCACGAAGAAGACAGGTAAGAACCAGACCTTACAGAAAGAAATATTTTTTTTTCCTTTTTGGTAATATTTGGACTTACTATTCGATAATTTATTCTTGATCTTGTAATCTGGTCTGCTAGTACCCTGTTTTTGTAACTTGTGATGTCCTGATGTTTCTGATGGTACTGTCTTGTTAGTGGCATCAGAAGTCAAGGTGGTACATATACATATTCATTATTCCCCTTTCTTATCTGATGCATTGTGCAATTTCTCATGTTCGAGGCACCACAGCTCAAAGTTAGCTATTGGTATGCACACTTTAACACTGCCTACATTGAACTGAATTTTTTAGCTCCAGCTGAAATCCATGAGAAGGTCTCTGTTGTCTTCACTTTAAATTACTTTGTAGTCTATGTAGATTTTCACTTTTGAAGTTTCTCTTGTTCAAGAGAAGCCAATGACAAAACTTACCGCGTTTCAATTATCATTTCTGAGATTTCTTAAATAGGCACATTTTTACTACATAGTTTATCCTTATTTGTTTTTATGATGGCTAATATGTGTTTGTGAGTAAAATAATCTGAAAATAGGTGATAAAACACATACTAACTTTTAGCAGTTGATGGTTTAAGGCAATTACCATAAACCTCACTGAAAAATTCAATTACTTCTCTGTATTTCCATTCACAAATAATTAAAAGTCACTGTTGTATCTACGCTGTCAGTGTTATTTATTTTCTTTATGAGAATATTCCATATACACACGCTGTTAGTATTGATTCCCTCTTCTGTAATTTAAAGTTTGGATTTTCTTAGTAGGAACTCTCTCAATATTCAGAGAGACAAATTCTCTAACTTTCTATTAAAGCTTTGTTAGAGATTTCAAGCTGCATATGCATAATGATTTTATTTAAGGAGGGAAAAAAAACATGCAAAGCTAAAAGTCTTGGGGCCTCGGTACCATTAGGGTGACTTTTGTGTGGTCAGTGATAGGCATCCTGAATAAGATATGGGCAAGGACAATGATACAAATATAAGTCTTAAAGCCTTGAAAAATAAGCTCAATGATATTAAAGAAATGTTAGGGTTAGCAATTTGATCTTCATCAAAACAGAAGTGCAATTCATCCAGAACTATATACAGAATGCCTTTTATTTAGGAAATATCTTTATCCATATTTCAAAGTATGCAGATACGGCTGCTAACAAATCTCTATCTGAAATCATAGGTGCTATTTAGTGTATGGCATACCGTATGTTTCTTAGTAATAAGCTAGTATAAGCATTTTGAAAGGAGAGAAAAAAAATCAAAATCTTATAATTATGCAATGTTTAAATCTGCTAGCCTTAGTAATAAAAAGGCATGCAACTGAAAAAAATAGCATCAAGCCCTCAAAAAAGACTCGTTCTGTAAATCCTATTACTTCTCTGATAATAGCTTACTATGAAAGTTCTTTATACCTTTCAAATAATGGCAGAGTATGTTATCCTTCGTTATGTTCTCTCAGTCAAGAACAAATCCGATACACAAAGAAACAGAAGCAGTCTTTGGCCTATTTTCTCTTTTTGACATAAAGTCTAATTTCTATATTCTATTTGAAATGTATTTTTGAAGTTGTTTCATAAATAAACAAGTTTTCTTATTTAAACAAAAAAAGTAGTATAATAATAAGAAATATTAACATTAGGGAGGGCATATATACCATTGTTCAAATGTGAAGGTTACTTAATGAAATTTGTAATTACTTTGTCTTTTGTTTTTAAATGGTTCTGTATAAAGGTATCATCATAGCTTTAAAACTATATTTACTTTCTTATAACTTTTCTGTTTACAAAAAACAGTGATTTTTCAGTAAATCTGTATTATCGCAGAACGTATCAGTAATCAGGCCTTGAAAACTGTACCCACTATTATTCTTAGAACTAAATTCAATAACTCAGGAGAAAGCACTGGTCCTCCTTGTCCAGTTTCTCGAAGGCTATGTTCTTACTAATCTTGAATTTCAAAAAACTAACGTTTATAGTTTATAGTAGTATCGAGAGGGGCTCGAATAAGAGACGTCGTGGAAAGACGGGCAAGGCTCGTCCACGCATCGGACTACTACCCTATGCTGCTCTTCCATGTGGGCACTAACGACACGAAAGGCAAACTGGGAACAATCAAACAGGACTCCAGAGCTCTGGGAATGGTGGCCAAGGGTCTGGGAGCCCAGGTCGTTTTCTCCTCAATCTTGCCTGTGAAGTGGGGGGATGGGAGGAGGAGTAGATGGATTTTCCCAAGTTAACAGCTGGCTGCGCCGCTGGTGCTGGCAGCAGGGCTTTGGTTTCTATGACCATGGGACCCTGCTTGAAGATCAACAGCTGATGGGGAGAGATGGGATCCACCTTACCAAGCGGGGCACGCGTGTCTTTGCCAACAGGTTGGCCAGCCTGGTAAGGAGGGCTTTAAACTAGGCAAGATGGGGGAAGGGGAGTGGTATAGAGACAGGGGAGTCAGTAAAACACCGCTCAAGTCAGGAGGCCTCCAGCGGGTGCCTGCAGCCAGGGGAGACAGCATGGAACATGGCTATGGAGGATCCTCTTGCACCTCTCCTGGGAAGCTTACATGCTCGACTGGCTCTCTGAGATGCCTGCACACCAATGCGCGCAGCATGGGGAATAAGCAGGAAGAGTTAGAGATGTGTGTGCGGTCGCAGGGCCATGATCTCACTGCAGTTACAGGGACATGGTGGGAGAGCTCACATGACTGGAATGCTGTCATGGACGGCTATGTGCTTGTTAGGAAAGAGAGGCCAGGAAGGCGAGGGGGTGGAGTTGCCACCACCTTCATGGGAGGGAGCAACTAGAATGTGTGGAGCTCTGCCTCGCGGTGGATGAAGAGCAAGTGGAGAGCCTATGGGTAAGGGTTAAAGGGCAGGCTGAAACGGGCGACGCTGTTGTGGGGGTTTACTCCAGGCCACCTGATCAGGAGGAAGTCGTCGATGAGGCCTTCTACCGACAGCTGGAAGTAGCCTCACGATCACAGGCCCTGGTTCTCCTGGGACACTTCCACCACCCTGACATCTGCTGGCAAGAGAGCACAGCTAGGCGCAAACAGTCAAAGAGGTTCCTGCAGAGCACTGAGGATAACTTGTCGCTACAGGTGGTGGCGACGCCAACGAGGAGAGGTGCGCCTCTGGACCTTGTGCTAACAAAGCAAGAAGGTCTGGCTGGAGATGTGAAGGCTGGGGGCAGCCTTGGCTGCAGTGACCGTGAGATGGTGGAGTTCAGGATCCTGCGAGGAGGGAGCAGGGCAATGAGTAGGATCGCAACCCTGGACTTCAGGAGAGCAGACTTTGGCCTCTTCAGGGACCTCCTTGGAGGAGTGCCATGGGTGCAGGCCCTAGCAGCAAGAGGGGGCCCAAGCAAGCTGGTTAATATTCAAGCATCACCTCCTCCAGGCTCAAGATCGGTGCATCCCTCTGAGTAAGAAGTGGAGCAAAGCGGGCAGGAGACCTGCGTGGATGAGCAAGGAACTCCTGGCAAAACTCCAACAGGAGAAGGACGTCTACCGAATGTGGAAAAGGGGACGGGCCACTTGGGAGGACTACAGGGACGTTGTCAGAGCGTGCAGGGAAGCGGCAAGGAAGGCTAAGGCCCCTTTGGAATTCAATCTGGCAAGGGATGTCAAGGGCAACAAGAAGGGCTTCTTCAAATACCTCAGTAGCAAAAGGAAGCCGAGGGAAAACGTGGGCCCGCTGCTGAATGGGGCGGGTGCCCTGGTGACAAAGGATAGGGAGGAGGCAGAGTTATTGAATGCCGCCTTTGCTTCCGTCTTCACTGCTGCGGCCAGTGCTCAGGAATTCCAGGCCCTGGGGACAAGCGAGGAGGGCTGGAGAAAGGAAGACTCTCCCTTGGTGGAGGAGGATCGGGTTAGAGATCTTTTGTCCAAGCTTGACATCCACGCGTGCATGGGCCCCGACGGGATGCACCCGCGAGTGCTGAGGGAGCTGGCGGATGTTATTGCTAGGCCACTCTCCATCATCTTGGAAAGGTCCTGGAGACCGGGAGAGGTGCCTGAGGCCTGGAAGAAAGCCAGTGTCCCGCCAGTCTTCCAAAAGGGCAAGAAGGAGGAGCCAGGGAAACTGCAGGCCTGCCAGCCTCACCTCCATCCCTGGGAAAGGTGATGCAACAACTCCTCCTGGAGGTCATCTCTAAGCGTCTGGAGGAGAAGAAGGTGGCGAGGAGTAGTCAGCATGGATTCAGCAGAGGGAAATCATGCCTGACCAACCTGATAGCCTTCTGTGATGGGATGAGTGGCTGGGTAGAGGAGGGCAGAGCAGTGGGTGTTGTCTGCCTGGCGTTCAGCGAGGCTTTGGACACTGTCTCCCATCACCTGCTCTGAGGTAAGCTCAGAACGTGTGGGGCTGGATGAGTGGAGAGTGAGGTGGATTGAGAAGTGGCTGGATGGCCGAGCTCAGAGGGTTGTGGTCAGTGGTGGCGCGGAGTCCAGTTGGAGGCCTGTGGCTAGCGGTGTCCCGCAGGGGTCAGTGCTGGGTCCAGTCTTGTTCAATGTATTCATCGATGACCTGGAGGAAGGGACAGAGTGCCCCCTCAGCAAGTTTGCCGGTGATACGAAAGCGGGGGGAGTGGCTGGCACACCAAAAGGCCGTGGGACCTGGAGAGGCTGGAGAGCTGGGCGGAGAGGAACCTCGTGAAGTTCAAGAAAGGCAAGTGCAGGGTCCTGCCCCTGGGCAGGAATAACCCCATGCAGCAGTCCAGGCTGGGGGCTGACCTGCTGGAAAGCAGCTCTGCCGAGAAGGCCCCGGCAGTGCTGGTGGACACCAAGTTGAGCAGGAGGCAGCAATGTGGCCTTGTGGCCAGGCAGGCCAAGGGTATCGTGGGGTGCCTTGGGCAGAGTGTTGGCAGCAGGTGGAGGGAGGTGGTGCTGCCGCCCTCCTCAGCCCTGGGGAGGCCTCACCTGGAGTGCTGTGTCCAATTGTGGGCTCCCCAGGACAAGAGAGACATGGAGCTCCTGGGGAGAGTGCAGCGGAGGGCTGTAAGGATGCTGAGGGGACTGGAGCATGTCTCCTGTGAAGAAAGGCTGAGGGAGCCGGACCTGTTGAGCCTGGAGAGGAGAAGACTGAGAGGCGATCTCATCAATGCGTACAAGTATCTGAAGGGAGGGTGTCGAGAGGATGAGGCCAGTCTCTTCTCCGTGGTGCCCAGTGACAGGACAAGAGGCAATGGGCAGGAGCTGCAGCACAGGAAGTTCCACCTGAATGCGAGGAGAAACTTCTTTGCTGTGAGGGTGACAGAGCATTGGACCAGGTTGCCCAGAGAGGTGGTGGAGTCTCCTTCGCTGGAGATATTGAAAACCCGCCTGGACGCGATCCTGGGCAATATGCTGTAGAGGACCCTGCTTGAGCAGGGGGGTTGGACTAGATGATCTCCAGAGGTCCCTTCCAACCTAAACCATTCTGTGATTCTGTGATAGGATATTTTAAAGGCATCTAATCTCCAACTGGTGGTACGTAACAGAAGGTATGCTATACACTTGCAATCAATACGTGAATGGGGCCCTAGCTGTGAACTAGTTAATAAACTTCATTTTTAATAGGCTTATATGGGCATGGTTTGTATTATTTCTCCCGATTATATTCTGCCTTTTCCTTCCTGACTTCATTGCATTTCAGCTGTGTTAATAACAAATGGTCTTTTAGCTCTTCTTTGTTTTTATTGTTGGGTTTCTTTCTTCATCCTATCTCTCCTTTCAGTCTGTTATATGTATTCCTTATCTCTTTTCTAACTATTTTTCTCTCCTCCATTTCTTTCTTTGCTCACTTTCCTTTTTTTTTCTTGAGAAATCTGCCTTTAGATGGGATTTATCTCACTTAGCTTCATTTGTCTAAAAGTAAGGCATACTTTAAGCAAATTATTATGACTTGACAGTTAAGAAAAAGTTAAAGAAACTTTGAAAAGCAGAAGATTGGATCCTTTACTAAAGTGAATATCTGAAAACCCATTACAGATGTTTATCTTCCTCTCTTTTGTTGCAATTGAATATATCTACCTATTTATCTATATCTATATAGGCATATGTACATAGATATAGACAGATAGATAGTGGTTAGGGAATTAGAGATTACTGGGAGTGTTTAAAAGACTGACAAATTAGGTCAGTTTTAAACTCTAAAACTAAACTTTACTGAATGCCTTCATTAGGAACAGAATTCTTGCTAATGATCAATATTAATCATCATCATCAGTACGTATACAAAACTCTTATTTTTAACAATGATATTCTAAATTAGCTGTGGGTATATTATGCCATGGAGCTTGATGCTGCACTGGTAGTTAGCTGTGGTGGCCTCATTTCTTGGGAGCTTCTCATCCCCATGGTCAAGATGATCAGGCTTGAGAGCTTGTCATCAAGAGAGTCAGAACCAAAGCACACTTATCTTCTTTCTTCTTTGATTTTCCTTGCTTATGCCAGATGATTTTATGTTGTTCCCCACACATGCACTCACAAAAAGGAGTGTCTGGGGTGGTGTCTCCTCTGTTCCTGATAGGGCATATCTTGCTTTCTTTTCTCTTACCAGTCACACTTCTTCTGTGTTCAGGAGAATGTGTGGCCTATTTCCAGATTGTTGTGCTTATGTTGTCCTTGGTTTGGCAGCTTTTGTTGTTTGGATGCCTGCTATGTGCAACCACACCGATCTTTGCTTCTTTGATGATCACACTGCTTACTTACTGATGTAAAATTTTATCTGTCTATGCCATCACAGTATTGCAAAATACTTTCATGCTATAATTAGCTATGCCATTTTAGTACACTTACAATATGTAGGTATCCAGGCCTCTGCTTTGGCTGCACTTGCTTACAGAAGTAGCCTACACAACCAGCTTAGACCAGACACTTAGGGTCAGATACAGTTTACAGCTTAGATTATCTAAGCTTAGGTGTGTAATTATAGTGTTTTTGTAAACTATATGTGTCTAATCTTCCAGTATAATGCATAGGAGATAAAGTCAATATAGCATACAGAGCTATTCAGAACGAGCCGAACAGCTGCCTAGACTTCATTAGAGTGAATTCAGTTGTGCACATATGGAAATGCCCATATGGTGGTATCCACACCTTCCATTTAGGATGCTGAAGGCATCTAAGACAGCTGCACAGGGCAGGCAGTGTAACCAGGTATCACCAAGGGATCCCTGCCCTTCCACACGAGGCAGTGGAGATCAGGCTGAACAGCCAGTGCGCTCCAAAATAACATTAGCACCAGTGGGTTGGCAAACGAACCAGGCTTTACCGTGTGCTGATTGTCATGGGAGCTTAAATGCCTATTTTCTATGTAGACAGATTGATACACTGAAATTTTGATGTTTACAATCTTGAGTTAAATCTTTCCCTTATGTTTTACATAATTAAGATTAAATGAAAGAAATCCAGATCTTTGTAATATATTTTCTTTTTCATATTACTATTCTCTCACACATGTTCGTGTAAATACTGCTTACAAACAGAATGTAACTGATGAGAAACACTTGCTAACCAAAGGGTACTTTAAGAAATAGTGTAAAGAATGTCATACAAAAAAGCTCCTAGGACTGTTAGGCTTACTATTGAAATTATCTGTGGTTATACAGATTTTAGAACATTGAGGGACAGAGCTATATTATTTGCTAAAAGATAGAAAGATGACAAATGAAAAATTTATACCACAAATTAAAGTCTGTTTTTTCTTGTGAAAGCTTACATTTACATGAGGAAGGTATAATTTTGAAAAAAAAGGGAGATTGTAGTACTGAGAACTAAAATGAAGATAAATATGGTTAGGCCAAATTTAATTTTATTGACTGATTTTTTTTTTTCCTTCTAATATATCGTAAAAAAATGAAGCAATATTCTCACAGAGATTAAAACATTGTTTCACATAATTACTTTTCTTAGAAATAAAAAAATTTTTCTTGTCACTTTTTGTAAACTACAATCCCTTTCTCATATTTATGAATGTTATTTCGAATTAAAAATAACTTTGACTTGCACTACTTTTATAAATTCAGAATACCATGGTATTCATTCTTTTCATATATTCATAATTGATAGATCGTCTCCTGAATTCTTGAGTTCGTTTCACTAAATCTTCAGTTTTGAGAAAAGACAATTGACTTCAGTTTCAAAACAAATGACATTGTTTTGCTTTGAAATCAATTATTTCTGTATTTCCCTTAGCTGATGGCTTGAAATATTCTTAGTATAACTATAAAATAACCAAAACTTAATAACTTTAAATTACTACATATTCTTTAATAAGTTTGCACTATAAAATATGTATACATATTCATATGTGTTATCTATACATTATTACAATTTTGCTAACAAAATTAAGGTCTCTGTGAGAAGATTTACAGGGGTTTTATCACATGCAATGAGGTCTTTTTAGATGTTCCTCCAGCCAAAGAAAGCCTATTAACCTTAGCATGAATTAGTGGCTTGATTATGAACTAGTGAAAATAAGAGAAATATTGCCATTAACTGCAGGGAGAAGGTAAGTCAAATGAGCAAATAAGGTTGCAAAAAATATTATGAACGTAGTTGTTCACAGTAATTTTTTATTTTCAATTTTTAATTAATGAACTAACATTAAGTAATTTTAAGTAAAAGTATATAGTCGAAGGTGTATAATTACCTAACCAGAAAAGACTTTTTAAAATATAGTCATCTCATTGCTGTTGATATCTTGTCTTACACTATATGCTATACTTGTAATGCTATTTCAAGTCAAATATTATGCTTCAAATCAAGTTCACAAATCTTTTTTTTTTAATATTCAGCAAATTACAAATTATACTCCTTCTTAACTTACTATCACATTCTTTAAAGACTAGATGATTTTTCAGTTCATTAAATATGATCATACCTGTGTCTTTTTGCCTCATCTGCACTTTAATGCAGAAATATTGAAAATACATTTTGCATTTTACTGTAAAACAATAACTCTTATAAATCTGGCTGAGCTTCACAAAGGAGAGACAGAAGAGCATATTCATATTAGGAAGATTAAATATCTGTAAGAAGCAAAAAGCTCCAAGATATGAAAATCCCAAATCATTACAAAATACTCATTATATTTTATCTAGTCAAAATTCTGAAACAACTCCGGACATTGATTCCAATCAAAAGCAAAAAAGGTATATGGCATTGTACTGACATAGAAATGATAGAATATTGCAAGAAATGATACACAATGGCCAAGTATCATTTTTCCAATTTCAATATTTCTGTAAAGGCATTCATAGCAAATTTATGCAAAACTAGAACTGAACTTTTTATTTTTCCTTCATGGATAGGGTCTTAAAGAAAATTTAACTGAAGGGTTCCAGTTTTCCTTGGAGAGAAAGCAAGGAGTAAAATATCTTCATTGCCACTTTTCAAAGAAGCTGATAATTCAGTGTTGCTCATTTAGTTGTTGCTCATCTGGTTAAATCCCACCTAAGTCCCAAATATTCTGATATACTGATCCTCCACTTCAGCCTGATCTTCCAGTTTTGTTACAACTGCCCATCTAAACAACAGATGTCTTGAGACTCAGTCACTAGAGGTCTACAGGTAACTTTTCGAGTTCCTACCCACTAACTGCTTTGGTGCACACATCCTGAAAGAGCAGACTGTCATCCTTGAATAAATCTGAATTGATATTATCCAGCCTTGCAGTCTGTAGGTCACCCGCGATACTGCTTTCGACCCCTGCTCATGAAACTGGGCTACCATGCAGCCACAAATGCAAGAATTTTTCAGACAAAAGGCGATAATTCTGTAAAGAGGTCAGGCTGTTCAGGTGATAGGAAGAGCTCAACGATTTCTGAAGTAGTTTATACCTTTAGTTTAGGGTGGAACTGGTCTCTGTAGTGCTACATAGCATTTCATTTTGGAGGATTTTTGTAGCCGATTTGTTAGTTTTAAAAATCAGAGTTTATAATAGCAATCGAAGCAGGCAAAACAGTTAATATGAGTCATGCCTGTTATCATGTGTAAATTTAAATTCAGATGCAGTTGGTGTTAAAAATAGAAGTACTAAAGAACACTTTTCCTTCAGCACAAAAAGCAAAAAGATAGTTAGATACGTTCCCATATGTGAGGAAGAATGCTTTGCTGAAATATTACCAGAAAGGTGTTAAAATCATGAAAATCCTTTAGCTTCCTAGAAACCAGAAGGCCTTTTCTACAAGGCAGGAGGCATTCAACGCTAAACAGAAATTAGGCTCAGAATTCCACTGATTTTCACCAGTTTTCATTGTTATTTTTTGCTTTAGCAATTAAAAATAATGAAGAAATTATATAAAATGTATGCAAAGGCATTAGGAAATTAAATATTACATTATTACTATAGCTGTAATGGGAGAATAGAGTCAGTTTGTAAAGTTTTATTTGAAAATTATTCAAAATTATTCAGTAATCAACAGTCTTTTACACTGTGCATGAGTTGCCACTGACTGACAATGATAAATGATATTCCATTCTGTTATTCAGTTGATGATAATGTGCTATTCACGTGTGAATAGCTTTATCTACCCATGATATTTTGAAGTTCTTTGTATTGTTTAACCATTATTTAGTAATAGACATTTTTTGAATTGCATACAAGGGTTACTAAACTTACTGTTTCTTCCAAAACCAAAGAAAAGGCAAGGTCCTTCACATTTTATGTATTCAAAGAGCAAAATATAATTTTAAATCAATGATCCAGATATTTCAGTTCGAATCCTTCAACGAAAATATTCCGGATGTAACGCAACCTTTTTATGACCTTTAACGTATATATATTTTAGCTACTGCCAGATGACAGTGAAATATATCTTAAAGGAAAAAAAAAAAAGATGTTTTATTGTCCATATTTCCATTGATATAAATCAGAACAACGCTTTGAATTCTAATGATCTCTGTGGAAACATGCAATCCGAGGATGTGGATCTATATTTTATTTTTACAATAAGTAGTTGATACAGCTATATTTTTGCTTCTTTTATTATTGGAGATATTGACTTGTTTGATATTTGAAATACTCAAGTTCCAATTACTCATAAATTTACATAAGCTTATTATCTACCTGTAATTCTAACTACGCTTGATTTCTTTGCATCACCTCCCCTATTCTCACATATCTGAGTCTTCAGATTCCAAGAAGAATCACACTGTTCTCATACATTAATTCAAGATCTTCAGTAATAACAGTGATCTTAACACTTCCTCATGCTAGATTTATGCCTGAACTTCATTTCTTTAAAAGCAATGACTCTAATAATCATATTTATGCATACATACACACACAGACACACACACACACACACATATCTTTTTCTAAATCTCATACATGCTCAAAATCTCAGAAAGATGATTTTTTTTCTCCCTCTCCTTTCCAATTAATACCTCTCTGTCTGTTTTTTTACCCTACTATATATTTCTAACAGATTGCCACCTTACCTTTTCTTTATATACATTCAGGAATAAAAGATGTTAACAGTTTGCAGTCTTGTCATTTAGAAACTCTGAAAAACAAGTTTTAGTGCATGAGAGAAACAGGAAAAGTCTATGAAGTTAATAGGCTCCCCATGATCTTTCAAGAAGATACCTAGATATTATTAGCTCAGAGCTATTGTTATTTCCTCATTTATCCTTTCTAGAACTCCAATATAAGGTAGATCAAAAGATCCACACAGGAAAGTGTCTTAACCTGATATAGATTTACTCACCAACCTAGTGACATACATTGTTCAAAAAGGCTGTCACATATTATTAAATAACAGCTCCATTTCTGTTCTAATTGGCCCCACTTAATTTTAGGTGCCTAAAAAGTACCCCTGTAAGACTTATGCCTATACTGCTAAATAAAAGGGGACCAGGGAGCAATCCCTGAACCTGAGGTCAACTCACATCAACTCTTCTGTATCCATGATGCTTAAAGACACTCTTCCCTATGCCAGATTTTCCTGGAAATAGCTAGTTGGATCAAAAACAGACACAAGAAATAAGGTAATAGTTAAACAACATGAAAAATAAGGGTCAGCACTGGAGAGCACTCCCTGAACTGCTTTTTTGGCAGCTAAGATGTACCTTACATCTACATGTATTATTTAGACTCCCTCTGTTTTTAATGAAGAGAGATAGGCATTTCAAGAGGGATACAGATGATATCCATAATTAAGAATTTAAAATGTGTGTGCAGGATCACCCTTTAGTAGATCCACTTTCCGTAGCTATAGAGGAAGCTTAGATTATTAATTTAACTAGAAACCTAATATTAGATAGTGAAAGTTTAAATACGAGGTGATTGATATCCATCCACTATATAAAAAGAAGCAAAGAAAACTCTCACATAGGTAAAGGAATTGTCAGCTGAAATGAAATAAATTATTTTTACAGGAACTTGTGACTAAGAAGAAAACTTTACTTTTCAAAAATCTACTAAAAAATTCTTTACATTAAGGAATATGCTCAGTACAGTTTTATGCATTTCTTCATGTGAGTATTTACACATATTAAAAATGCAAAGGTCTGATAGGAACATATTTTTGTCATATGATAAATGGCTAAAGTGTTTCTAGATTGATATTAATACTTCCTTCTAAATTGCTAGTAAATTTGGCTTTACTTATTTATTTATTTTTAAATGCACATAGAAGTGTGCTAAACAGTAAAAGTTTATTGAAAGTTTATTGCTATTATTTGGAATTCTTTTTGTTTTGTTTTACTCTAAAGGGTTCTTTCATGTGTTCTTCATAAAAACCTAGAAAGCATATGAGTAATTTTTATTACTCTTTAAGTATAGCGTTCTTTAGCGTGGCTTTTTTTTTCTGGCAAGTGGAAACGCATATTTGTGCTAAGGCTAGTACAATCGGAATTGCTGTATCTTTGGAAAAAAACGGGCTTGGTATCAGAAGCTCAAATAATGCTGTATTACACCTCCTGCTTAAAGAAAAACATCATGTGTCGCTAGCACAATTACCACCGAATCACAGAATCACATAGAATGGTCGAGGTTGGAAGGGACCTCTGGAGATCATCTAGTCCAACCCCCCTGCTCAAGCAGGGTCCTCTACAGCATATTGCCCAGGATCGCGTCCAGGCGGGTTTTCAATATCTCCAGCGAAGGAGACTCCGCCACCTCTCTGGGCAACCTGGTCCAATGCTCTGTCACCCTCACAGCAAAGAAGTTTCTCCTCGCATTCAGGTGGAACTTCCTGTGCTGCAGCTCCTGCCCATTGCCTCTTGTCCTGTCACTGGGCACCACGGAGAAGAGACTGGCCTCATCCTCTCGACACCCTCCCTTCAGATACTTGTACGCATTGATGAGATCGCCTCTCAGTCTTCTCCTCTCCAGGCTCAACAGGTCCGGCTCCCTCAGCCTTTCTTCACAGGAGACATGCTCCAGTCCCCTCAGCATCCTTACAGCCCTCCGCTGCACTCTCCCCAGGAGCTCCATGTCTCTCTTGTCCTGGGGAGCCCACAATTGGACACAGCACTCCAGGTGAGGCCTCCCCAGGGCTGAGGAGGGCGGCAGCACCACCTCCCTCCACCTGCTGCCAACACTCTGCCCAAGGCACCCCACGATACCCTTGGCCTGCCTGGCCACAAGGCCACATTGCTGCCTCCTGCTCAACTTGGTGTCCACCAGCGCTCCCGGGGCCTTCTCGGCAGAGCTGCTTTCCAGCAGGTCAGCCCCCAGCCTGGACTGCTGCATGGGGTTATTCCTGCCCAGGGGCAGGACCCTGCACTTGCCTTTCTTGAACTTCACGAGGTTCCTCTCCGCCCAGCTCTCCAGCCTCTCCAGGTCCCACGGCCTTTTGGTGTGCCAGCCACTCCCCCCGCTTTCGTATCACCGGCAAACTTGCTGAGGGGGCACTCTGTCCCTTCCTCCAGGTCATCGATGAATACATTGAACAAGACTGGACCCAGCACTGACCCCTGCGGGACACCGCTAGCCACAGGCCTCCAACTGGACTCCGCGCCACCACTGACCACAACCCTCTGAGCTCGGCCATCCAGCCACTTCTCAATCCACCTCACTCTCCACTCATCCAGCCCCACACGTTCTGAGCTTACCTCAGAGCAGGTGATGGGAGACAGTGTCCAAAGCCTCGCTGAACGCCAGGCAGACAACACCCACTGCTCGGCCCTCCTCTACCCAGCCACTCATCCCATCACAGAAGGCTATCAGGTTGGTCAGGCATGATTTCCCTCTGCTGAATCCATGCTGACTACTCCTCGCCACCTTCTTCTCCTCCAGACGCTTAGAGATGACCTCCAGGAGGAGTTGTTGCATCACCTTTCCCAGGGATGGAGGTGAGGCTGGCAGGCCTGCAGTTTCCCTGGCTCCTCCTCCTTGCCCTTTTGGAAGACTGGCGGGACACTGGCTTTCTTCCAGGCCTCAGGCACCTCTCCCGGTCTCCAGGACCTTTCCAAGATGATGGAGAGTGGCCTAGCAATAACATCCGCCAGCTCCCTCAGCACTCGCGGGTGCATCCCGTCGGGGCCCATGCACGCGTGGATGTCAAGCTTGGACAAAAGATCTCTAACCCGATCCTCCTCCACCAAGGGAGAGTCTTCCTTTCTCCAGCCCTCCTCGCTTGTCCCCAGGGCCTGGAATTCCTGAGCACTGGCCGCAGCAGTGAAGACGGAAGCAAAGGCGGCATTCAATAACTCTGCCTCCTCCCTATCCTTTGTCACCAGGGCACCCGCCCCATTCAGCAGCGGGCCCACGTTTTCCCTCGGCTTCCTTTTGCTACTGAGGTATTTGAAGAAGCCCTTCTTGTTGCCCTTGACATCCCTTGCCAGATTGAATTCCAAAGGGGCCTTAGCCTTCCTTGCCGCTTCCCTGCACGCTCTGACAACGTCCCTGTAGTCCTCCCAAGTGGCCCGTCCCCTTTTCCACATTCGGTAGACGTCCTTCTCCTGTTGGAGTTTTGCCAGGAGTTCCTTGCTCATCCACGCAGGTCTCCTGCCCGCTTTGCTCCACTTCTTACTCAGAGGGATGCACCGATCTTGAGCCTGGAGGAGGTGATGCTTGAATATTAACCAGCTTTCTTGGACCCCCTCTTGCTGCTAGGGCCTGCACCCATGGCACTCCTCCAAGGAGGTCCCTGAAGAGGCCAAAGTCTGCTCTCCTGAAGTCCAGGGTTGCGATCCTACTCATTGCCCTGCTCCCTCCTCGCAGGATCCTGAACTCCACCATCTCACGGTCACTGCAGCCAAGGCTGCCCCCAGCCTTCACATCTCCAGCCAGACCTTCTTGCTTTGTTAGCACAAGGTCCAGAGGCGCACCTCTCCTCGTTGGCGTCGCCACCACCTGTAGCGACAAGTTATCCTCAGTGCTCTGCAGGAACCTCTTTGACTGTTTGCGCCTAGCTGTGCTCTCTTGCCAGCAGATGTCAGGGTGGTGGAAGTGTCCCAGGAGAACCAGGGCCTGTGATCGTGAGGCTACTTCCAGCTGTCGGTAGAAGGCCTCATCGACGACTTCCTCCTGATCAGGTGGCCTGGAGTAAACCCCCACAACAGCGTCGCCCGTTTCAGCCTGCCCTTTAACCCTTACCCATAGGCTCTCCACTTGCTCTTCATCCACCGCGAGGCAGAGCTCCACACATTCTAGTTGCTCCCTCCCATGAAGGTGGTGGCAACTCCACCCCCTCGCCTTCCTGGCCTCTCTTTCCTAACAAGCACATAGCCGTCCATGACAGCATTCCAGTCATGTGAGCTCTCCCACCATGTCCCTGTAACTGCAGTGAGATCATGGCCCTGCGACCGCACACACATCTCTAACTCTTCCTGCTTATTCCCCATGCTGCGCGCATTGGTGTGCAGGCATCTCAGAGAGCCAGTCGAGCATGTAAGCTTCCCAGGAGAGGTGCAAGAGGATCCTCCATAGCCATGTTCCATGCTGTCTCCCCTGGCTGCAGGCACCCGCTGGAGGCCTCCTGACTTGAGCGGTGTTTTACTGACTCCCCTGTCTCTATACCACTCCCCTTCCCCCATCTTGCCTAGTTTAAAGCCCTCCTTACCAGGCTGGCCAACCTGTTGGCAAAGACACGCGTGCCCCGCTTGGTAAGGTGGATCCCATCTCTCCCCATCAGCTGTTGATCTTCAAGCAGGGTCCCATGGTCATAGAAACCAAAGCCCTGCTGCCAGCACCAGCGGCGCAGCCAGCTGTTAACTTGGGAAATCCATCTACTCCTCCTCCCGTCCTTTTCCCCCACAGGCAAATTGAGGAGAAAACGACCTGGGCTCCCAGACCCTTGGCCACCATTCCCAGAGCTCTGGAGTCCTGTTTGATGGTTCCCAATTTGCCTTTCGTGTCGTTAGTGCCCACATGGAAGAGCAGCAGAGGGTAGTAGTCTAATGCATGGACAAGCCTTGCCAGTCTTTCCATGACAGCTCTTATTCGAGCCCCTGGCAGGCAGCAGACCTCTCTAGACAAGAGGTCAGGTCGGCAGGTAGGTGCCTCTGTCCCCTGCAGCAGGGAGTCACCCACAACAATCGCTCGCCGCTTCTTCCGGGGGTTCCCACATGGCACTGGGCCTGTCAGGCCAGTTGCCTCCCTTGGAGCCATGCCCAGCTCCTCCTCAGCTTGCAGGGCACTAAACTTGTTCCTCAAAGGCAAACCTTGAGGAGGAGCAAGAGCCTTTCTCCTTCTACGAGAAGTGACCAGTTTCCAGCCCTCTTCAACAGTGTTACGATGAACTGTCACGCACGGCACAGAGCCCTCCGACAACTCCACTGCAGTGGAGGGTGGGGACTCCTGGAGCTGCACAGTCTCCGAGAATACCCTGCCTATCTCCTGCTCATCTTCTCAGATGCTGCACAGCCTACTGACTTCCTCCCATAACTCCTTTACCTGGCGATACAACTGGTCAACCACAGCACACCCTCTGCAGGAGAGCTGACTGTCAGCCCAGGCCTCACAGAGAGGCCCCAGGCACTCCCTGCAGCCTGACACCTGCGGAGCTGCATCTGCTGTCAGAGGGTCTGTCTGGGTTGACGCCTCAGACACAGCTGATGCAGCACCTCCAGCAGCCACTGGGGAATGTGCTCTGCGGCATGTCATGACCATGCCTGGGGAAAGACACACCACTATGGAAAATGAAGATGCCTTCTTTGCCTTCTGCGCAAACTGCTGCGTCTGTTCACTGTCTCTAGGAGTTGCGCTCAAAGGAATCACTCGGCATTGGTTCCACTGGGGCTCGAACCCAGGACCTTCTGCGTGTAAAGCAGACGTGATAACCACTACACTATGGAACCACCACTGCTCACTTACCACCGAATCACAGAATCACATAGAATGGTCGAGGTTGGAAGGGACCTCTGGAGATCATCTAGTCCAACCCCCCTGCTCAAGCAGGGTCCTCTACAGCATATTGCCCAGGATCGCGTCCAGGCGGGTTTTCAATATCTCCAGCGAAGGAGACTCCACCACCTCTCTGGGCAACCTGGTCCAATGCTCTGTCACCCTCACAGCAAAGAAGTTTCTCCTCGCATTCAGGTGGAACTTCCTGTGCTGCAGCTCCTGCCCATTGCCTCTTGTCCTGTCACTGGGCACCACGGAGAAGAGACTGGCCTCATCCTCTCGACACCCTCCCTTCAGATACTTGTACGCATTGATGAGATCGCCTCTCAGTCTTCTCCTCTCCAGGCTCAACAGGTCCGGCTCCCTCAGCCTTTCTTCACAGGAGACATGCTCCAGTCCCCTCAGCATCCTTACAGCCCTCCGCTGCACTCTCCCCAGGAGCTCCATGTCTCTCTTGTCCTGGGGAGCCCACAATTGGACACAGCACTCCAGGTGAGGCCTCCCCAGGGCTGAGGAGGGCGGCAGCACCACCTCCCTCCACCTGCTGCCAACACTCTGCCCAAGGCACCCCACGATACCCTTGGCCTGCCTGGCCACAAGGCCACATTGCTGCCTCCTGCTCAACTTGGTGTCCACCAGCACTGCCGGGGCCTTCTCGGCAGAGCTGCTTTCCAGCAGGTCAGCCCCCAGCCTGGACTGCTGCATGGGGTTATTCCTGCCCAGGGGCAGGACCCTGCACTTGCCTTTCTTGAACTTCACGAGGTTCCTCTCCGCCCAGCTCTCCAGCCTCTCCAGGTCCCACGGCCTTTTGGTGTGCCAGCCACTCCCCCCGCTTTCGTATCACCGGCAAACTTGCTGAGGGGGCACTCTGTCCCTTCCTCCAGGTCATCGATGAATACATTGAACAAGACTGGACCCAGCACTGACCCCTGCGGGACACCGCTAGCCACAGGCCTCCAACTGGACTCCGTGCCACCACTGACCACAACCCTCTGAGCTCGGCCATCCAGCCACTTCTCAATCCACCTCACTCTCCACTCATCCAGCCCCACACGTTCTGAGCTTACCTCAGAGCAGGTGATGGGAGACAGTGTCCAAAGCCTCGCTGAACGCCAGGCAGACAACACCCACTGCTCGGCCCTCCTCTACCCAGCCACTCATCCCATCACAGAAGGCTATCAGGTTGGTCAGGCATGATTTCCCTCTGCTGAATCCATGCTGACTACTCCTCGCCACCTTCTTCTCCTCCAGACGCTTAGAGATGACCTCCAGGAGGAGTTGTTGCATCACCTTTCCCAGGGATGGAGGTGAGGCTGGCAGGCCTGCAGTTTCCCTGGCTCCTCCTTCTTGCCCTTTTGGAAGACTGGCGGGACACTGGCTTTCTTCCAGGCCTCAGGCACCTCTCCCGGTCTCCAGGACCTTTCCAAGATGATGGAGAGTGGCCTAGCAATAACATCCGCCAGCTCCCTCAGCACTCGCGGGTGCATCCCGTCGGGGCCCATGCACGCGTGGATGTCAAGCTTGGACAAAAGATCTCTAACCCGATCCTCCTCCACCAAGGGAGAGTCTTCCTTTCTCCAGCCCTCCTCGCTTGTCCCCAGGGCCTGGAATTCCTGAGCACTGGCCGCAGCAGTGAAGACGGAAGCAAAGGCGGCATTCAATAACTCTGCCTCCTCCCTATCCTTTGTCACCAGGGCACCCGCCCCATTCAGCAGCGGGCCCACGTTTTCCCTCGGCTTCCTTTTGCTACTGAGGTATTTGAAGAAGCCCTTCTTGTTGCCCTTGACATCCCTTGCCAGATTGAATTCCAAAGGGGCCTTAGCCTTCCTTGCCGCTTCCCTGCACGCTCTGACAACGTCCCTGTAGTCCTCCCAAGTGGCCCGTCCCCTTTTCCACATTCGGTAGACGTCCTTCTCCTGTTGGAGTTTTGCCAGGAGTTCCTTGCTCATCCACGCAGGTCTCCTGCCCGCTTTGCTCCACTTCTTACTCAGAGGGATGCACCGATCTTGAGCCTGGAGGAGGTGATGCTTGAATATTAACCAGCTTTCTTGGGCCCCCTCTTGCTGCTAGGGCCTGCACCCATGGCACTCCTCCAAGGAGGTCCCTGAAGAGGCCAAAGTCTGCTCTCCTGAAGTCCAGGGTTGCGATCCTACTCATTGCCCTGCTCCCTCCTCGCAGGATCCTGAACTCCACCATCTCACGGTCACTGCAGCCAAGGCTGCCCCCAGCCTTCACATCTCCAGCCAGACCTTCTTGCTTTGTTAGCACAAGGTCCAGAGGCGCACCTCTCCTCGTTGGCGTCACCACCACCTGTAGCGACAAGTTATCCTCAGTGCTCTGCAGGAACCTCTTTGACTGTTTGCGCCTAGCTGTGCTCTCTTGCCAGCAGATGTCAGGGTGGTGGAAGTGTCCCAGGAGAACCAGGGCCTGTGATCGTGAGGCTACTTCCAGCTGTCGGTAGAAGGCCTCATCGACGACTTCCTCCTGATCAGGTGGCCTGGAGTAAACCCCCACAACAGCGTCGCCCGTTTCAGCCTGCCCTTTAACCCTTACCCATAGGCTCTCCACTTGCTCTTCATCCACCGCGAGGCAGAGCTCCACACATTCTAGTTGCTCCCTCCCATGAAGGTGGTGGCAACTCCACCCCCTCGCCTTCCTGGCCTCTCTTTCCTAACAAGCACATAGCCGTCCATGACAGCATTCCAGTCATGTGAGCTCTCCCACCATGTCCCTGTAACTGCAGTGAGATCATGGCCCTGCGACCGCACACACATCTCTAACTCTTCCTGCTTATTCCCCATGCTGCGCGCATTGGTGTGCAGGCATCTCAGAGAGCCAGTCGAGCATGTAAGCTTCCCAGGAGAGGTGCAAGAGGATCCTCCATAGCCATGTTCCATGCTGTCTCCCCTGGCTGCAGGCACCCGCTGGAGGCCTCCTGACTTGAGCGGTGTTTTACTGACTCCCCTGTCTCTATACCACTCCCCTTCCCCCATCTTGCCTAGTTTAAAGCCCTCCTTACCAGGCTGGCCAACCTGTTGGCAAAGACACGCGTGCCCCGCTTGGTAAGGTGGATCCCATCTCTCCCCATCAGCTGTTGATCTTCAAGCAGGGTCCCATGGTCATAGAAACCAAAGCCCTGCTGCCAGCACCAGCGGCGCAGCCAGCTGTTAACTTGGGAAATCCATCTACTCCTCCTCCCGTCCTTTTCCCCCACAGGCAAATTGAGGAGAAAACGACCTGGGCTCCCAGACCCTTGGCCACCATTCCCAGAGCTCTGGAGTCCTGTTTGATGGTTCCCAATTTGCCTTTCGTGTCGTTAGTGCCCACATGGAAGAGCAGCAGAGGGTAGTAGTCTAATGCATGGACAAGCCTTGCCAGTCTTTCCATGACAGCTCTTATTCGAGCCCCTGGCAGGCAGCAGACCTCTCTAGACAAGAGGTCAGGTCGGCAGGTAGGTGCCTCTGTCCCCTGCAGCAGGGAGTCACCCACAACAATCGCTCGCCGCTTCTTCCGGGGGTTCCCACATGGCACTGGGCCTGTCAGGCCAGTTGCCTCCCTTGGAGCCATGCCCAGCTCCTCCTCAGCTTGCAGGGCACTAAACTTGTTCCTCAAAGGCAAACCTTGAGGAGGAGCAAGAGCCTTTCTCCTTCTACGAGAAGTGACCAGTTTCCAGCCCTCTTCAACAGTGTTACGATGAACTGTCACGCACGGCACAGAGCCCTCCGACAACTCCACTGCAGTGGAGGGTGGGGACTCCTGGAGCTGCACAGTCTCCGAGAATACCCTGCCTATCTCCTGCTCATCTTCTCAGATGCTGCACAGCCTACTGACTTCCTCCCATAACTCCTTTACCTGGCGATACAACTGGTCAACCACAGCACACCCTCTGCAGGAGAGCTGACTGTCAGCCCAGGCCTCACAGAGAGGCCCCAGGCACTCCCTGCAGCCTGACACCTGCGGAGCTGCATCTGCTGTCAGAGGGTCTGTCTGGGTTGACGCCTCAGACACAGCTGATGCAGCACCTCCAGCAGCCACTGGGGAATGTGCTCTGCGGCATGTCATGACCATGCCTGGGGAAAGACACACCACTATGGAAAATGAAGATGCCTTCTTTGCCTTCTGCGCAAACTGCTGCGTCTGTTCACTGTCTCTAGGAGTTGCGCTCAAAGGAATCACTCGGCATTGGTTCCACTGGGGCTCGAACCCAGGACCTTCTGCGTGTAAAGCAGACGTGATAACCACTACACTATGGAACCACCACTGCTCACTTACCACCGAATCACAGAATCACATAGAATGGTCGAGGTTGGAAGGGACCTCTGGAGATCATCTAGTCCAACCCCCCTGCTCAAGCAGGGTCCTCTACAGCATATTGCCCAGGATCGCGTCCAGGCGGGTTTTCAATATCTCCAGCGAAGGAGACTCCACCACCTCTCTGGGCAACCTGGTCCAATGCTCTGTCACCCTCACAGCAAAGAAGTTTCTCCTCGCATTCAGGTGGAACTTCCTGTGCTGCAGCTCCTGCCCATTGCCTCTTGTCCTGTCACTGGGCACCACGGAGAAGAGACTGGCCTCATCCTCTCGACACCCTCCCTTCAGATACTTGTACGCATTGATGAGATCGCCTCTCAGTCTTCTCCTCTCCAGGCTCAACAGGTCCGGCTCCCTCAGCCTTTCTTCACAGGAGACATGCTCCAGTCCCCTCAGCATCCTTACAGCCCTCCGCTGCACTCTCCCCAGGAGCTCCATGTCTCTCTTGTCCTGGGGAGCCCACAATTGGACACAGCACTCCAGGTGAGGCCTCCCCAGGGCTGAGGAGGGCGGCAGCACCACCTCCCTCCACCTGCTGCCAACACTCTGCCCAAGGCACCCCACGATACCCTTGGCCTGCCTGGCCACAAGGCCACATTGCTGCCTCCTGCTCAACTTGGTGTCCACCAGCACTGCCGGGGCCTTCTCGGCAGAGCTGCTTTCCAGCAGGTCAGCCCCCAGCCTGGACTGCTGCATGGGGTTATTCCTGCCCAGGGGCAGGACCCTGCACTTGCCTTTCTTGAACTTCACGAGGTTCCTCTCCGCCCAGCTCTCCAGCCTCTCCAGGTCCCACGGCCTTTTGGTGTGCCAGCCACTCCCCCCGCTTTCGTATCACCGGCAAACTTGCTGAGGGGGCACTCTGTCCCTTCCTCCAGGTCATCGATGAATACATTGAACAAGACTGGACCCAGCACTGACCCCTGCGGGACACCGCTAGCCACAGGCCTCCAACTGGACTCCGCGCCACCACTGACCACAACCCTCTGAGCTCGGCCATCCAGCCACTTCTCAATCCACCTCACTCTCCACTCATCCAGCCCCACACGTTCTGAGCTTACCTCAGAGCAGGTGATGGGAGACAGTGTCCAAAGCCTCGCTGAACGCCAGGCAGACAACACCCACTGCTCGGCCCTCCTCTACCCAGCCACTCATCCCATCACAGAAGGCTATCAGGTTGGTCAGGCATGATTTCCCTCTGCTGAATCCATGCTGACTACTCCTCGCCACCTTCTTCTCCTCCAGACGCTTAGAGATGACCTCCAGGAGGAGTTGTTGCATCACCTTTCCCAGGGATGGAGGTGAGGCTGGCAGGCCTGCAGTTTCCCTGGCTCCTCCTTCTTGCCCTTTTGGAAGACTGGCGGGACACTGGCTTTCTTCCAGGCCTCAGGCACCTCTCCCGGTCTCCAGGACCTTTCCAAGATGATGGAGAGTGGCCTAGCAATAACATCCGCCAGCTCCCTCAGCACTCGCGGGTGCATCCCGTCGGGGCCCATGCACGCGTGGATGTCAAGCTTGGACAAAAGATCTCTAACCCGATCCTCCTCCACCAAGGGAGAGTCTTCCTTTCTCCAGCCCTCCTCGCTTGTCCCCAGGGCCTGGAATTCCTGAGCACTGGCCGCAGCAGTGAAGACGGAAGCAAAGGCGGCATTCAATAACTCTGCCTCCTCCCTATCCTTTGTCACCAGGGCACCCGCCCCATTCAGCAGCGGGCCCACGTTTTCCCTCGGCTTCCTTTTGCTACTGAAGTATTTGAAGGAGCCCTTCTTGTTGCCCTTGACATCCCTTGCCAGATTGAATTCCAAAGGGGCCTTAGCCTTCCTTGCCGCTTCCCTGCACGCTCTGACAACGTCCCTGTAGTCCTCCCAAGTGGCCCGTCCCCTTTTCCACATTCGGTAGACGTCCTTCTCCTGTTGGAGTTTTGCCAGGAGTTCCTTGCTCATCCACGCAGGTCTCCTGCCCGCTTTGCTCCACTTCTTACTCAGAGGGATGCACCGATCTTGAGCCTGGAGGAGGTGATGCTTGAATATTAACCAGCTTTCTTGGACCCCCTCTTGCTGCTAGGGCCTGCACCCATGGCACTCCTCCAAGGAGGTCCCTGAAGAGGCCAAAGTCTGCTCTCCTGAAGTCCAGGGTTGCGATCCTACTCATTGCCCTGCTCCCTCCTCGCAGGATCCTGAACTCCACCATCTCACGGTCACTGCAGCCAAGGCTGCCCCCAGCCTTCACATCTCCAGCCAGACCTTCTTGCTTTGTTAGCACAAGGTCCAGAGGCGCACCTCTCCTCGTTGGCGTCGCCACCACCTGTAGCGACAAGTTATCCTCAGTGCTCTGCAGGAACCTCTTTGACTGTTTGCGCCTAGCTGTGCTCTCTTGCCAGCAGATGTCAGGGTGGTGGAAGTGTCCCAGGAGAACCAGGGCCTGTGATCGTGAGGCTACTTCCAGCTGTCGGTAGAAGGCCTCATCGACGACTTCCTCCTGATCAGGTGGCCTGGAGTAAACCCCCACAACAGCGTCGCCCGTTTCAGCCTGCCCTTTAACCCTTACCCATAGGCTCTCCACTTGCTCTTCATCCACCGCGAGGCAGAGCTCCACACATTCTAGTTGCTCCCTCCCATGAAGGTGGTGGCAACTCCACCCCCTCGCCTTCCTGGCCTCTCTTTCCTAACAAGCACATAGCCGTCCATGACAGCATTCCAGTCATGTGAGCTCTCCCACCATGTCCCTGTAACTGCAGTGAGATCATGGCCCTGCGACCGCACACACATCTCTAACTCTTCCTGCTTATTCCCCATGCTGCGCGCATTGGTGTGCAGGCATCTCAGAGAGCCAGTCGAGCATGTAAGCTTCCCAGGAGAGGTGCAAGAGGATCCTCCATAGCCATGTTCCATGCTGTCTCCCCTGGCTGCAGGCACCCGCTGGAGGCCTCCTGACTTGAGCGGTGTTTTACTGACTCCCCTGTCTCTATACCACTCCCCTTCCCCCATCTTGCCTAGTTTAAAGCCCTCCTTACCAGGCTGGCCAACCTGTTGGCAAAGACACGCGTGCCCCGCTTGGTAAGGTGGATCCCATCTCTCCCCATCAGCTGTTGATCTTCAAGCAGGGTCCCATGGTCATAGAAACCAAAGCCCTGCTGCCAGCACCAGCGGCGCAGCCAGCTGTTAACTTGGGAAATCCATCTACTCCTCCTCCCGTCCTTTTCCCCCACAGGCAAATTGAGGAGAAAACGACCTGGGCTCCCAGACCCTTGGCCACCATTCCCAGAGCTCTGGAGTCCTGTTTGATGGTTCCCAATTTGCCTTTCGTGTCGTTAGTGCCCACATGGAAGAGCAGCAGAGGGTAGTAGTCTAATGCATGGACAAGCCTTGCCAGTCTTTCCATGACAGCTCTTATTCGAGCCCCTGGCAGGCAGCAGACCTCTCTAGACAAGAGGTCAGGTCGGCAGGTAGGTGCCTCTGTCCCCTGCAGCAGGGAGTCACCCACAACAATCGCTCGCCGCTTCTTCCGGGGGTTCCCACATGGCACTGGGCCTGTCAGGCCAGTTGCCTCCCTTGGAGCCATGCCCAGCTCCTCCTCAGCTTGCAGGGCACTAAACTTGTTCCTCAAAGGCAAACCTTGAGGAGGAGCAAGAGCCTTTCTCCTTCTACGAGAAGTGACCAGTTTCCAGCCCTCTTCAACAGTGTTACGATGAACTGTCACGCACGGCACAGAGCCCTCCGACAACTCCACTGCAGTGGAGGGTGGGGACTCCTGGAGCTGCACAGTCTCCGAGAATACCCTGCCTATCTCCTGCTCATCTTCTCAGATGCTGCACAGCCTACTGACTTCCTCCCATAACTCCTTTACCTGGCGATACAACTGGTCAACCACAGCACACCCTCTGCAGGAGAGCTGACTGTCAGCCCAGGCCTCACAGAGAGGCCCCAGGCACTCCCTGCAGCCTGACACCTGCGGAGCTGCATCTGCTGTCAGAGGGTCTGTCTGGGTTGACGCCTCAGACACAGCTGATGCAGCACCTCCAGCAGCCACTGGGGAATGTGCTCTGCGGCATGTCATGACCATGCCTGGGGAAAGACACACCACTATGGAAAATGAAGATGCCTTCTTTGCCTTCTGCGCAAACTGCTGCGTCTGTTCACTGTCTCTAGGAGTTGCGCTCAAAGGAATCACTCGGCATTGGTTCCACTGGGGCTCGAACCCAGGACCTTCTGCGTGTAAAGCAGACGTGATAACCACTACACTATGGAACCACCACTGCTCACTTACCACCGAATCACAGAATCACATAGAATGGTCGAGGTTGGAAGGGACCTCTGGAGATCATCTAGTCCAACCCCCCTGCTCAAGCAGGGTCCTCTACAGCATATTGCCCAGGATCGCGTCCAGGCGGGTTTTCAATATCTCCAGCGAAGGAGACTCCACCACCTCTCTGGGCAACCTGGTCCAATGCTCTGTCACCCTCACAGCAAAGAAGTTTCTCCTCGCATTCAGGTGGAACTTCCTGTGCTGCAGCTCCTGCCCATTGCCTCTTGTCCTGTCACTGGGCACCACGGAGAAGAGACTGGCCTCATCCTCTCGACACCCTCCCTTCAGATACTTGTACGCATTGATGAGATCGCCTCTCAGTCTTCTCCTCTCCAGGCTCAACAGGTCCGGCTCCCTCAGCCTTTCTTCACAGGAGACATGCTCCAGTCCCCTCAGCATCCTTACAGCCCTCCGCTGCACTCTCCCCAGGAGCTCCATGTCTCTCTTGTCCTGGGGAGCCCACAATTGGACACAGCACTCCAGGTGAGGCCTCCCCAGGGCTGAGGAGGGCGGCAGCACCACCTCCCTCCACCTGCTGCCAACACTCTGCCCAAGGCACCCCACGATACCCTTGGCCTGCCTGGCCACAAGGCCACATTGCTGCCTCCTGCTCAACTTGGTGTCCACCAGCACTGCCGGGGCCTTCTCGGCAGAGCTGCTTTCCAGCAGGTCAGCCCCCAGCCTGGACTGCTGCATGGGGTTATTCCTGCCCAGGGGCAGGACCCTGCACTTGCCTTTCTTGAACTTCACGAGGTTCCTCTCCGCCCAGCTCTCCAGCCTCTCCAGGTCCCACGGCCTTTTGGTGTGCCAGCCACTCCCCCCGCTTTCGTATCACCGGCAAACTTGCTGAGGGGGCACTCTGTCCCTTCCTCCAGGTCATCGATGAATACATTGAACAAGACTGGACCCAGCACTGACCCCTGCGGGACACCGCTAGCCACAGGCCTCCAACTGGACTCCGCGCCACCACTGACCACAACCCTCTGAGCTCGGCCATCCAGCCACTTCTCAATCCACCTCACTCTCCACTCATCCAGCCCCACACGTTCTGAGCTTACCTCAGAGCAGGTGATGGGAGACAGTGTCCAAAGCCTCGCTGAACGCCAGGCAGACAACACCCACTGCTCGGCCCTCCTCTACCCAGCCACTCATCCCATCACAGAAGGCTATCAGGTTGGTCAGGCATGATTTCCCTCTGCTGAATCCATGCTGACTACTCCTCGCCACCTTCTTCTCCTCCAGACGCTTAGAGATGACCTCCAGGAGGAGTTGTTGCATCACCTTTCCCAGGGATGGAGGTGAGGCTGGCAGGCCTGCAGTTTCCCTGGCTCCTCCTTCTTGCCCTTTTGGAAGACTGGCGGGACACTGGCTTTCTTCCAGGCCTCAGGCACCTCTCCCGGTCTCCAGGACCTTTCCAAGATGATGGAGAGTGGCCTAGCAATAACATCCGCCAGCTCCCTCAGCACTCGCGGGTGCATCCCGTCGGGGCCCATGCACGCGTGGATGTCAAGCTTGGACAAAAGATCTCTAACCCGATCCTCCTCCACCAAGGGAGAGTCTTCCTTTCTCCAGCCCTCCTCGCTTGTCCCCAGGGCCTGGAATTCCTGAGCACTGGCCGCAGCAGTGAAGACGGAAGCAAAGGCGGCATTCAATAACTCTGCCTCCTCCCTATCCTTTGTCACCAGGGCACCCGCCCCATTCAGCAGCGGGCCCACGTTTTCCCTCGGCTTCCTTTTGCTACTGAGGTATTTGAAGAAGCCCTTCTTGTTGCCCTTGACATCCCTTGCCAGATTGAATTCCAAAGGGGCCTTAGCCTTCCTTGCCGCTTCCCTGCACGCTCTGACAACGTCCCTGTAGTCCTCCCAAGTGGCCCGTCCCCTTTTCCACATTCGGTAGACGTCCTTCTCCTGTTGGAGTTTTGCCAGGAGTTCCTTGCTCATCCACGCAGGTCTCCTGCCCGCTTTGCTCCACTTCTTACTCAGAGGGATGCACCGATCTTGAGCCTGGAGGAGGTGATGCTTGAATATTAACCAGCTTTCTTGGGCCCCCTCTTGCTGCTAGGGCCTGCACCCATGGCACTCCTCCAAGGAGGTCCCTGAAGAGGCCAAAGTCTGCTCTCCTGAAGTCCAGGGTTGCGATCCTACTCATTGCCCTGCTCCCTCCTCGCAGGATCCTGAACTCCACCATCTCACGGTCACTGCAGCCAAGGCTGCCCCCAGCCTTCACATCTCCAGCCAGACCTTCTTGCTTTGTTAGCACAAGGTCCAGAGGCGCACCTCTCCTCGTTGGCGTCGCCACCACCTGTAGCGACAAGTTATCCTCAGTGCTCTGCAGGAACCTCTTTGACTGTTTGCGCCTAGCTGTGCTCTCTTGCCAGCAGATGTCAGGGTGGTGGAAGTGTCCCAGGAGAACCAGGGCCTGTGATCGTGAGGCTACTTCCAGCTGTCGGTAGAAGGCCTCATCGACGACTTCCTCCTGATCAGGTGGCCTGGAGTAAACCCCCACAACAGCGTCGCCCGTTTCAGCCTGCCCTTTAACCCTTACCCATAGGCTCTCCACTTGCTCTTCATCCACCGCGAGGCAGAGCTCCACACATTCTAGTTGCTCCCTCCCATGAAGGTGGTGGCAACTCCACCCCCTCGCCTTCCTGGCCTCTCTTTCCTAACAAGCACATAGCCGTCCATGACAGCATTCCAGTCATGTGAGCTCTCCCACCATGTCCCTGTAACTGCAGTGAGATCATGGCCCTGCGACCGCACACACATCTCTAACTCTTCCTGCTTATTCCCCATGCTGCGCGCATTGGTGTGCAGGCATCTCAGAGAGCCAGTCGAGCATGTAAGCTTCCCAGGAGAGGTGCAAGAGGATCCTCCATAGCCATGTTCCATGCTGTCTCCCCTGGCTGCAGGCACCCGCTGGAGGCCTCCTGACTTGAGCGGTGTTTTACTGACTCCCCTGTCTCTATACCACTCCCCTTCCCCCATCTTGCCTAGTTTAAAGCCCTCCTTACCAGGCTGGCCAACCTGTTGGCAAAGACACGCGTGCCCCGCTTGGTAAGGTGGATCCCATCTCTCCCCATCAGCTGTTGATCTTCAAGCAGGGTCCCATGGTCATAGAAACCAAAGCCCTGCTGCCAGCACCAGCGGCGCAGCCAGCTGTTAACTTGGGAAATCCATCTACTCCTCCTCCCGTCCTTTTCCCCCACAGGCAAATTGAGGAGAAAACGACCTGGGCTCCCAGACCCTTGGCCACCATTCCCAGAGCTCTGGAGTCCTGTTTGATGGTTCCCAATTTGCCTTTCGTGTCGTTAGTGCCCACATGGAAGAGCAGCAGAGGGTAGTAGTCTAATGCATGGACAAGCCTTGCCAGTCTTTCCATGACAGCTCTTATTCGAGCCCCTGGCAGGCAGCAGACCTCTCTAGACAAGAGGTCAGGTCGGCAGGTAGGTGCCTCTGTCCCCTGCAGCAGGGAGTCACCCACAACAATCGCTCGCCGCTTCTTCCGGGGGTTCCCACATGGCACTGGGCCTGTCAGGCCAGTTGCCTCCCTTGGAGCCATGCCCAGCTCCTCCTCAGCTTGCAGGGCACTAAACTTGTTCCTCAAAGGCAAACCTTGAGGAGGAGCAAGAGCCTTTCTCCTTCTACGAGAAGTGACCAGTTTCCAGCCCTCTTCAACAGTGTTACGATGAACTGTCACGCACGGCACAGAGCCCTCCGACAACTCCACTGCAGTGGAGGGTGGGGACTCCTGGAGCTGCACAGTCTCCGAGAATACCCTGCCTATCTCCTGCTCATCTTCTCAGATGCTGCACAGCCTACTGACTTCCTCCCATAACTCCTTTACCTGGCGATACAACTGGTCAACCACAGCACACCCTCTGCAGGAGAGCTGACTGTCAGCCCAGGCCTCACAGAGAGGCCCCAGGCACTCCCTGCAGCCTGACACCTGCGGAGCTGCATCTGCTGTCAGAGGGTCTGTCTGGGTTGACGCCTCAGACACAGCTGATGCAGCACCTCCAGCAGCCACTGGGGAATGTGCTCTGCGGCATGTCATGACCATGCCTGGGGAAAGACACACCACTATGGAAAATGAAGATGCCTTCTTTGCCTTCTGCGCAAACTGCTGCGTCTGTTCACTGTCTCTAGGAGTTGCGCTCAAAGGAATCACTCGGCATTGGTTCCACTGGGGCTCGAACCCAGGACCTTCTGCGTGTAAAGCAGACGTGATAACCACTACACTATGGAACCACCACTGCTCACTTACCACCGAATCACAGAATCACATAGAATGGTCGAGGTTGGAAGGGACCTCTGGAGATCATCTAGTCCAACCCCCCTGCTCAAGCAGGGTCCTCTACAGCATATTGCCCAGGATCGCGTCCAGGCGGGTTTTCAATATCTCCAGCGAAGGAGACTCCACCACCTCTCTGGGCAACCTGGTCCAATGCTCTGTCACCCTCACAGCAAAGAAGTTTCTCCTCGCATTCAGGTGGAACTTCCTGTGCTGCAGCTCCTGCCCATTGCCTCTTGTCCTGTCACTGGGCACCACGGAGAAGAGACTGGCCTCATCCTCTCGACACCCTCCCTTCAGATACTTGTACGCATTGATGAGATCGCCTCTCAGTCTTCTCCTCTCCAGGCTCAACAGGTCCGGCTCCCTCAGCCTTTCTTCACAGGAGACATGCTCCAGTCCCCTCAGCATCCTTACAGCCCTCCGCTGCACTCTCCCCAGGAGCTCCATGTCTCTCTTGTCCTGGGGAGCCCACAATTGGACACAGCACTCCAGGTGAGGCCTCCCCAGGGCTGAGGAGGGCGGCAGCACCACCTCCCTCCACCTGCTGCCAACACTCTGCCCAAGGCACCCCACGATACCCTTGGCCTGCCTGGCCACAAGGCCACATTGCTGCCTCCTGCTCAACTTGGTGTCCACCAGCACTGCCGGGGCCTTCTCGGCAGAGCTGCTTTCCAGCAGGTCAGCCCCCAGCCTGGACTGCTGCATGGGGTTATTCCTGCCCAGGGGCAGGACCCTGCACTTGCCTTTCTTGAACTTCACGAGGTTCCTCTCCGCCCAGCTCTCCAGCCTCTCCAGGTCCCACGGCCTTTTGGTGTGCCAGCCACTCCCCCCGCTTTCGTATCACCGGCAAACTTGCTGAGGGGGCACTCTGTCCCTTCCTCCAGGTCATCGATGAATACATTGAACAAGACTGGACCCAGCACTGACCCCTGCGGGACACCGCTAGCCACAGGCCTCCAACTGGACTCCGCGCCACCACTGACCACAACCCTCTGAGCTCGGCCATCCAGCCACTTCTCAATCCACCTCACTCTCCACTCATCCAGCCCCACACGTTCTGAGCTTACCTCAGAGCAGGTGATGGGAGACAGTGTCCAAAGCCTCGCTGAACGCCAGGCAGACAACACCCACTGCTCGGCCCTCCTCTACCCAGCCACTCATCCCATCACAGAAGGCTATCAGGTTGGTCAGGCATGATTTCCCTCTGCTGAATCCATGCTGACTACTCCTCGCCACCTTCTTCTCCTCCAGACGCTTAGAGATGACCTCCAGGAGGAGTTGTTGCATCACCTTTCCCAGGGATGGAGGTGAGGCTGGCAGGCCTGCAGTTTCCCTGGCTCCTCCTTCTTGCCCTTTTGGAAGACTGGCGGGACACTGGCTTTCTTCCAGGCCTCAGGCACCTCTCCCGGTCTCCAGGACCTTTCCAAGATGATGGAGAGTGGCCTAGCAATAACATCCGCCAGCTCCCTCAGCACTCGCGGGTGCATCCCGTCGGGGCCCATGCACGCGTGGACGTCAAGCTTGGACAAAAGATCTCTAACCCGATCCTCCTCCACCAAGGGAGAGTCTTCCTTTCTCCAGCCCTCCTCGCTTGTCCCCAGGGCCTGGAATTCCTGAGCACTGGCCGCAGCAGTGAAGACGGAAGCAAAGGCGGCATTCAATAACTCTGCCTCCTCCCTATCCTTTGTCACCAGGGCACCCGCCCCATTCAGCAGCGGGCCCACGTTTTCCCTCGGCTTCCTTTTGCTACTGAGGTATTTGAAGAAGCCCTTCTTGTTGCCCTTGACATCCCTTGCCAGATTGAATTCCAAAGGGGCCTTAGCCTTCCTTGCCGCTTCCCTGCACGCTCTGACAACGTCCCTGTAGTCCTCCCAAGTGGCCCGTCCCCTTTTCCACATTCGGTAGACGTCCTTCTCCTGTTGGAGTTTTGCCAGGAGTTCCTTGCTCATCCACGCAGGTCTCCTGCCCGCTTTGCTCCACTTCTTACTCAGAGGGATGCACCGATCTTGAGCCTGGAGGAGGTGATGCTTGAATATTAACCAGCTTTCTTGGGCCCCCTCTTGCTGCTAGGGCCTGCACCCATGGCACTCCTCCAAGGAGGTCCCTGAAGAGGCCAAAGTCTGCTCTCCTGAAGTCCAGGGTTGCGATCCTACTCATTGCCCTGCTCCCTCCTCGCAGGATCCTGAACTCCACCATCTCACGGTCACTGCAGCCAAGGCTGCCCCCAGCCTTCACATCTCCAGCCAGACCTTCTTGCTTTGTTAGCACAAGGTCCAGAGGCGCACCTCTCCTCGTTGGCGTCGCCACCACCTGTAGCGACAAGTTATCCTCAGTGCTCTGCAGGAACCTCTTTGACTGTTTGCGCCTAGCTGTGCTCTCTTGCCAGCAGATGTCAGGGTGGTGGAAGTGTCCCAGGAGAACCAGGGCCTGTGATCGTGAGGCTACTTCCAGCTGTCGGTAGAAGGCCTCATCGACGACTTCCTCCTGATCAGGTGGCCTGGAGTAAACCCCCACAACAGCGTCGCCCGTTTCAGCCTGCCCTTTAACCCTTACCCATAGGCTCTCCACTTGCTCTTCATCCACCGCGAGGCAGAGCTCCACACATTCTAGTTGCTCCCTCCCATGAAGGTGGTGGCAACTCCACCCCCTCGCCTTCCTGGCCTCTCTTTCCTAACAAGCACATAGCCGTCCATGACAGCATTCCAGTCATGTGAGCTCTCCCACCATGTCCCTGTAACTGCAGTGAGATCATGGCCCTGCGACCGCACACACATCTCTAACTCTTCCTGCTTATTCCCCATGCTGCGCGCATTGGTGTGCAGGCATCTCAGAGAGCCAGTCGAGCATGTAAGCTTCCCAGGAGAGGTGCAAGAGGATCCTCCATAGCCATGTTCCATGCTGTCTCCCCTGGCTGCAGGCACCCGCTGGAGGCCTCCTGACTTGAGCGGTGTTTTACTGACTCCCCTGTCTCTATACCACTCCCCTTCCCCCATCTTGCCTAGTTTAAAGCCCTCCTTACCAGGCTGGCCAACCTGTTGGCAAAGACACGCGTGCCCCGCTTGGTAAGGTGGATCCCATCTCTCCCCATCAGCTGTTGATCTTCAAGCAGGGTCCCATGGTCATAGAAACCAAAGCCCTGCTGCCAGCACCAGTGGCGCAGCCAGCTGTTAACTTGGGAAATCCATCTACTCCTCCTCCCGTCCTTTTCCCCCACAGGCAAATTGAGGAGAAAACGACCTGGGCTCCCAGACCCTTGGCCACCATTCCCAGAGCTCTGGAGTCCTGTTTGATGGTTCCCAATTTGCCTTTCGTGTCGTTAGTGCCCACATGGAAGAGCAGCAGAGGGTAGTAGTCTAATGCATGGACAAGCCTTGCCAGTCTTTCCATGACAGCTCTTATTCGAGCCCCTGGCAGGCAGCAGACCTCTCTAGACAAGAGGTCAGGTCGGCAGGTAGGTGCCTCTGTCCCCTGCAGCAGGGAGTCACCCACAACAATCGCTCGCCGCTTCTTCCGGGGGTTCCCACATGGCACTGGGCCTGTCAGGCCAGTTGCCTCCCTTGGAGCCATGCCCAGCTCCTCCTCAGCTTGCAGGGCACTAAACTTGTTCCTCAAAGGCAAACCTTGAGGAGGAGCAAGAGCCTTTCTCCTTCTACGAGAAGTGACCAGTTTCCAGCCCTCTTCAACAGTGTTACGATGAACTGTCACGCACGGCACAGAGCCCTCCGACAACTCCACTGCAGTGGAGGGTGGGGACTCCTGGAGCTGCACAGTCTCCGAGAATACCCTGCCTATCTCCTGCTCATCTTCTCAGATGCTGCACAGCCTACTGACTTCCTCCCATAACTCCTTTACCTGGCGATACAACTGGTCAACCACAGCACACCCTCTGCAGGAGAGCTGACTGTCAGCCCAGGCCTCACAGAGAGGCCCCAGGCACTCCCTGCAGCCTGACACCTGCGGAGCTGCATCTGCTGTCAGAGGGTCTGTCTGGGTTGACGCCTCAGACACAGCTGATGCAGCACCTCCAGCAGCCACTGGGGAATGTGCTCTGCGGCATGTCATGACCATGCCTGGGGAAAGACACACCACTATGGAAAATGAAGATGCCTTCTTTGCCTTCTGCGCAAACTGCTGCGTCTGTTCACTGTCTCTAGGAGTTGCGCTCAAAGGAATCACTCGGCATTGGTTCCACTGGGGCTCGAACCCAGGACCTTCTGCGTGTAAAGCAGACGTGATAACCACTACACTATGGAACCACCACTGCTCACTTACCACCGAATCACAGAATCACATAGAATGGTCGAGGTTGGAAGGGACCTCTGGAGATCATCTAGTCCAACCCCCCTGCTCAAGCAGGGTCCTCTACAGCATATTGCCCAGGATCGCGTCCAGGCGGGTTTTCAATATCTCCAGCGAAGGAGACTCCACCACCTCTCTGGGCAACCTGGTCCAATGCTCTGTCACCCTCACAGCAAAGAAGTTTCTCCTCGCATTCAGGTGGAACTTCCTGTGCTGCAGCTCCTGCCCATTGCCTCTTGTCCTGTCACTGGGCACCACGGAGAAGAGACTGGCCTCATCCTCTCGACACCCTCCCTTCAGATACTTGTACGCATTGATGAGATCGCCTCTCAGTCTTCTCCTCTCCAGGCTCAACAGGTCCGGCTCCCTCAGCCTTTCTTCACAGGAGACATGCTCCAGTCCCCTCAGCATCCTTACAGCCCTCCGCTGCACTCTCCCCAGGAGCTCCATGTCTCTCTTGTCCTGGGGAGCCCACAATTGGACACAGCACTCCAGGTGAGGCCTCCCCAGGGCTGAGGAGGGCGGCAGCACCACCTCCCTCCACCTGCTGCCAACACTCTGCCCAAGGCACCCCACGATACCCTTGGCCTGCCTGGCCACAAGGCCACATTGCTGCCTCCTGCTCAACTTGGTGTCCACCAGCACTGCCGGGGCCTTCTCGGCAGAGCTGCTTTCCAGCAGGTCAGCCCCCAGCCTGGACTGCTGCATGGGGTTATTCCTGCCCAGGGGCAGGACCCTGCACTTGCCTTTCTTGAACTTCACGAGGTTCCTCTCCGCCCAGCTCTCCAGCCTCTCCAGGTCCCACGGCCTTTTGGTGTGCCAGCCACTCCCCCCGCTTTCGTATCACCGGCAAACTTGCTGAGGGGGCACTCTGTCCCTTCCTCCAGGTCATCGATGAATACATTGAACAAGACTGGACCCAGCACTGACCCCTGCGGGACACCGCTAGCCACAGGCCTCCAACTGGACTCCGCGCCACCACTGACCACAACCCTCTGAGCTCGGCCATCCAGCCACTTCTCAATCCACCTCACTCTCCACTCATCCAGCCCCACACGTTCTGAGCTTACCTCAGAGCAGGTGATGGGAGACAGTGTCCAAAGCCTCGCTGAACGCCAGGCAGACAACACCCACTGCTCGGCCCTCCTCTACCCAGCCACTCATCCCATCACAGAAGGCTATCAGGTTGGTCAGGCATGATTTCCCTCTGCTGAATCCATGCTGACTACTCCTCGCCACCTTCTTCTCCTCCAGACGCTTAGAGATGACCTCCAGGAGGAGTTGTTGCATCACCTTTCCCAGGGATGGAGGTGAGGCTGGCAGGCCTGCAGTTTCCCTGGCTCCTCCTTCTTGCCCTTTTGGAAGACTGGCGGGACACTGGCTTTCTTCCAGGCCTCAGGCACCTCTCCCGGTCTCCAGGACCTTTCCAAGATGATGGAGAGTGGCCTAGCAATAACATCCGCCAGCTCCCTCAGCACTCGCGGGTGCATCCCGTCGGGGCCCATGCACGCGTGGATGTCAAGCTTGGACAAAAGATCTCTAACCCGATCCTCCTCCACCAAGGGAGAGTCTTCCTTTCTCCAGCCCTCCTCGCTTGTCCCCAGGGCCTGGAATTCCTGAGCACTGGCCGCAGCAGTGAAGACGGAAGCAAAGGCGGCATTCAATAACTCTGCCTCCTCCCTATCCTTTGTCACCAGGGCACCCGCCCCATTCAGCAGCGGGCCCACGTTTTCCCTCGGCTTCCTTTTGCTACTGAGGTATTTGAAGGAGCCCTTCTTGTTGCCCTTGACATCCCTTGCCAGATTGAATTCCAAAGGGGCCTTAGCCTTCCTTGCCGCTTCCCTGCACGCTCTGACAACGTCCCTGTAGTCCTCCCAAGTGGCCCGTCCCCTTTTCCACATTCGGTAGACGTCCTTCTCCTGTTGGAGTTTTGCCAGGAGTTCCTTGCTCATCCACGCAGGTCTCCTGCCCGCTTTGCTCCACTTCTTACTCAGAGGGATGCACCGATCTTGAGCCTGGAGGAGGTGATGCTTGAATATTAACCAGCTTTCTTGGGCCCCCTCTTGCTGCTAGGGCCTGCACCCATGGCACTCCTCCAAGGAGGTCCCTGAAGAGGCCAAAGTCTGCTCTCCTGAAGTCCAGGGTTGCGATCCTACTCATTGCCCTGCTCCCTCCTCGCAGGATCCTGAACTCCACCATCTCACGGTCACTGCAGCCAAGGCTGCCCCCAGCCTTCACATCTCCAGCCAGACCTTCTTGCTTTGTTAGCACAAGGTCCAGAGGCGCACCTCTCCTCGTTGGCGTCGCCACCACCTGTAGCGACAAGTTATCCTCAGTGCTCTGCAGGAACCTCTTTGACTGTTTGCGCCTAGCTGTGCTCTCTTGCCAGCAGATGTCAGGGTGGTGGAAGTGTCCCAGGAGAACCAGGGCCTGTGATCGTGAGGCTACTTCCAGCTGTCGGTAGAAGGCCTCATCGACGACTTCCTCCTGATCAGGTGGCCTGGAGTAAACCCCCACAACAGCGTCGCCCGTTTCAGCCTGCCCTTTAACCCTTACCCATAGGCTCTCCACTTGCTCTTCATCCACCGCGAGGCAGAGCTCCACACATTCTAGTTGCTCCCTCCCATGAAGGTGGTGGCAACTCCACCCCCTCGCCTTCCTGGCCTCTCTTTCCTAACAAGCACATAGCCGTCCATGACAGCATTCCAGTCATGTGAGCTCTCCCACCATGTCCCTGTAACTGCAGTGAGATCATGGCCCTGCGACCGCACACACATCTCTAACTCTTCCTGCTTATTCCCCATGCTGCGCGCATTGGTGTGCAGGCATCTCAGAGAGCCAGTCGAGCATGTAAGCTTCCCAGGAGAGGTGCAAGAGGATCCTCCATAGCCATGTTCCATGCTGTCTCCCCTGGCTGCAGGCACCCGCTGGAGGCCTCCTGACTTGAGCGGTGTTTTACTGACTCCCCTGTCTCTATACCACTCCCCTTCCCCCATCTTGCCTAGTTTAAAGCCCTCCTTACCAGGCTGGCCAACCTGTTGGCAAAGACACGCGTGCCCCGCTTGGTAAGGTGGATCCCATCTCTCCCCATCAGCTGTTGATCTTCAAGCAGGGTCCCATGGTCATAGAAACCAAAGCCCTGCTGCCAGCACCAGCGGCGCAGCCAGCTGTTAACTTGGGAAATCCATCTACTCCTCCTCCCGTCCTTTTCCCCCACAGGCAAATTGAGGAGAAAACGACCTGGGCTCCCAGACCCTTGGCCACCATTCCCAGAGCTCTGGAGTCCTGTTTGATGGTTCCCAATTTGCCTTTCGTGTCGTTAGTGCCCACATGGAAGAGCAGCAGAGGGTAGTAGTCTAATGCATGGACAAGCCTTGCCAGTCTTTCCATGACAGCTCTTATTCGAGCCCCTGGCAGGCAGCAGACCTCTCTAGACAAGAGGTCAGGTCGGCAGGTAGGTGCCTCTGTCCCCTGCAGCAGGGAGTCACCCACAACAATCGCTCGCCGCTTCTTCCGGGGGTTCCCACATGGCACTGGGCCTGTCAGGCCAGTTGCCTCCCTTGGAGCCATGCCCAGCTCCTCCTCAGCTTGCAGGGCACTAAACTTGTTCCTCAAAGGCAAACCTTGAGGAGGAGCAAGAGCCTTTCTCCTTCTACGAGAAGTGACCAGTTTCCAGCCCTCTTCAACAGTGTTACGATGAACTGTCACGCACGGCACAGAGCCCTCCGACAACTCCACTGCAGTGGAGGGTGGGGACTCCTGGAGCTGCACAGTCTCCGAGAATACCCTGCCTATCTCCTGCTCATCTTCTCAGATGCTGCACAGCCTACTGACTTCCTCCCATAACTCCTTTACCTGGCGATACAACTGGTCAACCACAGCACACCCTCTGCAGGAGAGCTGACTGTCAGCCCAGGCCTCACAGAGAGGCCCCAGGCACTCCCTGCAGCCTGACACCTGCGGAGCTGCATCTGCTGTCAGAGGGTCTGTCTGGGTTGACGCCTCAGACACAGCTGATGCAGCACCTCCAGCAGCCACTGGGGAATGTGCTCTGTGGCATGTCATGACCATGCCTGGGGAAAGACACACCACTATGGAAAATGAAGATGCCTTCTTTGCCTTCTGCGCAAACTGCTGCGTCTGTTCACTGTCTCTAGGAGTTGCGCTCAAAGGAATCACTCGGCATTGGTTCCACTGGGGCTCGAACCCAGGACCTTCTGCGTGTAAAGCAGACGTGATAACCACTACACTATGGAACCACCACTGCTCACTTACCACCGAATCACAGAATCACATAGAATGGTCGAGGTTGGAAGGGACCTCTGGAGATCATCTAGTCCAACCCCCCTGCTCAAGCAGGGTCCTCTACAGCATATTGCCCAGGATCGCGTCCAGGCGGGTTTTCAATATCTCCAGCGAAGGAGACTCCACCACCTCTCTGGGCAACCTGGTCCAATGCTCTGTCACCCTCACAGCAAAGAAGTTTCTCCTCGCATTCAGGTGGAACTTCCTGTGCTGCAGCTCCTGCCCATTGCCTCTTGTCCTGTCACTGGGCACCACGGAGAAGAGACTGGCCTCATCCTCTCGACACCCTCCCTTCAGATACTTGTACGCATTGATGAGATCGCCTCTCAGTCTTCTCCTCTCCAGGCTCAACAGGTCCGGCTCCCTCAGCCTTTCTTCACAGGAGACATGCTCCAGTCCCCTCAGCATCCTTACAGCCCTCCGCTGCACTCTCCCCAGGAGCTCCATGTCTCTCTTGTCCTGGGGAGCCCACAATTGGACACAGCACTCCAGGTGAGGCCTCCCCAGGGCTGAGGAGGGCGGCAGCACCACCTCCCTCCACCTGCTGCCAACACTCTGCCCAAGGCACCCCACGATACCCTTGGCCTGCCTGGCCACAAGGCCACATTGCTGCCTCCTGCTCAACTTGGTGTCCACCAGCACTGCCGGGGCCTTCTCGGCAGAGCTGCTTTCCAGCAGGTCAGCCCCCAGCCTGGACTGCTGCATGGGGTTATTCCTGCCCAGGGGCAGGACCCTGCACTTGCCTTTCTTGAACTTCACGAGGTTCCTCTCCGCCCAGCTCTCCAGCCTCTCCAGGTCCCACGGCCTTTTGGTGTGCCAGCCACTCCCCCCGCTTTCGTATCACCGGCAAACTTGCTGAGGGGGCACTCTGTCCCTTCCTCCAGGTCATCGATGAATACATTGAACAAGACTGGACCCAGCACTGACCCCTGCGGGACACCGCTAGCCACAGGCCTCCAACTGGACTCCGCGCCACCACTGACCACAACCCTCTGAGCTCGGCCATCCAGCCACTTCTCAATCCACCTCACTCTCCACTCATCCAGCCCCACACGTTCTGAGCTTACCTCAGAGCAGGTGATGGGAGACAGTGTCCAAAGCCTCGCTGAACGCCAGGCAGACAACACCCACTGCTCGGCCCTCCTCTACCCAGCCACTCATCCCATCACAGAAGGCTATCAGGTTGGTCAGGCATGATTTCCCTCTGCTGAATCCATGCTGACTACTCCTCGCCACCTTCTTCTCCTCCAGACGCTTAGAGATGACCTCCAGGAGGAGTTGTTGCATCACCTTTCCCAGGGATGGAGGTGAGGCTGGCAGGCCTGCAGTTTCCCTGGCTCCTCCTTCTTGCCCTTTTGGAAGACTGGCGGGACACTGGCTTTCTTCCAGGCCTCAGGCACCTCTCCCGGTCTCCAGGACCTTTCCAAGATGATGGAGAGTGGCCTAGCAATAACATCCGCCAGCTCCCTCAGCACTCGCGGGTGCATCCCGTCGGGGCCCATGCACGCGTGGATGTCAAGCTTGGACAAAAGATCTCTAACCCGATCCTCCTCCACCAAGGGAGAGTCTTCCTTTCTCCAGCCCTCCTCGCTTGTCCCCAGGGCCTGGAATTCCTGAGCACTGGCCGCAGCAGTGAAGACGGAAGCAAAGGCGGCATTCAATAACTCTGCCTCCTCCCTATCCTTTGTCACCAGGGCACCCGCCCCATTCAGCAGCGGGCCCACGTTTTCCCTCGGCTTCCTTTTGCTACTGAGGTATTTGAAGGAGCCCTTCTTGTTGCCCTTGACATCCCTTGCCAGATTGAATTCCAAAGGGGCCTTAGCCTTCCTTGCCGCTTCCCTGCACGCTCTGACAACGTCCCTGTAGTCCTCCCAAGTGGCCCGTCCCCTTTTCCACATTCGGTAGACGTCCTTCTCCTGTTGGAGTTTTGCCAGGAGTTCCTTGCTCATCCACGCAGGTCTCCTGCCCGCTTTGCTCCACTTCTTACTCAGAGGGATGCACCGATCTTGAGCCTGGAGGAGGTGATGCTTGAATATTAACCAGCTTTCTTGGACCCCCTCTTGCTGCTAGGGCCTGCACCCATGGCACTCCTCCAAGGAGGTCCCTGAAGAGGCCAAAGTCTGCTCTCCTGAAGTCCAGGGTTGCGATCCTACTCATTGCCCTGCTCCCTCCTCGCAGGATCCTGAACTCCACCATCTCACGGTCACTGCAGCCAAGGCTGCCCCCAGCCTTCACATCTCCAGCCAGACCTTCTTGCTTTGTTAGCACAAGGTCCAGAGGCGCACCTCTCCTCGTTGGCGTCGCCACCACCTGTAGCGACAAGTTATCCTCAGTGCTCTGCAGGAACCTCTTTGACTGTTTGCGCCTAGCTGTGCTCTCTTGCCAGCAGATGTCAGGGTGGTGGAAGTGTCCCAGGAGAACCAGGGCCTGTGATCGTGAGGCTACTTCCAGCTGTCGGTAGAAGGCCTCATCGACGACTTCCTCCTGATCAGGTGGCCTGGAGTAAACCCCCACAACAGCGTCGCCCGTTTCAGCCTGCCCTTTAACCCTTACCCATAGGCTCTCCACTTGCTCTTCATCCACCGCGAGGCAGAGCTCCACACATTCTAGTTGCTCCCTCCCATGAAGGTGGTGGCAACTCCACCCCCTCGCCTTCCTGGCCTCTCTTTCCTAACAAGCACATAGCCGTCCATGACAGCATTCCAGTCATGTGAGCTCTCCCACCATGTCCCTGTAACTGCAGTGAGATCATGGCCCTGCGACCGCACACACATCTCTAACTCTTCCTGCTTATTCCCCATGCTGCGCGCATTGGTGTGCAGGCATCTCAGAGAGCCAGTCGAGCATGTAAGCTTCCCAGGAGAGGTGCAAGAGGATCCTCCATAGCCATGTTCCATGCTGTCTCCCCTGGCTGCAGGCACCCGCTGGAGGCCTCCTGACTTGAGCGGTGTTTTACTGACTCCCCTGTCTCTATACCACTCCCCTTCCCCCATCTTGCCTAGTTTAAAGCCCTCCTTACCAGGCTGGCCAACCTGTTGGCAAAGACACGCGTGCCCCGCTTGGTAAGGTGGATCCCATCTCTCCCCATCAGCTGTTGATCTTCAAGCAGGGTCCCATGGTCATAGAAACCAAAGCCCTGCTGCCAGCACCAGCGGCGCAGCCAGCTGTTAACTTGGGAAATCCATCTACTCCTCCTCCCGTCCTTTTCCCCCACAGGCAAATTGAGGAGAAAACGACCTGGGCTCCCAGACCCTTGGCCACCATTCCCAGAGCTCTGGAGTCCTGTTTGATGGTTCCCAATTTGCCTTTCGTGTCGTTAGTGCCCACATGGAAGAGCAGCAGAGGGTAGTAGTCTAATGCATGGACAAGCCTTGCCAGTCTTTCCATGACAGCTCTTATTCGAGCCCCTGGCAGGCAGCAGACCTCTCTAGACAAGAGGTCAGGTCGGCAGGTAGGTGCCTCTGTCCCCTGCAGCAGGGAGTCACCCACAACAATCGCTCGCCGCTTCTTCCGGGGGTTCCCACATGGCACTGGGCCTGTCAGGCCAGTTGCCTCCCTTGGAGCCATGCCCAGCTCCTCCTCAGCTTGCAGGGCACTAAACTTGTTCCTCAAAGGCAAACCTTGAGGAGGAGCAAGAGCCTTTCTCCTTCTACGAGAAGTGACCAGTTTCCAGCCCTCTTCAACAGTGTTACGATGAACTGTCACGCACGGCACAGAGCCCTCCGACAACTCCACTGCAGTGGAGGGTGGGGACTCCTGGAGCTGCACAGTCTCCGAGAATACCCTGCCTATCTCCTGCTCATCTTCTCAGATGCTGCACAGCCTACTGACTTCCTCCCATAACTCCTTTACCTGGCGATACAACTGGTCAACCACAGCACACCCTCTGCAGGAGAGCTGACTGTCAGCCCAGGCCTCACAGAGAGGCCCCAGGCACTCCCTGCAGCCTGACACCTGCGGAGCTGCATCTGCTGTCAGAGGGTCTGTCTGGGTTGACGCCTCAGACACAGCTGATGCAGCACCTCCAGCAGCCACTGGGGAATGTGCTCTGCGGCATGTCATGACCATGCCTGGGGAAAGACACACCACTATGGAAAATGAAGATGCCTTCTTTGCCTTCTGCGCAAACTGCTGCGTCTGTTCACTGTCTCTAGGAGTTGCGCTCAAAGGAATCACTCGGCATTGGTTCCACTGGGGCTCGAACCCAGGACCTTCTGCGTGTAAAGCAGACGTGATAACCACTACACTATGGAACCACCACTGCTCACTTACCACCGAATCACAGAATCACATAGAATGGTCGAGGTTGGAAGGGACCTCTGGAGATCATCTAGTCCAACCCCCCTGCTCAAGCAGGGTCCTCTACAGCATATTGCCCAGGATCGCGTCCAGGCGGGTTTTCAATATCTCCAGCGAAGGAGACTCCACCACCTCTCTGGGCAACCTGGTCCAATGCTCTGTCACCCTCACAGCAAAGAAGTTTCTCCTCGCATTCAGGTGGAACTTCCTGTGCTGCAGCTCCTGCCCATTGCCTCTTGTCCTGTCACTGGGCACCACGGAGAAGAGACTGGCCTCATCCTCTCGACACCCTCCCTTCAGATACTTGTACGCATTGATGAGATCGCCTCTCAGTCTTCTCCTCTCCAGGCTCAACAGGTCCGGCTCCCTCAGCCTTTCTTCACAGGAGACATGCTCCAGTCCCCTCAGCATCCTTACAGCCCTCCGCTGCACTCTCCCCAGGAGCTCCATGTCTCTCTTGTCCTGGGGAGCCCACAATTGGACACAGCACTCCAGGTGAGGCCTCCCCAGGGCTGAGGAGGGCGGCAGCACCACCTCCCTCCACCTGCTGCCAACACTCTGCCCAAGGCACCCCACGATACCCTTGGCCTGCCTGGCCACAAGGCCACATTGCTGCCTCCTGCTCAACTTGGTGTCCACCAGCACTGCCGGGGCCTTCTCGGCAGAGCTGCTTTCCAGCAGGTCAGCCCCCAGCCTGGACTGCTGCATGGGGTTATTCCTGCCCAGGGGCAGGACCCTGCACTTGCCTTTCTTGAACTTCACGAGGTTCCTCTCCGCCCAGCTCTCCAGCCTCTCCAGGTCCCACGGCCTTTTGGTGTGCCAGCCACTCCCCCCGCTTTCGTATCACCGGCAAACTTGCTGAGGGGGCACTCTGTCCCTTCCTCCAGGTCATCGATGAATACATTGAACAAGACTGGACCCAGCACTGACCCCTGCGGGACACCGCTAGCCACAGGCCTCCAACTGGACTCCGCGCCACCACTGACCACAACCCTCTGAGCTCGGCCATCCAGCCACTTCTCAATCCACCTCACTCTCCACTCATCCAGCCCCTCACGTTCTGAGCTTACCTCAGAGCAGGTGATGGGAGACAGTGTCCAAAGCCTCGCTGAACGCCAGGCAGACAACACCCACTGCTCGGCCCTCCTCTACCCAGCCACTCATCCCATCACAGAAGGCTATCAGGTTGGTCAGGCATGATTTCCCTCTGCTGAATCCATGCTGACTACTCCTCGCCACCTTCTTCTCCTCCAGACGCTTAGAGATGACCTCCAGGAGGAGTTGTTGCATCACCTTTCCCAGGGATGGAGGTGAGGCTGGCAGGCCTGCAGTTTCCCTGGCTCCTCCTTCTTGCCCTTTTGGAAGACTGGCGGGACACTGGCTTTCTTCCAGGCCTCAGGCACCTCTCCCGGTCTCCAGGACCTTTCCAAGATGATGGAGAGTGGCCTAGCAATAACATCCGCCAGCTCCCTCAGCACTCGCGGGTGCATCCCGTCGGGGCCCATGCACGCGTGGATGTCAAGCTTGGACAAAAGATCTCTAACCCGATCCTCCTCCACCAAGGGAGAGTCTTCCTTTCTCCAGCCCTCCTCGCTTGTCCCCAGGGCCTGGAATTCCTGAGCACTGGCCTTACCAGTACATTAATTCAATATTTGTCTTATTTGGAAGCTTTAAGACCATATTAGGCAGTCTCATATCTTGAGATAATGCTTTGCTCCAAATTTTTATGCTTTTCATTTTTTGATTGTCCAAATTCCACCTCCGCCTCCCCCCCACCCTGGCTCCTTCCCCCTGAAAACTCACATAGTTTCAAAAGTTGGGATTTTGCTTCTTTATGAGGCCTAGTCTTGACTTGACTATCGGAGCAATATGGCCTGAAGAAAAGTTGAACTGCAGAGCTTGCAGATAAGTATCCAAAAAATGATAGTTTGAAAAAGATACAAAAGTATTTTCTGATTTTTTTTTTTTATGATTTTGACCTAATTTTTTCCACTGGTCTGTTCATACGGAATCCACAGTTGCTGAAGTTTCTGTTTCTACAAGCTGCAAATCAACAGTGAAATCATTTTCTTGTTCATATGTATGATAATGGTAGTAATAGTAATAACAGTAGTGCTCAGTATTAGCTGTAGAATTGGTACAGACTACAAAGGTACATGTTAAGGTACATGTCTATGTACGTAGACAACATCTGAAGAGGGACATGATCTTTCCTAAAACTAAATGAATCAATGATGAAAATTAGTAGATCACTTTAACAAAGCAGTAAAATTTATATGAACTTTTCAGAATTTTTATTGCTATTCTTAATCTCATTAAAGTCCTTTTTTCTAGCAGTCTGGATTTTTGAAGACAATTCCTTCATATTTGAATATGTATCTTTTTATATTTCAGATCTAAAGATTCACACTGGAAGATCCTGACTAGTTTACTAAAATATAAGGGTGAATCATTATTATTGCTATCAGTTCATGAAAGATGGACAAGTAAGACTAATTAACTGAGAACACTGATAAACATAAAACTCATCTTTCAGTTTCCTGTATTTCATCTGTTTCATGATATAGACATGAATTTTCATGCCAAAATGGTTACTACTGCAACCGTGCTTTTTTGGCCTTGTCTCTATAATGAGATTCAGAATCTAGGGCAAAATTCATTTTCTTTAATATTTAGCACTTAGTGGATATACATATATCAGAGACCTTTTCTCATTCTCAAAAAAAAGAAGAAGAACATCTAAGGGACAGATCAGATCCTTAGTGGACTGAATTACTTCAGCCCTAATTTAGCTGCTTTCATTTCTGCCCTAAAGTCAGGTCTTACCATTCAGAGCGCTTAAAGTTGTGCTGAAACTCCTTATTTAGTTCATGAGTCTATTGCCTCAAAAAGAGATCTCTGTAGAATGGTATATTAAGAAGGGGTTTTTTTTGTAAAGAAATGTTGATAATTGATATCTTAAATCTGTCTCCTTTGTTAAAAAAAGATACTTATTTTTTTTCGATGTGCATATAAAGGCTAGTGATTGTAAAAAGCAGCCGAAGCTTCTGGACTTGAAGCCTCAGGGGATTACTCCCTTCCCTGCCGGCTAGCAGGGAGTCTGCCGTGGTTCCCCCAGCCAGGTCCCCCCAGCAGCCAGGCTGAGCATTCATTCCCCTTAGGCACACAGATACAAACGCACTCGATGCAGACACAGCCAGGCACAAACAGATCAGTACAGACGGGGGAACGGCACGTTTACAGGCGCCCGCGTAAGCACAAACAGCACGCAAATAGACCTGAGCAGTATGAATGGCATGGTTCCTCTTCCAGATTTACAGGAACTGACACGTTTTAACTCACATGCATACCCACATTTGCCAGTCCCTAAAGCTAACTTTAAGATCATCCAGTATCTATACCCAGACCCTGGGCTCATTTCTCCAGCTTAGAGGTTGAGTCTTTCCAGATGCAGGCCTCCTCTTGATTTGAAGTCCACTGTCAGAAGTGCACATGCATCTCTCTCAATTAACTTGCAAGTACACTTACGCTTGTGGGTCCCTCAGGCACTGGCCAGGACTTCAGATCCTTCTCAAATAAACAAACTACTTCTAATTAGTTTTTCACCACTGGTCACAGTTTTGCTATATCCATACCCAAATTTATTATTTTTAACAGGTAATCTTGGCCTTATATGGGTAGCTAGATATTAATGGTCTTGCAAGATTATACTCCCCACAAGGTTTCCAATATTCCCCTTCAATTATCTATCAAGTTTTTCTATTGCTTAATAAACATCTCACCCTTTATTAAACTATGGATATCCAGTCATTTCCCATGGTGCTCTGTATAACTTGTCAAACAGTCAGCCCATCAACTTTTTATGTCATGCTTAGTAGTTTTTCATGTTCTGCTCAGACAGCTTAACCTCAGGGCAGGGCCTCACCATCTTCCTGCAGCCTCAGCAGCAGCCCCATTGTTTCCTAGTGCTCAAAGCACAGGGGTCTTAAGAAAGCTGGATTCAGTTGTGCCTTCACCTGTAGAATTCAGATTCATCTTTCTTTATTTTGTCTCAATACTATAAAAAATACCACTATCCCAACTGTCACTTCTTTTTTTCCCCAAAAATTTTGAGCAAACTGTGTATTGTCCTTTCTTGTCCTTGTATGTTCTTTATGGAGAGTACCCAATGATATTTTTGAGAGATTCTCACATCTTGATAATCAAAACACCTTTTTCACCATTATGGGTATATGCAGTCATCTTCCATTCATATCTATCCACTTTCACAAACACAATTTTCTGAGCCTGAAACATTGTCATTGCTCTACCTCCTCTACCACATCAAAATATCTGTTTGACATCACTTTCAAAACCTTTTTATTCTCATTTCACCTTGCAGGTCTCAGTTAGCACTAACTAATGAATTTCCATCTGCAGCTGACCTTTCATGCTGGTCTCTTTCTTTCTCCTCTTCTATTTTCAGACTAGCACTTCACACTTTTTATTATACTGCTCCTAACACTTAAAAGGAGATGCCAGTCAACATTGACTGAGATCTGTTAGCATCCTCTGAAATCTTCATTAAAAATAATTTTCAGTGAAATGCCTACAGAAATCAAATCTTATTAAATTTAAGGGGTTAATGGACAAGTTATTCTGCATCTGTGCTTCGGTGACTAGTATTTTTCTGCAGTCTCTTGTCTTACACAATGAGTATACACTCTTAAGGGTAGTCACAGTATCACTCAGTATCACAAAGATACCTGTTCATCTACATGCTCAGAATTCTTGCTAAGTTGGGCACCTACAAGATAAGAACATGTAGTTAGTCTCTATAGTCTGCTAAAAAAAAGAAAAAAGAAAACCTGTTCCGCGTCACATAAGAGATTTTTTTACTGAAACGAGGCAGAGAAATGAGTTTTCCTGTGATTGGGTCTGTTGATCTATTCTCTTAGTGAAATTCTTTTCTCATCATTCCCACTTCTGCATGGATGAGCATGTGATCATGAAAACACTGCTAAGTCATTCACTGGGGTCTATCCTTTTTTTTTTTTTCTTATTGAAATAATAGAAGAGTAAAACAAGTGTGTAAATTTTTGTAAGGATTTTAATATGTATATACTTGCTGCCTGAAGGTTTGTGTTTTTTTGCTTGGCACCTTAGAGAAACATGATAAGTTTGTTTACTTGTTTGATTGTTTCAAATTTAACTGTCAGAAAATATGGACTGTCTAAATGTTGGGGCTTACCTCTACAGTCAATACCTACATGTTTAAAACATATATATAACAAAATCTTTATTCCTCTGCTGATCTTTTAGGAATATGTGACTTTTTTGTGTTATTTTTAAAAGGGATCTTTTTTCCAACTGATGCACTTAAAATGTACTATAATGGTATTCCCATCACTAGAGTGAACGTTGTATAAAGAAGTATGGCGTTCATACATAATATGTGACATCTCTGATCACTCTTGTGCAGGTGATGCATTGGTGTACACGTACATGTATATGTCTGAAAAAATAGCTTTTTGTTGCAAGAAAAGATAATGATCGCAGTCCCTTAATAACTACTGATATCTTATTATCCAGGAGAAAATTCACATCTGTGCTAAGAAGTCTTTTTTATTGCTTTTCCTCCTTTCTAGATACAGTTCACTCAGCAGCTATTCTGCCATTGTTGGTTGTCATGTTTTCAGGATGACTTCACATTCAGGTTATTTTAAGTTTCTATCAGATATTCATGCTTCATTAGAAAATACTTCTCTCCTCGTTATGACATCATATAATTCAATTACCCTAAAATGGACTGAAATCCTCCTCTGTTCCCTACCTATCCTCTATCCCATCTATGTCATGATAGCAAGCCCAACTAAGTTCAATGTGTGTAAGCTTTTTCACTCAAGATATGGTGCCAGTGGCTGACAAAAAAAAATTTCAAAGAGTAAAAGAAAGATTTCTTCACTTCAACAGAAATAGCAGTGCTCTTTAGTGATACATATATATATATATATAAATATATATATATATATGTGTGTGTGTGTGTGTGCGTGTGTGTGTATATATATATATATATATATATATTTATATTTATATATTTATATGTTTATATATTTATATATGAAAAAGCCCTCATGCTCATGGCCTCTGGACACTTACCTTTCTTTGCAAGCTTTTAAATTTTTTTTCATCTGAGTTAATCACATTTTATGTCTGGAAAGAAACTGCTTTGCTCTGGCAGTGTCTCTTGGACTCTTTTTTTCTTTCTCTCACACACACACTTTAATGAATTCACATGTACATACATACGTTACTTTTACAGTATTTCATCTTTCCTGTCTAATCCAGAAGTTTAAAGGTTTTGCAGTTTCCTTTGATACTAGGTTTAGTCCTAAGAAAAATAAATCCTGTTTCCCAGATGAAACCAGGCAGGGGTATATTCCTATTAACAGCTTTTCCATGGTTCTGTCAAAGACTTTTGGTATCCCTATCTTTGTTATTGTTTCATTTCTTGTTCATTTCAGTCTAACAGGCTCTGTCTGAATTAATTCTGTGCACTGAGAATAATATTAATCTTTTAAACAAAGTTATATAGAATATATTTTCACATTTCTTTGTATGCAGAAAAGTACTTTCTAAATATTTTTTTCTTCAGAAACTGGTTTTATTTTCTACTGTAATACAAATATAAATGCAACAAAACACCTGGATCTGATGTTAAACACGAAAGCCATAGACTTGCACTTATTACTTTAAGTAACTTTTGGAGGTTTACTGTTCCACAGAGCAGTTGATTCCCATGCTTTTTTACCTATTTGCTTGCTTTATTTACTTGCAGCTGATAGCCTGCCCAGCCCGGATATGAGAGTTTTGTGTTTAAAGACCTTACAAGGTTCTCTGTCCCCACCTCCACTGCATTTGGCATTCAGTTACAGCAAATATCTGTGCTAACTTCATCCCTCTTTATGCATCACAGCTCCAGAGTTAATTGCTTAATTAATTTTACCGTACTGTAGTTACATGATTACACTTTGCAACTGTGTGGCTGAGACTGGTAATGGTATCAGAAATACAACTTTGTGGGGAAAATACATAAGTGTTTTGGTAAATGATTAAGTGAGTTCTCAGTGACTCCCTTTCTTTTTATAGGTTATTGTTTTAAAAGGAAAGGTTTATGGAAAGCTTATAATTAAATTCTGTCATTCATTTGAAACTTTTTAGAAAGCAAAAAGGAATTCTTATTTTTAACTGATTCCATACTGACACAAATAAGAAATAATCTGATTATAAGACAACGTAATACATCCCTTGTGGTTTCATCTCACAGAATGAAAATATCATTGTCCAGGCCAAATTATAGTAAATTACAAGTATGCTATGAACTTTAAAAGCTAGAATATTATTTAAATTGAAATAATCTTTAAAAATATAGGAATATTATAATTCATCTCTATTATAAAATACTTTCAATTAACAGGTTAAAGTAAGGTGAAAAGAGAAGTTCAGAGGTATAATCTTGCAATTGCATTACTCTGGATGAGGTTCTGTAAGATTATGATTTTGCTCTTTTTCTGTATAGGTAGCCTATACAGAAAAAATACACAATTTGCAAAATGTAAATATTTGCAGAATGCCTGACAATGCTGCAGTTTGTGCTCCGTATTAAACATCTTTGTGGGACATTTCAGAGTGAATTAGAGAAAAGTATGACCTACTCAAACTTAAAACCTGGAATCCTTAAACAACTGAGGATCCCAAAGCAAGTTTTATCCCTTGACCATTCCTTATTCTGAGCTTCACGTTCAGACCTGCAATGAGATTTGTCCCAGATTTGTTTTCTTTTACTCCACATCTTTGATAAAGATTCAGATCACTGCATTTAACATTTTAATACATTCCTTTTTACCTTAGGTTTTACTTAGTAAAATCCAACCTGCACAGTGATTCATCAGCTTGTTTAAATCATTTTCTTTTTCTCTTCACCTTCACTCACATCAATGAAACAAAGGATCTAATACTTGTTAGTTATTTCTGTCTTTTAAGTAGTTATTAAAACAGCAAAATTCACTCATTTAACAATGTTGATAAGCTTAACAAAACTGAGAAAAATCAAAGCCCAATCTGAGTTTCTATATCTGTTCCCATTTGATACTCTATTGTATAAACATAGATATAAATTGAATAAGAGTTAAGAGAATAAAACAATGTAACTGTTGAAGTACCTTTTCATGTAGCTTTTATTTATTTATTTATTTATTTATTTATTTTCTTGCTTTATGCTCCAGAAAGGACATGTAAGTACTATATTAATTACTAATTCTATTGGCACAATATCATATCAATCTTCAGTGGAGATCAGCCCTTGAAAATGAAGGATGACGTTCCACCCTGTCAGTATGTATGTGACGTTATTAGCACTAGTGCTATTATAGTGGATTTCAAAGACTTTTCACATGCTATACTAGTATGTCAGCAACAAAATGTATGTGATGTGTATTAACCAGCATTGTGCTACTGATATAATTATTCTAACAGTTAGTGGTTGAAATGAATTCAAATTGCATAACTTCAGGCAACAACAGTGTGGTTAACTATATTTGAAGCAGTCATCTAGGCACTGTGGTATCAAAGAGAAATAAGACAGTTCTAGAGAAATATTATTCTAATATATATTCTATATATTCTATATATTCTATTCTAATGGAAATATTATTTCCATTCAAAGGGAAACCTGCGATTAGATTATTTATTCCTTCTAAGTGCTTATTTCTGGCCATTAATCACATTGAAGAAGCCTGTGATCTTTTCTCACATTTGACATTTTATAATTTCAAGAGATCTCTACTCTTGCACTAATGAATAAATTGAAAAACTTGCAAAACTTCTTTATGCTTTTTGTGTCCTGACTGATAACCAAAATTCTGAAGACACCACTTAAGCAGACTGAATGTTTTTATTTTAGAGAGATCTGACTAGCTCTCTATGTTCCATTAGTTATTTTGACCAGATACCCATTTCACTGCCTGCACAAAGATATCTAATGCCTTTCAAAATTTGAGGACCTCCAGGCTGCTACAAAGAGTGCCAGTCAATTGCATGTCCCATGTCACTCTGCCTGTCTTCTGTATGTATCCTAGATGACTTATGGCTTCCCAGCTGGAACTAGTTGCATTTGTTAAGGGAAACAAAATCAGGACATTAAACTCCCCTTACTAACACAGGAGCTTAGAAACTTAGCTCATACGCAGATGCCACGGACATTACATTTACTTGATTCTCAAGCAGAATCTCAGGTCATATGGACCTATACCCTATTTATTATAAAACTTTGAGGGAGAAATCTTAGTGAAAATTCCTGGTGTATAGCCAGCTTCTGACTTTTTCCCCCCTTGATCTTTTTAAGGCAAAATTTCCATTTTTATTTGAATTATATCTGAATATTTGATCTGAATATTTAATATGTAATACCTCTAGTAAGAGTAAATCCAAGGGACTATGCTACGTAAGTAACACTGTTTAAAAAGGTGTAGTTTATCAATTCAGTCCATACCTTTGGCTAAAAAAGAAAAGAAAAAAAATATTTATGATGGTAATAGTGGCTGATAAACCAACCTGAAGAACAGAAATTTTCATCTAGTATCATTTTGAATAGAGTTAGAAACATAATTAGTCTTCTTGATTTAGCAGCTTTCATAGATTTGTCGGCATAAGAACTTTTCACTCTGTTTTCTGATTTTCCTGAAGAAATAAGGGTGAATGTAGGATAGTGTATTGGGCAGATAGTGTGAAAAAAATGAAATCAGAAGGTGTAATATTATTTAATAAATTTGAAATAATGTTGCTCTGGAAGCTGCCAGATGGTCTTGATACATTTAGTTTAACAAATTTTGTTATGCTGACTGCCTAGGATGTTAAGTTTTAGAGGATCACAGTATTTGCAGGAGTCCAATTCCTTAGAGGAATATTTAAGATAGAATCAAGGGGAAAAGAAAATGTATAAAATGGGACATACAGAAACGATTGTAGATCAACAAACAATAGTAAGATATTAAGAAGATGAAAGAATGAAGCAGAGATAATATGATAATGAGTGAACAAAAGTTGTAAGGATTTATTTAGACACAGCATTTAAGATACACTGTAAAATATAGTGCACAGCTACTGTACATGTGTGCGTATGTGCATATACACATTTGATGGAGCAGGAATAATGTCTTAGAGATCCGATTTACATTTTCTTTACCACTTTGCATGCAATGTAAACCTTACTGGAGCTATAAATACATTATTATTTTCATCATTATCTTTTGTTTTAACTGCAGTATTGTTAATGTCTGAATGCTAATATATCTGAAATCAGAACAGTAATTTTTAATGAGTGCATCTTGTAGTACTCAGTACTGTTATTTACTGTTAATTTGCTAAATATGCATAAATCATTTTGTCAATATACTTGGAAAATAATGATAAAAATAAAAGGCTAAATAGAATGATAAAAAATATAATACATGTAGTTAATAATGAGAGTTTTCACTATAGGGATGAGTACAATTGGTTGCTGAAATGCTTTATTGAATCAATATTTAACAAGCAACTAGACAGCAGTTTCATCAAGATCTATTGCAATTTTTGATCTTCGCCGTTTGTGTTAGGTAGGCTAAACCTGTAAAATTCTTGTAATAGCCTTTAAGTAAGACAGGCTTTCCGTTCTCAGGCTATTCCAACTACTTTGCTACATTCTGTACCTAGAATTCTTCTGGATGTTTCCGGGTGAGATGTCACCAAGTTGTCATACTATGGTAAGATATTATGGCTATCCGGAACTAACATTCACTAGAGCTTTTCCTAGAGTGACATCACCATAAGAAACATTTCATCTGTTGATTTTAATGTCTTATAAACTATAGCATTTTGAAATTTCCTTTATATTTTTTAATTTACTCATAATCTCTGTAATTTCATCTTTTCTTTCTAGGCGTTCTGTTAACTTTGCACATCTGTGGAGGTTTTTCCATTTGTGTTTTGTTTTGTTTTGTTTTTAGTCTAGGTAAGTCTGAATTCTCTTTCCACTTCTGCTTCTCTCCTTTGGAGTCTCCTTTTCCACTTTATCCTTGCTAGTTTTAGCATTTTTAACTTAGATAAATTCTTTTTCCGCGCTGGAGTCATGATCTACTTAGTTTATACTAGGGGGAGGTGTCTGATTAGATCAAGAAGCTTTCTTGGTACTTTTAAAATTCAAGATTTAGTTTATCTTCCACTTGAATAAAATCTTTCAAGATCATTCAATCCGACTTTATATTATTAATTCTCCTTTATTATCTTCATTGCTTGCCAAAGACAGATCCAAATAGTGTTTCTTCTAGTTTATTCATTGACTATTTGATGAAGAAATATATTGCCTATCACATCTACAAATAACCATATAATACTGTTAATGACATTCGTTCTCTCTATATAATCTTGTATTCAACAATCTTTCTAGGCAAAATCCTTTGGTAAGAATGCGAATATATAGAAACTACTGCAAACTTCTTTAAATATATCTATAGCTTATCTCCAGCTTATTCTGAACTGTTCTTCTGAGATGTCTCCAAATGAATATTAGCCTTAGCTATGTTTTTTAAATTTATTATTCCTAAGTTTAATACCACCTTAAACAACACTTGGTAATATTTCGTGACATTTACGTTATTGTTTTTGGTCTCTCAGGATAGAAAATTAACTTTCAATATGATTTATAGAGTAATGATTCAGAATTAAATATTCACATTAAAGTTTAAAAGTATTACTATACACACATATACATGCCTACACATATAGGATATCTGTAGGATATATCTATATATATTTTTATGCATACATGCACATAAATGTATATATAGAAGAAAAAGTCATAGAGAACTCTTCAGCTGATCATAAATAAGATCAAATGAAACTTGCACCTAAAACAATGTTTACCTTATACATTCAGCAAAGGATCAATTCTTAAATAAATTTATTGTAGGAGAATTATAAAAGTACTCACAGGCATGTACATGAAACAGTTAGTGTATATATATATATGTATGTGTATATAAAAATGTTTATATATGCATGGATATACTAGTATGCTGAGCCTTTTTATGTACTAATTTATTTATTTAAAAAGTAAAACTTCTCTTAAGCATAATACTTTGGCAAATTCTCTCAGATTCTCTGCATCAGCTTACATCTGAGCGACTTTAGGTTACTTGCATAATATGGAAAAGTTTTATTTTTGATATTTTATCATTGTAACATTACATAAGCTTGAATTCAGACTCCCAAAATGAGGATCCTCCAAATCACCTGCATAAATGCAATCAGTGAAGGATCAGCACATGATTGATTTTCTCTAAAACCTGAATTGCTTTCTACAGAGGCCAAACTTCATATTGGAAAGAGCTGAAAACAAGTTCATGATGTTAGCGGAAATCAAGTCAGGCCTGAATGCTATTAGCAGTTGAATTGATATGCATTGAATTGACTTTTTCCATCTCAACTACATCTTTTCCCTGATGGAAAGCTCTTGTGTTTATGCAAAAAGTTTTTCCTACAGATATCTTTGAAATATGTGACTACTATGTAAATTAGAACTAATAAATAATGATGGAAGATGCTAGGGCAACCTTTAGCCAGAAACCAGCTATGGAAATGTATGCGAAAATGTATAGTTGAATGATTTATGTTTTAACTAGGAGGGGCAAAAGAGGAAAATTCTATGAAAGATTTGTATATTTATCATTTAATGTAGTATTTCTAATATCAATAGGTAAGAGTGATATTGAATTCTGCTACTAATATTATTACCTCAGCTGAAAATCAGTGTAAGTAATAAGACAAACCTATTTCACTACACATTTTGAAAGCCATGCAAAGTATAAAAAAATCTATTTAGGTACAAAATGAAAGCAGTAAAACCATTTTTTCCCCCTAAATACAGCAATATATACATTTTTTATTATTATCCAACGGAAATCTCTAGAGGTGATGAAAGTTGATCTTGATTAGTTTCTTTTAATGAATATGTAATGACTTCAGAAAACTAATATTGCTTAAATACACTTGATCACTAGATCCATGAAGTGCTGTAACAGATTTTTTTTTTTTTTTGCATTTTCTCATGCAGATAAAAGGAGAAAATTTCTTGCACGGTTTCACTCCTATTTGAATAAGTGAATTTCAAATATTTTTTGAAAATGTGAGAGGTAGTTTTGAGAATTCAGGTGACTGAACTGAAGAGGTTTTAGTTTAGTGGATGGCCACGAAATGATTAGGGAGCTGGATGGCCACGAAATGATTAGGGAGCTGGAGAATTTGGCATATGAGGAAAGGTTAAAGGACTTGGGTTTGTTCAGCCTCAAGAAGAGAAAGCTCGAGCAGATCTAATCACAGTCTTCCAAAACCTAAAAGGTAGTTATAGAACAAATGGAGGTACTTTTTCACAAGGATGCATTGGGACAGGCCAAGAGGCAGTGGGCACAAGTTGCTTCATGAGAAACTCTCTCTAGATGTAACAAGAAAATACTTCACTGTGAGAACAATTAAATATTGAAATAGGTTGCCCAGAGAAGTGGTATGATATTCCTAGGTGGAAATATTCAAGATTCAGCATGATAGAGCCCTGATTCAGCCTCTTTTGCCAAGGGTCGAAATAAAAAGCAATCTGAAGGTCCATAAAGCATCTGAAGGTTAGTGTGGAGTAGTCTCAAGTGCCTAGTTGCCTGTTGTCAATCATAGCAATGGAGCAATGAAAGCTAGATTATTCTTACTCTTCACTATTGAAAAATCAAAAATGATTCATGATAGGGCTAGACTCATAGCACGTAAGCATTATAAAGCCAGACTTTTTGATACTGTTCTGTCTGTTTGAAACCATGATCAGTATGAAGAATAGTCTGTTGGTAAGAATGGTACAAATGAGTTACCAGCTTAATTAGTGGTACCACTACTTATACAGTTGCCATATATACGTCAAGCATAGACACGCAGGCATGCAGGGATAATACCACAAAAAAATTAAGTGCTTACAGAATTCAAATTTCTCCAGGATTAGGGTGCAACAGAGTAGAGTTTTGATTACGTAAAAAGTGCCAAAATGTTCCAACATACAAACCTAAATACTTTCATTCCTCCTTAAGCAATTTTTTGTGCTGCTTTCTGGCTGATAACTGAGATACGTCATATACCAATATACCAGAGATCCATAGTTACTTGCACAAAAAATGCTAAAGTATAAAAAAAACAAAAAAGAAAAGCTGACGATAAGCACACAGAAACTGAAACTGAAATAGAAACTATTTCAAAGACAATAGAAACTCAACTGTGATCATTTTATCTTAAAATATACAAATTACCTTAGTGGAATATTAGCCTGAAAGTGGGTGGGAAGGGAGAACATATTCTGCTGTTTATGGTCAAAAGTCTGCCGAAAGACTTCAAATGGAAACCAAAATCCAAACACTCTGTCTATGCTTCCTCTTCCACATTGGAGCAATAGGGTTATGAACAACTGGATATCAATGATAGACACAAACATTACTTACTACGACGAATTTTCAGCCAGCCAACTGAGTAACACTGGCTTCAGTAAAAATGTATCTAATCACCAAAGCTATAGTGTGGTAATTTGAAATAATTGCATTTTAATCCTTGCTATTTCATGTTATTCCACCAGATAAACACATTAAAAATCAAAGGGTTGGGAGATGTAAAGTTCCCAGTGCAGTTTGACGTTTTTCCCATGATCAAAAAGTCTATTCCTGCATAGAAAACCCATATCATATTCTTTTTTAAAGCACTGGGCAACTTTAAAAATAGCATTAATTATTAATACACATAGAAAACCACTTCTTATGTATCACTTTAGTTCTTATAATCACATATCACTATATGTAAATCAGTTACTTATCATTCTTAAGTCACAGTAACACCAATATATAAATCATTAATGTATGAAAGTCTTGGAAACACACTGCATGTGAAAATGTTTTCTACATAATCTATTAAATTTTTATTACTCAATGCATTATGTTTTGAGGGTGTAATGGGAATGGTTGATAGGAAGGTGATCAAAAACCGTGGAGAATGAAAGTGAGTAGACACCATAGAGATTGTGATTTGATAGTGTAAGATTTCTGCTGGGACAGTTTCTGCTGTCAGATATTTGATTGTTGACAGATATTTCCATGTCACCTGTCCTTCCATGCCCTTCCATTCATAAGAGTAATGCTAATAAGAATAATCACACTATTGAATTCCACTGTTTTCAGCTATTTGTTTTGCTGCATGAAACAGAATGGAAACTATCTTAAACAAACCAAGTAGTGTATAACCTGAGCAATGTTCAGTGCACTAATAGAAAGTCAAAGGCTAATATTAGCTGACCAAAATCTTAACAGAAGCATAGCTGAACACACCTAAAGCATTCATTTAAACTTCACTTTATACCAATATATACCACTGAGCATCACATATCCAAGCGATTACCTCCTCTAGTTATAGGACCAAGAGGTGAAAAAGAAAAAAAAAATCTAAACAACTACTAGATTTATTTTCATGCTGGGGACATTACTCTACAGCTGCTAAAGATTAGGCTGCTAATATTATTTTTGTTTTATTTTATTTTAAGAAAACTGTTTACTGTACTGTAGCCAATGTACTGGAATGTATGTCTCTCCTCTTTCACCCATTCTGTTAGATCCTTACTATACTACACTGCGGAATTGCACTGGAGCCAGACTGCAAGACTGCATCATCCTGTTGACAAGAGAGTGCTGTGGATCTGATGAAACTTGTTTCATGTCCTTAATTCATTATTTATTACTGCTACTGAAACTACTACTGAAAAAAAATTGATAATGAGTCAAGATAGAGTATCTAAAAGACTGGTCTTGTTTCTCATTTGTATTATCTTTCTGATGCACAGAAAAGCTTCAAGTCTCTTCCTAATTTGTCTGAATGCTGTATTGCTACTTTTCTAGATAAGTAGTCACTAGTCTCATACCTGAAGTCATCCACTCTTTGAGTTTTCTACTTGTTATAATACCATCCTCTGTGTAACATTTACTTGCCTCATTTTAACTTACTTGTTATTGACAAACTGTGAATAATAAGATCATAAACACGATCATATTACTTTAATTAAGTAATAAGACATGACATGGTATGAGTTATGATATAATATTTCACACACTGTACAAAAAACACTTCATACACATATGTTGGTAAGCATGAAGCTTAAGGCTGAGTGCCATCAGTATATCTAGGTAGAGTGCAATACATCACAATTCATGCACTGAGGTGGCTTAATATGTTTATGAAATATTAAGTGAGGTTACTGGGAGGGTAAAAGAAAAGTTTACTTATATTTGATGCATAATCTCATGATAAAAAGGAACTAATATTAGTCTTATCCATACATTTTATATTTTATTTCTATTGGCATGAAGCTTGTGTCATTTCATGCCTAAGAATAAACACAAACTGCGTACGTCATTTTAAGCCTCTTGGAAACCAAAAAAGTAATTTTCCCTTTTGTATGGGTAAGGCAGGGGCACTGCCTGGACTCCCAGCAGGGACGGATACACAAACACAAGGCACGTTAGGGTCAATACTGAGTATTTATTACCTCTGCATCTGAACAGAGGTTCCTCAGTGATTTCCCGATCGAGGTAACAGTGGAGCAGGAGAGTCCCTGGCACCACTGAGCGTCTGTCCAGAGCAAGGAACACCGGGGAGGGGCACTATGTGAGGTTTTTATGGACTACACACTTGCGCAGCAAGCCTATTGAGCTCATCACTGCTTCCGATTCAAAGCCCAGGTGCAGCGCCACACTGGCACGGGCTCGGCCACACAACTGTGGGTCAACATGCCCTGCTGATGCTCCTTTTCCCACCGAACGGTCTGGCAAGCTTCCATCGCCTATCTCCTCGACATTCTTCTGCATTTTCCCATACACCTTTCAAAATATATGGTTTCTAGAACTTTTCTTTTTGGAGACACACATTATCTATAATAAAGTGTATATTGCCTTGGCTGAACTGATTTTGTTTTTTGGACTAGTTTATGAGGTTTCTTAAAACATCAGTGATCTTTTCTGTTTAATTAACATCCTAATGTTATAATGATATAACAAAAAAAAATGAATCATCCTGAATATATATTTTATGAATGGATTGTATGTGAGATAATGGCTAAGCAACAGGAACAGATAAAATTTGAAGGGATAGAAGACAAGTTAATTTAAGGCTATGCATTTAGGCACCAAATTTAGGCATTCCAATGTCCCAAGATTGCCTCAAAAATAATTCAATATGCTAACATTAATTATAGAATCCTTAATAAGACATAGATGATTTTTTAAGGGAAATTAGAGTAACTAAATTAGTGTCTACCTCTCTTCATTGACTGCATATAGAATCTGGAGAACCTAGGACAGCTGAACATGGCAGCAAACTATATATGCTGCCAGCTAGAATAAAAAAATTGGAAGCAAAATACTCGGGAAGGTGGTTCGGCAGGGCTTGAGTAGGTTCCTAAACAAGCACAAATGGCTACGTGCATTTGTGATCCCTTTGCTTCTGAGAAGGAAACAGCACCCATCTTGTGCACAGTATTACAGTAGTAGCAGCAATCACTCATTGGAGACGGAGACTAATTCTTGGTACTCCTTGATTAAGCAAAGGAGATTTCAGTTATGTGCATCCACTTTCTAGAGGAGCTGTAGGCAGCGTTGAACTTAAGACCATTACAGTACAGAGGAAAAAAAAATCCTTAATATTTAATGGACCAGAATTAGAATATGTCAGTGGAAATCTGAATTTCCAATGAGTGAGCTAGGAACTGATTTTAGAAGTAGGGAATGGAGAATTTAATTTTCACTGAAATATATAAACATAAGTAGAACACAGACACGAAAGATTATAATAATTGTAAATCATCATTGTGAAAAAAAACTCTAAAGCCGGGTAAGGGGACTTAGCAGGACTACAGGGACGTTGTCAGAGTGTGCAGGGAAGCGGCAAGGAAGGCTAAGGCCCCTTTGGAATTCAATCTGGCAAGGGATGTCAAGGGCAACAAGAAGGGCTTCTTCAAATACCTCAGTAGCAAAAGGAAGCCGAGGGAAAACGTGGGCCCGCTGCTGAATGGGGCGGGTGCCCTGGTGACAAAGGATAGGGAGGAGGCAGAGTTATTGAATGCCGCCTTTGCTTCCGTCTTCACTGCTGCGGCCAGTGCTCAGGAATTCCAGGCCCTGGGGACAAGCGAGGAGGGCTGGAGAAAGGAAGACTCTCCCTTGGTGGAGGAGGATCGGGTTAGAGATCTTTTGTCCAAGCTTGACATCCACGCGTGCATGGGCCCCGACGGGATGCACCCGCGAGTGCTGAGGGAGCTGGCGGATGTTATTGCTAGGCCACTCTCCATCATCTTGGAAAGGTCCTGGAGACCGGGAGAGGTGCCTGAGGCCTGGAAGAAAGCCAGTGTCCCGCCAGTCTTCCAAAAGGGCAAGAAGGAGGAGCCAGGGAAACTGCAGGCCTGCCAGCCTCACCTCCATCCCTGGGAAAGGTGATGCAACAACTCCTCCTGGAGGTCATCTCTAAGCGTCTGGAGGAGAAGAAGGTGGCGAGGAGTAGTCAGCATGGATTCAGCAGAGGGAAATCATGCCTGACCAACCTGATAGCCTTCTGTGATGGGATGAGTGGCTGGGTAGAGGAGGGCCGAGCAGTGGGTGTTGTCTGCCTGGCGTTCAGCGAGGCTTTGGACACTGTCTCCCATCACCTGCTCTGAGGTAAGCTCAGAACGTGAGGGGCTGGATGAGTGGAGAGTGAGGTGGATTGAGAAGTGGCTGGATGGCCGAGCTCAGAGGGTTGTGGTCAGTGGTGGCGCGGAGTCCAGTTGGAGGCCTGTGGCTAGCGGTGTCCCGCAGGGGTCAGTGCTGGGTCCAGTCTTGTTCAATGTATTCATCGATGACCTGGAGGAAGGGACAGAGTGCCCCCTCAGCAAGTTTGCCGGTGATACGAAAGCGGGGGGAGTGGCTGGCACACCAAAAGGCCGTGGGACCTGGAGAGGCTGGAGAGCTGGGCGGAGAGGAACCTCGTGAAGTTCAAGAAAGGCAAGTGCAGGGTCCTGCCCCTGGGCAGGAATAACCCCATGCAGCAGTCCAGGCTGGGGGCTGACCTGCTGGAAAGCAGCTCTGCCGAGAAGGCCCCGGGAGCGCTGGTGGACACCAAGTTGAGCAGGAGGCAGCAATGTGGCCTTGTGGCCAGGCAGGCCAAGGGTATCGTGGGGTGCCTTGGGCAGAGTGTTGGCAGCAGGTGGAGGGAGGTGATGCTGCCGCCCTCCTCAGCCCTGGGGAGGCCTCACCTGGAGTGAGGTGGTGGAGTCTCCTTCGCTGGAGATATTGAAAACCCGCCTGGATGCGATCCTGGGGAATATGCTGTAGAGGACCCTTCCAACCTCAAACGTTCTGTGTAATTTTGTAATTCTGTGAGGGATGGGAGGAGGGAGGAGTATACTAGTTCAAATGAATTAAAGAGTAAGAGCACAAGAAATTTAAATAGTGAGCTTAGAATAGTTACCAAGTTATACAGTTAAAAAAAAAATATGATGATGAGAGTGTGGGGGGTTGCTCATTCTTAGACTCTCTTCTTTCAATACAGTTCCTCATGTTTTCTATATTAGTGATTTATCCATGAAATATTAAGTTATGCCTGTATTATAGAAGTTAAAGATGAGGAGTACACTGCAGCCCAGTAAATAAGACTTTACCATGACTACTAGAAAGTCATAGCCTTTGTACTGACCTGACACTGCAAGGTGTCAAGACCTGTTTGGGCTTGCTTTTACCTGATCTGGTTTTAGCCTGCAAGAGTACCCTTGTGATCATTGCCTGAACTGCTGTAGCTGAAGCCCTGGGAATACTGTATGTGACATGATAGACATGACACTGTATATGATGTATCATGTACTGCCCCTAGGTAGTCACGGTGTAAAACCAGTAGGCCAAGCTTGGGCTGTGGGATACTATTGTGTAACTTTCAAACTTTAGCTGGGGGCCCATGAGAATGAAACAGATCGTGACAGAAAGCACATAAAAAATAAAATCAAGCAGACCCCAAGATCAAGGTGGAAGAACCTCCATCATGAACAGCCTGCTCCTCCCAGCAGGAAACTTGGGGTGCTACTGAGGAGCTGCAAATGCCTCCTGTAACAACTCACCTCAGTTCTTCCTGAGGACAACTGAAACTGCTGACTGTTAGACCAAGAGGAACTGTGAAAGAATGAGCATAGCATCAGAGAAAAAGAGGAAGATACTAGGAGAGCTCTGCTGGGAATTTTTACCTTATTTTTAATCAAATTTTTCTATACTAGTTAGACACTTTGGACTACTAGTCCGTTAAAACAGGAATCGAACTAACAATAAATTCTTGTGTCCATATTAATGGTGAATTCCCTTTTAACAATAGCAAGACTTTGTGTGTAACAATATGTCCACTGCTATTTTGATTATGATATGTGAATACTACTGGCCTATGTAAAACCCCTGTTAGCAATATGTTTTTAGGACATCAGTAGGAGGTTTTATAGGAACCATTACGGATAAATATATAAAATTGATTTTTTTTTCCATTGGAAAAACGATCTTTTCCATGCTATTAATAAGAGTGGTTCATATATTAGTCACAGGAAAACTATTAAAAATATATCTTTTCTTAACAATATTAAAAAATATATCAATATCAATATTAAACATGCTGACCATGCAATATTATTTGAACATTTTTTCATGAACTAATCTGCACTACAGTTGCATACAAATTGTTCACAGGAATTGTTTTGTTCATAAAATTGAATATTTGGAATTGTCCACTGGCGATTATCATGCATTACTAAAACCACACACTATTGGATTTTACTCTCCCAGTGAATATCTGATCGTCTGAAAATCACTGCTCTCTTATGAAAGTGCAAGAAGATTTATACACTCAAAAATAAAGTCCAAAATATGTGTTTATAGTTCTGTCACGAAGAATAAGGAGTTTTAAGTATAATGTCCAAAAAAGAGAATTTAGCCTTCTGTATATAATCAGCGCCTTGAGACGAAACTAAAATTTTGGGTAAATGTTAATGGCTGAATTTTCTAAAAGAGTCATCTAATGCATATGCAGTAGATTAGGTCATTATGTTTGCTCTCATATTTAGATGCTATTTGTACATCTCAAGATGCAAAATTTTTGAAAGCACAATTATTAGAAACCTTTTTTTCTCATCTTGTCATACCATTTTCTTTTCATTCTGACTTGTTTCTGAAATGTTTAGTTAGAGGATTTAACCCTATCTAAAAATGATTTAGGCTTAATTAAGTTATGAATAATCTGCAAAGCAGTTGTATTCGATGCTTTTTCTTTCAAGGGTAACTGATCTTCCGTATAAACCTGAAATATTATAAAACTTTTTATTAAAAAAATAGAAGAGCTTTTGTTGCTGGTTTGACAGCTTTGAATGGGAGGTAGGCTAAATGGATAGAAGGCTAAATAAAATTCATCAAATGCTTTATATAGCTATAGAGATCATTGAAAATGTTTTGTATACACTTCAAAACAAAAATGACATATTTTTCAAGGAAGTATTTTGACTATCAAATTTGGTTTCAAACATTAATTTAATTAAATTTTATTATTTATTTTTAGTGCTTTTTTCCGAGAAGAAAGTGGAAACAGTTTTAGAGTATCTGGTTCCGTCCATCATCCTGGATACTCTAGCTTGCTCATGAAATCCATGGGATTTTGAACATATGCAGGAGTTCTAACTCTCTTTCCAGTTTCAATGCATTTTATCTTTTTTTTTCCATTTTATCTTGCAGTGTACTATTTAGCATCTCTAGTGCCTAGTAAAATCTGACTACACTAGTCAGTCACCAGTATTTTGACTACAGTGAGAAAAACGTATTAAAATATAACTTGTATCTGACCTTTTAAATTCAGATAATTTTAATTCTTTTTTTTAATATATATAAATATATACTTTATGAGGCCAAAGACCCAGTCTTATATGCTGTTTTTTAAACATTTCTTGTAAACTGTTCTCATATCATTCTATTTCTTCTGTTCTCCTTCAATAACAATGACATACTTTTCTCTTTCAAATTTAATCTCTTTTGTCTTTAAGACTATAAAGAGAAAACAATCGTTATTAGAGATCAATTACTTATCACAGATTAAAGAGTTGACTTTACAATAAGCATAAGCACATTGCCCTCTTTTAATGTTTTTGTCTGAAGCAAATCTATGAAAACACAGAATAAAAGGCACATTCTGTAAAAAGTCTAAAGGAGCAAGCACATAATGATTAGAAAGATCAATATAATAATCAATAGACTTGGAGGAGAATGAAATAGAGATAAGTTAGTCTCATGATTAGTAAGCAGATGACAATTCACGACAGCATCCCTAAACAAAACACAATCAATGTTCTTAAATATTTTGAGAAGGAACAAATCTGATCATAAACTCATAGAGACTGAAAGTAAGACTAACTGATTGGGAAAATAGGGCTAAATATATTTAGATATGAGAAAAAAACCCACAGACCAGACTAAGACGATAAGCATCTTTTATATGATTGAGAAGATGCACAATGGAGAATATTTCATGTGTTTTGGTTATAATACATAATACAAACTGTAGGCTTATTATAGTGTGGCATAACTGAACATCCTGGAAAATATTTATATATAATCACAAGATCAAATGTGCCAAAGTATAGCTCCACTCACTTTAGAATTTCAGTTAAATTTGTAGAAAAAGAGTGCTAATTTCTAAACATGACATTTCTGTCTTACGCACAGCTTATACATTGTTACATTTAAAGATTGAAGCCTAGAAGTGGTTTTTTTTTCCAACTCAGTGCTAAACATAACATCTTAATTTTATTTATATGCCATACCAGTGTCTTCACATGATTTTAGCCATTAACGATAATATTTTAATGTAATGATGAACTGTACTTCTATCATAACAAAATAGCATTTTTTTTCTGTCTTATAAATTTCACCATAGAGAGAGTCATGTTCTGTAACTCTTGGAAAACCTTCTTATGCTTCTAAGCAGAAAAATGAAAAGCAATCTGTTTTAAATAGAGTGAAAATATGGAAGAAAAAAGTTCAATGTGATGCTATTGAGTTAATATTTTACATGAATCATTGAGGAAAAACGCAACACATCGCTCATATTCAAAAGGAGTTTCCTTATGAAAGAGCATAATACATCAGTATTGCAAATAAATATTTCTACCGGCTGCACAGCCCCTTTCTATATTTTTCAAAGAAAGCTTTCATTTGTACTATTCCTTCCCCATATATAATACTCTCACAGCTCACATCTGTATAAAGGAGTATTATTCTGCAATGTCTTGTTCATAAACTAATGCTCTCTCTGCTGTACCTAGTGATTTGACATTGGTGGCTCTCTACCTTCTTCTCTCTGATCTCATTCTGCTTCTATTATTTTGTCTCTTTTTCCAGGCTTTCCATTTTCTTCTTTCCCTGAAGAGAAAGTTCAGTCAATGCTGCACATAATTTTTGATACCTCTTGCTCAAGCATTCTCAAGTTAGTACATGGCAGAATTTGTATCTTGCTCTATACTTTCTTCAGTGCCTGTAGGTAAGCAGATGAGCAATGTTCACTCTGTGCCTCTGTCAATGACTGCAGGCAGGCAGGACCTATTTTGCTGTTTTTGCTTTGTGTCCTAGCCTTGATCTCTAAACACATACATAGCTATGGGTCTGACACTGTGTGAGCTGAGGGCTTCCTCCTTCCAGTCACATCAAGGCCAAAGGAGGGTCTATGTGCACAGATTCTGGAGAGGATCAGCTGTAAGAAGCATTGTTCTTCTGTACAACACACCATGATATTTAAACTCCACCAGAAAACAACAACAACAACAACAACATAAAAACAAAAACTTGTACCATCTCCACATTTAAAAGAGGTTCCCATTAAAACTGAATATAATCTGTTACAGAGGACAAGACTAAGGGACTGTTTTCAGCCTAATTTGGGATCTGCGGGTGCAAATGTCAAAGGAAACCTGGCTAAGAACATGAGAAAAAGGCTGGAAAGCACAGGATAGGCTTTTAATGACTTAATGGAGAAATACAGCATCGGATACCCTCTTATTTCTTATCTATAACTACGAGACCTTTTAGGGAAAGTATGTTCTCCTCTGCACAATATTCAATAGGGAATAGCTGAACAACTTTGCTGCTGTTGCTGCTACCTGTGGAAGTAGTCAAGAAGTAGTCAGTAAGCTGGCTTTCGGGATAGACTTGTAGTCATTTCCTGCAGTATCCTGCCCTACCATTCTTGTACTGTGTGTACCACTGTGCAGTGTCACCTTGCCCTATACTTTCATGACAGCTCCTCCTGCCAATGAAAGTTGTCTAAAACTAAAATCTATATGGTCCATGACAGTTATTCATTAAAGAAGAATCTGTGAACCAGCTTAAACCAAATGAAAATCTAGTATGAAGTTCATTTCCTTAAACTCATCACCCTCACTTTTTATTACATTACTTAATTATGTGCTTGACAAGAGACTGTTCCAGTGTCCTGAGTATATATTTATTAAAGAGAGAGAGAGAGAGAGAGAGAGAGAGAGAGAATTTATTAATAAGGTTCTATGGGAGGTGTTCTTTTTATTCTTTAAGGTAAATAATAGAACCCAGACCAAGTTATTAAAGATAACCTAGTACAGCTAAGAGAGGCAGCAAACATATGCAGCAGTTTGCGCAGCAGTGTCTGGGCTCTGCTTAGAACTTCTGAGAATGTTGTTGGAAGTTGTGAGGACTTTCTGGGGGCCCTCCAAGGAACTAGAGGGTGCTTGCTGCTGACAGTAAAGGAGAGCTAGGCAATGACAGCTACAGAGGGCCTTAACTTCTCCTGGGAAGATTATGCTAGGTGTAGCTGTTGCCAATAAGCTCTATTGGTTGCCCCTGGTCAGAGAGAGTTGGGGCCTTTGTTCCAGCTAGCCCTTGATTAGGGTGGGTCAAGCACCCTGTGAGTCAGTGCCAGACAGTGGCATGTGTAAGGGCCAAGCCTAGAGCACAGTTCCCAGAGGCAGTGAACAGACACAGCAGTTTGCACAGCAGTTTGTGCAGAAGGGCGCAAGAAGGCCCCTTCATCTCCTGTCTTAGTAGTGCACACTCCCTCAGGTATGGTTTTGACACACTGCAGAGCTCATTCCCCAGTAGCTGCTGGAGTTCCTGTGTCAGAGGCTTCCACCCAGACAGAACTTCTGACAGTGGATGCAGCTCTACAGGTCTCAGGCTGCAGGGAGTACCTGGGGTCTCTCTGAGAAGCTCAGTCATCTCTTCTGCAGAAGGTGTGCTGTTGTTGATGAGCTGTGTTGTCAGATCAAGGAGTTATGAGAGGAAGTAAGCGGGCTGGGTAGCATCCATGAAAGTGAGCGAGAGATAGATAGGATATTCTCAGAGATCCTACAGCTTCAGGAGTCTCAAGCCCCCATTGCAATGGAGATGCAGGTGGGCTCTGTGCCATGTGAAACAATAAGTCACAACTCTGCAGAAGATGAGGGCTGGAAACTGGTCACTCCTCGTATGAGGAGAAAGGCTCTTGCTCCTCCTGAAGACTTGCAGTTGATGAACAGGTTCAGTGCCCTCCAAGCTGTGGAGGAGCTGGGCATGGCTCCAAGTGAAGCAACTGAGCCGATAGACCCTGGGCCACGCAGGATAAGGTGGAAGAAGTGGCAAGTGATTGTTGTGGGTGACTCCCTGCTGCAGGGGAAAGAGGCACCAGTCTGCCAGAGGCACCAGCCTGACCACTTATCTAGAGAGGTTTGCTGCCTGTCAGGGGCTCAAATCAGAGATGTCGTGAAGAGACTGCCAAGGCTTGTCCACCTGTCCGACTATTATCCCCCCAGCTGCTCTTCCATATGGGCACTAACGACACGAAAGGCAAATTGGGAACCATCAAACAGGACTCCAGAGCTCTGGGAATGGTGGTGAAGGGTCTGGGAGCCCAGGTCATTTTCTCCTCAATTCTGCCAGTGAGAGTGAAGGATGGGAGGAGGAGTAGATGGATTCTCCAAGTGAACAACCAGCTGCGCCGCTGGTGTTGGCAACAGGGTTTTGCTTTCCATAATCATGGGACCCTCTTTGAAGATTCCCAACTGATTGGGAGACATGAGATTTACCACACTAAAAGGAGAACACGCGTCTTTGCCAATAGCCTGGACAACCTGGTAAAGGAGAGCTTTAAACTAGGAAAGACAGGGGACGGGGAGAGCTATAGAGACCACCTAGACAGCAAAACAGGGCTCAAGTGGGGAGACCTCCAGCAAGTGCATGCAGGCAAGGAGGAACCTAAAAGACAAGACTATGGTGAATTCCCTTGCACCCTCTGGGGAAATTGGCATGGTCAAATACCTCTCTAAAGTGCCTGTGCACCAATGCGCGCAGCATGGGGAATAAGCAGGAAGAGTTAGAGATCTGTGTTTGTGGTCGGGGGACTATGATCTCACTGCAGTTACAGGGACATGGTGGGAGAGCTCACATGACTGGAATGCTGTCATGGACGGCTATGTGCTTGTTAGGAAAGAGAGGCCAGGAAGGCGAGGGGGTGGAGTTGCCACCACCTTCATGGGAGGGAGCAACTAGAATGTGTGGAGCTCTGCCTCGCGGTGGATGAAGAGCAAGTGGAGAGCCTATGGGTAAGGGTTAAAGGGCAGGCTGAAACGGGCGACACTGTTGTGGGGGTTTACTCCAGGCCACCTGATCAGGAGGAAGTCGTCGATGAGGCCTTCTACCGACAGCTGGAAGTAGCCTCACGATCACAGGCCCTGGTTCTCCTGGGACACTTCCACCACCCTGACATCTGCTGGCAAGAGAGCACAGCTAGGCGCAAACAGTCAAAGAGGTTCCTGCAGAGCACTGAGGATAATTTCTTGACTCTAGGTGGTGGCGACGCCAACGAGGAGAGGTGCGCCTCTGGACCTTGTGCTAACAAAGCAAGAAGGTCTGGCTGGAGATGTGAAGGCTGGGGGCAGCCTTGGCTGCAGTGACCGTGAGATGGTGGAGTTCAGGATCCTGCGATCCATCAATGCGTACAAGTATCTGAAGGGATGGTGTTGAGAGGATGAGGCCAGTCTCTTCTCCGTGGTGCCCAGTGACAGGACAAGAGGCAATGGGCAGAAGCTGCAGCACAGGAAGTTCCATCTGAATGTGAGTACACATAAATGTCAAAGTTCAGTGTCTCGTAATTTGACACTCACTGGCAGACATATAATTACTGAATTAAGTATGTAACACAAGTGGACTGCATCTACCAGTTGAAGCTTATAACTTACCTACCTATCACCCAAAATTTTATGAGAAAATTACGTACTTAATTTAGGAATGTGCTCCCATGCTTATTGTACATCTAAAATTAAGGTGCAACGGAGAAACCCAAGTTAAACAGGGTGGATCCCATAGTAGGATTTCAACTCAAATACCTGAGGTATACTCAAACCTATATCAGATGCAGAAGCACATTTTAGAGACCTCAGCAGGGTTAAATTACATAGATATACAAACATACACACACACACGTATAATCCTGGATAGCCATTTTGATAAAAATAAGTGTTAGTTGGCTACCCAGTTCATTGGCATACGCGTAGTTTCAAAAGGTTTACAGGATGTAAAACCTGGCAAAAGGTGCATGAAATTAGCAGATATACTAATAGAGAAAACAATAATATTCAAAAAATGAAAGTATTGAAGGTGCTGGGGTTTTTTTCCACTTTGTGCTGATGCTTCAATGAAGTTAAAGCTCCTTAGATTATCTTATATTTTTAATCTAATTTGAAATATAATTTCATATATATCTTAATAGACTCAGTAGGAACATACGGTTATGTTCATGTGAGTGGAAGTGAGCATATATTTATCTTTAGAGTTATTTTCATATATAAGAATTTAATAATCTTCCCTTCAGCTCTTCACTCCCATTTCCAGCACCTGCCCTGTGTTTACATGCACCTACCTTTAGTGGTAGAAAACATCTTGCATTAGCAACTCATCCTTAGATCAGTAAAATTCAATTTTGCCTTCATTGCTAAGCTGGCTGTGTAATCAGGATTTAATTGTATAGAGCCCCTCAGCTCTTTCAATAAATGCTTATAAAGTGATATTTGCTGATTAAATTATTTCCTCTAGCAGTTTGACAGGATAATATTAAATCTGCATACAATTATTAAGTTGTCTAAGTAACCATTGGGGTTTTTTAGTTGCACTATCATTTTTTAAAAATTTTTCTTAAAAATTATCTTTTCCTTTTTGTAAGCAAGGCAATATTACAGTCCTTCAAGAAGCTATCAATGTGATGCCAACTCTTATTTCATATAGAACAATGTCAACAATATTATCTAGTAGTTTTGTTATCTAGTATCATAAAGAGACTGCCACTGTACAAGCCTAGAAGAAATAAAATTGACTTTTAAAAGAAAAACTATTCTTTGAATCTTCCTCTGTAAAATACATGACTTTCACTAGCAACAGAGTTTTGCTTCTTACACTGAATCAGGACTTATTTTAGCAGCTGTCATGTTATTACAGTGTGCAGGTATTTATGTAAAGCTATCTTATAATGGCCTCTAGGTTTCAAAATTCGAATATGAATATGTGTTCAGGAAAAGAATAATTGGGAAAAACAGCTTATTATCTTCTGATTTATTTATCAGGAAAAAAAATCTTTGCATATGATCTGCCTTTACACTTTTGCCTGTTCCCCCCCTCCCCCTGCCCCAGGATTATTCTATACATGTGTTCTATATACTAATTTTCATGAAAAAAGTTTATAAAAAGCATTTTGTTCAGTAAGATATCTATAAAATGTGTAAGGTGCCTATAAATAGACATTTTACAAGTAGTTCAAAATTGTTTCAATCTACAAGGAAAGGAACAAGAATTCTGTAGAACGGGTATTGCCATGTTTTCTTGTCAGCAATTGATGGCATTTTCCTCCCACAAAAAAAGCATCCTATCACAGTTATTTCACAGTTATTTTATGAATGTAGAACCAGATCTTTCCATGTTGTCCGGGAAATTGTGAAGTTAATCCTATTTTAGCTTTCTTAACAATTTTGTTAATAGTAACGCATATAGCAGAATTAATAATAGCCTTGAAATATTTATTGTATAAATATTTACATATTTATAGTTCCAGAACTTCTGGATATCACAAATTACAAATATCACTCGCCAGACATACTGGTAAAATTGTAAACAACTGTGATATAAAGGTAGCTTTTTTTCACAAACTTTTTTTTTTTAAGTATGATTGCTTTTGTCTTATTGATCGTTCTATGTTCTCAGACGCAGTTTAGTAAATTCAAATTCTGTTGCTCCTCTGTATATTTAGGGTCCATATTTAGGGTTTTGTGATACTGGGGATCCCTATCGTTATTACTTCCTCTTATAATAGGGTGAAATGTGAAATAAATTACGTCATTGCATTTACAGCAAATGGAAGAGGAAGGCATCCATTCATAGGGTGCCTTGTATACTGACTTGGGTCTGCCATATGAGTATATAAATCCGCCAGTCTAGTTCCTCACAGGACTATAACTCTTTATCTGAGTTTGCTGTTGGCTACTGGCATTCATTCTAGTTAATCTGTAGTTCAAATGAGAACATGAAGTAGTTTTCATGGTCAATTATTTTATTTTTTTTCCCCCCTTTATGCAGTGTCCAATGTCTCAGTGCTATTGCGACTGATTACTAAATTATGCATACTTTCTTAATCTCACAGGATACCTAAACAGAATGATTGCAGTTTTGGAACCCTAGAAGAAAGATTCATTATGATAATAATTCATCCACAATATCCTTCCAAATAAGAAGAATAAAACAAACACATAAACAAAAAAGAAGAGAAAGAGAAAGAGAGAGAAAGAAAGGAAGGAAAAAAGGGAAAGGGAAAAGGAAAGGGAAAGAATAACCCACTCTGAGGATAGTAATGAAGTAATTAATGCATTGCCATAAAGTAGACCTGCATTCATTCTGTTTCCTGTGTTTACCACATCAGATTTTGGATTATTAATCAGTAAAGTTCAAGGCAAGTAATTTGTATTCAATGTGACGAACAGTGTTAGAAATTGCAGAAATAATACCCTGTCAAAGAGCTGAGTGAGGCATGAATCATTAGAGATAGATCTGAGGGGGGGAAAAAAAAATATATATATATAGTCAATATAGCCAATGTGTCACAGACAAAAAATTTCTGCCAAAGAGGAATCTCACCATGAGGATGAAAATGGCAGACAAGGGATGTATGTGATTCTTTTTCTCCGTCCTTCCTTCCTTTCTTCCTTCTTTCCTTCCCTCCATCTTCCTGTTATACTTTTATATATATACAGAATGCTATGTTGCTACATTTCAAAGTTTATACATAAAAACATAAAATAACACATAACAACATTACATTACATAATTATACTCTATTGATCTTTTTAAAGTTTATAATTCAATTTATTTTAACAAATAAATATTATCTCGTTTTTATACTATTTGTGGAATAGAAAGTATCTTCCTTAAAAGTTTCTCAAAGTTCATTTATATTCTAAGGCTTCTTACTAAGGCTATGGTCTGATATTCTTTATCTTGAAAGGGACCCAACTATATTTACTCTCAAACATTTTGGAGTTGGTAACTAGTAGAAAAAAAAAAAAATTGTAGTAAAATTCACAGACTCTATTTGTTTTCCAAGGATGAAATACTACTAGTATCTGCTTTAACATCTACTTTAAAGAATACAGAATTCAAGGCTATAAACACAAAATACCATCAACATTTGTGTCAACAAGACAGCAACAATATTCAACGTTTTGGCTTTTGGCAATTTATATGTAACAGCTATAACTTACTTTATAATTCTTGGATCAAGGACCAGGCCACTGGTGAATGACCAAAGCAGTGCTCTGGACAGTCAAGGTCTCATTTGCATGCTTTCTGTCCTTATCAAACACAAGCTATTTTTTTCTTCACAGAATGGCTTCAGAAAAAGAAAGGGAGGATAGTGTTCAGCCTTATACTTAGAAAAACTTTTTGTCCAAAGAGAAGGTAACACAGGTCCTTTCAGCAAAAGAACGGAATCTGGGCTTCCTGCATCTGAGGCAAGAGTTTTAAACATGAGATTATATAAGGATTTTCCAGAGTTCTGCCTACACTGTTAAAAATGAACAGGGGTAGCTGCTTATAGAATTATCATTTCCTAGTTCTGTGACAGCAGTGAAATCTGCATTTGCAGTTTTGCCTTCAGTTAGAAAAATGTAAAGAGACACCTAATTTGTTGTATAGCGCTTGAAATTTTTACTATTGTCTTGATACTTAAAAATTATTCTTGACTTCTCATAAAACTTTGTTGGCATTAAGGAGGTAATGTGAACTAGAAAACATTTCTTTAAGTATATACTTAAATCTGTGTAGCTAGATTTTCTGTTGAGTTCTTTGATTTCCAATATAACACTTTGACCCGTTGTGAATACAACAATAATTGAGAGGAAAGCATGAAGGAAGGGAAGGGAAGAGAAGAGAAGAGAAGAGAAGGGAAGGAATTTACTGTATGATTTTTGTGTTTAGGCATGTTAATATCCTAATTCTTTAGATACTTGGTATTCAAAAAATGAGGTAAAAAGTAACAGTAGCATTCAATCTACTCAATTCAATTCAGGTTAGAGATCTTTTGTCCAAGCTTGACATCCACACGTGCATGGGCCCCGACGGGATGCACCCGCGAGTGCTGAGGGAGCTGGCGGATGTTATTGCTAGGCCACTCTCCATCATCTTGGAAAGGTCCTGGAGACCGGGAGAGGTGCCTGAGGCCTGGAAGAAAGCCAGTGTCCCGCCAGTCTTCCAAAAGGGCAAGAAGGAGGAGCCAGGGAAACTGCAGGCCTGCCAGCCTCACCTCCATCCCTGGGAAAGGTGATGCAACAACTCCTCCTGGAGGTCATCTCTAAGCGTCTGGAGGAGAAGAAGGTGGCGAGGAGTAGTCAGCATGGATTCAGCAGAGGGAAATCATGCCTGACCAACCTGATAGCCTTCTGTGATGGGATGAGTGGCTGGGCAGAGGAGGGCAGAGCAGTGGGTGTTGTCTGCCTGGCGTTCAGCGAGGCTTTGGACACTGTCTCCCATCACCTGCTCTGAGGTAAGCTCAGAGCGTGTGGGGCTGGATGAGTGGAGAGTGAGGTGGATTGAGAAGTGGCTGGATGGCCGAGCTCAGAGGGTTGTGGTCAGTGGTGGCGCGGAGTCCAGTTGGAGGCCTGTGGCTAGCGGTGTCCCGCAGGGGTCAGTGCTGGGTCCAGTCTTGTTCAATGTATTCATCGATGACCTGGAGGAAGGGACAGAGTGCCCCCTCAGCAAGTTTGCCGGTGATACGAAAGCGGGGGGAGTGGCTGGCACACCAAAAGGCCGTGGGACCTGGAGAGGCTGGAGAGCTGGGCGGAGAGGAACCTCGTGAAGTTCAAGAAAGGCAAGTGCAGGGTCCTGCCCCTGGGCAGGAATAACCCCATGCAGCAGTCCAGGCTGGGGGCTGACCTGCTGGAAAGCAGCTCTGCCGAGAAGGCCCCGGCAGTGCTGGTGGACACCAAGTTGAGCAGGAGGCAGCAATGTGGCCTTGTGGCCAGGCAGGCCAAGGGTATCGTGGGGTGCCTTG